>NC_088791.1:114356568-115077818 GCF_011386835.1 Chrysemys picta bellii | reverse complement strand
TGTTACATGTTTGATGGTTCTCAGCATCATCTTACATTCTATTGCTCAGCTCGCCTTCACAATCTGCTTGCAAAGAAATACTTATGTTGCTTTTGACTCTGTATGGTTTTGGCTACTTTAGAAATTAAAGTTAGGTATTGGTACTCTATTGGCATAAAGATTACTGCATGTATTTGGAATGCAAGTGTTGCCATGTGAACAATCAGTATAATCTCTTTACTACATTTTATTTTGCCTTTTGAGTTGTTTAAATTCCCTTTCATTTCTGTGTTAATATTATTTGGTCTTATGCAGCTGCCATATCCACTGTCCTGGTTACACAGTTAATAGGTATACCATTCTGTGTATTTGATGCATTATTGACATGTTAGAAAAGAAATGTAGCAAAATCATAACTGCAAGGAAATTGGATGGATCCGGAACAATGGCAGTGAGATAATATTTCATTCACAGGCCACTGGTTAAAAATAAAATACATGCCAGGCTGGTAGTGAACAAAAGTGATACCATAAAATATTTATTTTCTAGTCTATATGAAATGAGTGGCCCATCTCTCTGGAAGGTGTATCTATGAGAAACAAATGAACAACATCTCATTGCTATTAGTATGCTAGTTGTCAGCTTTAACAGAAATACGAGGACCTTCCAGATCAGGGTTGGGGCAAATTAACAGAGTATAGGACAGATTCCTGTTGTGCTGCTGCCTGTTTCACTTTCCAGAGGTGCCAGGCTGCTACTTGTCATGCATGGTAAATTAATGTTCTGAGAGTTTTTTTTTTTTTTAAATCCTGATTGTGATGCCTGAAAAGTGTCAAAATATCCAAGGCAGTTTAACTACTAACAGAATGATAGAGGATAATAAATTGTAGGTTATAGTAGTCAGTTGATTTCTTTAAGTGACATTATAGAATAAAAAATCGTAGCTTATCAATGGGATGTGTCATGTTTAAAGGCACTCTTTTTTTTAAATGCATGGCTTGTCATCCTGTTTCCCTACAGTTTAAATACTACAGATATTTGGTTTTGGAAAATGAGTTTTAATGTGTGTGCATTTTTTTACACATGTATCGATCATCAGCACTTGACCACTTTTGTTTTGGATCGGAAAGAGGCTATGATAACAGTGGATGATGGAATAAGAAAGCTGAAATTGCTGGATGCCAAGGGCAAAGTGTGGACTCAAGATATGATTCTTCAAGTGGATGACAAAGCTGTCAGTCTGGTGGACTTAGAATCAAAGGTAGGGTCTGTAAATGGCATTCTTATTTTCAGAAAGGAAGAAGAAGGGAATCAGCGGGGAAAAAAGAGTGTCTGAAGGGTTTTTTTTTATATTATTTTAATTGCCGCTTTATTATTTTCATTGTTTGGATGAAATTGCAGCAGCATTTCAGAGATCAAGACTCTGAATTTTTGGTAACCAGAAATGTAAGATTTTTTTTTTCGCCCCCCTGCAGAATGAACTGGAGAATTTTCCTTTGAGCACAATTCAACATTGCCAAGCTGTGATGAACACGTGCAATTATGATTCTATTCTTGCACTAGTTTGCAAAGAACCAGCCCAAAACAAGCCAGATCTTCATCTTTTCCAATGCGATGAGGTTAAGGTAAAGCAATAATACGGACCCATTGCAGATCGCTTGAATTTTGTAACAGTGAGGAGGAAAATCAATGATACCGCCTCACAAAATGTACTTTGTTCTTTTCTTCTGTCAGTTGTACTTTAACATGAATATATTGATGATACTAAGTTTTCTTAGTATGATGATAAATATACTATAGTATATTCATTAAGGGTAATGATATCTCAGATATTTGAAACCTTAGTAGACTGCACACCCATATAAATCTTTCCTAGAGAGAGCATTTTGGGAGGGTAAGGTTCAAGGCTTAGCTATTAAATTAGGCTCGCAGATCACCGAGGTTTGTGTGTATGTGTTAGTAATATTCACTGGTACTGTTTCTTAAGCAGATGGTGTAAAATAGCTCGAGAGTTAATTACAAATTCGTAGAAGCTGATGAGAAATGTTATCTGTTCTTACTGCGTTTTTCCTTTCCATCTATTCCTTTCTTATTGAGCAGTTAAATCTCTTCTACGCACGTGTATTCTCTCCCCCCATGCAGGACATCAAATTATTTGTGCTGAGGCAGACTTCTAGTCACCAGAAGGGGCTGGCATCGTTTATATTGATCAGAGGCTTGGAAGCAAGCAAATAGACTAATATTGGCTTATGCTCTATTAGAAAACTAGAGCGGGAGAGGGGGGGATATTACTAGGTAAGATGGTCAAAAACAAGAGGAAGAGAGATCTTGTTTGCTTCCAGTTAAGATAAGCCAGCAATATTTTAGAGTAAAGAAAATTGTTAAAAGTACTTGACTTTATTTCTAGGATTGTACATCTCAATTTCGGCATGTGCAGTAATATAATTTGTACTGCTTCAAATTCTGATAAGTAATTTCATGTAACTTTTTAATTTTATTTCATAGTAGTTTTAGTCACCCTATTGTATCCTTTTTTAAAAAAAAATAACACTAATCACATGGTAGAGTTTCTTCAAATAAACATTTGGAATGGTTCCAGCGATAGTGATGTGAAGATGACTGGGGTTAATTGTGTGACCAGTGGCATGCTGACAGATCTACTTCTGTTGGTTTTTGCTGCATCTCCACTAGGGGGACTCTGCCAGCATAGCTAAGCCGGCAAAGGCTCTGTAGTGCAGACAAGCTCTGAGATTATATACATTCCGTTTTCAGTTAGTGGTGAAGTTCATACTGAAGGATGTTCCCTGCCCATCTCATTTTTTTCCTAATCTTTTTATTGCAATCCCTATTGGTATGTCTACACTGCAGTGTAAGCCCCGGGTTCAAATTCAGGATCAAGCCTAACCCCGCTTTCACCTACACGCATCACGATAACCCAGGGCTCGGATCCAGGGTCCCGGGATCCTGGTAGGGTGGCAGGTATGAGCCTGACTCAAGTCCCACTGGACTTGTACTCGGGGAGTCTGCAAAAAGTATTCCACAACCCTGTGGGCCAACTTTCTTTGTCCTCTGGACAGCCAAGTTTAGTGGACAGTCAAGTTTTCACATGCTACATTACGGACAAAGGGCTAGAGTGGCCACATTTTGGGTACTAGGAATTCTGGGATATGGGTGGTTGTACTCAGGCCCACATAAGGCAGTGTAGATGCTGGAGCCGCCCCAGGTTGGGACCCCGGGTTCAACCATTCCTTTTCTTCTCTTTAGTGCTGTTGCTATTTGTTGATTGATATGCAATGCCTTTCACTAACATGCTTGAGAAAACTTAACATAATACCATCATCATGTAGGAAAGAAGAAATCATTTGCTCTGGCAATAATTGTTGACTTGAAATAATTACAACTGTTCAAGCACATTTCAGCTTAAATGACATATACACCAGAAAGACAACTTGGGTGAGGTAATATCTTTTATTAGACGCACTTCTGTTGGTGAGAGAGACAAACTTTCGAACTTCAGAATCCTTCAGCTCTGACCTTTCACCAGCAGAAGTAGCTCCAATAGATGATATTACTTCACCCACTTTGTCTCTCTAATATCCTAGGACCAACCCGGCTACAACAACACTGCAAACGTACACACCAGAACACAGTTTGATATCAAAACACTAATATATGTATCAGCATCCAGACAGTAGCACTGTGTGTCTCTCTCTAACTGTATTGAAAATAAAGTTGAAAGAAAATTCTTTTGATACATATGTTCCTGGACCTAAATGTGTTTCAAAAACAAGCAGGTGGATATTTTTAATCCTATCTATTTAGCCTAGTTAATAACTCAAGTGTTTGGCAGCCAGGTAACATCTGTTTCTGTCCCTGCAGGCTAGCTTTATTCATGAAGATATTGAAAGTGCAATCAGCGACAGCAAAGGGGGGAAACAAAAGAAGAGGCTTGACACGCTCAGGTAAAAAACTTCCAGGTAGTATCAGGAATAGTCTAGTAGAAAGTAATTTAAAATCATCCTTTCTTTTTCTCCCCCATTCTCCTCTTCCCAGCTCTACTATTCTTTACTATTTTGTGGTAATCTTCTGGATAGTATACACCCACCATCGGGGACAACAGCTTGATTTATTTCTCTCTCTCACTGTCTGAATTTACAACTTCTGTTCTTAACTCTCTCCTACTCCAATGTTATACATAACTGTGTTCAGTTGGGAAAATGCTGCCACTTCCTCTAGTGGGTGAGAGGATGTGTTAAGGGTGGGGGAGTGAAGTGCATTGAATTCAGAGAGGATTAATGTCTGATATTCCTAAAACCTCATGCGTCAAATGGTTACCTGCAGGGGTCAGGACAGGTTTCTTTTGCCCCCTCCAAATATATTCTGGGTTTTTTTGGTTGGTTGGTTGGTTGGTTCTTTTCTCTGAATCCTCAGAGATGGCCACAGCTGGAGATGGGACACTGGATGGGGTGGGTTGATGCTGTGAGGAGGTACCTAGCATAGTCTATTTCAGGCGCTTTCCTAGCTGATTGTTGCTCACACACTCAAGGTTCGAACTAATTGCCATATATGGGGCCAGGAGGGAGTTTTTCCCCTAGGTCAGATTGGCAATGGCCTTGAAGGCGTGATTGGGGGATGGGGCTAAGCCTTCCTCTGCAGGATGGTATGCAGGTTGCTTGCTAGGATCATGTGCATATATCTCACTTAATCGATTTCCTGGCATTCTGGGGGCCTCAGGCACTGGTGCACTTCTGTCCCTCCTATTCTCTCCCTGTGGCACATAATAGTCTAGTCTCCGCTGGGCTGTAATAATTCTGGTGGTTAGGTTTAGTGCGCAGGTGCTATGTGCTGTTGGTGGCCTGTGATATACAGGAGGTCAGCCTAGATGATCTGCTGGCCTTAAACTCTGATTAATACAGAAGTGAGGTATCATGGGGATTCAGAAACAATAGAGTAGATTTTCAAAGGCATGAATGAGAGATAATGGGAGTTTGGCACCTACCTGCCCTTTGTGCCTTTGAAAAAATTTCCAAGTAATGCTTAGCTTTTATAAAAAATTTCATCTGTAGCTCTCAAAACACCATACAAAGATAATTATATATTAATTTCACCATTGTACTGATGGGGAAAATAGACACAAGTTAATGATCTGGTAGAGGGAGTAAGCAGCATGTTCATGGAGTTCACATATAATAACAAAGGCTTCGAGTTACAAACACTCACGCACATGCTTAACTTTACTCATAGGCTTAAAGTTAAATGGCTGCATTTGTGTGTGCAAGACCATGTTTTAAATTAGGAGCAGTTTCCAACAGGTCTGAGGACAAAGTAGTAATACCAAAGGACCTGGAAACATTAGAAACAATGCAGAAAATTAAAATAACGAGATTTAATTTGGAAAAGTGAAAGTCAACGCATCTGGGGGAAAATGATCTGAAATGCAATGTTGTGTGGTAGAACCCAGGAAGCTGTAATGCTATAAAGGCTGCAAAGGCAGACAGTGTATGGCAGATTAGAGTTTGCCATGCGTTATGGCATCATCCGTGCAGGCATGAGGTCACAGAGAAAGAAGATAATAGTCCCTCTGTGTATGGCACAATCATGACTACTCCAGAAATACTGCATTCAGGCCTGGTCTACACTTAAAACATATACCACCATAACTATGTCGGCTAGAAAAAAAAATCACACCCCTTAGCCAACATATCTGTGCTGGCAGAACCCCAGTGTAGGCATCACTATAAGGGAGGAGCGTGCTTCTGTCAGCATAGCTGATGTTAGTTAGGGAGGTGGTGGTGTGCAGGCAGAAAAACTCCTTCTGTTGGCCTACACTGCAGCAGCTGCACTAGGGGGCTATCCCAGCATAGTCATGCCGAAACAGTATGGACATGGCCTCAGTCTGGATACCAAATTATCCCAAAGATATGGAGAGCAACAAAAAGAATGACTGGAGGTACTAACTTTGGAAGAAAGATTTAACGTTTAATATATTAATCTAGAGACAAATAAAACAGAACACACATTTACCAATATTTGAAGGGTGTGAATAGGAGGAATGAGAGAGAATTCAGAGGGGGGAGAAATAAGGTTAATATGGTGGGGGTTGGGGGAGAAACCTGTTGGACAATAAGGTCTCTCAGGCTGCTGAATAGTGTCCCAATGATGGAAAACCCTGTTGTTTGTGGTATTTAAAACTGTACGAGATAAAATGCTAGAAAATGTACTGTAGAGGACAATCCTGCATTTGTAGTGAGGCGAGTCAGACTAAATGTTGGTAGGTTTTTTTTTTTCCCCACCTCCAAATTCAATCATTAAGTTTCATCAGTTCAGCTTTAAGAAATAGGCGGTTGACAGACCCGCTTAGGAAATCATCGGCTTGATAATGAATTTGTGGTGCTCCCTCTTGTCAGCTTACTTCTAATGAAGACTCCAGGCTACCCCACTCTGCATGTGATGGCCTGACGCCTAATATGTCCCAGCCACTAAATTGATCTCTGCTATCGAATTATATAGCCTGATTGAACATTCTTATGTAGAAAGAGTATAATTCTCCATTAAATCCTATAAGGCTTTTCCATATGGCCAAAGGATAGTTTTCTTGGTATCCTTGTGCATGTTTCTCATATGTACTGAGTTAGTGATGCCTAGTATTCATAGAAAGAGTTGATCACAGAGCAGTCTTTCAAGTATGCTCAATTTATTTACAAATGACAGACCTGTGTACTGCTAACTTTTTACGTCTGACAAAGAGTGACATGTCACGTATCTGAGATTTCTCCGTACGCCCACTTGCCTTTTCCAATAACACATTAGAAGGGAGAGCATTTTTTTCCCAAGCTTCATCTCTGGTTTGTTATATTTCTTTAGGATGATTTCCAAAGCTGACAGCTCTATTCCTCCACCTCCAAAAGCGCCCGCTCCTGTTCCCCCAGGTACTGTCACACAGGTGGATGTCAGAAGCCGAGTGGCAGCCTGGTCTGCTTGGGCGGCTGAACAAGGAGACTGTGAGTATTACTGGGAATTGAGTGACTGGCAATATTCTGGGCAGTATGTTTGCATGTTGCCAACAAATAAAAAGAATAATTACAAACAGAAGCTCCGTGAAGATTATGGTAATTGAGGCTAAAAATAGAAAAGACCAATTGAATCATCTGCTCCATTCCCAGTGGGGCAGATCAGGGCTATTCTCTCTTGAATATCTTCTACGGTTTTGTTCACTCTAGTTTTAAATGCCCCAAGCTGCCACTTCCCTAGAGAGACAATTTGATGATCTAGTAGATTTGGCTGTCAGAACCTCAGCTGTCTCATTTACCCCAACTTTTCCTTTTCTGAATTTGTGTCAAGTATCAGAGGGGTATCCGTGTTAGTCTGTATCCACAAAAACAAGGAGTCCTATGGCACCTTAAAGATTAACAGTTTTTAGTCTTTAAGGTGCCACCAGACTCCTTGTTGTTTTTCTGAATTTGTTTGTTTACTCCATTTCTGTGATATTGAAATACCCAGAATTGAACATGATATTCTAGGCACTGTCTATGAAAGTTAACTGAAGTCTGGCTGCTGCATGGCCTTGCTGATGTGCATAATACTTACTACACAGCATAGTTCAAGGAACTTCGATGATGCTGTGCTCAGTAATAGGGAATTTGCAAGATCAAACCCTTGCATGGTAAATTTCTCAGGGCAACAACCTGACTCTTTTTTTTTTTTTTTTTTTTAATTTCCCAACTAATCACTATGATAAGCTGACTAGGGGGTTGGACTTCACTTCTCTTCATTTTTAAGCAAATGGTGTGGTTAAGTTGGCTGATCATCTTTACAAGTGTAAACAGAAGTGTGTTACAGAAAAATGAATATATGTGATTCATATCTTCTGTGCAGGGCTTCAGATTTTTGACTATAATGGAAAAACATGCTTTCTATCAGGAAAAAAAATGAAACTATTGCTAATTTGGAAATAATGCAACTACTTTCAGTAGACTAGAATATGTTTAAAGAATAATTTTGGGTAAATTGAGTTTTTGGAGTTTTTACTTTTAATGGTTTTTTATTAAAATAAAGAAAGCAAAAGAATCCATTATTCATGAAGGTTTTTATCCCATTTTCTGTTTGCTGAACGAAAGTATTCGTTAACTGAGTGTACAACTGTGCAGCACAAAGCACTTTAAAATGTCCACAGAAAGCAATAATGGTCAGAACATTTTTACATACCACCACACAGCATTGTGTGCTACATCAAGCAAAGGCTAATTTGTTCTTCTGTTTGAATTTCTCTTTGTTTAACGGTGTTTGTGGTGGTGTTTTTCGTAAAGTGGACTCTTACTAAATTGTGTTCCTGACAATTATATATATTTTTTTCTATTTGTGTGGATATTTTCTAAATTGTCGTAACTGAAACCCCCCCGCAGTTAAGTAGATTGAAGTGCTGTAGCCTTTAATGAAACTTATTTTTAAAAATGCAGACTTAGAATGGTTCCCTGTAACATTAAGATTTGCTGTTTTCAAAGAAGAATCACTAACTGAGTCTGCTCTTCCCTACTTGTGCACTATCATCTTATCACATCATTTCACCTCTCAGCCAATTGTGCCAGCCTCTTCTGCCTAATTTGTCAGTTTCACACAACTGCCCCCATGCCTTTTTCCATTTTGCCCTTTTCATATGGATACTTGAGACCACATCCCTTATTCCCATCCTCCTCCTCAAGACCTACTTTGCTGTGATTGCTATCTGAAAACAGTGAAGTAAGGGTGACTAAATGAGGATAATCAACACTTTATTCACTTATAATTAGTCAATTGCATATCCTTGTCTGCAGTCTTCCACTTTGGTCCCAATTCTACACACGAGTAACATAATTTGTGAAGGTATTCAATTGACTTCAGTGGTCCTACTCAGAAGCATAAAGTTAAGCACATGTTTAATTGTTTGCGGGATCAGGACTTGAGATGGTAAATTCTTCAGGGCAGAGGCTGTGTTGGGTATGTTATGTGTTTGTACGATGCCTACCACAATGGGGCTTTGTTCCAAACTGCCCCTTGAGGTGCTAATGCAATATAAATTAATAATAATTATGAGCCTTTGAGTTGATTAACTCTCACTCAATTGCAACTTGAGCCTGTTTTATTCTGTTGAAAAGCAATATTTTGAGGAGTTTCCCCTTGTGTTCAGTAAAAACAAAATTAAAGCCCCAGTTATTACAGTGGTGGACACTTAAGAAATGGGAACAATATTGACTGGATTTAAAAAAAAAATAGTCCAAAGAAAAAACAAACCTTAAACAGGTTATCTGTTTGTATTTTCTACAAAGAGAAAATAAATCTGCCCACAGAGATTCTTCATCTCTCCATGCCATTTTTGAATTGTAAAGTTTTTTTTTTTTTTTTTTTTTTTTTAAGAGACATAAGTTCGAGTGCAGTACAGTAGTTTCAGGTAGATCATGTTTTAAATCAGGTATTAAAATGCTTCTTCAAGGGAAACATTAGCATATGTCTCATTTGTCCCTCATTTTCATGAACATCACTTGTCTTAATTGCAAAGTTAACTAGGCTCCGTGCAAATTTGATGTCCCCTCCCTTTTTTAGTGTTGCAGATGATTTACATCAGAAAGAAGGATTCATGAAATCAAAGTTGTAGAAAGAGTTATTTTGCACCAAAGGAAGGAATCTCACAGCATTTTAAGTTGCTTGCATAAATATATATTTTATTTACCTCTTGTTTTGGGGTTTTTATTGCACATTGTGTGTTACACATTTGGGCCTCAGCAGGTTGAGAGGTATGAACATTCTGGCCTGGTGGTTCCGTATGTAAGATTAGTATATATGAAGCTTTGGCTCTTAGTTTCTGATAACCTTTACTTTGTATGTCTTGTCTTTTCTCCCCGCCCCCTGTAGTTGAAAAACCCAGACAGTTCCATGAGCATGAAGAAACAGCTGAGATGATGGCAGCAAGGATTGACAGAGATGTTGTAAGTTAAGATATATGTTTGTGTGCAGTATTGTTCAGTGTTCTTTAAATGTTGGATGGTTGCTTCATGAACAAGAAGAACCTTTTTCACAGGCAAAACACAGTTCTTGGTGAGAGTTTGCCAGTCATGCCAAACTGTGTGATAGACTTATAAGGGGCACAAAAAAGGACTGAAATAAGACCATCAAGATCAGATTCAGTTCTGTCCTGTGGAGAACTTGAGCTGTAGGTATGAGATGTGAGTGCACTAAGACCTTGATTCAGGATAGCACTTCAGCATGTGCCTAAATCCCTTTTAAATCAATGTACCTTCAACACATGCTTAAAGTTAAGCATACTGACATGTTCTTCCCTGAATAATGATGGACCTAAGCAGGTGCTTGAGCTTTCCTGAACTGGGGCATGTACCTTTCCCCCACTTGGTCGCCTCTGGTACTCTTATGCATTGAAAGGAATTTTTCACATTCATCAAAGAATGTCACATCTACTGGAAAGTGCAACCCTGCATTTCAGCAAGTAATAGCTGTAATACTTTGTTTTAGCAGAGAATATGAAATTACAGTTGTTAGAAAATGGCTCAATAGCATCGCAGGGAAAATTATGTTTTAACAAAATTTCTGCATGGGCTGCGTGGGAGAAACATAGTATGTGACTCCAAGCTAATTAAATACAAAATTTAATAATCTCAATACTTACCTTTAAAAGCTTTTAATGATCACAACTATTGAAAATAGAGCAAAATGAGAGCTTGAGAAATTTGTAAATGTCAGACATACGATGAATCTACATAGGCAGTACATCCTGGAATTAATAATGAGCATAGGAGACTGCTGCTAGGATGCTGTAAATTACAACAAAATGAGTAAATGACTAGTTGTGCTACAGATTAGACAGAGGCATTAATGTTGTTCATCTCTTCTGCAGCAAATTCTGAACCATATTTTGGATGACATTGAATATTTTGTTACCAAACTTCAAAAAGCTGCTGAAGCATTTGCTGAACTTTCAAAGAGAAAGAAAACCAAGAAGAATAAAAAGAAAGGACCCGGAGGTAAGAGTTGTTTTCCCTCCCATCTCCCAGGTCTTTTTATTGCCTTGTTCTTTAAAAGTCATTCATGTAGCTAGTGAATGTGGTTTTGGTTTTGTTTTTCTTATTGCATTGCTTTGTGGTTTTGTTGTTACTCATTCAGTTTAATTGGACAAGTCACTTTGTTTCCCTTGACTTAGGTCTGGACATACACTGACATCTACAAAAAATTGGGTTCTAGTCCTGCTCCCCTTCCTCATGTGAGCAAGTCCTATTGTCATCCTTATCTGGAAGTCAATGGGAGAAAAGGCAACAGAGCTAGCCTATGTTAGTAAATATACATGTCCCGAATTACCATAATATCTCTTTTTTTTTTTTTTTTCATTTTGTTCTCTAGAGGGGGTTCTCACTCTTCGTGCAAAGCCACCACCTCCAGATGAATTTGTTGACTGTTTTCAAAAATTCAAGCATGGCTTTAACCTTCTGGTAAGTAGCTGCCAACAGCTGAGGCTCCACAGGGCAGGCAGGGGGGACTTTTCCTAGATTGTTTGAAGTCAGATACAGCATACTCTTTCCCTGCTGCTACAAATTGGCTCTGAGTGCACCTTGATGTGTCACTTTCACCCACGCGTTTTCAGATATCGCCAGCCACCTCCTGTGCTAGAAATGTTTTTGAAGTTTCTGATTGTGCAGGTGGAAGTGTGGGAGAAAGGTAGATTTGCCTTTTTATTTTAAAATCCGGTTTCTCCAATTGCTCCGGTTACTAACAGGTGGTTGTGCTCATGGCACCTCTGCTCCCCAGAGGCACCTCTTGGGAATAGACTCCAGACAGCTCTCTCCTTCCTCTGGAATGGTGACCATGCTGTCATGCTTTCCCCTGGGCTCTCTACAAGGCCTTCTCCTCAGTAGAGAATTTTGGCCTAACAACTACCTAGCACATCTGCAACCCAGCACACATCCACGCACATGGTTGCTAGTGACTGCGCACAGATGTTTGTGTCACTTTTGGGAATGCCTTCTTTTGGGTGAGACTAGTCCTATGTGTCACACTCAGCTGTTGCAGCACCTCTAGAGGCAGCAAGCCTCATATTGCACCGTCAACAGAGTTATTAGTCCTACTAGCGTAATCCCACATTTCATCCAGTAACGGTCAAGCTGCTTTACTGTAGCCCTGAGAGATGGTGCTTGATTGATTTATGTCTTCAAACTCCCTATTCAGGCCAGGGCTAAAAGCAGTGGCTTTTTGATGGGTTTCATTTCTGCGCAGGGCTGCAGTCCCAATCTCCAAAACACTCCCCCCTCCCCCGAGCAGCAGAGACTTTACAATGGTGCCATATGACTGGTGAAGTGGTAACAATAATAATAATAATAAAGTTTAACCCTTTTACATTCAAAGTGTTAACTGGTTTCTAGAGAGGTTTGTTAGGAAAATGTACAGCTCACTCTTGTTTGCTCGCCAGCCTCCACAGCTGTGCTCTTTATTTAGCTTTTCAGTTGTGCTTGTCAGATTCTTTATACTCATTACCACCGTTAAATATACTAAACAACATGGGTCAAATAGGCCATAAAGAGAAACTTCTCTTACAAACCTCACTACCCTCAGAGTGCTCCATCCTGTGGTCATCTCTTGCTCTAAACATCACTAGCCATTGGCAGCCAGTGCTGCCAACTCAGGTACCCACTTTTGGCATCTTCTCCTCAATATGCCCCAGAACGTCACTGGGAAATCTTAATTTCCTGCGTGCCCCCCTTCAACTATTGGCTTTTTGCTTCAGTGGCTGTGACAGCAGTGCCAGTGGGAGAACCTGTCCTCCTCCAATAACTGAGCCAATCAGCTTTCTTCTATTTCTCCTTGGGGAAATGAAATCCCACTGAAGGGGGGGTTGTACTCCAGGAGGTATTTGTAAGGGTTGAGAAGGCTACAGGGAAAGTGCCCCTACATCACATGCTCTGCAACCACAAGTGTTGGACTTGAAGCAGGAATTAATTCAGGGAAGTTCTATGGCCTGTGTTATACAGGAGGTCAGACTAGATGATCGCAGTGGTCCCTTCTGGTCTCAAAATCTATGAACCACTGACACTTTTTTGTTGGGAAGTGGGAGTGGGTCTCTACCATCTCCATGCCCTTGTGTCTGAGGACGCCAGGCTGAACACAGTAACGGTGCCTTAGTTGAAGCCTACGTAACCTTTTCTTCTTCTGACCCCCACATTCAGCAGCTCTTCCCAAAGGACACCGTAAAATCCTCTGCACCAGCATCTTTGGTCAACTGTAAGATATACTGTGCTAATCAGCTCTATAGTTTATGGCATGCTTGTGTGATCTCTTCTTCCCAAAGGATAAGTGACCCATATTTTTGTCAGCCTTTGACATCCTATATATAAATGCAGAAATAAATATGACCTGTACTTTAATTCCATAACTAAGGTTCTTTCTTTTAAAGGATGATTCTACCATGTACTATTCAATTATCGTAGAAGTTACCAATTTGTTTTTTCTCTTTTCCCCCCCTCAGGCTAAATTAAAGTCCCACATCCAGAACCCTAGTGCACCCGAATTGGTTCATTTTCTGTTTACACCATTAAATATGGTAAGATTTGATCTTCAATGTGTCCTTCAGACCTGCTTTGTTTAAATACTCGAGAACCCTTTAAAATATGAGGCTAAAATTTTATTGTTAACGATGACAGGTTATGGGGGAAAAATCACTTATTTATTTTAGAACCAGAACATATTTAGAAAATCAGGATGTTAATTTTGTTTATATATCCATTCCCTCATTTAAATAAATCCACTTAGCTAAATTGTCCTTTTTCTGAAGAGTGTGTGTGTGTGTGTGTGTGTGTGTGTATACATATGCATATTTACATTTTGCTTTTACTGATTTGTTTCTTAGCATTAAAAAAGAAACACAAAACTAATACCTCATATTTACACAAAGTGGAAGGAAAATTAAATACATACACACCAGAGTGAGGAATAGACAGTATTTGCAGGAGAGTTAAATGTTTTTGATCATGGCAATACGACGATACACATCATCTTGTATCTAAAACCCAAGAAGCTAAATAGTATTAGAAGAGTAATTGTCAAAAGTGGGTCCAAATTTCAGATGGTAGATGAAGAGCATAGTGATAAGACTATCCATCCCCAATAGCTTGTTGTGCATCTTGTATCCAGATTGCATTGACCAATCACAGTAATGTTAGCTTTTCAATGGTCTTCTAATAAACATTTTATACTTATAAACAGTAGCATAATTGTCTTGTACTCAAACATTCCGTAATGTTGAAGTGTTTAGTCTACATATTCAGTGGAATGTCCCTTTCTTGTGGTCCGTATGCGTCCAAACTCTGGGCTTTATAAAGAAGATTGTGGACTAATTAGTTGAGTTTTACTTCATATGCACACGCATTACGCACAAAAAGCTATGTGAAAAGAATATTATTAAGGTTGCAAAGAAAAGTACTTGAAAGTTAGGAAATGCCAGAATTAAATTTGCTGATGGAACCTAAAATCAGCTCCCTTTTGCATATGTGTTCTGACACTATCTTTAATCCCATACTACTTTTTTCCACAGGACCCCTGCCTTATTCATTGCACAGAATGAATGGAGCACACTTAGTAAGGGGCTATTGAATATTTGTTTCCCCTCGTTGTTCAATGTGTGGTCCCAGGCCTTATTTACTGCACACGATTCAAAACCTGCTCGGAAGTCAGACTTATTAATTTTCTCATGGGCTTTTCTATGGTACTCGTCACTGTAGCATCTGAGTACTTCACAAACCATTTCACAACTCCCCTGCAAAATGAGGTGGTATTTTTTAGATGGAGAGCTGAGACACAGAGAAGTTAAGGTCAAAGCAGCCACTAATTTTAGGTGTCCAATTTGAGACACCTCTGACCTGTTTTTTCAGACTTGAAGATTTCTTAGGGCTTGTCTTCACTACCTGCCTGGATCGGCGGGTAGAAATCGATCTCTCGGGGATCGAATTATCGCGTCTCATCGGGACGCGACAATCGATCACCGAATCGACGCGCGTACTCAACCAGCCCAGGTAGTAGTAAGCGCCATCGACGGGGGAGCTGCGGCGGTCGATTTGCCGCCGTCCTCACAGCGGGATAAGTCGGCTCCGATATGTCGAATTCAGCTACACTATTCGCGTAGCTGAATTTGCATATCTTAAATCGACCCCCCCCCCAATGTAGACCTAGCCTTAGCAGCAGTTCATATGTTCAAAGCACTGCTCCCATTCACTTCAGTTGCAGCTGTGAGTGTTCAGCACTGCTATAAATCAGATCCCAGGGTCTCAAGTCAGGCACCCAGAAAATGGGGAATGCACAGTGAGTGATCCCTGTGAAAAGTTTGGTTTAAGTGATATCACATGGGAACTCTGTGGCAGAGGTAGAGTCCAGTTTTCCAGGGTGGTATTCAACTGCCTGAACCATGAGATCGTCATTTCTGTTCCTGTGGTCCCCTGCTTCATTCAGCCTAAGTCCCATGCCTGTTTTTTCATTTGTTGCCCTACGTAATCATTTGCCTATTGGGCTCAGTGGCTCCTCCACTCTAAGGGAGTGGCCGTTTGTTTTGGGCAGGCCTAGGCCTGTCCATCCCAGTTACCCCCAATAGGCATTCACCTCTCAACTTCAACAACAAACGAGGGAGATGTCCTATAAACAACAGTCTCTTGAGCTGCACAGCCCTGATTCAACCTAGAGCAGGTCCATCATGTACACTGAGTGAGCCAGGGGTCCTGTGTATGGGAGGGTGGGGGGGGAGGAAGGAAGTATGTGATCATGCAATTAAGGATAGTATCATAGTGCATGTGCACAGTAGGAGCTGAGAGTGGATGGAGCATGGCTAATGCTCATGAAATCTTTGGAGAGTTTAGCTTGAAGAGTTTAGCTGCTAAATTCGAAGAAGTTTTTATGAGCATGTGCGAAATGAGAGATTTCAAAGGCTTATAATTTGGCCAACCATGGGTAGATTTTCATAGGAACAGCAAAAGGCCAGATGCAAAGACCACCTCCCTTGCTAAATTCCTGCTCCAAAGCACAGGGGTGCTAGAGCGTCTCAAAATCATTTTTTTTTTTGACATGGGCAAAAAAACAAGTTTCCCTGCCCCTACTCCTGGAAACTGCTGAACCATTTTGGGTGGAAATTTCCCCCCTTCCCCACAAAAAAATAAAAAAATCAAAACAACAAAACACCACATGAGCCCTGAAGCAGACACCTGGCATGGAAAATTTCAGTTCAAACACTTAGTCTGGTAAAGTTATAAGCTACTGAAAACAGGGTCTTATCATGGGAAGTATTGAGTAACCTTAATAATAGGTAGTCCGCTTCCCCTCTGTAGTTTTTTATTGGCTCTTTCTCCACAGTCTTCTATCGTGTTCCTGCTGCTTTTCATACCCCCTTTTCTCCCCATTCCCTCTTTCTTCCCTGTGTTCCCCATTTATTCCTATCCTTGTTTACTCTTTGTTTTTCACCAAACATGCCCCAGTCATCAATCTTGACCCTTCTTTCACTTTTTTCCCCTTGGCTCTGGTGCTAGTTGCCTTGTACACCTGATCATATTACTTAACTGATTTGGATGATTCTGAATGGGTGGTTGGGCTCCCTTGTGGAACGCCATGCATCATCTTTACATTGCTTCATGACAGAATTTTTACACAGATCCATTACACAGAAGTCTGAACTTTCCTTTACTATATTGAATCGTTGACCTGCCCTAGACAAGATGGGCTGGAAGGACACTTCAGTCATCATCATTTTCAGCTTGTCTACACATAGAAGTTGTATTAGTTTAACTTAAATTGGTTTAATTAAACTAGTTCAACTTTTGTGTGAGATCTCTCGTATATCTGTTTAAACCTGGCTTATAGAAATTTAGCTTGCATCAGTAAATTTACAGGCACAAGCTCAAGTGATATGACCCAGTTTAAACAGATATAAGAGTGTCTGCACACAAAATTGAACTGGTTTGACTAAAAGGTGTGGTTTTATACTGATTTTGAGCTTGTGTACACAGTGGGCATCAGAGGCGTGTAAATTGTAGAGCGCTCCAACATATCACTCTTTAAATCCCCATGGTGTGCAGTAAATGTCCCCAGATGCACTTTGATGTAGTCCCAACAAATAGGACTACATCAAAGTGCTCTAGGTGTACATTACTGCCTTCTGTATACAAGCCCTTAATTAAACGGGTATAACTTTGTGAGTAGATCAGACTTTGGTCTTGTATCAGGCAAAAGCCACCAATATAGAGTGGGTAGCCTAGAATTCTTACTGCTTTACATTTTACATGGTTTATTGTTGGAATTGATTCTCTGTTACCCCTCAATACAATAAATAGTCCTTTAAAAAAAAATCTTGATTTAGGTGGTGCAGGCAACTGGAGGTCCAGAGCTCGCTGGTACGGTACTCAGCCCTCTCCTAACAAAGGATACCATAGATTTCTTGCGTTACACTATCAGTAGTGAGGAAGGCCAACTATGGATGTCATTGGGTGACACGTGGACCAAAGCCAGGTACGAAAATATCTTCGCTGATTTTATAGATGATCTTTGAATATATATTTGGATTTATTATCACAGTCTGTATCGACCAAAGAAGCAAACTCCCCTTTAGTAGTCTACATTTTTGCTTGCTTTGAGCCTGATTCAACTCCAATTAAAGTCAGTGGAAAGACTCCCATTGATCTCAATGGGAGTTGGACAGGGCCCTTTAAGAATATGAAAGGACGTGGAAGAATGGGGACAATTACAAACATTGATTTTATTCTGTCTGTGATATTGGGAGGATGGGGCTTAATTACATATTCTCTTGCCCACCTTCTCTCTGAATGGTCCTTTCCATTCTTTTTCTCCTTCTATCGTCATTTGGTCATCAACCAGCTGGACTCAATTAAAAATCTATTTCAAGGGTAGTGCAGCATTTAGTAACAACTACAACAAAATTATATAAATAGAATTAAAAAGCAATTTGTACTTTGAACATCCCACAGATTATTAAAAGCAGAGACTTGCAATGATTTTTAATGCCTCAGAAGCATCGTTGTAGTCTGTAAGAAAAAGATTAAATTTTTTAAGAAGTGTCATTGAGTGAATGATTGAATCGCACTGAAGATCTACCCTTAAGGGATCCTAAATTGTGAAATAATAGATTCAGTTGTGCTTATGGTTAGGGACTCATAAAAGATGTGACCTTTTCATGTTGCTTGTGAACTGTAGTGTATATAAATATAGCAAGTTTATCTAATTACTTTTATGGTCTTGGGCTTACATAAAAGCCTTGCAAACAGAACTTCTAAAAAACCTGGGATGAATCAAGTATCTCTTAAACCTGTGGCCCTTTGAGGTGATGGTGATCAATAAGCGTGTTGGGGCCTGCGTCAGAAATGTGTCCATTCTTTTTGAATTTACTCATCCACCCACTCAGAGACCAGATCAAATGACTAACCCTCAACCTACATAATTAAAAAATATTGAATTTATTACTGGTAAAAACTGCTGCATTGACTGCTCTGGAATCTGAAGGCCACATGATAGCTGATGAACATCCAGAGAATAGAAAGAACACAGGCTTTGGTAGTGCAAAGTTCATCATGGTACCCTGCTTTCTTGAAGTGGACTATCATTAGGGGCAAGAATCTCCAAACCTATTCTTCCTTTGGCCCTTTTACTGAGACTGCTAATAGAGGTGCCAGCTGAGGTGGCGCTTTTTTGTTTTGTTTTGCTCCTGGTTTGCTAGGAACTGGACTGAGCAAATCAAACTCCTTTTGCCACTAAAGAGCAGCTTCCAGTCATTACTGACCTAGGCCGTGATCCAGCAAAGGCCATATAGATCCATGCAGAGACCCATTCACTTCACTGGAACTCCAGGAAAAGGGATTCTTTTGCTTGATCAGAGCCCTGTGCTGGAACTGAACTAGTGACCTAAATAATAGAACTCATTATCCTGTTGTGAATCCTCTGTGCCATCCAGTCCCCTAAAAAAAGCAATAATTTAATCCAAAGAGAAATATGTGGTAGTGGTTTGGGAGGAAAACAGGAATGTAAATGAAGGGCAAGCAAGATTTGAACCTTAGAAATAATGGTGGGACTGGCCCCGTGTTTCTGTTGTGCTACTGTGCTGGGCAGCTTAGCCATACTGTGCCACTAATCAACAAGATGATCGTTAAAAACTCAGAGGTGGCTGGTCAGCTATAAGTTAACATTGACATGCCAGTGTCCTGTGAAATGCTAAGCTGCTCCTACAACTGGTTTGATAGCATTTGTCACCTTCATTCATTTTCAACAACGCCCATAATGAGAAACATTAGAGAAAACTATAAAGTGCATTCCTGGGCCCATTTCTCCTTTAAGAGGCAATAATTCAAACTGCAAGGCAATGTTTTTTATGTATAGTATATAGGCACAGCACACCGTGAAAAACTCCTTGAGATACAGTGAATTCAGATGGTGAAAGTCAGTGGATCTCTAAGGAATAATACGGTATTTCAAAAAAGGAATCTGTATCCGAAAATTCAGTTCTGCAAAAGTAGTGATCACATTTACTCTTGTGGGTGTGAGGTTTTATTATTAATAATAATCTTTTGTGTGACAAAAGAAATTGCTATTATAGCTTTCTTCTTCCTAGTTTTAGCTAGGTCCCCGTTGCTTGCCAGCCTCCATGTTCGCTTTGCAGATTTCATTTTAAAGCATGCCTCTCCTCTGAACCCTGTGCATATTAACCCCCCAGACTGAGGGGTATTGTACTACTTTTGTTTTCAAAAGATAAAACCAATCCCATTCTGCTTTGAGATTGGTCCTCCTGCTATCCATCTTTCGCATTGCGTCTGAAGTTGTATGGTCTATCCTGATGTTGGAAGATCCTAGGGACAGAGACAGTCTCTCTGTGGTATGTAAAAGGGGAGCATAGATATCCTCACTAAATAATGTTTCCTTCTCTGTAATTAGAAGTTCCTCATGAGTAAACAATTGCAAAGCATTTCATGAGAACCTGCAGGATTGACTATTGAAAATAACTTGTGCAAATCTTGATATATGCCTCTGACTTCTTTATACAGAGTGGACTGGCCCAAAGATCAGTTTATTCCACCCTATATTCCACGCTTCAGAAATGGTTGGGAGCCTCCTTTGCTGAGCTTCATGGGAGCTCCAAATGAACAAGAACTAAATCAGTTGGCTGAGTCTGTGGCAAATGTTGCAGAGCACCAACGGAAACACGAAATGAAAAGAATGTCAGCTGAGGTAGGTTAATTGCTACAGTATTTTGTGAAGTAGGTGGGAGACCAGACCAACTGTTCACTCCATGAACAAAACCGTCTTAAGAGTTGCACCGTGTAATGGTGCTGCTGCTAATGAAGAACACGTGGAGCTAGATTCTAATGTCATTGGCACAGTGTAAGTTGGGAATAACTCCAGTGAAGTCAGTAGCGTTACTCTAGATTTAACCTGTGCAACAGGTAAAAGCCGGGTTCGTGTAGTGGCTAAAATATAGGGTCTTATCATGGTTCCATTGAACTCGATGGAGTTTTTTTGCTACTGTCTTAAATTGTAAGTGGAGTCCAGGGCTTAAAGAGCCATTTTCCCCCCTCAGATACATGTGCTCAACTCCCATAGCTCTCTCAAAGTGACACAATATTATCTAATACAGTAGTGAAAGATAACTCACTATATTTGCCCACTAAAACATTCAGGCTCATGAACAAACCCCCGCCCGCATCCCCTTGGTCCTCTTTCAAACTTAATAAACAGATGGTGCCATCCATAAGGTTAGCAAATCTGAGCTCTGGGGAACCAAGGATGGACACGTACTCCAGAGTGAAAGGGCTTTTAGGGAGAGTCCCCTACCATCAGCCTCTCAATGTTTAATTGAGAGGTGGTCGGGAAATGTCCTTTATTTCGCATGAAGAGCTTTCGAGAAAACGAACTTTTGTTTGTTTTCATCACTTTCCTGGAATTTTTCAGGGTTTCATTATGGGAAAATAAAAAAAAAAATAAAAAAAAAGTTTTTGGCTGATTTTGCTCGTTGAAAAGGCATTTTCCAGTATGTAAAAAGATGTAGTTATCATTTAGGGCTCTATAGGTTAAAATTAAATCAATCCTTTTGCTGTACCTGTCTCTGGGGCCCTTACGTCTGTTGTATATATTTAAAATGAATGCTACTTTCTTAAGAAATACCGATACATTGTCGGTTGGCAAATGTTTTTGTAGCAGAGATGTCTATATAAAGGTATGAATGTCCAGGGGAGCAGGCAGGGAGATGAACAAGGTAGGGTAAGAACTATCCCAAATGACAGTCTCCTGAAGAAGTCATACGTGTTTCCCATTCACTTATTTTGAACATCGCCTATTTCCCCAATACCTAAGCTGCCCTTGAGTCCTTCTGATGTTTTTTTTGTTTTAAAATCACACTTTCCTTTTTTAATTTAATGCTTTTCTCTCCTTGTTTTCTGTGTGAAAGTGCAAAATAAACAACTTGAGAAAACAGAGAACGGTGTCTTCTAATCTTTTAGTCTTAATCATCAGAGGTATCATTCGTAATTGTATTAAGTTAAAAAATATTCCAGATAGAAGTGTGATTTTTTTAAGTTGATTGCACTTCTTTAAACTCCTATAACGTTTTGCTGTCTTGATTGGTAATTGTTTGGTTGATTAGAAAAGAGAAATAAACATGTTATAATGAATCTTGCAACGCTGAGGCAGGACTCCTCAATTTCCGACTGCCACTGAATCACTTTATGGTCTAGGGCAAATCATTTAAACTTGCTGTACCTTGGCTTCCCCACTGGTAGCATCGCTCTCATAATACCTGTCTCACAGAGGTGTTGTGAGACTTAATGTCTATGAAGTGCTTTAGGGTCCTCAGATGAACGATGTATGAAGGGCAAAATGTTATTTGTGTCTACTATAAAGACAGTATAGAAGGTGATACCTAAATGCTGCCTTAATTACCAGTCATCTGTTTTGCTGTATGGTTATACTTGACAATAGCTGAAGAGAAAAATCAGATGAGAGATGATGGTGAAAATGTGTATTTTCCTGTTGGTATCTCCCTGAAGTGCACCCATTTTTATTCATGTTATGTCACTCTTACCAGGTAGTCAGCTGGTAATTGAGGCAGTATGTGAGATCTCCCCCTTTTCATGACAAGAAAGCCCATTAACAATCACTGACATGGTGATCCAGCGTCAGTCAGGTACCAGAATACCACAGCTCAAACCTCGTCCTCCTGGGGTTCCTTTCTTCCTACAAGGCATCCTTTTTCAAAAAGAAATACTATTAAATAATGATATGCTTGCTGCTCCCATGGTTACGGTTCCTAACCTTTACAACTAGGGATTGATCTGGTGTCTAGCAACGTGAGATTGATTCATGAGAACATTTCCCATCCCTGAATTTTAAGATACAATTGTATACACTGTGTTTCCACTGAAGGGGTTGCATGTGCAGTCAGTTCAGCAATAATTATTTCAAATGAGAAACTATGATGGAAACACTGTAGATTTGCTTATGATTGTTGCTGTGCTGTTAGGCTCTTTTCCTTGGACTGTGAGCTCTTGGGGGGCAGGGACGGTTTTCCTCTGCCTTTGTCGCATGGAGCACAGAGGGGAGCCAATCTTGATTGGAGTCCATGGGGGCCACCACAATGCAAATAATTTTGTGTGTGAACTAAGGTGACTTACTCCTTTCCAGTTGTTTCTTGCATACATACTACACCTCTACCCCGATATAGCGTGACCTGATATAACACGAATTCAGATATAATGTGGTAAAGCAGTGCTCCAGGGGCGGGCGGGGCTGTGCACTCCGGTGGATCAAAGCAAGTTCGATATAACGCGGCTTCACCTATAACACGGTAAGATTTTTTTGGTTCCCGAGGACCGCGTTATATCGAGGTAGAGGTGTATAAGCCATGGAGCACTCGATGGTGTTTCTAGGAGGTTGTAATATTGCTGTTACTCTACCAACATTTTCTATTTTTGGTGACGATTATACTTACCTACTTCAGAGGGGTATTGTGAGGCGTTTATCTGAAGCACAGACAGGGTATGTGATTTGCCCAAAGTCACACAACAAGTAACAATCAGAGCCAGGCTCCGATTTTTGGCAGCTCCTGGTTCACAAGTCTGTACTCAGTTCACTAGACTCTGCTACTTTATCAGTGCCGTATTATTTTACCCTATGTTTTGATGATAGCAGGAGGAAGGGAGGCCTAGAATAAGCAGCTTCAACTGCCTACATGTAATAATCCCCAGAAATTAACTCCTTAGTCTACAGCTCTACTTTTGGAACTGGGTGGTGCTATAATTATATTAACAACATTAAAAATATTGTCACGGCAGGTACAGTGGGTTATTGGCTTGTATGCAGAGGCAGCCATTCAAGAAGACCTCCTAGGCCCTCCAAATGTACTTTTCAATCTTCAACAAAGATTTTAACATTTCTGTATGCTTTGACACATTCACATTAAATTATTATTTATTTAAATCCTGAAACTGCCACCCCTACTCCCATTGAGTAGTCCCTTTCTGTCTACACAGCTCCATGACTTTGTTAGGATACTTGCAGAGCAAGGTATTACTCCATGTAAGGGTGGCAGAACTGGGGCCTTAGAGAATAAGATTGTATACTCCTAAAATAAGGTAATCTTACTGAGTAGCTCTTATTCCATACACATACTCAGCACTGTGTGTAGTTTATCTGAGTTAGAATGCCTGCAACCAGAAACAAGGCTTTAAGCCTGATGTGGTTTGTTTTGTTAAGATATCCAGTCACTGTTTATAAAACTCAGCTGCTGTAGGGGTGTTTAAGTGATAATGTGGATCTTACCCCAAAGAACGGTCTTGATGAAGAATATCAGCTGCACTATTCATGCAATAGGTTGAGTTAGGATGCCAATTCTTTATTCTCGTGCTTCTGATTTCTTTGTTCATGTATTAAAATGCACAAATAATTAAATTTTCATGGCAGAATAACAAATGCCAGAGAACAAGGGAATGTGAATGCTGACAGAGAACCTACAGGTGTCAGATGATGTTGCTGTAATCAGTTAAATAACTACGGCTGTCTTTGTGTATGATGTTAATCCCTTTTGTTTTCTGTCTTCCAGCATCCCAGTGTCCCAGACTATCCTCCATCTGATGGGTATGCATTCAGTAACACAGTTTACAAAAGAGGGCCTCTGCTGGACCAGGGGGCAGCTGTTGCTGCCTTTAAACAAACTGTTAGCCGACATGTAGATAGGTAACATTGAATGGACATCGTGTATAGAGCTGTGGATAACTGTCCCAATTTATTGCTATTGGGGTGGAGGTGTCTCTGTTTATTCTTCTATTTCTATGTCCAGACTGCGTCATTTCCAAAAGGAGACAGTCCTCCCTGTAATACAGTACTTGGCTTGGCTCTGTTTAGTGCTGATTATATAAAGCTCCTTTAGAGTACTCTCTGCACGAGCGCCCATTTAAAGTCCTCTTTGTACACACTGTTAAATGGGTGCTTCTGTCAAAAGCAATAAATTAATGGAAGTGGAATTCTGAGCATTATCAGACTGAATCAGAACACAGGATCTTTTAACACGGACTTGACAAAATGTATTTCTGGTTTGTTTCCAAATGTAGAATGCCATTTACTCTTTTTGGAAATACAAAGAATTGCTTTGCCATTCCTTGGAATTTTTTGTTACTCCCCCGCCCCACCCCTAGTTTTGATTCTTAACACCCATGGTTAGAATAGGAATCAAATCTTTCTTTTCCCTGTGCTCAGTGTGGAATTACACATACAGCTCTGAAATTGTAACAAGTGGTGACCAAGCACAGTGTAAGGGAGTGTTTTTGCACAAAGGAGCATTCCCTTCCCATCCCTTCAGCTTTGTCTGAGTAGATTACGATTGCATCCACCGAATGAGCACCTTGGATATGTGATGTTGGGTTCTCCAGTTAGGCCGTGTCTGTATGGGAAGGTTATACTGGTAGAAGTGAAGGTGTAAATTTAAACAAATATAGTTATATCAGTCCAATGTAGACACTCATTTCTCTACAAAAGTGCATTATTTTTGGTTTAGCTCATGTTACTTGGGAAGAGGTTTAAGCTAAACTGAAAAAAGTCACTCTTCTCCAGAATAGAAATGCTCTCACAGGGGGATTGTACTGGTACAACTATACTGATATATTTGATACCGTTCTCCTGTGTAGACAAGGTCTTAGCTATGTGGGAGGGGGAAAGAGGAGGGCCAGCAAAATCCTTATAACTGTTGTGTTAACTAGCTGATTTCAAAATTGTGTTGAAGCAATTGTGGAGAGATGGGAGAGCTTAAGTGGAAGGGGGAAGGGTGGCCTGGAGAAGAAGAAAACAAACTGCCCATTTCAGTTAAGGGTTGCATATCCTCAGCCACTTTTAACTCGCTTTTTAGTGATAGAAGCTAAATTGGTAATTTTTCAACACTCCAAAGTTAGTTTTTGTAATGGAAGGTGAGTTGATAGTGGCTGCTGGACCACAAACTGCTGCTATAAACTTCTTTGACAAAGAAGGGTTCCATGTAATCCCTTATTTAAAAAAAAAAAAAAAGAAGAAAAGAGAGAGAAAGGGAGAAGAACAGGAGTACTTGTGGCACTTTGGAGACTAACAAATTTATTAGAGCATAAGCTTTCGTGGGCTACAGCCCACTTCATTCGGATGCTGTAGCCCACGAAAGCTTATGCTCTAATAAATTTGTTAGTCTCTAAGGTGCCACAAGTACTCCTGTTCTTTTTGCGGATACAGACTAACACGGCTGCTACTCTGAAAAGGGAGAAGGACGCTTAAATTGAATGAGCCATTCACTAACGGGATAGTGTGTGCAATGGGAGGCTACCGACACACACTTCTTGGGTGGTGGAAGGCAGTTGACTTTTGATCTCACAGTGTATCAGTAATGGACACCTGGGATGCATGGTTTACATCATCACTCTGCAACAGGAGGACTAGTGTATATGCTTTCTAATGAAGTTGTGTGGTGTTTCAGCATACATATAAATCCAGCTCCAGGAGCCTCCCAGGCTACTTGTGCTTGATTGTGCTTTCTGGGATACTGTGTTACAAATGTTGGTGCAAAAAATAAGCTGCCTTTTTTGCACCAATATTTGTAACATAGTGTCTCAGAAAGCCTAGCAACCAGTTGCAGCCAACACAGGAAAATGAGAGTTGATTATAACTACATTGTATCTAATTGGTAATGTGGTGGAGCAGCAGTGAAGGTGCATGTGCAGTGGGCAGGTTTCACAGAATAATCAAGCATAAATAGACTGGGAGATTTAAAGGTGGGATTGCCACTGGCCTCTCTCTGCTCTAGGAAATTTACCACTGGTTTCAACAGGAGCAGAGTTAAAGCTGTACTGAAAGCTTTTGAAAATCCGACCTGGATTTTTTTTTTCTATTGGGAGAGTAATTGGAGCGAGGGTTAGAAACTGCAGACAGTGGGATGAGTTTGAAAAGGCAGCACAAAAATGTGTAAGGACCATCAGGAGAGCATTAGTCATGCATTGAAATGGCAGAAGGCAATCAGAAACTGTGTAAACCAATAAGGGGGTTTAAAAGTGAGTACAAAATAGGCAAAACTGGGATTGCTATCCTCTCTTTTGACATTGTAATGACTAAATTATGGTTATGGGTATGAACATTGTTCATATCATGTTTTCCTTTGCTCCCTTACATGTGCTAATCGCTTTCAATGTATTGTTTTTTTTTCAAACCTATATATAGATTTACAATCTAAATATGACTATGCCTTTGTTCTGCTCTTCAAGTAAAGTGAGACAGTTCTCCACAGCCAAAAATAGCTAGGTAACTACTGGAGTACTCAAGGACGTACTTGGGATCAGTAGTTACAATCAGTGAACCGCCAACAGCAAAAATTCATTCACCTCTCCATGGTGTGACGTTATGTCCAGCATTTCAAAGTCATTATTTGTTTACTGTTTACATTATCCACTAGTTCATGAACTCTTCTACATGGTTTTGATGTGCATGTCATTTGCGTTAGGTGCATATTGCTTTTGTTTCTTTTAGAAGCTTTTTGGGGAGAGTGCGGGGGCTTTTGACCTCAAAGACTTGGTTGTACATCTGAGAACCCACTAGCTCACTTTCCAAAAGGAATCTGAACAGATCTTTCCTCGTGGAACGAGAGTGCTGTACTCTGTATTCTTCATCTCAATAAGTTTTATATGAACCTTACCTTTTAACTGCTCATAAGTCATTTTTAATTCTCGCTTGAGGTAATGACTCTGGGCTATTAGTTTACGTAGAACCTTATGGACAAATTTACCTGTGGTGGACAAATATTTTTGACATTGGCAATTTAGTTTGATTGGATTTAATGCTGAAAATCATTCATTCTGTATGCAGTCATTGAGAAATTACAAACAATTGATTTGAAATGTAAATTGTGACACACTCTAGAGAGTGCAATCTCTCTTTAAGCATGTAAGATGCTTTGTAAATTACTACAAATTGTAAACCTTTCACAATATATCAGTTTGCTTTATTACACAAGACTATTAAATCCAGTATGATCCTTTACAGGAATACAGCTATAAATCTGATGCATGCTTTTGATTTACCTTAATGCAATGACATCTGCTAATCTCTAAATTATTACAGTACTTACTGCAAGTTTTGAGCTAACCATTGTTACCAACTCTTGAGGTCTATGAAACTCAATTAATACTTTTTGTCTTTTGCTGGCTCTTTAATGTTGTAATGGGTGATTTATACTGTGCATTGGTAAATTCTATGGCAATGAAGTGCCCTAAAATAGATTAGCAGGATACAGCTTGCTTAAATGTTTTATTTTTTAAATTGCTTGCTTCTCTTGAAAGTCTAGCAGAATAATGGTTGGGTTGTTTGCTTTGTAGAAATTATGAAGCACACAGTAAGGCACAGCCCAAGAGATATGCCAAATCCAAGTATGACTTTGTGGCAAGAAACCACAGTGAACTTTCTGTCTTGAAGGATGATATTTTAGAGGTAATGTAGTACACAGAAATGAAATTTCTAATACTTCCCAGAACTGATGGCGTCCTCTCTGTGGGCAATGTGAATGTTTTGGGTGTTGACTCCTGACACGCTAGTCTGAACTCTTCTGTAGGAATATGGAAAGTTCAATTATTTTGTCTTGTATCTTAGCCAAGATGCATGGGGATTCCATGCTGACCTATCACTTGTTGCTATAGACCTCATCTTCTTTAATAGTTGGTTGGGATTTCATAGCCTTCTGCAATATGAATTTTAATACTACTAATCTTTGTATAACAAGAGAGCCTAGAGACCCCATCCTTCCAGTCATTGTTCATACACATAGCAAGGGACAGTCTCTCCCTTGGAGAGATTACAATTTAAATAGACAAGCCAGGCAAAAGGGGGGGAAAGAAGAAACAAAGGCACAGAGAGATAAAGTTCTTGCCTCAGTTCTCGCATAGCAGTGGCAGAGTCAGATCTGGGTCCTCTGACTACCAGCCCAGTTCCCTATTCTTGGAGCAATGCTGTCTCCCCAACTATTTACCTTCCCAAAATGTCATGATACCCTTGGGTTATTAATATCCTTGGCCAGCAGTTTAGAATGCATACATTCACCTTTAAGGGTGTGTCATCTTCTCACACATATCTCTCTGCTTACTTCCACTATGCCCCTTACATGGGGAATGCCCCATCTGAACTGATCTGTAAGATCACTACTCTTTTTTTCTCTTCCACATCCCACCTCTGCTAAGTGCCTCAAAGAAACCAAGCCCTTATGGGCTATGTCTACACTTGGAGCTGGGGTGTGTGATTCCCAGTTCGAGTAGACCTACATGTGCGAGCTCACAAATAGTAGTGTAGTCCCAGTAGCATGGGCAGCAGCGAGCAACAGCATGGGCTAGCCACCCAAGTACAAACCTACCGGTACTTAGGACAGCGAGCCCATGCCACTACTTGAGGATGCCTGTGCTGCTGTGGCTACGCTACTGTTGTTCGCACACGAGCTCAGCGAGAGCTAGCATGAGTATGTCCATTCAAGCTGGGAATCACACCTCTAGCTTCAAGTATAGCCGCAGCTACTGAGGGACAGAAAGAGATGGTTGGTACTTCATAATATATAATTAAAAAAAAATTGTAGTTAATCAAATATATTCTTTTTTTATTTATGTCCTTCTCCCTCCTGCCTTCATAGATCATTGGTTAGGCTATAAGGTCTCTGTGGGAGGAACTGTGTATTTATATCTGTAAGTACAGTGCCAGCTACATTGGCACCTGAGTTAAGCCTCTAAATGCTACTAAATTTAAATATTAATTATGATGATACAAAGGGGGGGGTCTAAAATGGTTCCTTTGAGGCATCAATAAGAGCTGTGTCTTGGCACTATAATCAATCATTTGTATTTCTAAAGTGTTCTCAGCTATTGACTGTGTTGGAAGCATTTGATTTCTGTACTGGTGGGAAGTCCTATTTGTTGCCTCCTGTGGAGATTAGAATAATTCTTTAGCTGAATTGAGCATGAGGGATAATATATCTCAAGCTTAACTTAATTAATAAAAGGCAGCATAATACAGTAAGTTCCCATACCGGCCACCAGAAATCTCCAATTACCCAGCGCCCAACGTTCCATAAATACAATCACTACACACCCAAATAAAACCAAAAAGGAGACAAAAAAGTCTTCTAGTTAGCTCAGAATGAGTGGGTGAACTGGAGGAAGCAAGTGAATTACATTAAAAATGCACTTGCCCTCTATTAAATCTTAAAGATCAATTATAGACAAGATTAAAAAAAACCTTCAGTGTCCTTTTTCTTGTATGATTACTGGTCAGGCATATGAATTAGAGACACGGACTGTCTAGAAGCAGTAAACAAAATATTTCTATATTAATGAATCCGCTAACTGGGAAGATTTCAGATAATGTTTGTTCGCTACTCTACGTTTGGGCCACTCCCTGTCTGTTGACTGGGATGCATCTAAGATTTGGTTTGGTTAGGTTAGTTCTTATGATGTCAGTGTAGAGGTCACCAAACAGTTTGCACACCTCCATGATGTTCTGTCCTAAACAAAATCTGGTGTACAGGTTAATTTTTTTAATGTCGTGAATGAGGTTGACCTGAGACGGACACAATTTGAGACGGCAGTAGAAAATTTTTGCCCTCCCCCCAGTGATTGCAGTCAATATAATACAGGAAATAGGGATCATGGAAAGTGGGGAGGGAGCAAAGGAGGAACTAAATCTGACTGAACAATTGACAGTTGCTGGACCAGATCCTGGCAACGACAGGGCTTTGCTTTAAGTGTTGCGGCGCAAGCCTCAAAACAAGCCTGATATAAATGTCATTCAATCTTTTAACTTGACTTATCGTTGTATCAAATGATTTCAGATCCTCGATGACAGAAAACAATGGTGGAAAGTTCAAAATAAAAGTGGCCTTGCAGGGTTTGTGCCAAACAACATCTTGGATCCACTGCGACCTCAGGAACCTGGTTTAGGACATTCTGAACCTGCATACAGTCACACCATACAGGTATCCTTTGTTCCTTAGAAAAAAAATCCATTTATATTTTTAATGATGGAGTAGGGTAAGGTGGTTCAAAGCAGGACTTGGAACAACAACAGAAATCTGTAAATTCTACTGCAACCTCGAAATTCCTGTTGCTGTATATAAGTTGAATTTTATTTCTCTGTTATGTAGAGTCTAAAATAAAAATAAAATTGACAGAATTTATAATAGGTCAAATCTTTTCCTTTGAATCTTCTGTTTCTGTTTTCTGATTGACAGACATCAAATATTTGTAACCTAATATGTATGTTGTACATTTATTTTAATTGCAAATACCTTTCATATGTTGATAGCTGTTGATGCCAAAGAAGGAGTTTGAATTATTTAAGGTAGGGTTAACTTAATTCCTTCTCAGAGAGTGAATTTTAGTATAGCCTTTAGTTTCTGTCCTTTTTGCGTGTTGTATGTATATCTATTAGTCTGTAATATCTAATTCTCGCAGTTTTGGCGTTTATAAGCGAATAGGTATAGACCTGTGTGTGGTTCTGTGGGTGCCATAGAATCATGTGTTTCCTGTTTGAATTTATGGAGCAATTCTTTCTCAACGATAGCCCCAGAGCACCAACAGAAAAATGTGCGCTGATGCTTGTCTCTAAGCTTTTGGCCTAATTTTGTTTTTCTTTTACATAATGGTATGTTGAAGTATTTTATCTGCTCGTTATATACACGGAGCACAACTGATACTGCAATGGTAAATTACAAGGGTTCTTTACATCCATATAATTACTCATATATGAATAAGGATTTGCAGGAGAAGGGCCAAAGACATTTTTTTACACTGTCGTAACAGGCCAACGGCTCTCATTTAGCTGGAGATATCGTGTTTTTTGAGAGCTTGTTTTTTCTTTCTACTGTGCTGGTTCTAGAGATGGCAAGCCAGTTAAGATAAAGCAGAATTTCCAACCCTGCACCTGAACCAAACTTTCATCCAAAATGCAAACCAAACTTCAACTGAAACTTTCTGTGGTTAACCTGGTTCCCCATCATTCATTTCCTTGTACCCCTGCATTTCTAGTTTCCAGTTCGAAATAGAAATGCTCATCTATTATTGTTTAGTGTTGGTATTGCAGAGGCATTTAGAGGTCCTAATCAAGGCTCTACTGCTAGGTGCTGTCCATATACATCACACAAAAGAAGGTGCAGCCTTTTCTGGCCTGACTAGGAATACCTGAGCATGTCTTGTGAAACTAGTCTCGTAATATTTCCAGGCTAGTATTGAAAACCCAATCAGTTCAGATAAAGTACTTTGGGATAAGTATCCAAAAGTTTGAGCACTTACTTGAACTTGGGCCTGATCAGTAGTCCATATAAGTCAACTGGAGTCTTTCCATTGAGCTCATTGGACTTTGAATCAGGTCTTTTATGAAGTTTTCCTCTCACTAGTTGTTTTCCAGTAACATTTGAGCTCTTCCTCTGAATAAATTCTGTTTTCTTCTGTGTGTGAAATGAAGCATGTATTTGTAGTGTTTTGCAAACTCTGTTTAAAGATCTGTTGTGTTTTTTTTCTTACTCAAGTGCATGTGTTTTCAGTTTGTTTTGGAACTACTTACCAAAAGAAATTAAGCAGGTCTTGTTGGGACATTTTTGAGTAGAAGTTCTTAAAATGTTTTGCATGATTTAGTCCAGATTTTGGAGGATTTCATGAAATAATGAAACAACATAAAAAAATAGAAGTCCATGTTTACACTAATTTCACAGAATCATGGAAATTAGAAATGGGTAATAATGACCTTTAATGCCATAGTCCTCCCACCCCCTTACCGTTGTGGATTATTCCCAGCAGTTCATTGTACTTCTGCTTTGTCCAGTTTGAAATAATCCAAATGCACCACTTCCCTTATGAAGCTATTGTAGATCTCGCAGGGAATTTTCTTTTATTCACCCTAACTGTTCCATTCCTTATCTTCATCCTGTTGCTTGATTTGTCAGTGCAGCTGGTGGCTATGTAACCCAAAAGAAAGAACCTATATTTGAAACATAAGAACGGCCATACTGGGTCAGACTAAAGGTCCATCTAGCAGAGTATCCTGTCTTCTGACAGTGGCCAATGCCAGATAAGTCCTATACATCTGTACATACTAAAAATAAAAAAGAAACAGTATAGGAAATAATGCATAAAGAAAGCATCCCCCAGGCAGCTGCAGGCTGTACTTTGCTCATTATTGTTGTTTGATCATTTTAAAATAATCACTAAATAGTCATCATCCTAATGTTTGCTCTCTGAGGCAAATTACATTTGGCAGTACTATAATTTATGATGTTATCTAAAAAAATCACCTGAGATTCAGTGCATCACAAACCGTTGCCTAGATTTATAGTCATGAATGAGGAAGGTCTTTACAAACCCAGGTACTAGTTACTAATGTCACCTTCTATTTCCTGTTGAGGATTATAAACGTAAGTGCTCCTGAGTCTTTTCTCTCAGGTATTACTATGGCCCATATTAACATAGCATCTGTGCACCTCACTGTTTTTAACATGTTTAGCCTCACTTCAATCTGTGAAGTAGGGAAGTGCTATTATCCCCATTTTACTGAGGGAGAGATGAGGCACAGAGAGATTAAGTGACTTGCTAAAGATCCCCCAGGAAGTCTTTGAGAGAGCACGGAATTGAACCTGGACCTCCTGAGTCCCAGACTGCCGCCATAACCGTCTTTTTTCTCCTCTGAATGTGAATGGTACAACCAGTTCCAATGCACCCAAGTGCTGAGCAGGCTTCTCCATGCTTTCAAACACAACTTCTGCTTCAGCACTGGCATGCATGGGGCCTGTCAGTTGTGACGAATGCTGTGGGCATTTTTGATTTAGTTAAGTATCAGAGGGGTAGCCGTGTTAGTCTGAATCTGTAAAAAGCAACAGAGGGTCCTGTGGCACCTTTGAGACTAACAGAAGTACTGGGAGCATAAGCTTTCGTGGGTAAGAACCTCACTTCTTCAGATGCAAGGACCCTCTGTTGCTTGATTTAGTTAGTTATTTGTCCGTTCATTTAATGTGCCCCTGGTGGTCTGCAAAGCATACGTGACAGCAGGGAAAATCCACTTCCTGGTGCTAAGGCATTAAGGCCCCATTGAAACTGTCAGACTCATTTTTCGTATGATTTTTCTCCAGATGTAAGCCCTCTCTTGGGGAGGTGAACAGGTAGGGCAGGGGTCGGCAACCTTTCAAAGAAGAGCCATTTTTTTTGTTTTTGTCTTTGACCATCACACGCAAAGCTACTTGTAGAGTGAGAATTTATCAACTAATAATAATTGAGCATATTAAAGTTGTTACTACTCACCAATACTTCTAATGTGACTTCTGCTATTTGAATATAAACAGGAGGGGGTGTGGGGTCTGTGAGAGAGTTTGGGTGCAGGAGGGGGTTCTGACCTGGGGCAGGGGTTTGAGGTGCGGGAAGGGGTGTGAGGTGCAGGCTCTGACTGGGAGGCACTTACCACAGGCAGCTCCCAGCTGGCAGCGCAGCAGGGCTCAGGGAGGCTGCATGCTGTGGCCCCACACTGGTTCCGGAAGCGGCTGGCTGCTGGCTCGTCTCTGCGTGGCCCTGGCAGGCGGGGAGTGATTTCCGAGCGCTGCCCCTGCCCTGAGCAATGTCCTCACATTGGTTCCCGGCCAATGGGAGCTATGGGGGTGGTGCTTGCGGGCGCAGGCAACGCACGGAGACCTGCTGCCCTCCTTCTCCCAAGGGGCGCGCAGAGACATGCCAGCAGCCAGCCGCTTCCGGGAGTGGCATGGGGCCAGAGTCCTGCTGTGCCACTGGCCGGGAGCCACCTGTGGTAAGCGCCTCCTGGCCAGAGCCTGTACCTTGCACCCCCTCAGAAAACAGCTGGCCACATGCATCTCTGGAGCCATAGATTGCCCATCCCTGAACTAGGGCATTAATGATTGCACTTAATTATTTTAATATATGCAAGAGAGAGACTTTTGCGTATCTGCAGCTGTTTGCTCTGCTGGTGACCTCTGTCGGTACACATTGAATTAGATTTTGGATTGAACTCTTAAACCTCTTCTTGGCCTGGTCCAAGATAGTTACCTGACAGTGAGTCCTTGGTGCCTTTGGAGATGGTGATTGATGCAGCAGACTTACAAGATAGGCGAGCCACTAGCCCAGTCTACCTCTGCAGCCCAAGGGCTGTGGAATGCTCTCCCCTCTGGTCTAGTATGAACTGTGGAATTTCAAACTACTAAACAAAGACATTCAAAATACTAAAATAGTAACATTTTCGTTAGATCTTTAGTATGGCACACTGATGCTTGTGTATGGATTTTATGCTAATATGACTTCCTTGTTGTCATAGCCTCTTACGATTTTAGCTATTTAATCTGCCTTTGTTACTGTGGAGCAGCAAAGATATTTTGACTGTCAGATAAATAATACATTATGCATATTAATAATTTGCCAAGCAATCTAATCATTTCCCTTCTTTTAGTAATATTTCCAGTGGAAATATAGTAGATACAATAATTGTGCATTTTAATCCTGTCCTCCTAAGCACCCAACCCCTCCCAGCTTAGTATTGTCCTCAAACTTTATAAGTGTACTCTCTTTGCCATTATCTAAATCATTGGTGAAGCTATTGAACAGAACCGGACCAGGACCAATCCCTGCGGGACCACACTCAATATGCCTTTCCAGCTTGACTGTGATCTCCCGTTTCAGTATTACTGAATCTTCACTTCTCACCCCCCAAAAAAAGTTTCAGCCAAAAAAATGTGCCCAGCTCTAATTGATTGTGTAGTACAGTTGAACTCAGAAATCCACTGGGATTCCTCAAGGGCTGTTGTTGGATATGGTGTTGTTTAATATCTTGATAAATGACCTAGAATAAAGCAATGATAAAATTTACCAAAGGTACATGTGTAGGATCAGTGGTTCACACTGGAAATACCCCCAGGATCTTCAAGGAATTTAATGTTGACAATTACACATTTTATGCCATTTGCAATTCCGAAGCATTGCAAAGCATTTATCAGACTTTGTCAGTTAGAAATCAGTTAGAATGTGCTGTATATCAGGTAGATGCTTTCACTTCTCCTATATTGCAGCTATTACTCCTGGGGGAATTCTGTGCCAAAAAATTAAAAATTCTGTGGACAATATTTTAAAATTCTGCATATATTATTTATCAAAACAACACAATATAATCACACCAGTTGAAATAAATTACCAAAATAATTCAAAGATACCTGCGAACAAGTATATCTGTAACAATAAGACAACAAAAAAGATTCAGGAAATGTTTTTTGTCAAATAGATTCCTTATTAGACATATCAATACAGAATTTTGAGTAATAATTTATTTAAACTACAATACAGAATGCATTTTTGCACCCCACAGAAGCAGTGCAATGGCTTGGGGGAGGTCAGGGGTAACAGAGGAGCTGAGGTAGAGAGAAGTAATTGCTGGGTAGGAGCCCTGGAGTGAACCTGGAGGGTTGTTGGGTATGGGTGGGAGAAGTATGGAACAGGTTATTTTTTTTGCAGGAGAGGGATTGTTAGGGAGTTGGGGACCACAACATGCAGACCCTGGCTGATTCCTAGCTTCTCCCGTTCAGTCAGGCACATCTGCCCCTGTCTGCGTGTCCCTGCACCCCCCCTCAGCCAATCCCTGCCCTTATGCACGCTGTGCCTATGTGTCCCAGCCACCCCTGCCCCTATGTGGCCCTGCACCCCCACTCCCATTCAGCCCCCCACCAGCCCTTCTGAACCCCAGTGTATGTGACCCTCCAGCAGCCTGTGTGCCTCACTCTGTTACCTCCCCATATCCCATGCCTCCTCACTTGTCCCCGTATGCAGGGGCTATGAGGTCTGCAGCCTTTCTTCCTTGCTATCGGCTGCTGACTGCTCTGGCCAATGAGCTGGCTGCCCTATGTTCTGGCACCACCACAGCAGCCCCTGGTGGGCTAAAGGCACAATTGCAGCGTCTCTTCAGCAGAATGTATTTTCTGCGGGGGACATGAATTCTGTGTGTGTGCAGTGCTGCAGAATTCCCCCCAGGAGTAAACCATAACAGAGTTGGGCTTGGTCAGTATTAAAAGGGAGATCTCCAAAGGAAAATTCAAGTGCTGTAGGAGTGTTTGAGCTTATTAGGGATTTGTCATGATTATAGAGCTAGCTGCACCTCTCTCCCTTTTTTGGTCTCTGAGAGCACACCTTCAGGTGCTAGGCCTCATGCTCCTACCTGTCTTAGGGTGGAATTTCACAATTACACCATTCTTAAACTGGGCTCTAGGCTACAGTAGCCGTATATCAACCATCATTACCCAGCAGGTCCAACTAGGTTTGGTCACCTGCACTTCAGGAGCCAGTGACAGAACATTCTTCTTAAAACCAAAGTGTGTTTATTAGCAAACAGAACAAAGCATTAGAGAATTCTGTCTCTTCCCTCTCCATTCCTTTTTCATCCCTCAGTACTTCTCTCTAACCATTGCAATCCTGTGGAAAACAGCAGTATGTCTGACTTGGCCTATATATTGAGAGACAATCCTGGCCACTAGTTTCAAGATCTAAGCACCCGTGCACATATATTCTGGTGTGGTGGAAATAAAACCCTGCCTGCCATGGATTGATCACACCTGCTTGGGTTTAGCTGGTCCCTCAATGAACCTTATCTGCCTTAGGGCAGGCCTACACTACGGGGGAAAGTCAATCTAAACTACGCAATTTAAGTTACATTAGTAGCATAACTGAAGTTGATGTAGCTTAGATCTACTTACCGTGGGGTCCACACTATGCTATGTCGACGGGAGACCCTCTCCCATCAACTCCCCTTACTCTTCTCATTCTGGTGGAGTACCGGAGTTAATGGGAGAGCGATCTGCAGTCCATTTAGCGGGTCTTCACTAGACTCGCTAAATTGACCCCCGGTGGATTGATCACCTCAGTGTCGATCCACTGGGAAGAGGAGACAAGCCCTTAGTTTTACTTTAGCTGGCAGATATAGTCATGCTACCAAACCTTTTGGGCTTTATAAACTGGTAAATTGGATTCCATTTTAACAATACTAGTTAAATTGCCTCAAATGTTAGTTTCAGCAAGAACAAATTTTAATGTCCTTTTTTTTCCCATTCAGAACCCCCTAACACACATTTAAACAATTAGAATCAGAGATGTTTAGGCTACTAAACACTTAGAAGCTTACACTATAATACTGTAATGATGCACAGTATCTCCCTGATCTCATCTGAAGAGTTTTTTTAACCATGAAGAGTAGATGCTGTTTGTATCTATTCAAAGGTACCTTTTAAAGCAGACTGGTTACTGACTAGAGTGTCATTCATTTTTCTATTGTTTTTCTTAATGACTTCCTAAAGAAAATGTTACATTTTAAATTCTTACCAGTCATTCTGAGGATCCTTACAAGAGAAGGCAAACATTGTGCCAATGAACCTACCTTTTTGTTTGCTTTTGAATGTGAGCACCAAGGTAGAGCTCTGTTATCCTCCTTTAGGACAAATGTCTTTTACGTTGCTTGGAATCTACCATGAAGCCTTTCTTTCAAGTCTTATTTTTTGTTTAGCTATTGGCTTAAACTATTTCTCTGTGACTTCCCCCTGACACTGTGCATTTGTGCCCAAAATTCATGTCTGTTGCCAGCTGCTCTAGATACCAATGTACTTATCTATTGCCAACTGTTAACTTCCCTGTTGATTGTGAAGTGTACTATAACAAAGGGAAACACATGCCAGGTGCTCATTTGGTAGTGGCCAAAGAGATGTCGTCATTTTTAACTGAGCTAGTGTCCCTTTATATTATTCATTAATAAAACGCTGTTCTATTAAATTTGTTGCTATAAAATGGGTTATTAGTGATTGAGAAGATGCCACTTTTCTATCTGAGTCAGTACTGATCCAATTCTGCATTATGCTATAAGGGGGCACTTAGCTAATAGAAGTGTTATTGTTTGGATGTCCTGATATGTAAGTGTGTCCTGATTACTGAGATTGGTTCAAATTTCCCATTTAGTACTTTTTTCAAGAAATGGGAAATTAATCTTGACAATCCTGGCCAATACCACCCAACCTAAATTCTTGCTCTAGGTCTAGCTGTCTGCAGCGTTCTTCACTTCCTGCCCTAAATAGTTATGTATTGCTGCTATGCACTGTTACACCGCTGCTGTGTTTCATCTCAGAGGTAGTTAGTAGTCTGAGAGTGCAAAGCGATTTTATTTTGTATCTGTATATATATATAAATCACATATTCGGAGAAGGAGAGTGTGTGTGTGTGTATATTTGGACAATAAGACATGTCAATAAAGCACCAATGGATCTCCTGGGACAGAAGTTGATGTACACGCACAAGATTTTTATCATAAACTATTTATCCCTAAAGCAAAACATTTCTCTGAGTATATTTTTTCCCTGACTGCACTGACAGAATGCAGCTACCTGCATCCAGGTGTGTGCGCTGCCATCCAGTTTGCAGTTTTCTTTGCCTCTTCTGGTTTTTCTCTTGACTCTCTTCTCTCCATACAAGCCTTATCGACAGTTTCTCTGCTCCGAAAGTATTATCAGTTTATTTTACGGTTTAATGTATCAGCTTGCACTAAACAGAGCTCCCACTTTGACAGCTTGTTTTCTGCCTCAGTTGGCTTTTTCAGATGCACTGTTGGCATCGCTTCTCTTCAGCTGCTTATGCTGGCACAAAGGTATCACCGTTCTGTGCCCTCTGTCACTGTGTTTGAGAGGCGACTGATTCTGTCCCACAGCCAGTACTCTTCTTTGGTAGCCTGATTTTCTATTTATTATTCTTTAATAATGTGTTAATTTGCACTGTGGTGGCCCCTGGATGCCCCAGTCACAGGGCTGGTCTATGTACAATTTTTGTACCCCTTAAATTATATTGGTTTGAGGTTAAAGTGATACAACCCCCGAGAGTGTGAACAAAGTTATACTAGTATATAGATGTTAAACACTAACCTATACTGGTATAGTCCACATGGGGAAATTTACCAGCATAACTACACCTTTATATTTATGCCACTATGATTCCACATGTAGACGCTCTTATTCCAGAATAAGTGTGCCCACATGGGGAGTTATACTAGTATATGTTATGGTGTTGTATTAGTATAGTTATGTTGGTAAATTTCCAATTGTAGACAGTCCCTTACTCCTGTAAATGTACAGGAATAAGTTATATCGGTATTATATTAGCACCTTTCTACTGATACAGCTGAATCGACATTAGAGACATATACCATTTTAATTATTTCAGTAGAAAAATCACACCTATCATCAAAATAGTTAAGTCAGTGCAAAAACTATGGCCAGGCCCCCACTGTGCCAGGTGCTGTACACCCGCATAACAAAAATATAGGTCTGATCCATGGAGCATATCTTTTCGGGGGGAGGAAAGGGGATTTTGAAAAGGACATGTAATCAGAATCTCTACTGCCTAGAATCATCATTAGTCAGTGATGCCAGTTTTAAACTAAGGCTTCAGATGAATCTTCATTGCATGTTTCTGAAAACAAAGGAAAGAGATGAAGTTTCTTTGTGAAGTTTTATGATGCGAGTGCAAATTAACCTGATGCTTTGATGTAACATAGGAATTTATAGCATGATTAACTCTTAAGTTGAACTGCTTTGGGTGTATTAAAGGTATGTAAACTTACGTACCTTGTAATGAGACACATTGTTGAGGTTCTTTATAGTACACAAAAACAAGGAAAAACAAAGGACAAAGTGTGTAATTAGCTCTGAGGCTTACTAAAAGGATACTGGAAGAAAGCAGTGTGCAACATAAAACAAAGGAAAAGTTATTCTTAGTTCAATATTTTGGCTTGCAATATGTGAAATGTATTTTGGAACATTTTCCAAAAAAGTGTAACCAGTGTTAGAGCTAAATTCTTGATTTTATGCCTGGATCACACTACTTCAGCGGGAGATATTTGCATGTGAAATTTGGTCTTAAGTGAATATTAAGTGCCTTTGTGTACAGACACACAAACTAATAAATTGCAGTATCTCAAGTATCAGGAGAAATGGCTATATTTCCTTTTTTTTTTTTTTTTCTCTTGTCTGACAATGCAGCTGCAGTGACATAAGTTGTGCTAACATTTCATCTTACACGAGAACATATTTAGGAAGATTAGTTACTTGAATAAATGACCAGTATAAGTGATAAAGTGTTATAAAGAGAGAAGGAGGGGTGTTTCTTAGTGAAATTTATAGATCCACAAGGACTGTATATTTCTATTGACTGCTTAGACTGAAGTTAAGTGTTTGGGGGGTGAGCTTGTACATAAACTTGGCTATATATATGTCATGGTTTGAACATGATATATATTCTGTTTTGTTGATGAACATGGCCAAAATATACATAGAAAATATGATGCTTTCATATTTGGTGTTCTGGCAATGATCAAGAAGTGGAGCTGGGATTTTCATTGCTTGTATAAATAAGTTATTGTGCTGGAATGTGTGTCTGAGGAGAGATTAGAACAAATGGTGCAAAACCAAGATTCTTGACAAAGTAGCCTCCACCGTAATGAAGCCTTTTTTGAGATCTTTCCTTTTCATGTAAAATACAAAGTTCTCCTGAAATAACCTAATTCCAGTGCCAACAAGTTTTTCTGAAATACATGGGGCCAGATCTTCAGCATATGTAAATTAATGGAGATATATCAGTCTGTATCAGTTGATTCTCTGGAAAACTAGGGCTTAAGCCAGCAATGTACTAAGCATTCTGGCCATGATCCAGCACAGTACTTATGCATGTGGTTTACGTTAACCATTTGAATAGTCCCATTGACCCCAGTTTCTAGATTACACATCCTTTTCAAACGTATCCCTTTTTAAAGAGCCCTGGCAGGTCTGATGCAATACCCAAATGGTTTAACTAAGAATGAATATGAAAATGAGTAATAGTGCACTGTTCAAAATTAGTAAGTATTCCCTAGATGTAGTTTCTGAATCTTTGTCTATTTCAGTTTAGGTTTCTTACCACCTGTTTTAATGTCTGTTTCTTTGGATGTGAAGTGTGAAAAGATACGTTAGATGAGTACTAGTCACCATACATTTGGTTTCTTATATGTATGTTAGGTGACCAACTTTTCACCTGCTATTCTAAAGAAAAAAATAAGAAAGATAGCTGATAAAGTATGCAGTCATTGGTATCAAAAGCTAATTAATGCCACTAATGTCTTTTTTTTAAACCGCTGATGTGGTTGAAGTTCCAATATTGTGCTAACAATCTCATTTGATGTAATTTACTCCATTTTCCTCACAGCAATTACTGGGAGAGCTTTCAGAGGTAACACAAATTGCTATTATAAGTTACTGATTTTCTAAAATGTCTCTTTGTAGGCTGAGTCTTTTGGGTTGCATCATTTCAGAAATTCAGTAGTGCATACTTGTTTCTTTCATAATGATAAATGAAGATAACCTGATAAATGAGTAGACGAGGTCTTCAAAATACTTTAATTTTTTTTAAAAATTGAGTAAACTCAGTTTTAGTACACAGTTGGTTTTAGCACATGATTGCACAAATTTTGGAGTATGTTTTATGTAGTTCCACTTATAAATGTAGAATTTGAATGGTTTTCCCTGTTGGATTATATTTTCTTTCCAAATATGAAACTAATAGTTGGTCTCTTCTATGGGCATAGTGCTTGTGGGATGGCTCATTTGACAATGAAAGTCCAGGGATGTCAAATAAGAGTTACACCTGGTATTCAGTAATCCCTGCATTGAGGTTTGACTGTGGTGATGATGAAAGTTGATGTTTTGCTTTTTAATGAACCATTCAGTACCATCAAACCAGTAATGGTTTTTTCCCCGTGTTAAAAGAAAACACGAATCACATTGTGGGGCTAGCAGTTTGGCATTTTTAAATCTGTGAGCATAATTTAATTATTTTTGAATTTCCTTAAAACATTTTACTCTGATACTTATGAAGTACTTATATAAATTCATTAACTCATCTGTTGATGTATTAATTTGCCACTTTATGTTTCACCTGAAGAGTAGCTTTCTGTTTTTTCTTTCATATTCGTATTCCACTTTTGTGATGGTCATTATATTTTTAAGGGCAATTATTGGCATCACACCCAAATGCTATAGCACATAAAATGTCAAGCATATGAATTCCTGTAAGCTTCCCACATTGGATTGCACAAACCAAACAAAAAGTAATTGTAAGGTAATATATTAAACAATAAAATTGCATGAAACAAAGTAAAAAATCTTTTATGGGGAACATAATTAGGAAGATCTGTTAATTTAATAACTGACCACTATAAATAATGAGAGACTGCAACAGAGAAATAGAGGCGCGTTTCTCAGCTTAATCTATTAGCTTTGAAACCAATAGGACAGATTCTGAGCTGTTGTAAATCAGCATAACTCTGCTGGAGCTAAACCGATTTTTACACTCTCAAGATCTGGACCCGTATATTTTTGGGTTAAATTTCTCCATTTTGGCATTCACGCATAGGGGCAGCTGGTTAAAATTAATGGAAAGTTGAATATTCAAATATTGTTAAGGCACTGATGTGCTAATAGTTTAACACGTGGTTCCCACAAAGACTTCTCTACTTAATCTGTGATAAACCCACCTGTCCTGGGGGGATGGAGATATGTGCTCCAGGAAGGATTGAGGCCTGGGGAGTTCACTCATTTGTTTTGCCCGCTAAAAATAAAACAACTTCATAACTAAGAAAGAAGGCATCACTACTTTATATTAATATGTACTGCTAGAAATGCCAATACTTTGCTCCTGCAAACTATACGGAGTATATTGCTAGCATATTGCATTGTTCAGCTTGTACAATTTGCAGGGGACATGGCAATGTAGATTTTGTATAAGATTGCCACCCATCCAGTTTTTACCGTTCGGGTTTTGGCTTGTGTGTCTGGGTGCCATTTGACAATCCCTGATGTCCAGGTTTTTATCTGGGGGGGTGGAGCAGGGGGTGGGGCCTTGGGGGAAGAGGTGGAGCAGGGGGCGGGGCCACGGGTGTCCCATTAGAAAGGAGGCAACCCCAATTTTGTATGAGTGAGTAAATGTATCTTTCCTGCAAACCCTTTTGGAAAATACTTGCCGTTTAGTACAATCTGGTACATTCTAAAAAAGAAATTGCTCCTCAAAATTGTTTTTGAGCCAAATAATACATCTCAGCTGCAAGAGTTGATGTAGCATATTGTGGGAGGTGGATCAACACAAAGAGGCAGGAAAATAACCACAGCACTTCCCTACAGTTTGATGGCAAAATTGTAACAAACACCCACAAAGGCATCACTGTGTTAACGAAACAGACTTAAATCATAACACAATTGAAAACACGGTAGAAATGCGAAGTTGTTTAAATACAGATATGAGTTTTTGTCTACACAAGCTAAAGAACGTGTGTTAATTTTGCTGAATTGTTTGTTTCGAGGAAGAACACCCCAAAAAATCTGAAAAATTGAAATGTTTTGGGTTGACACATTTGAAATTAAAGCTTTTGATTTTTTTATTCAAAACAACTTTTCAGTTAAAAATTTCCTTTAATTTTGTTCATAAAAACCCTACAAAATATAAAAAATGCTCAGAATCAAAACAAAAGATTTCATTTTGAGTTGAGTGAAACTTTTCATTTGACCCAAAACAAAACTTTTTAAAAAAAATGTTTTGGCTTCCTGACAATTTTGTAAAATGTAATTTTTGGTTCAATTGGAAATTACTCCCTCCCTCTCCCCTCCTCCCCCCAACTCCTCCAAATTGCCAGTGAACCAAAAAATCCACTATTCATCCAGATCCAGGTAGGTTCACTTGGTGAACAATATGGCCTACGTTTATGCAGAAGGTCAGACTAGATAGTCATAATGATCACTGCTAGATGTGGGGTTTTGGCTTGGCCTGTTGCAAACATAGGAGTCAACAGCAAAGTGCAGATTAAAGGCAAGCTTTCCAAAGACTTGGGTATGTTTGACCTAGGATTTTTGTTTACCCAGCTCTTGTACATATGTTTAATCAGGTAAACTCCAGATAGATGTCTCAGAGGCCACGCAAAACCTTCAGATAACAGGAGTTTTGGATTTAAAAAACTAATTTTAGACAAATTTCATATTTGGAGGAAAGAAATGAGTTCTGTATAATCAATTTTGGGATGACACCATGCCAACTGCCTAAAACGGTCTCTTTGGAAGAGTGCATAGCGAGAGAGGCCATGGACATCCAATGAGAGAGTAGTACAACTTGGTATATAAAACCATCCAGGGAACTCGAAACAGATATGGATGGAATCTGCTCATAACTTTGGCCTTCTTACCCAACTGTGGCATTGGCAAAAGGAGATGTTGGTGATGGTGTTGGGATAATCAGAGCTTATCCTAAATAGTAAGACAGATGGACAGACAGACAACATTGAGAATCTTGATGCGAAAGTAAGTTTTTTGGAAAAGTGCAGCTGTATATCTGACACGTAGCATGCCTTTCTGGGATAAAATGAGATTGCTGACTGCAATGTACGCAGGTGCTTTCCTGCAGAAGGTTTGTCTTTTGAACACTGAGGGATTTTATGGTGCAGAGCTAATTATGTGTTTGCATCTCTTCAGAAACAAAGGATGGATTATGTTCTGAAACAACCCGATCCCAGTCCTGCTGCTCCATCACCACCTCCGACACCAGCTCCAGTTCCTGTCCCTCTCCCTCCTAGTACACCAGCACCTATTCCAGTTCCTGTGCCAAAAGCACCAGGAACCATTAGTCGCCAAAGCAGCACCTCTAGTGAGAGCGGTGGTATCATTATGCGAGACAGCCAGAGACACAAACAACTTCCTGTGGATCGTAAGTTTCTTCAAAACAGCCAGAAAAGCTATTTTCCACCATTTCCATCCATTTTAGCATTTTAAAAATTACACTTTTCAAGTTGTCCTTTGATATTTGGCTTTTACCATAACTTTAAAAAAAAAAAAAGATTTTTCCATATCACCTGGTGATCCTGTCCAATAACCAGGCTAAGCAGGGGTGGGACAGTTCCATACTTGAATGAAAGTTGTCCGAGGAAAGTAGCTAAAGTAGTAGCCGCAGAAAGTGATGTTTGGGGATTCTCCCTCGTAATGTGTAGTAGCCTGATGCTTTAATGTGATAAGGAGCAGTGGTGGAGATACTGTCTTTCAGATGAGACAAAACTAAGGTCACTTCATGTCATTAAAGACCTCATGACGCTTATTGCAAAAGGGTGTTAAACTGTCTATGTATCACAGGCTACATTTACACTTACACACGTCGCTACGTGCCACAGTGAAAGGCAGGCTGCTTACACAGTTGTCACGGTGTTGTGGAGCTACACACTGCAGTGAAAGGCTGTACAACAGCTATTACCTCCAACCCCAGAGGTGGCTGCATGTTAGCGGTGGAAAAATGTGATTCCCTGTGTGTTATTTTGGGAAAGCTTTGGGGATCCTTTTTGAATAGAAAACATTATAAAAATGATTGTGATATATTTGAAATAATTTAGTATCAGTCTTGATGTATTTTTGTGTTCAGATATATAGCAGTGTATTCCAGCATGCCAAGTGCCATGCTAGTATTCTGGGAAAAGTTACCCTTTCCTTTAATGCACATGGTTGCTGCTGTCCTTGATTTCAGCATTTAGCAAGCAGTTAGGGCTCTCTGACAGGAAGCAGAGGCTAAAACTGCAGAAGAACAAGCAAGGAGTTAATTTCTTATATTTTCCTGGCTTGACTGAGAGCACGTGGCCTGAAATTATGGCAGTTCTTTAACAAGAGCTCCCCCTAATCAAGGAAGAGAGATGGAAGAGGTTGGCTACTGGAAATCTCACAAATATGTACATTTACCAATGACATTTCCAAGACCTTTTCCCCTCTGTTAGGACTTGGTTTTCTAGAAGTGTATTTATGTTACACTAGTTACAACACTCAGTCTGTTTTGTAGAGAAGATATAAAATTGTCAAGGGGTAACATTTTTCAGAAGTGTCTTAGGCATGGCATGTAGGAGGCTGAACCTCAGTAAATCTATGGGATTTAGGCTAACTCCATTTTAAAAATGGGACCTAGGCGCCTCGGTCACTTATGTGCTTTTGAAAATGTCACTCTGGTTCTAACATGTCTCGGGCTAAGGCCCTCGGACGATCTGCCAAGGCGTTGGCAAGTTTGAGGATTTGAAGTTTGCATTACAAAGTAGGAATGTAACTGAAGACTGAGTCCCCTAAACATGGTTGAAATTGTAGCATAGACAGGCCCATAAGTGAACTTCAGTATCTCTACCAACCATTCAGACCCATATGTCAGGAGATTAGGACTAGGGGACAGTTGACACAGCACTTTATCTAGAACATGACGCTGGATCCAGCATTGTATGGATGTTATCTCAAGTTCTGCCCAAAACAGTGTCTTAAATGGCATTGGTTCTCCACTTGCGAAGTAACTCCCTGCTCTCCATGTGTCAGTATATAATGCCTGCATCTGTAACTTTCACTTTATGCATCTGAAGAAGTGAGGTTTTTACCCACGAAACCTTATGCCCAAATAAATCTGTTAGTCTTTAAGGTGCCACCAGACTCCTTGATGTTTTAGTAGATACAGACGAACCCGGCCACCCCCTGATACTTAAATGGCATTTGTAACACAGGGCTGCTGTGTCCCTTACTGTGTAGCCCTCGAATCAGAAGGGTTTTTTACAGTAACATAATTCCAATAATTGAGCAGTTTTACATATGTCTAAAACCAGCACTTTAATAGTGTAGTTTAGAAATCAGACACTCTGATTTCTTTCCCCAGAATTGAAGAAGAGCTCGGTGTAGTTTGAAAGCTTGTACCTTCCGCCAGCAGAAGTTGGCCCAATAAAAGATACCTCACCTACGTTGTCTCTAGTTTACAAGTAACTGTTACAAACTGAAAAGGTGATACTGAAATGAGATCTTAAGTGATTTGGCTGTTTGTGGGTTGACAGCTCTTCCCTTTTTTTCCTCACTCTCTGGCATGGCAAAAAATCCTAGCAACATTTCTGGTAAAGTTGTACTAATGTCCATGTTTAGTTCTCTGAGAGAGCTCTCCCTTCCATGTTCCCAGTAAGTGAGAAACATGCCTTACTGAATAAACACATTTTTCAGTCTTCAGAGCTAAATCAATAAGGCATCTTTCATTTGACCTATTGAGACAAACTGTTAGTGCACTTTGAACTTAACTTCACTGGGGCCCATTATGTCCTTTCCTTCTGGAACAGGCTGACTATTTAAAGAAAAGCTCTAAGAACTAATTTAGCCATTAACTAATGGGGCCAAAAGGATGTGGATTCAATGTCCTACAGAAATATTACTTCAGCTATGAAAATCCCTCAGGGTTAAGCCTCTCTCTGCATTAGCTGTCATTATCACCACAAGGTAATATTGCACCTACACTATGAACTAGATCTACAGTTTCATTTTGGGGACAGTTTATTCATCTATCGGAATAAGTGAGTTGTCACTTAAAGGGCAACAGAGATGATAGCTCATAAGCATGAGGCAGGTCTTCAATCCTTAGAAAATAATTCCAATACTTCCTTCCTCTGAGGTTGTGTTCTGAGTTAGTGCTCCCAGCCAAAGCATATAACCTTCCAGAGAGGTACAAATTTCCGTTACAGAATTGACCCAGTGCTCATCTGGTTCAGCTTGCTGTACACTAGAGGCCAATGCTGGAAGCTTCAGAGAAGCAAAATTTTGTTGTGTGGAAATTCTGGAGAATTTGGTAAATATCTTGCTAATTTCCAATGACCCTAAGCACCAGTATCTTAGTAAGGTTCACTAAATACCTCTTAAAATCTCAGCAGTGATACCATTTAAAATAAAAACAAACTGCTGTTTTGCTCTCTATTATAATTTGTATCTACCCCTTCTCCAAAACACTCATTGCGAAAGTGGATTTAAATAGTGACAGTTGCTTGCAGAAGGAATGCAGTGAACGCTAGGGATGGTCAAAAATTTTCCATCTGAATTGTTTTTCAACTGGGTTTTCCCCAAAATGTGTCTGTTTCCCACAGCCAATGTCAATGTTTTGTCAGAAAATTAAATGCCCCAAACCAAAATATGTTGATTTGGAAGTGCTGCCGAAGTGCCTTATGAGACTTGTTGTTCAGCTACTGCACGTTTGTGCCCCTTCTCATCTACAGCCTGGACATCTCCCCTGCAGCAGCAAGGTCTTCCCCCACTCCCTCTTTTGGTTTTTGTCTGAAAATTTTCAGTATTCAAAATTTTGCAGAAAAAAAACAAATATTCTGTGGAAAATTAAGCAAAAGTGATTTTTTTTTTCATTTTTATCAAAATTTTCCATGGAGTAGAAAAAAATATTTTTGGACCATCTCTAGGGAATGCTTTTTTTGTTTTAAAAACAGAGTGTGGTGGTATTAAGAGCAAACATGCTTTTTTCTCAAAAGCATCTTTTAAAAATAGATTCCCTGTTGTGTTCATCTTTTTTCGTCTCTCTTTTTAGGTAGGAAATCTCAGATGGAAGAGGTACAGGATGAGCTTATTCACAGGCTTACCATTGGCCGGAGTGCTGCCCAGAAAAAGTTCCATGTGCCACGACCAAACATACCGGTAGTTAATATCACTTATGATTCCTCTGCTGAGGATGTGAAAATGTGGTTGGAGTCAAAAGGATTCAGCCCAGTGTAAGTCTGAGGATGAACTTGGGGAAACTCTAATTTCAGAATACTGTATAAAGGGAAATAAACTACAATTTTTCAAAAGAGACTAGGATTTTGACTGTCTAACTTGTGGTGTTTTCCAGATTTTCAGAATGTGCTGAGTACTCCCTCTGAAAATCCATTCCCCTTTAATATGGTGTCTTAAATTGAGCCCCCAAAATATTGAGGCTCTCAAAACCACAAGTCACTCTTGAAAATGTTGTCCACATTTACACTTATTCTAACAAAAGGAGATCAGATTGCACCTCCTGTCGGTGACTGACTTCCATCCTAATAACCTGTAAATCTCATCTTCAAAATTAGAAACTCATTTCACCCAAAATGAGCCGAGCGCTACAAGGTGCTGTTTTTTTACTACAGGGTTCCACTTTAATGGATGGTAAGGGCACTTAGCCCCTTGCAAAGTCAAGGAAAATATTAGTGGATTTGACCAGTTTTGAGGTACTAATGTTGAGTACCTCAGCATCAAGGCCGGCTCTAGGTTTTTTGCCGCCCCAAGCAAAAAAAAAACAACCTCCGAAAGCGCAACTGCTGAAGCAAAAAAAAAAAGTGGCCGGGGTGCCGCCCCTGGAATTGTGCCACCCCAAGCAGAAGAAAATGGCTCATGTTTCTCAACTCAACTGGTGGATTTTTATTTATTTTTATTGTGCTTCCCACAGAACTATAAAATCTTATGGTGTTCACTCTCTGCTCTGCCTTTTTTAGGACTGTCAATAGCCTTGGAGTGCTGACAGGGGCTCAGCTTTTCTCGCTCAATAAGGACGAATTAAAGACTGTTTGTCCTGAAGGGTCTAGAGTCTACAGCCAAATTACTGTACAGAAAGCTGCATTAGAGGTATGTCTAACCCCTCCCATCAAAATGGCGTATACTAGCCGGTAAACATGAACAATTCTTAGGTTGGTAGGGTTCCCAATCTCTAATCGTTAGCAGTTAGGATGAGATTTTCAGGGGTCAGATTATCCTACACCTACTGTTAGGGTTCTTATGCCTTCCTCTGGGGCATTGGATGCTGGCCATTATCAGAGGTTAGATGGACCACTGGTCTAATCCAATATGGCAATTTCTATATTCTTCTGACGGTAAAATCAGAGGTGATTCCCCCTCCTTCTGATCTTCATCACTCATTTTGTCCTTCTCTCCTGTTCTCTGCTACCTTCCTCTTCCTCTTCTCCCCATCCTCTAGCACAGTGGTTTTCTACCAGAGGTACGCGTACACCTATGGGTACACAGAGGTCTTCTGGGGGTACAGCAACTCATCTAGATATTTGCCTATTTTTACATCAGGCTACATTAAAAGCACTAGCAAAGTCAGTGCAAACTAACATTTCATACAATAACTTGTTTATACTGCTCTATATAGTATACACTGAAATGTAAGTACAATATTTATATTCCAATTGATTTATTTTATAATTATATGGTAGAAATGAGAAAGTAAGCCATTTTTCAGTAATAGGGTTCTGTGACACTTTTTTGTATTTTTATGTCTGATTTTGTAAGCAAGTAGTTTTTAATTGAGGTGAAATTTGGGGGTACGCAAGACCAATCAGACTCCTGAATGGGGTACAATAGTCTGGAAGGTTGAGAGCCACCACTCTAGCAGGCTGCAGCCATTACAGACTGAAATTCTTCCTTTCTCTACTCTCCCCACAATGATATTCCACCCATTAGTGGGACAGTGTTTGGAAAGACAAACAGACTTGATGCATTTTGTAGTGATGGTAATGTGTGCTTATAGCCAGCCATTTTGCCTAGATAATCAAGAATGTGTTCCTTCTTAGAAGGGATCGGTTGAAGATTAAGAAATGTGATAATGGTGGTGAATAAGGGCTATAAGATCACCGTGGAGAATCATAAGTAATTATTGATTGACATTTGTGTGTGTTTATACACATACCCTCCCCTCCCCTACTCCCCCATGATTTGTAACTTTATAAAGCTTGACATTTACAACAGCTTTTTGTGATAGAAGACCTCATGAATAAATTTAGATGGGAAATCAGAAGAATGTTTCTTACCACTAGAGGAGTGAAGTTCTGGAAGAGCCTTCCAATAGGAGTAATGGGGGCAAACAACCTAACTAGTTTTAAGATGGAGCTTGATAAATTTCTGAACAGGTTTACATGATGGGGTTGTCTACAGTAGCAGGGGACTGGATTCGATGACCCAGGAGGTGCTTAGCAGTCCGGTGTGCTGTGTTCCTGTTTTCAGATGTGCTAAGCATTCCCATCTCAGTTAGACTTGTGGGTACTCAGCACTTTAGAAAATCAAGTCCAGTGATACCTGTTTCCCTTGGATTGGACTGAGCTGATACCACCAGCTGATTTGGCCTAGGAAACCAAACGTCCATTGGATAGTGATGATTTCCAATCTCTATCTTCGTCATCTTGTTTGAACTGGTAACCTTGAGGTGAAATGTTCCTTTACCAGTCACCAGAGCCATGCATGCCACTACCAATGCTGGCACTGTGGGAGGCAGTCTCAGCAGAGAAGCAAAAAACAGAATGAGCCATGGAGACCAAATATAAACCTGAAAGTGGTGAACTGTCCAGTTCAGGACTGAGGCAAATGAGCTGGGCAGTATGGGCAAGTAGGCACTGTTGCTACTCTATGTAATTTTAGTCTTCCACCCTCAATTCAGCACTTGAAAATGGCAACAGCCAGAATGACTATACTGGAAGAATGCCTTGACCATTGTGTTTACATGTATTATATTTTTGTGTTTTACTTACTTTGTCTATAGCTTCTGTACTTTTATTGGAAAATAACAAACCCCCACTCTCAACTACTTGGATGTATATAGGAGGGAATAAGTTACTTAAAATGAATTATACCCACATTTATTTTTACTATGGCTTTTTTAATGTCAATATGTTTTGGAAATTATCCTCTAAGTAAATGTACCCAGTTTTAAAATACAGTAACCCCTCTCTTAACGTTGTAGTTATGTTCCTGAAAAATGCGACTTTAAGCGAAATGATGTTAAATGAATACAATTTCCCAATAAGAATTAATGTAAATAGGGGGGGTTAGGTTCCACTGAATTTTTTTTACCAGACAAAAAACTATATATTATATAGATATACACACAGTATTAAACAAACAGTTTAATGCTGTTCACAGCTATGATGATTGTGAAACTTGGTTGAGGTGGTGAAGTCAGAGGGTGGAAGAGGGAGGGATATTTCCCAGGGAATTCCTTGCTGCTAAATGATGAACTAGAACTCAGCTGAGCCCTCGAGGGTTAACACGTTGTTAATGCAGCCTCTCACACAAGGCAGTACGAACACGAGGGAGGGGAGAAGCATAGCAGACAGAGACAGACACACACCTTGTGTGTGGGTGAGAGAGATGCACACTGCCCCTTTAAGTAAGCTGACCCACTCTTAAGTGCCTAGTCTTTTTAAGTGGATCAGGAAGTTGAGACAGCAGCTGCTGCCCCAAGCTCGCTCTGTCTCTCTCCTTCCGTGTCCCCTCTCTGCTCTATATGGAGAAGGGGTAAGCGGGGTGCAGGATCAGGGGGGAGGGGGACACCCTGATATTAGCGCCCCCCCCCCCCCGCACAGCAAGCAGGAGTCTCTGGGAGCAGCTCTAAGGCAGGAGCAGCACATGGCAGTGGGGGGAGGGACAGCTGACCTGCCCGGCAATTGATAGCCTGCTGGGTGGCTGCAGCACAGGGAACTTAGGAGAGCAGGGAACTAATGGGGAGCTGCTGGTCCACCGTGGTTCCAAGCCCCCACCAGCTAGCTCCAACGGGCTGCTCCTCCTGCAAGCAGTGGACAAAGCAGGCGGCTGCCAAATGACGTTAGACGGGAGCATTGCACAACTTTAAACAAGCATGTTCTCTAATTTATCAGCAACGAAACAACGTTAACCAGGACAACTTTAAGTGAGGAGTTACTGTATCATGTTTATTACACAAGTGATTCAGACACTTGGCATATGAATAACACAACTGTAGACATCCACACACCTCACAGGTGTTACAAAGTGGGTACCATACTGGTTTGATGGAGGCAGTCAAAGAAACAGGAAACTTAAACACTGATTGTGAAAGGAATCCCCCTGTTAATAGTTTATGCTGTCAACGGGCATGGTGGTGTCCTATAGGGTATTAAATTAACTGTGGAGATGTACTATGAGCAGATGTGGTCTTTCTTGTTGCATATATCTAGGAAAATATTCTTGTGTTCAATGGATGTTAATTTGAAAATTGAACATGTATCAGGTTAGTAGAAGTCTCATTCTCCCTCTCTGTTCTGGGCTTTTTTCGCTCGCCTTTGGTTTCTGTTGTTTCTTCATTCTGCAGGAATTTGAGTGGTCCAGGCTTGTCTATTAAGGTTACCTGCAAATGTAAATATGCAGGTATTGGAAGGAGGTTGATCTTTTTTGTTGGTTTCTGTAAGGCGTAATTAAAATTCAGTCTCCACTTTATCATTTGACTTTGAACTTATTAAATTAAAATTTAATCTTTTTTGGACTATGTGATGCTTTAACCCAGGGGCGGGCAAACTGTTTGGCCTGAGGGCCGCATCGGGTTTCGTAAATTGTATGGCGGGCCGGTTAGGGGAGGGGGTCATGGCCCGGCCTCCACCTCTTATCTGCCCCTCCCCCCCCGGCACTCCTGCCCCATCCAACCCTCCTGTTCCCTGACGGCCCCTCGGGAACCCCTGCCCCATCCCCACACCCTCGCTCCCTGTCCCCTGACTGCCCCTGGGCCCCCGCCGCCCCATCCAACCCCTCCTCTCATTACTAACATGCCCCCCCAGGACCCCTGCCCCATCCAAACACCCCTTCTCCCTGTCCCCTGACTGCCCCCCGCCACCCCATCCAACTGCCCCCCGGAACCCCTGCCCCCATTCAACCCCCTATTTCCCCCCCAACCACCATCCACACCCCCGCCCCCTGACCACCACCCCGAACTCCCCTGCCCTCTATCCAACTCCCTGCCCCCTTACCACGCTGCCTGGAGCACCGGTGGCTGGTGGCACTACAGCCGCACCGCCCGGCTGGAGCCGGGCCACGCTGCCAGTGCCTCAGCCACCACCATGCAGCTCAGAGCACCGGGTCTGGCCCGGCTCTGCAGCTTCGCTCCCCCACTGCCCAGAGCATTGCGCCGGCGGCGAAGCGAGTGAGCTGAGGCTGTGGGGGCGGGGAGGGTAACCTCCTGGGCCAAGGGGTTGGGGGCCGGGCAGGACGGTTCTGCGGGCCGGATGTGGCCCGCGGGCGGTAGTTTGCCCACCCCTGCTTTAACCCCTCTACTGATGTCCTACTGGAAACATTTGATCACCCTGAAGGAGCATGTTTTTTTCTATGCACGTCTATCCTGCCTCCAAGAGCATGTTGTTACTTAAATTGCAGAAAGCCAGTCTGCTTGCAATTGAATGGCAGTGGCCATTTCTGAAACATTATCTTTACACCAGCTAACAAAAATGAGCTGTCTTGTTCTTAAAAGATAAAGAAATATGTTATCACTCAAACTGGAAGCAATTCAAATAATAGAAGTTTATAGAGCCATGTAAAATTGTTAAACCAGTGTAGCCCATGACATACAGATTATCTAAGCACAATTAACTCTTTTCTATAAATGTCTGAATAGCCATTGGGTTATGAGTTTAGCCATACCGATCTAGCTAATATATAGAACAAATGATTAGATTCCATGTACTCTAGATTTTGCATCCTGTGTCTAATAATTGTGACCTGTGTATCAGAGGAATTGACTCTTAAGTCAGTGCAGGTACAAATAACATTCCATGCTGGACTAAGTCTGGATCCACCCAAACAAATTCCTCTCCAGGCTTGTCCGAAGACTGCTCCTTGATCCGTGTCCTCTCTGTGATGCAGGGGTGCTCCCAAAGTGTGCACCAGCTTCAGGGAACCAGCCTTAATCCACCTCTGCGTAATGGCTAATTCTTCAGTTAAGTGGTGAACTAATGCCTTAAACGTAGGCTACTGTAATTCAGTAGTTGTACCTGTAGGAAAAATAATATGCTGAGTGCAATAATTTAAATGTCTATTTTGCTTTATCTTCTGCTGAATGTTTTTTGATCAGTCCTGCACCTCTGATTGTGCTGCAAATCCTCCATTCTCTCCTTTGAATTAAACCAGAATTCAAAAGTAGAAGAGAAAGCATAAATGTTTAGGGCTTTCCGTGGCCACACGTAAACATGGTCTAAAGAGAGTGAAAATCAAGGGAAGAAGGTGTTCTGGATTGTTTTTCCCCTAGGGGGAGATAAATGGTTTCTTACAAAATTTGTTACATTGAATCAACTTTTTTCCTATTTGTTTTTAATGTTTTTTAAAAAGTCTAAAAAATGGAAAGCATAAATTGCTGGTCTTGAGCCGCATGCTGTAGAAAGAATGGCTCTCTGCCCAAAGCAAGTGCCTGCAGCTGTGAGATCTGGGTTTTGTTCATGGCTTTGCTACAGACTCCTTGAGTGACTTTAGGTAAATCACTTTGAGTTCAACTCTGCCCACACAAAACTTAAGCACAGTGGAGAAAAGGGGTGCTGATCACAGCTCCCTGGGGCTTTCTGCCCAGCCTCAGGCTAACAAATACTTCAAGGAGTCAGCTTTAAGGTATGTAGCGCATCGGGCCCAGCAAAAACTAGCCCTGCCATTCTCTCTCCACTTGCCACACCAGGCAGTGCAGCTCCAGCAGAGAAGGCAATGGCTAGAGGTGGTGGATCAGGCACAGTAGGTAGCATCCACCTGCTTTATGCTAATCAGACATTCTCCTCTGCATAGAGAATTTTCCCTTGGTTTCACCAGACAGCTTAAGTTCAGTTTTCACCACTGATGCAATGCAAAATGAACTTAGTGCACCTGAGAATTGTTTGGCCCTTCATCTGCCTAGGTCTGTTTCCCTGTCTGTAACATGGGATTAATAACAGTTGCTCCCTTGCAGGGATGATGTTTGTGTTAATTCCTCTGTTGAAAGCAGTATAGAAGTTCAAAACATTATACTTTTACATTGTCTATTTTCCTGATTATCCCCAACATGGACCAGTTGATTCCCTTTCACTTCTCCCTTAATGGGAACTATGAACATGCCTAAATACAGAAGAATTAGACATCCTAACCCCCACCCAAGTGGAAAATGATGCCCGATTTTTCTAATATGCACATGTTGCCCAGCAGTTAGCTTACGCAAAATAGCTTATTGGATAATACCCTGTAATCAGTCTAATTTGGCATAAATTGTAAAGAGCTATAATTAAGAACCAATTGAAGAATTATTTACCTACCCTTTGCATAAAGAAACTGTTGCTAGCCTCATATGACGCAGACTTCCTATCAGTGATGAGGAAGGTTAAGATTCTCCTAGTTCTTAAGGTAATTTTGTTACATAGCTAGATAAATAGTGGGTTTGTATCCAACTGTGTAATCTACTAATCTTATTCAAAGTAATATACAGTGTGGAAGTTTCCAATATAATTAGCATGTATGCTTGCATACTAATGACTTCATTCAAATTACCAAATGGTCTCTACGCCGAAGAGAGAAACAGAGATTTGCTCTAGTTTCTCCATAAACGTAGAATGGTAAGAACATCATTTTTTAACTTCATCGAAATTGCTTTTCAGGCAACGTTATTTGGGTTGGTTAGATGATATGGATCAGTCCAAACTGCACTGTCATAAGTGCCAAATCCATGTGCTAAAATGTTTATACAGCAGGTAAAATGGGTAAATAAAGTGGGGCTCCTACTTAGGTTCCAATCCTGCAGACACTTGTGTGTGTTCAACTTTACACCTATGCATAGACTCATAGACTTTACGGTTTGAAGGGACCATTATGATCATCTAGTCTGCACATTGCAGGCCACAGAACCTCACCTCCCACTCCTGTAATAGACCCATAACCTCTAGCTGAGTTACTGAAGTCCTCAAATCATGGTTTAAAAACATCAAGTTACTGAAAAGCCACCATTTATACTAGTTTAAACCTGCCCCATGCTGCAGAGGAAGGCGAAAAGCCCCCAGGGTTTCTGCCAATCTGACCTGGGGGGAAATGCCTTCCCCACTCCAAATATGGAGATCAGTCAGACCCTGAGCATGTGGGCAAGACCCACCAGGCAAACACCTGGGAAAGAATTCTCTGTAGTAACTCAGAGCCCTCCACATCTAGTGTCCCATCGCTGGCCATTGAAGATATTTGCTGCTAGAAGTTGCAGATTGGCTACATGCCAGTGTAGGCAGTCTCATCACACCATCAAGTTCAGTCTTGAAGCCAGTTAGGTTTTTTGCCCCCACTGCTCCCCTTATAAGGCTGCTTCAGAAATTCACTCCTCTGATGGTTAGAGGCCTAAATTTGTTGATGGCCATTGACTTCAGTGGTACTGTACATGTAAAATTAAACATATGGTTGTAGGATTGAGGCCTTAAGCTCCTAAATAAATTTAGCCAAAAAGGATGAAATCCTGGCCCCATTGAAGTCAATGGCAAAACACCTATTGACTTCATTGAGGTCAGGGTTTCATCCCTGAGTACTGAATAGCTTTTGTTGACATCAGTAAGAGTTGAGGATGCTCAGCGGTACTGAAAATCAGGCTGAACTTCTTTAGAAGCCTACAACCCTCATTCGGGAAAGCATTTAAGAATATAGTTAAGTTCCTCATTATGTAGGACATCACTTAAGTGCTGTCCTGAATGGGCCACTTAACATATCAGGGCCTATATGTGGATTTAAGACCTAACGTTAAGCCATCTGTCTTCTTAAAATCTTGACTGAAAAGCCTCATCCTGTTGCTAGAACCACAAATTAACTTGTTTTCTCCTTTTCATTTTTAGGCTAACAATGGTAGCTCAGAACTACAGGAAATCATGAGAAGACGACAAGAAAAAATTAGTGCAGCTGCCTCAGATTCAGGAGTGGAATCTTTTGATGAGGGAAGTAGTCACTGAATGTCTTTTCCTTTTAATCCCATTGTCCTTGGCATTATTCCATCAAGCTTTGTTTTAGGAAGCAATGAAGGGGAATGTCTGATTTATTATTATTTTGTAGACATAACTTGTTGCCATAAAGAAACCATGCAACTGGACTTGACAGAAGTACCCACTGCTAGACGTTCTTGGCACTTGAGAAAACCCTTACACCCAAACATGAGTTTTAGCCTTGTGGAATTAACCATTTCATGCTCTTTGTGGATAATCAGAAACACGTTGCTGCTTTTGATTTATTCCAGTGAAGCTGAGCCAGCAGTAAGACATACTTGGCCTTCAGTAATAGAAGAGTTTAAATTCCCTCTGTCGCTGTAGTCTGTGATTCACTCCTTTTGTCTCATGCTCTGAACAGCAGGATGTTCAGATTTATTTAAAAGTTCTTGATGCCAGCAATCAAAGATGTTCGAATGCAAACAGCAGTTCAAGCCTTCGGAACATAGGCTGAATTTTTCTTGTACCTCGTGCAAGGTGTTTTATTACTAATGAAGCTGATAGCAAGAGAATATAGTCTGTGCTTTGATTTTATTTCTGTTTCACTGGTTACGAACCATACTATTACACAGGAATAAATAGAAAACATTAACACACAAGTCAGCTTACAAAGGTGGTCAGACCTGCTTTTGATAGCCATAACGGTATTCACAGTATTTTTTTTAATAGACTTGCATTTTTGTTGGTAACTAAACTAGTCAAAAGGAAAATGTAATCTAGACTCTTTTTTTTTTTTGTGATGATCCTAAATGTCAAATTTTCTGTATGTAAAAAAAAAAAAAAGTTCATTTATAAATTTAATCTTTTGAAATATTATTGATTCCAGGGGGGAAAAAACACTTTCCAGCAAATGTTATTTTTGGAAACACAATTTTTGTCACAAAATGTTCTATTGTTTCACATGTATAGACTGACACATCATTTAGAAAGTTTTCATCATCTAGTTTCATTAATTTTCATAGTGCCTTTTTCACATGATTCAGCTGAAAGTCTGCAATAAACAGTGTTTGATGTATGTTAAATAGTTGTATCTTTGTTGTTACAAAGAGGGAGTTGAGGCTAGGAACCATTCCAGATTTTGTGCTTAGAGTATGCTCTTAATATACATACTAGAAAAATAGTCTTTTGTAATCAGTGCTCCATTTTTCATAACCTGATAAGCCCACATCTTAATAATGCCATTCATCCCAAAGCACCTTTATAAATGCTTTTGCTGTGTGTGTATTAAATGTAAATAGTGTCTACACTTGTCACTCCAATGCAATCTTCAAGAATGGAGAACACAAAGTATTGGGGAATGTCCCTGAATGGCTGCACAAAACTATTTTATGCAGGCAAAGTCTTTGACATTTAGCATTATAGCGTAGAACTAGCATCCTGTCTTAGCACAATGGGTCACCTTGACCGGGTCTCTAAACACAAACTCTTTAACTCAACACACCGATGGTACCCCAGTCTTCTACACCAGTACAGGTTTCCTGGTCTTTGCCCAAGAAATGTCATCCTATTGTAGGTGTTCTCTTGTGGGCAATGAAAGACTGACAAAATACTCTTGCACCTTGCTTTATTTTACATCAAACACAGAGCTTCCAGCAGCTCAGAGTAGTAAAATTTTAGGTAGGTCTTTTGGAAACTGAAAGAATGCTCACTACTGTAAAATGGCACAGAACAGTTGTATCCTCCTCATTGATGGCAGTCACAAGTTTACATTTAGTTTTCATATCCTTCCTCGGGTTTATTTGATCACTTATGGACTGATTCACTTCTGGCCAAAAGGAAATGTCCACTGTGAAAGAGCGGGAACACTGTTCTAGGTGCCGAGTCTATGGCTACACTAAAACACCTGCAGCTGGCCCCTGTCAGCTAACCAGGACCTGGCCTGCAGGCTGTACAATTGCAGTATAGCTGTTTGTGAGGAGGGGAGGGCTCCAGCCTGAAGCCAGTCTCAGAGCCCAAGGTCTAGTCACAGCCTGAACATCTACACTGCAATTTTATAACCCAAGTGAGCTGACATGGCCCAGCTGAGTGTTTTAGTGCAGTTGAAGACATACTCAGAGAGAAAAGGAATAAGCTGCATAATCCTCCTTTTACTATAGTAGCTGCTCACAGGTTGGAAGGAGGCCACAACAATGACGTCTATGGAAAAAAATCATCCTCATGCTATTTAGGGGACAAGAAATGAGCAAACTGAATAGCTGATCCCCACACAATTGCAAGCTATAAATTGTATGTCATTATCTATGCTAAATTAAAATGCCCATGTGTTCGCTGCATTGCATTTAGGAAGGTATCTGCTTTTGCTAAAATTACTCTGAAGATATAAAAGTTCTCTGGGGCCTTGCCCACCTAACAGCTGACTGTCACTTCTGCTCACTTTGCCCTAGGGGGAGAGAAAGGCAAAAGAAAACCACTTTGACAAACATTGGGTAACCTGTGTAGTTTCAGTTAAACAGCACTTGGCTAAGGCGAAGTGGTGATTTATAACAGATTTTTGTTTTTATTATAACTGTGCTTTGGAGAATTTAGACTCCAGCCTTTAATTTTAGGGGCAAATCATAGCTGCAGGCTGCACAGTAGCAGTGTACACTGAAAACACTGATTTGTTAGACAGAGCTCAAGGCAGGAAAGCACTTAAGCATGCGCTGACCTTCCTTTGCTTTCAGTGGGAATTAAGCACATGCTTTAAAGTTAAGGAGGTTCCTTTGCTGACCAGGGATGACCTTAGGTACATGCTTTAAGGACTTTTCTGGATGGAGGCCTCAGTGCTTTTAAGATGAGGAAAGAAGCCAAGAAAAACAAACATGATTGGTGTAAGTATTTGTAAACAGGCAGCCCTGTATTCGGAAGCATGTTCTTTTGTGAGAAACAAAGACACACTGTCATTTCAGAGGGATATTTGTGAACAAGTGACTGGTTTTCAACTTACCTGCATGCACAGTCATATTGAAACAAGGAGCTCTGGACTTTGCTCAGGAGTAAGGCCAACATCATAAGAACAGGTTGATAAAGAAAATATTGGTCTGGCAACTTACCAAGGTTGCTATTGAAGAGTTGATTGAAACTTCCTGTGCCTGAATGAGGGGAGCAAATCAGGCCCACGCTTCCCAGGGGCATGCATGTTTGTGCATTGCATATCCAAAGTGGGGCCTTCATGTATATACATACAACCCTAACGTGTATCTATTTAAGCTATAAAGTATGTGTTTGCATGCTTATGCGTGCTCAATCTTATTTGATCCCTCTATTCATCAATTTCTTTCTCTAAAACAATCTCCCTTTATATCCTCCACATTCTCTGGATGGGTAATAGTTGCTCCATTTATGTTGTACTACTGCTGCAGCAGGAGAACATCAACACTAGCAGGCTATAGCCCTTGTTTCTCTGTTTCTGATGAGTGGTGTTGCAGCTTACAGAGAATTCCTTAAATTCTGATGTCTGTCAGACTGTGGGTCAAAAGAACTTGACTATATCTATATTACAGAATTGCACAGTGTAGAAACAACAAAGAAGCTGCCAAAAGTAACAATGGTAGGTTAGGTGAATGAGATACAGCTTGTTTTCACACAGGCTCCTTTAAAACTTCTATAGGAGGGACTGTTAAGGCTTATTTGAGTAAGGAGGTCAAACACAAGATTAAGCACCATTCATCAAACTCCTAAAGTGCAAATAGTTTTGTAGTATATACAGTGATGATTTGAATTGAAATTTAGTAACTTTGAACCTACTGTTCCTTTCTTAATTAAAAACTGGGGCAACGCAAGGGACATAAGCCAAAAATCAGCACTTGCACATGGTCTTAGAAAATTCCACAAATTTCTGCCTTAGCCATGACAACTTCATCACTGTTATAAGTAGTGTGGCGAGGTTAAGGAATTGTTTCCCACGCCTATGCCCCCTTAGGCTTGGGCATCACTGAACTAGCAGGTAAAGTACTGTCTGTGTTTAGTGTGGCTAATGTAGCTCCCTCTCTGGTTCTGGAACACAGCCTGTGGCAGGCTCCTGTTCACTGGAGGAAGAGAGAGAACCTTCTACTACCCCCCTTTCCTCCCCCAAACTCCAGAGATTACACAAGATAACATTTTTAGAAACAAAGAAGTGCAGTCTGCTCTGCAGGGAAGATAGCTGGACATGGCTCCCCTCACTGTGGTAGCTGAACACCTGCTTTTCTCAGATTCACCTCAGTGAGGCCTTGGTGCCTAATAATGGAGCAGCCTACATTGGAATGACAGCCCTTCTGAGGGAAGAACAGGGTATCCGAAGCCTCCATAATGTCTACTACCATCTTGCACGTAACAAAAATGGGAGGCAGCCTGTAGGAAGACTTTCAGCATGACTACGTCTAACCTGTACTAACTACCAAAAAGAAAATAGCAGGTCAACCTTTTACCCTAAATACCTCTTTGGCTTTTATATAAATATCTGCTTAAATCAAGCAGGTGTGGAGACTGTACCATTTGCAGAAATGGTGGTGGTTGGTTAATTATGGGGTGTAATCTACAGTCATATCCTGTCCAGTCTGTGCTGTGTTATAACATCCATCTTTGCTGTGATCCTTTAAAACTAATTAACCTCTGTTTCAAAATGGAGAATCTAGAGAATCAGTGGGCAATGGCCAGTGACGGCACAAAAAATAAATAAAACATCCACAAGGTTTTCTTTGACCAGTGTAATTTGTGCCATTCAACCTCACACAGCTCTGGATCCAAGGTCAAAGACTATTCTACAACCTCAAATAAGCAAGGCCTAAAACAGATATTTTATACACATTACTGCTCTGATTGAAATCAACACACTTGTTTTTGTTCCATTGATTGTAAAGCAATTCCTAAGCTTCTATGGCCAGTGTGTATGGTATATAGCTGTGTACTGAAACCACTACACTGGTGATCTACTTCTAAATATGCATGGACCATAACTCTAGTTTACAGGATGTTCGTCCTATTCAACTTTAGAGTAGAGAGGAGCCTGAACCAAAACCCCAGTACTTTGTGGCAGAGTGGAAGCTGCAATCCAAACCTGGGTCCTAACTTTGATGCCAGCCCCATCTCCAATGTGGCAACTGAAAATCCTAGAGACAAGTATTGGGTGTTTGAACTTCAGATAGGACTGTTGCAGATTAGGCCCATGCCCATGTTGGAAGGAACCAACCAGCCATTAAGGTATTCATATCTCCTCCTGAACAAAGAAGTTTGTGTACCTGTGAATATATAAATTAATAAGACAGGTAATATGTCCTAGGTAAGCACAGGAAGGCTTGAAATACATACAGAAATACAGACTGTGGCAAGGGCTGCCTGGCTCTGGGGATTTTAGTACTACTTTATGATTCTGAATTCAGCTTAGATGAGGAGAGACTGATTGTCTGCTGGGTGGCCTTTGTGCAATAGCCACCCTAGAGAAAATGGCACCCTTGTTGTCATTTGTGGCACACAGGTGAGCCCTCCAGCTCAGGGTTGAGGCACATTGGTGGGGCAGTAGAAGAAGCGTGCATGGTTGTAACCTGAGCAGTTACCAGTTCTGTTCATGAAGACAGGATTTCGGTCTCCAGGACTATCAAGCTGGCCTCTTGCACCAGCTCTAAATACCCAATTTAAAAAAAAAAAAAGTTACATTCTAGCTCTTAACGGAGTGGCATCACCATACAAGTGATACAGAAGCGGAGACTGAACTAACTTGTTGGCCCATAGAGGTGATCCATCCATGACAGGACGGAGAGATATGGGGGGTGGGAGGAAAGAAGTAGAGCTGCTGCCACCCACTCAGTGATCAGAGGGTGTAGCTTTCTGTGGATCTGGAACCCTTTCACAAGTACCCAATTTACTTTTGGAGAGGGGAATAGATCTATGCTAATACAGCATCCAAAAATATGGTCCTAAATTCTCAGGCCCTTGAACAGTTGCTGAGCTGTGGTGCACAGATACGAGGGTAGAGAGATTCCAGGTGGGAAAAGCAGCAGCCTTGCTCAGTGTCATTTTCACAGGTAAGCAATCCAATGTGTTTACTTTCAGTTCACTTTTTTTTTTTTTTTTTTTTTTTACACACATTGAGTACCATTGCCTCTAACGTCCAATGAGGTGACACAAAGCAACAGGTTACAAAAATGCCATCGACATCCACTCTGAAAGCATCCATGTCACAATACACAACGATGTACTGGAATTATACAAAGCCAAAAAGAATATAACAAATCCTAAATATGCTGACTAGAAATAAAACTGATAGCAAAAAAACCCCCAAACAAACAACAAAAAACCCAACCCCAAAGTCCCTGCAGGAATCAGTACCGATGCTTTGACAACATCCTGATAACGAACCCATAAAATTTCCTTTGCATGCCAAAACCCTCATTTCCACATCTCCATGAAATCCCAGCTCATCAGAGAGGTGATGCTGCATTCATTACAGAAACTATATTTTTTTCTCAACATGAATCAGCTTCACGTTTTTACACAGGGCTAATATATTTTAGAAAAAAATAAAAATAAAAAACAAACAAATCAAGCGTATAGGCACCATAGACTGCTAAATGCTACAGCAAGAGAGTCTAAGGTACTCCAAACTCTTCTGCGCTTTCATAAGTTTCAATCTTAAAAAAAAAAAAGTAACTAACTGATGGGGGCATTACTGACAAAAGTAAAGAGAGGAACAATCCTGCTGTTTAATTAGGAGGAGCACAATCAAGAACCAGACCAACAGAAGTTTTCTAATGTAGGTCTTCTACGCTAGCCTTGAGCTATACTGTTTGGATTTTAGGAGTGTTACTAAAGCTCCATGGGTAGTGTATTCTCCCTGCTCCACTGAAGCACAGAACCACTGTGCTGCCATAAACAGAGTCAAATCAATATCCCATTTCCTCTTCACAAAATTCACAATCCTTCATGTTTGTACATGCCTCGTATTCACTAGTGAGGTATTATTAGATACTAACAATGCCTGTTCTCTTAGGGACTTAAGCACAGACCAGTGACACATGAAGAAAGCTCTTCTTCATTCAGATTCAGCCATTAAAAAAATATTGCACTTGCTTTTTACCTTAAGCCCAACCTGCACAGAAAAACTTAAACCAAAAAAAAAAAAAAAACCCTTCAGGAGTACTGTATTTTATGCACATATTATAGTATCTTTTCCATCCTGTTGTTTTAGTTGAATTTGGTCCAGTATTTTTAAAAATGTCCAGAAATTAAACTGTCCAAAAGACACTGCAGGCTCTTTAAGGCTAAGTCTCCCCGGTGCTTCTAAAATTTAAAGTATCTTTCTTTTATTGTCCATATACTGCAAAGCAGCGGCCTTCCATGGCAAAACAGCTAGCAGTTCAAACAAACAAAACGATAAAAAAAAATCTGAAGCAAGGGAAGATGGGTGTACTTCATGGTCTCATCTGGAAGAGAACAAAGCAAATGGATCCTGTTTGAAAATGGTACACAACATTAGCCATTTATTTTTAGTTTTACCCAAAGCTCGGTATAGGAAAGGAGGGGACAAAAACCAGGCCAGGCAATATGTTGAAAACTCACAAGTGATATTGAGTGCAAAACTTGATAAACCTTAATGGGGCCTGATTTTCAGAAAGTGTTCAGCAACTCCCTTTTATAAAATCAATGTGGGCACCCAAAAATAGAGGTACTCAAAATCACTAGTCACTTTTCATATTGGCCATGGTTTCTATTCCTGGATTATTAATTATTTGTATGCATGCATGTTTAAGAGAATCCCAGCTTCTCCCTCCCCCACCCCCCAGTTCAGTTGGAAACACAATTTAAAGAAAAATACATTGGGGTCAAGAGTCTGGCTGACCTGGTGGGAGAAATAGAAGGAGAGAAAAAGGAACGATTTGGGGAGGAGAGGGAGAGGGAGAGGCAGGGTCCAAAGTTTATATGATGAATTGTGTAATCAAACACTCACGTAGCAAAGGCTAGCCATATAGCTCAACGTGCTTTACACGGTATCATTAACTCAGTTTTACCAATGGGGAAATTGAGGCACGCAGTTGCTAACTGATGCACCTAGGAATGCAAAGTGAATCAATGGCAGTGCTGGGAAACGAACTCCAGCAGTTTGACAGCACATTTTGGTTTTGTCAGTTTTTTTGCCTATTGCACTTAAAAAAATGCACTTAAGATGTCTGTATTAATCGTTAAGTTGCTCAGTGTTAGTGCTGGTAGCAACTTCGGACTGCTTCCATAGCAGGTTCACAAGTTCCTCAGCTTTTACCTGGGTACAGGGATAAGGCAATCACAGGGAGGGGGAGGGGTTCAGTTGGCCGTGATCATTTGGCAGTTGGTAGATGACAAGTGATTGAACGCGCACTTGTGAGTGACTGATGACAACCCTTTATAACTTTTTGATTTTTAATTTCCCCTTTAACCTTAGGAAAGTGCAGCCACCTCATTAGGACAATTTATGTGAAAGCCAGGAGAGGATTTTATTCAGCTTTTTTTTTTTTTTTTAAATGATTGGTGAGCCAAAAAGGTCTTAAAATGCTAAGAAACGTGTGATTTATCATTCCATGCTAACGCAAACAGCTAAAGGGATTTCCCTCTCATTCTCTGCACACACTACCACCACCACTGGGGCACAGGGGGAAGGGAAGAGGGCGGGAGACCAGGCATGGAAAGCTTCAACCCTAAGGTAGAATTCTTGGGAGTATGGAAAAAGGTAGAATGAAGGTCCTGTTGTAAAACATTAATTGCACCAGTTGCTACCAGGCAACTGGAATTATAAATCATGAGCAGAACTGAAGGAGTGGCGCTGTCATACGTACCACCTGTGATTCTGAACTAGGACTTGCTGACATTCTCATATATGACATCACTGATGCAGAATTGCTGTTTCTTCTTTAGCCACATCAATTGCACACACTGGTGAATAAAAATGTATTGTTCCTGGGAGAAAAGACCAAACATATATATATATTTGCACCTGGTATAACTTGGTTAAAGCTGTTCAATAAAGTAATATTGATAACAATCGTCTGCACGCAGATTCTTAAATAATATCTGTAGTTATTAGTATGCTGGCTACATATCTGTGTCCCCATTCAAGAAATTAGAGTATACAATTCTAATGGAAGCATTAAGCTCATCTGAACTGCCCATGTCACTATTATTGACTTGTCTTAATTAACTGAATAATTAATAGACTGTAGTGGTGTTGACTGAATTTATGACACCTCGAGAATGGTGCTGTCTGCTAATGGGAATCATGAAGTATGTAAGGCAATAAAATGTATGAAGATTAAGTGAGGAAGGGGTCAGGTCTGTTATTATTTGATACCAGAGGGCTCTTCTATCGAGCAGACCAAGGTATAACAAGATTCAAGAATTGGAAGTTGAAGCTAGATAAAATCGGACAGTAAATAAGGCACACATTTTTAACAGGGAGTGTTTTCAACCTTTGGAACAATTTACCAAGGGTTGTGGGGCTTCTCCATCACTGCTCATTTTTAAATCAAGATTGGATTTTTCCCCCCCTAAATGAGATGCTCTAGTTCAAATAGGAATTAATTCAGGGAAATTCTAAGGCCCGTGTTATGCAGCAGGTCAGACTAGATCATCATGGTGGTCCTTTCTGGCTTTGTACTCTATAAATTATTAGCCCCCAGGCCCTCTTGGCTATTGTTTTGTCAGATCTCAAAACTAAGCAGCATCAGTACTTGGAGGGGAGGCCTAAAAGGAAAATCCAGATACAAGCAGCAGCACTGATGATTCTGTAGGTGGCACTCCCCCCTCTGCGGTAGTAACGCCCTGCTGTGGTAAGAGGGGCCTTGTTGGTGAGATGGAAAACTGAAGTTATTACAGGATCCTTGGCACGGTTTCACGGTGCTAGCCAATTTACAGCTGGGTAATTGTATTCTACCATCCTAAGTTCCCCCTGCAATTGCAACCTGTCTGGTAACTTTGGAGGGCACTGTTGAATAACTGCTACATTTCCCCTGGCTGTAGCTGCATTTTGGGGCATGTGAAGCAATTCTTCTGTGTGTAATTTTGGAAGTATTTTAGGAAATAGAGAAGCTTCTGTACAAAATCCTTATATTCTTATTACTTGAAAATATATTATGCCCTTAAATCTTAAAGCATCATACTCCTTATATTTAGGCAAATAAAAGCCATACTTGGTGGGTTTCTATGTGTGTGTGTGTGTTTGTGACTCATCACAATAAACAGCTAAAAACTGATGGTTTCTGTTCACAGAGTGGTTAATAATTTATTTATTTACTGTGGAATTATCAACCACCAAATTATTTCCCCAAAGGAAGATTGGGGCAAGGGCCATGTTTCATTGTATGTGTGTACAGTGTTAAGCACAATGTTGCCTTGATCTTTAATTGGGACCTTGAATTCTAAACCTCATCAGTTAACCTCATTCCCATGTAAATGGTGGCAAAACTTGATAAGACTGACTAAGAGGTCTGAGATGGCTTTAAGCTACAAAATTGGGGTTTGGATTTCTTATTTCCTCCCCAAAGTTGTTCAGACTCTGGGCTTTGGTTCAGCTCCTTACAAATATGGGAACATCTACACAGGGATATAAGCCCTGCAGCATGGCTATGGCTGGTCTGGGTTAGCTGACCTTCCACCCTCCCAGAGCTCGGGCTCCAGCCTATGCCTGAATGTCTACACAGCAATTTTTCAGCCCCAAAGCCTGACTCCCATGTAGCCCAAGTCAGCTGACCCGGGCCAACTATGCGTTTTTCGTCCCCAGGTGCACATATACCTTATGAGGCCAGCTCAAAATTCAGATCTCAAACCTAACTGGATTTCAAACATCCATTAACCTGGGATCCCAGGTTTCCAGTTTGGAAGGAAACATGAAACCAGGTGAGCTGTGTGTGGTTTCAAGTTTTGTAATGAAAGGTTCACACAGCTCTAACTGAGCCGTCCTGTCTGCTCTTAAATTACACTGACACCTAGTGGCCTGTGTGGATACAGCTTTATAAAGACTAGGAAATTCCACTCTAATTTAAAAAAGAAAAAACCTGAAGCGGTCAGGGCTGGCAAGCACAGAAATGGATGACACCCTGGCTGTGAGGTAAGATTTTCCTGTTGTCAGGCTGCATTAGAGCAAGCTTTGTTGACTAAGACTATAAAACAGGCGTGTCTCCCTCACAGTGCCAATGGACCGGATCCTTGCTCCGCAGTATTTAATTCTGCCCACTGGCACCAGTTCCTGGAGCACTTTAATCTTGATCTAGCTTTCCGAGGCGTTACAGAGCCCTTCTGTCGGTGTGTGAGTGTGTGCGCGCGTATTAGGAAGAGAGAAGAAAGAGGACCTAGTGATGCTTTGCTAAAATGCCAGTGCAGCAGGGAACAGGCCAGCTGGCCAACAGCATGAAACTTGGAAACAATATGAAAATTGGAAAGCCATCAAAATGGATTGTGGAGGACTGGGGAGCTCCTGCTCCCCAAATAAAAAGGCGATCAAGCAGCACATCCTGGTCTCTCCCATCACTCTCCTCTGAACCATACTCAACTGGACAGATGTAAAAGCCTATTCTACGACATGGTAACTCAGTGAAATTCAAGAATTAAAAACAAAACAAAAAAAAAATCCCACACCAAATAATTTTCACGCCTTAAGGCCTTAAATTGGAATCTTTCCTATGACATCAGTAGGCATTGGATCAGGTCAGGTGATGGGGAAAGGTGCTGATTCCTCTAGAGAGGATGAAGTCCTCTACATACAAAAAGCAACAAGATGGGCAATGGCACTGCAGGCTTCCCTCATACTACCTCAGCTAATTTGCATCTACCTTGATCTGGAGTGACCCATCTCTAAGGATAGTTCATCCTCCAGACCCAGTAAATCCTGTGCATATCTCTGAAGGCTGCCAGTTGTGCTGGTGGTATTGTGATGTGGTCTCCTCCCCATTAGGAACTGGGTGGAACCTACTTGTTTCACGTAGCCAACAGGCAACTGAAAGCAAATGAAAACTTTCAGCTATAACTAATGCTCTTGGGAATGAAAATGGGAAAATAATTCTGTTCTGAAGCTTTGGTCTATTTGTTTCTGGAATAGTGAATTTTTTCACAGAAGTATTTTGATTTTTTTTTTTTTAATTTTCAACAGAAACATTAGCCAAGAAACAGAGAGGGAGGTGGGGGGAAGAAACCTCTTGCCCCGCCTTTTGTTTTGTTTTTGTTTTCCAATTTTTGTATTGTCGCTGTATAACTCTTGGATCACCAGCTTAGTCAGATGACTGGATCCTGAATGGTGGTCTGATCCTACTACCAGTCCTAGAAGTTATTTAAATCCTAGATCAAGTCCAATATTTTTCAAAATGGTGTATTTTATATAACTCATACACTTCTGTTTTAATGCTTGTTCACAGACTAGTTTCTTATAAAGTGGGACTAGCCGGTCTGCTTTAGAAAGCTTCAGCCAGGTTGTAAGTACGTTGATCTACCCTTGATCTATTGATAGTTTAGGTAGCAGACTCATAAAAATGTGAAAGTATTATACATTTAGCATGGAGAAGACAATTATTTTATCTATTTACAGGACTGTGTAAGCAACTCAATAGACTCTGCAGCATGAAATAGTTATGATACCTACATTAGTACAACATGGTATTCTTAATGCACCTTTACCTCGATATAACGCTGTCCTTGGGAGCCAAAAAGTCTTACCATGTTATAAGTGAAACCGCATTATATCGAACTTGCTTTGATCTGCTGGAGTGCGCAGCCCCCCGCCCCCCCAAGCACTGCTTTACCGCGTTATATCAGAATTCGTGTTATATTGGGGTAGAGGTGTACATTTAATTTTGAAAATACATGAAGATGAAGTTCATACCTCTGTCTGTACCATGGACATCCTATAAGACCGCATGTCAGACACCAGCCCTAATATATCTACAAACTCATGATCACGAATGTGCTGTAAGAGCCGATCCAATGCTATAAATGTTCCTGTCCGTCCCACGCCAGCACTGTAACACACACAACATTACAGATTACTACTTTCTGGGGGTGGGAGTAGAGGGGATAAGTGGTTGTAGGGTACAGAAAGCAAATGATGTGCTGTAATTCAGAATTATGAAATAATCATCCTGATGAAAATATGTCTAATTTGCACTGGATTCATACAATTGACTAATCTTTTGAATATATGCCACACAGTAATTCACGGGACTAAGGGCTTTGCAATTATTTCACTTTTCTTTAAAAAATTAAAATCGTTATACAGAAGAGCTGTGATAGGCAATTGACTAATTCTGCCTAGCTGAAACTGTCCAGGCTGAAAAACTCCGACCCTCAGAGTGATATTCTGGGCCAAATCAGATGGGGTAAATTTGGCCTCCTCTCACTGTCTTACATTTTCTTGACTGACCACCTTTCTCCCTTATACCTGCAATTCCCTTTCTCCCTTATATTTTTCCTAATGATGATGAGAAGTATAAAACTACTTGAGCTGTATCTGTGAATTCAGATAGACCTACATTACGGTGCCTACAGAAAATGAGCTTGACAAAGTTACACTTAAAGTTCCACAAGGTTTAGTTTCAGACCTCTGCAAAGTCAACAGACTTCTTGTGAAATGGTCACTGTGACACTGACTGGTTTTGAGGGCCACAGAAGAGATTTTCAGCTGCTGGGGGCTCAGTACCTTTTAAAATCAGGCAATTGATTTAAATGCCAAAATATGGATTTAAAAGGCTAACTTTGGAAGGGTGAGGGAGGGGATGGAGAAAGAGAGAAAGAAAGAAAGTCTCATACACAATATATTTTGTTTTAATAGAGAGAGTGAAAATCTTAGTTTAATTTTATTAGGCCTGATTTTTAAAGGTGCAGAACAGTTTGATGTAAATAGGTGTGGATCCAACATTCTAAAAACCAAACCATTTGCTTTCACATTCTTGATACAACTGTATGTGAAATTGGTAAATATTATTTGCATACCTGAGAGAAAAGTTTTAGGCGGACAATGGGGTGGCTTTAGGCATGAATTGACTAGGCAGATGCATAGAATATCATATCTGGGACACTGGTAGGATATTTATTAATCCAATAAAAGTGGTTGATTTTATAAATATGACTGAGATAGGATAAAAATTCATGAATTCAATAACTGTTTTTTGTTCTATTTAACTTGACATGTCCTGTCATTAATCAATTAATCCATTTTCATGAATTTGGCAGACATGATAAAAATCATGACTCCAATAGATAAAATAATAAATGTATGACTCTAAGAGGTAGTAAGTTTAATAAATCCAGTAACAGACTATCAATTTCATGTATTCATTAAAGTTAGATAAAAATTTTAATGATCTCCAAAAGTATCCAGAAAACATTGATTCATTTTTCCACTGATTTCATGAAATCATTACTTCTGTCTATGCGCTGCAAGACCTACACTGCACTTTAGCATTCTATCCAAAACCACATTTCTCTGCAGGTGGCATTATCCTTATGAAAAAGTCAGACCCTAAATGGTCTAGCCCCCATACTCTCCCAATGCAAAGTATGCATGAGCCAGGGGAGTTAAGTATAGGGTTGTGAAATTAAATGCTGTAGATAAGTCCCTTCTTTGAGCCTACCAGTGTCTGTCTCAATTTTGCATTAGGGCTCTGTCCTGCAGCTGTACTCACCATGAGTTTACCTAGTAACTTCTGTGGAACAACTCATAAGGAGACCTGCAGGACTGAACACTATTAGAAATGAAAAATTCTGCTATTGCACCACTTCCTAGTAAGAATTCTGGAAATCTCATGAGGAACTAGAAAGGGTGATATTGTAAAAGGCTGTTTGCTGAGTAATGTCACCGTTATTTAGGGCACACCACATGACTGCAAAGGACAGAACGTTCCAAACACCACTTCAGTAATGAGGAAGCTATGCTGGAGGCTTTTGACATTGTTTGAATGCAACATAACTGTAGCTATGCATACCCATACACACATTTTCACAGCTTGTGAGCAGATGCCTTAGGAAGGGTGATGTAGGGAGGTGGGGCTAATAGCTTCATAAAGCTTTGAGTTCCATTCAGGGTATACCTAGCAGTTTAAACACACACTAGCTGATCTGTTACACACCTCTTTCTGCTATGTAACCCTATGTAGCAGGGTTGTCACCCGCTCCTGCCCCGAAAGGCTTGAAATCAGCCCTGGGAGAGGGCTGCTGCTAGGAAAGCAGCAAGCCTAGGCTGATTGGGGAAAGCAGCCTCAGCTGGGGGCAACGCCCCAATCAGATCCGAAGCTGGCTTAATAAGGGCCCAGCTGGCCCTTATAAGAGGGCAGTGGGCCAGGAGCAGGCAGTCTCCCTCTCGCTGAGGAGGGAGATAGACCTAGCTGCCTGAGTGCTAAAGGGTACTGGAGTGAAGCAAGGCTGAGGAAAAGGCCAGAGGAGCTGGGGAGCTCCTGGCCAGCAACTCCCCAGGCTGCAGGGTCTTGTACAAGGCAAGGTGGGGATAGAGGATGGGGGTTCCCTGGGGAGGGGACACCCAGATCTGTGGGATATTGCCTGGACGGGCAGCACTCCAGGTAAAAGGGCACTGGGGTCCTGGGAGGGACACGGGGACCAGCAGCAGCAGGACACCGGCCTGCAGAGAGTGCTCTGCGCTGGAAAGAGTTAATTCCTTGAGACTACCAGCAGGAGGCACCGCAGGGGTGAGTCCCACACCATCGCACCCTATAATAATCTTCCATTACTAGGAGCAGTCTTAACATTACACATTGTGGGGCAAATTAATCTTTGATGTCACTACAATGGAGTTACATCAGGAATCAATTTGGTACAATTATTAATGCAGCAGCTGCCTTCAGAGAGCTCAATAGTGTCTTACAAGAAGCCTGATGATGAACAAAGGTGAGAGTTACTATATAAAAATGCTGCCCTCAAGAAAAGAAAAACCTGTATATTGTGTCATATGGTTTACTGCCGGTCCACGGATTTAACTCCCAACGTTGTGTACTGAAGGCCAAATTATCCAAGAGTGATGATCTACACAGAGTACGTCTCTGTAGGGAAACGGCATACTGCTTGACAGACTGTTTTGATTTTTCCATTTGAATTGCAAAAACGTGGAAATGCAAGTGTACGGCAAGGTCCTCAGATGATATAAAACAACACAGCATAACTCCACTGACGTCCATGAGGCTAATTTCCTCAGCTGAGGATCAGACCTGTAATACTTTACTATGATAAAAATATATGGTATCTCTCTCTCTCCCTCGCCCCCCTTACATCTAGGAACACAGAATGAAATCCTGGTCCCATTAAAGTCAATGGCAAAACTCTCAATTACTGCAATAGGGCCAGGATTTTACCATAAGACACAAAAAAAACTAAACAAAACAAAAATACAGTTCTCAGCACCTGAAAGGTGGAAAGAAATCCCTCCCTCCAGTGTTCTTCTCAATGTATTTGAACGGTTATACATTAAAGGAAAATGGAAAATTAAGCCTTTACCTGCAGTGTATGACCATGGGGCCTTTACTCTTTGTTGACTGCTGTCTGACCATCTGTACAAACTGCAAGATGCTCTCTGCAGCATTTGTAGTGGGGACACCATGATCAGGCCAGGCAGTGTAGTTAAAATGCATTACATCTTGCACCTCATCAGCCTAAGGGGGAAAAAACAATAACAGCATGTTCATATTTGTTTTACCTGTGCGATCATGTTCAATCTGACTCATGCATTTACAAATACAAACTAATGAAATTAGAGCTAGTCAAAAATGGTAAAGATCGTATGTGAACATTTTCACATTATTTTTGCTCCACAGTTTCAAAAAGGAAATATATTTTCAGTTAATATTTTTTGTAAAACTTAAAAAAAAAATCTATGGTTTGGGGGGGTTTGTTTTTGTTTCTCCTTTCTTTTCACCCCATTTTTCTGGAAAGACCAGAAACTTAGGAATTTTAACATTCAGGTTTAACTGGAAAAAAATAAAAAACAAAGAAAAACAGTTTTTGGGGAAAAAAACTTTTTTTTTTTAAACAAACATTTGACATTCATAAAATTTCTAACAGCTCTAACTGAAATGTATTAGAAGACTAGGACAGTACTTCAACAAACAAGGATCTGGCTTTGAGACAAATGCACTCAAGTGACAGTTTTTTATCCCCACAACTCAGGACAGAGAGTTGATGCTGTAAATTCCTACAGCACTATGGTTCTGATCCACTGTATCAGTCTCCCATTCTTGCACAAGTTCAAATGATGATTCCTGTAATTAGTAGTGCCATTCAAAGCATTGGGAGGCAGAGATGAAATTGGAATAGACACCTGAAAATCTGGATGCTTATCCAAACACTTTTGGTTCAGAAATCTGATGCTCTCAAAATAATTTCTATATTTCCTGGTTTTGATAGTCCATTCTTGATCTATTTCCAGCCTTTCTGGTCCAGATTAAAAAGTATGGGAATGCACCGGAATGGTTGCAGTTTGGTTCAGTTCTATTACATTACATTTGACAACTGTTTTGCCCATTCCTACCTGTACTTCTGCCTCAAGCAAGTACAAGTGTTTGAAAGATTGGAATGTGCAGTAGGCTCCGCCCACTTCCTCTGCTTAGAGCAGTTAATACAGCAAAACATTCTATTACCACAGCACCAAGGGATGGAATACCATTCGTGGATTAAATTCTGTTTTATTCAACAGCATTTCAGGGACATGGCACCAAAAGAATGCCACAAATAATGTGCAGTTGCCTCCTTTACAAACAATATTCCTCAACTTTTATTTTCTTATTTTCAGGCATTGAACAGTTTATAATTGAAAATGGACCATCGTCTGATACACAGGACCAAAATGAAATGTGGTCTCCAAAGAAACCATTATCATTAATAATTTGTACTACACTAGCATTTAGAAGCCCCAGTCATGATCAGGGCCCCATTATGCTAGATGTTGTGCATTAGGTCTACACTATGTAAGGATCCTCCTGGGAAACCTCAGGTGCCCACGTAGGGCACCATTAGTTACACCTTTACACCACAGCAGCAACATACCAAACATAACAGTTTTTGTGGGTTGAACATTTGTCCACTAGGATCTAGACTAGAGAGACAACCTTTACGCCCTGGAGATGCCTGGGATGGATAGAAATAAGAGAAGGGCCTGAACCAAAACCCCAGATCAGAACATCTTTGAAATCTGAAGGTACTTGCAATCAAAACCTATTTATGAATGTTGCCGTTGGTCCCTCTTTCTCTAACTAAGTGTCCCAAAACTCAAGATCTGAACACCCCTGAATTTTGGAGTGTGTGAGATATGGATCCAACTTTTGCAGGGTGGGCTAATCTCTAATGAAAAGCAATGAAACATCTTTCCCGTCACCTACATAGCTGATTCTGAAGTTCCTATAAGACCAGTCCGTTTGCTCCTCCTCAGAAAGCATCTCCACTGTGATGTCCCCATAAGCAATAGGCTCTTCTGTAAAAGGCCAGTAATGATCACATTTCACCTAGAAGAAAAGAAAAAACAACAGTACAATCAAAATCTATTTAGACTCAAGTTTGGGAAGCAACACAGCAGAATTTGGGTTGGCACTGAAGCACGTGTGTGTTATGTAGATGTGTGTGTGTAAACTCTCACCAAAAATGAAGCTTTAGAAAAGCAGCCTGATTATGGCAAAAGAAAGGTCTATGGGCCTCATTATGGCCCATAGACTGTAGACAGTTGTCATCCCTAATAGAAGAGCATTGATGATCTCAGACCACAAGTTTCCAAAATGCAGTGAACAAGCTCATACATGAAAGGAAATGAAAATATATGTTCCAAGTGTTCTCTATTACAGTGTAAAGGACCATGATGTAATATTTTTATTTTAGTTAGATTTAAAATAATAAAGACAATCAACCAAGGCTCTAGGCACCCTAACAATCAACCATGCAGTAAATACCATAAAATTAAACCATAGCAGCATTAAAATCTATTCCACCGGACCCACTTACCCCATTCACCATCTAAGAAGCACACCCTCAGCCTTCTCCAGAGACCCAATGAAACAGGTGTCTCTTTCAGTGTGCTTGCAAATCTGAGTTATTTTGGAACAAGCGGTTGGGAAGACCAAGTTCCAGAGTCCCAGAGCTCCCACAGAGAACAGCCTGCCAGGTATCCTCTTTCTTTTACAATGAGGAGGATCCAGTTAAGCATCCATGCTGACTGCAGCTGTGGCAGTATGGCATGGGGAGAGAGGCGTGTCCATTGGCTTGTGCCAGCCCATATATGGCTTCATAGCTCATAACCAACACATTAAACTCAACCCAGAGACCAATGGGCAGCTAGTTATCCTGGAACATTGCTGTTACTATGCCCTGCTCAATAAGCGGATGGTGTAGAATGCCCTGCTGCATTCTACACCAGCCTCGGTCTCTGAATGGTTTTAAGGTGTAATCCCATGTAGAGAGCATTGCAATAGCCAAATCTTGAGGTAACAAAAGCACAGGTAATGGTGGCAAGGTCTGTGGCCAGAAGGAAAGGCCACAGTGTCCTAGCCAGACACTGATAGGAAACAACAGACTGGGCCACTGCTGTGATGTGGTCATCAAACAGTAGCTGGGGGGCTAAAATAATCCGAGTTGTGAATACTTAACTAATGACAGATGTACTCCTTCAATCCAAGGGGCTGATATTACCCCTGCCATCTCCCCTGGCTGCTTCCCCAAACCCACCATCATTGCTTCAATCTTAGCTGGGTTGAGCCTCAGCCAGCTCACTATCATCCATGTGCCAACCTTGACTAGACAGCAACTGAGACGCTGAACTGCATCATCCAAACGAGACAAGACATATACACAGAGTTGGGTGTCATCATCATACTGCAGCCCATGTCTCCTTACTAGTAACAAACTTGGACAGATGATTAGAGAGGAGTATAAAAATATTGCTCAAGCATGCAGGGGTGTAATCAGGAAGGCCAAAGTACAATTGGAGGTGCATCTAGCAAGGGATGTGAAGGGTAACAAGAAGGGTTTCTACAAGTATGCTAGTAACAAGAAGGTGGTCAGGGAAAGTGTGGGACACTTATTGGATGGGGGAGGCAACCTAGTGACAGATGATGTGGAAAAAGCTGAAGTACTCAATGCTTTTTTTGCCATGGTTTTCACGGACCAGGTCAGCTCCCAGACTGCTGAACTGGGCAGCACAGTATGGGGAGGAAGTGATCAGCCCTCAGTGGTGAAAGAACAGGTTAAGGACTATTTAGAAAAGCTGGACATGCACAAGTCCATGGGGTCAGATGCAATTCATCCGATGGTGCTGAGGGAGTTGGCTGATGTGATTACAGAGCCATTGGCCATTATCTTTGAAAACTTGTGGCGATTTGGGGAGGTCCTGGACAATTGGGAAAAGGCAAATATATAGTGTCCATCTTTAAAAAAGGGAAGAAAGAGAATCCATGGAACTACAGACTGGTCAGCCTCACCTCAGTCCCCAGAAAAATCATGGAGCAGGTCCTCAAGGAATCCATTTTGAAGCACTTGGAGGAGAGGAAGGTGATCAGGAACAATCAACATGGATTCACTAAGGACAAGTCATGCCTGACCAACCTGATTGCCTTCTCTGATTAGATGACTGGCTGTGTGGATATGGGGAAAGCGGTAGACGTGATATACCTTGACTTTATCAAAGCTTTTGATACCGTCTCCCACAGTATTCTTGCCAGCAAGTTAAAGTAGTATGGATTGGATGAATGGACTATAAACTGGATAGAAAGCTGGCTAGATTGTTGGGCTCGGCTGGATGTCTAGCTGGCAGCCAGTATCAAGCGGAGTGCCCCGGGGGTTGGTCCTGGGGCTAGTTTTGTTCAACATCTTCATTATGATCTGGATGATGGATTGCACACTCAGCAAGTTTGTAGATGACACTAAGCTGGAGGGAGAAGTAGATATGCTGGAGGGTAGGGATAGGGTCCAGAGTGATCTAGACAAATTGGAGCCAAAAGAAATCTGATGAGGTTCAACAAGGACAAGTGCAGGGTCCTGCACTTAGGACAGAAGAATCCCTTGCACTGCTACAGGCTGGGGACCGACTGGCTAAGTGGCAACTCTGCAGAAAAGGACCTGGGTATTACAGTGGACAAGAAGCTGGATATGAGTCAACTGTATGCCCTTGTTGCCAAGAAGGCTAATGGCATATTGGGCTGCATTAGTAGGAGCATTGCCAGCAGATTGAGGGAAATGATTATTCCTCTCTATTCGGCACTGGTGAGGCCAAATCTGGAGTATTGTGTCCAGTGTTGGCCCCCCCGCTACAGAAAGGATGTGGACAGATTGAAGAGAGTCCAGCGGAGGGCAACAAAAATGATTAGGGGGCTGGGGCACATGATTTATGAAGAGAGGCTGAGGGAACTGGGCTTATTTAGTCTGCAGAAGAGAAGAGAAGAGTGAGGGGGAATTTGATAGCAGCCTTCAACTACCTGAAAGGAGGGGTTCCAAAGAGGATGGAGATCAGTTGTTCTCAGTGGTGCCAGATGACAGAACAAGGAGCAACGGTCTCAAGTTGCAGTGTGGGAGGTCTAGGTTGAATATTAGGAAAAACTATTTCATTAGGAGGGTGGTGAAGCACTGGAATGGGTTACCTAGGGAAGTGGTGGAATCTCCATCCTTCGAGGTTTTTAAGACCCAGCTTGACAAAGCCCTGGCTGGGATGATTTAGTTGGGGTTGGACTCTATGACCGCCTGAGGTCTCTTCCAACCCTATTCTTCTATGATTCTATGATATCCAAGATCATAAGCAATGTACATGCATTAGCTGATTATTATATTTCACATTCCATTTTGAAAAATAATGTTTTGTCATTTTTACACAGCTCTCACATTGACAGTGTCCCTATTATTATTAAAATACCATTGATATCTGCATGTCATTTACATACATGTTATCTGTGCAAATGGCCAGAACAAAAAAAAATAGCTGGAAAGCAAATATAGATGCTACAAATATCATAACCAAGACTGTGTTGATTTGGTTATCTCAGTTTAATGAAAGAATATCTATTACATTGACATCTGTTATAATGGCTGCACTGAAACCATGCAATAAAGTGTGTTGTGTCAAATGCTAATTTACAGAGAACAATAAGATATTTGGAGGCATGCTTCAAGCGGAAGAGAAAAAGATCACTGGTGCCATCTTTAATTTTAGTATTGTTTTGTTCTCTTGTTCCTAATACCACCAGAACAACAGTACTAGGAAATGAGTGTTCTCTTCATCCACACAAGAGGTACAGCATGGGCTCTGGCAGCTCCTCCATGCTGCCCCAACAGTGTGTTGACCTGAAGGGAGAGTAAGACTCTATTTCAGTCCATAGGTGCTGGAACTAGGGGTCCTGGTGGTGCTGCCGCACCCTCTGGCTTGAAGTAGATTCCATTACATACAGGGTTCAGAGTTTGGTTCAAAGGCTTTCAGCACATTCAGTCACCATGCCCAGCCAATTCTCAGCCTCTCTGCTGAAACTCCCAATCAGAGGGACAACCGGTGCCAACTGTGTTAGTAGTTTTTGTGATGTGGATACACACCTGTAGACTAGGAACTGAGCTGGGACCACCACTCATTTCAGAGATGCCAACAAACAGCCATCAGACAGTAACAATTTTTCATTCACCGCCAGCCTGGATTCAAACCAGTAACAGTCCCCTGAGCCATCCACTCCCTATTGCTGCCATTTTAAAGTCTAATTTGAGTCATGTAAGAATCTTTTACTCTTGATAAAAATCTTGTTAGCCTCTTACAACAGGTAACTTCCTACTAAAGATGGGACCAAAACCAAACCTGAGGTCCAAACACAGCTGAAGTTCAAGAAGTTCATATTTGGATTCAAATATTATGGCTCTACTTGCTACCATTACTCATGGTCTCATTCAGCACCAGCTCTTTAGACTTGTTATTTATTAACATTAATCTTAATTATTTGTGTTACAGTAGCACCAAGAGAGGTCTCAATTCAAATAGGGGCCCCATTGTGCTAGGTGCCCTAACACTACAAACAAATAGAACTATTCCTACACTGAAGAGCTTACAATAAGTGACCCTGGGTCCCCTTCTGGATCTCCTATTGATTTCATTAGGAGTTTTGGGTGCAGAGGGCTTTCAAGAGCTTGCCTTATATTGCTGTTTTGTGTTAGAAAATAATGCAAAGGAACCTAATGACCACTGAAATTATTTATTTCCTTGCAAAATGCACATAGGCTTATGTTACGTACCCTTCTTTTTTCATTACACTGAGTGAGCATAACAATGATTTGTGATTTTTGCTGGAGAACCATCTTCCAAAAATCATTCCTTGTCTCTGGCAATGGCCCTTGGGTTGCAATGTATTCCTGTGGTGAGTTGTAGCCCTAAGAGAGAGGTGCAATTTATTAATATACTTCATTTCACAGACTGTTCAGAACATAAATTCTCCTCAGGAGCATATTTACAACGTTTTAAAAGTTACATTTTTGAATGTTTAAGTCCAAAATTCAAAGAGCTTTTTTAAAGTAATTCCTAACATGAAGAAGCCTATATCAAGTTGTTTGGTTTGTTGTTTTTAATTCAGTGAAAACTGTTTTTTTTTTAATCAAAATATTTCCAAGGAGATTTTGAGTCCCAAATACTACAGAAGAACCTGGAAATTAACCTGTGTATGGACAGAAAGTAAAACTGACCAATGTAAATTCACTGTCCAAAAGTACAAAAAATAAACAGCATAAAAATGAAAACTAAATCAGGGCTGTTTTTTTTTAAACAAAGTTTTAATAAATTTAACATGCTGTGAATTCACAAGTACAATAGTTATATATCCTTATCTTGTCCTTTCCCCCAAATAAATTAAGTGGCACCTGTGGTGAATTAAATTTAATAATAGAATCAAAAGGAAAGGATTAATCAGCTGAACTCTAATCAAGGAACACATGCGTAAGTGTTTGCAAGCTCAAGACCCAAATCAGTAAAATACCTGGTAATCTTAGACCTAAAATAATAGTAATAGATTATTCTAAAAGTCATAACTCTTAGAAGGTTATCATATATTTATCATTTACTAAACCTGAAGCACCTTTAGGAAAAATTATACCCATACATTCACATTCCTATCCCTCCGCTAATCTGTCTGCTTTTATTTGTAGATACTTTTTTGGGCACTATTGTAGAAAAGGGTCATTTAGTAAATAATACAAGATACCATTTCAGTATCTGCTAGTTAACATCAGGCATATTTGCTGGGTGTCAGGGCTGATTTAACTATGACCCTGGGTCCCTGTTTACAGTGAACACAGGAGATTATCAGCAGAACTAGGTTCAGAAAGTTATCTAATACCCACAGTAGTTGGGGGAAAAAATAACAGATACGTTCAAACCACAGTATGTTCCTGCATGAATTAGGCTATGGATGTATCAGCCTACAGCATTCAAGTAATTAAAATACTGATGATTTGGAAGCACTTTCCATAGGCAGCCTAATTCAGCATTTCCCATCTGTAAAAAACTCAGTTCAAACTCAACACTCATAATAATTCATAAGTACAGAACACATTTCATTTTGCTTCCTATGGGATGTGTATATAACTGATGCAGCACATTTCTGTTGACAGTGAAAAGCAGATCACCATGAACACTAGGGTTTGAGATGAAACTACCATGAGGTGCCAAGTGGGAGAGTGATCATCCAAATAAGCCAAAAACTAACATAGCTGTGTTGTATCTAAAGTATTGGAAGGTGGTTTTTGTGCGTAGTATTAAACACATCTAAAATATAAACACGGAACTGACAAAAGCTGAAGAGACATATATATCTGGATGCTATATATATATATATATATATATATATGGATGCTATAAAATTGTCATTCTAGTTTTCTGACTAGCATCAAATGTACACATTATTAATATTTAATGAAGAAAAAGAGCCTGCATGGCCTTATCACTTAGTTCTGTGATCTTGTCAGATCTCGGAGGCTAAATAAGGTCAATGCTTTGTCAGTGTTTGAATGGGAGACTTCCAAAGTGGTGATATTGATTCAGTAATGCTCTTCCCATTTTAGTCAGTACTGAACCAAGTCCTTAGCATGAAGCTATGGGCCACTCTGCTGTTTCAGTGGAGAACTAGAACACAGATATGCCAACCATTTGTAGTCATTAAAGATGCCACAGCACTTTTCATAACAGTAGGGAGCTTTTCCCAGCATCCTGGCCAAGTTCCTATGTACAAAATTACATTCTGCCTCCCTACATATCCCACACAGTTACAGCTGAATACAGCGTTCTTCACTTGCTGTCCTAAAACTATAGCAGTATTGCTATGAGCTGTTAGACAGCTGCTCTAACATAGTGCAAGGAAGAAGGCGTGAACAGAACAATAGCAAGATCAGGGTAGTGCAAATAGAAGCTATGTTTGCACACCATGCCCTGGGCTTGTTCTCTGTGCATTTTAACTGTACCTATATCTCTGGTTCACTGCCTTTATTCCACATATATTAAAATATTGGAAAAAAACCTCTAGCTGTTTGAGAATAGCAGTGCAGAGTTTAACCTTTTCACCTGTGTCCCCAGCCAATTTCCTCCCACCTGTAACAGGATGCAAGCAAATTTCAGTGTTGCTGTGGCAAAATGTGCACAAAAACAAGTTTATGGGCTGGTGAAAAGTACTGTTCACTGAAGGCAAAATTAGTGACATTGCGGTAATTTTTGTTTTGTTTTGTTTGTTTTTTTAAAAGAAGTCACCAAACTGCTAGGAATTTTCACTCTTTTCACTACCTGTGTGATATCTCCCTACTAAGAACATTAAGCCTCAGGTTGATTTGAGTCTTATCACTTACAGGAATATAGTTGGCATTAATGTAGTCTGAACCTTCTTCTTCATTCATCGAAATTAATCTGACACGGCTAAAGTCATCTGTAAAAAGAAGGGGGGGGGGAAGAATGGGGGCAGCTTGAGCACATGGTGGGAGGTTTTAAATAATCTCTTAAAATCCTGAAACACAATTACACACGCTCCAGCATAACAAAGGCAAAACTGTAGAGGGCCAGCATGCCATACTAATAAGTAATGCCCAGTTCTCGCTGCATGGATACGGCTTCATTACTGCTACACGCTCCTGCCTTCAAGAGTCTTCGCTGTCAGGTCTCTTTGGATCTCATTAAAATCACGAGGAAAAAAAAAAAAGTTGAAGAAGGCTGCTCAGCAGTAGGAATGACCTACTATTTTCAATCATGACAAATATAAAACACAGAGCTTCAACCTTTCAAAATGAAGGGAGACCTATTTCTCTCCAAGGACAGCTTTTAAAACAAGCTTTTACCTGCTGGAAAACCTGCACCAATTCCACAATTAAAACTCTTCTTCCCCCCCCCCCCCCCACCTTCCACCAAGGGACCCTCGCAGGGGGTCTGCGTCTATTGTACTTACATGGCAGGATATTTGTATAGCGATTTTTACATCGATTCATGGGAAGGTCAGCAGCAAAATGGGGTATGTCAAGCCCAATCAGTTTTAGCTCCTGTTTATGACAGAAGGGAAAATGTTGCAATTACATTAACTAACACCTGAAAATGAATGGTTTGTGAATAATGCTTCTGACAACGGCCAGACTGACAGCCCTGGACTCCAAAGCACTTTATTTACGAACACTACAGATACAGCAAGTTTCCTTGTAATACCTCATCATGTGGCTCATACCTGGGCGACCACTTCTAAGAATGGGAAGGAAGTCTGGTCTCCATGCCCATTCAACCTTTGGCTACCCTGATGAGACTGTCAGTACGTTTGTCAGTTACTGTCACCTAAGCTGACGATTTTGTTCCTGTCTACCAAACTCATTCCACATAGGCCACTGAATAGCTATCAGATGATGTCACCATCTGAGCTAGATTTCAGTAATGCTTCCTCAATTACCTACAACTCACAGCTGCTTTTGATCCTGAGATTTATATAATTGCTATTCATTACCTTAAATAATCAATCTAAAATATTCTGTAACATACGATCATAAATAAGATGAACACAATGTGTGCCACCTGAGAGAACAGTGGGTCGAATCCTAACCCTATTAAGTCAAATGGAGTTTTGCCACCACAATCAACAGATCCAAGATTCCACCTAGTGTTTGTAGCTCCCTTTTGTCTTCACTTGACAATCTTGCATTTTTAGCACTGTGGAAATAAACTAGTCAGACAAGACCATATGTCCCCAGTTAACTGTCCCTTTGTTTCAGAAGATTTGGTTGTCACCAGTGCCATTTTTCATTTTAAAAATGGATTGCAGTCAACTTAGGCTGCCACGTGGACTATGCTACAACAGATGCGTGGGTACGAATGCCGCAATCATACCACCCATCTGGTTCTTTCAGTTTGGCAAAAGAAGTAGTCCAATTTGGGAGAGGCAGCCAGGAGCTGTCGTCTCCATATACATACCTCAAATTGCAGAGAAAATTTATAATCTGAATCTTTGGCCATATCCTTGATGTAGCCATCAAAGTCATCCAACTGCACAGGGCTTTTCAAAAACACATGGAAAAGAAATTAATTTCTTAAATAGGTTTGTTTTGTTTTTGAGCACTAACAATTCACTAATCTGTATTTTTAGCATTGTATTCTACTAAGTAATTATACCTGTGCTAGAGCTTGCAAAAAATCTGAAGTTTGTGTACCTGAAATGTGACACATACGGTCTGATGAATCATTTACCTGTGATTACATGTACTGTATTGTAGCCATGTGGGCAACTGCCGCTAATAGGTTAAATCTACCCACATCATTAAGCTAATTTCTTGAGCAAAATTCCCATTGCCTTCAGTTTGAATTTTGCCTGATTTAGGATGCAGGATTTGGCCCACTGGCAATGGAACCTAGAATTGAGAGTCAGGAGAGCTACCAACTCCTCACCCTTCAAATCAAACTGTTTTAAAGGGGACCCTCCAGCTCTGATTGAATTCTCCATTTCAATTAAAAATGAGCCCGGGATGCCAGATTTGGATCCCAATTCTAAATCCCATCACAGTTCAGATGGTCATATCCAGGGTTTGTGTTCTGGTTATCTTTAATTACAATACAATGGCACTACTTTCTGGATGGCAGCAAAAGCAGCTCATTTAAACTGCCTTAGTGACACACAAAAATCCCTTTCATACAGGGGGAACTATCTGGTAAATACAATTTTTTTCATTTCACATGCACCATAATCACACAAGCCATTAATAGGTTTCATTGGCCTGAATTTGGGTCAGACAAGATCTATGATGTAAAAAATGCAAATTTCAGCCCCAGAGCAACAATTGTTTTCCACTGACTTTGAGAAGTTCAGGTATTTGCCATGTTTGACATTAGAAGCCAAATTCTACTCTAGCATAAGTGGGCACAACGCCCATTGAAGACAATGGAGCACAGACATATTGGGCCACATCTTCAACTGGTATAAACTGGCCTGGCTTTATTGACTCTAATGGAGCTATGCCTGTTTACTCCAGCTGAGGATCAGGCCCTGAATTCAGGCTAAAGAATGAGTCATTAGTTTAACACCTTAAATAATGAAATACAAGCAAAGAGTTTTCCTCACTTAATTATCATGTTTTAATTTACAAAATACCAAGGCATGTACACAATAATCCGTTCATTTACTTGAAGCAATATGCCACCAAGGAACTGTCTTTTATCTCCAGATAATTACTCCTGTTTACCTGTTTAACATTAATGATCTAATACACAACAGCAACTGCCATCAGAGCCTGATATCAAGAAGGAAATAGCAGTTTTTCACCGTTTGTCATTTTTAAATGAGGAAAGGCCCTGTTGGAATTGCTAACTTAGTATCATTGATTTTTCCCCAGTAGTTAATTTTCTATCAGTCAGGAGCTCTTTTACTACAACCCAGCTGTTGAGAAGATAAAACAAAACACAGGGTAGTCTTGATTTAGTGCAGGGGTTCTCAAACTTCATTGCATTGCGACTCTCCCTCCCCTCCTCTCCCCCCCCTTCTGACAACAAAAATTACTACATGACCCCAGGAGGCAGGACTAAAGACTGATTCCCACTGCCCCAGGTCGGGGAGCCAGAGCCAAAGCCAAAGCCCGAGCCCCACTGCCCTGGGCAGGGAAGGGGTCAAAGCCAAAGCCCAAGGCTTCATCCCTAGCCCGGGGGCTTGTAACCTGAACCTGCCGCACAGGGCTGAATCCCTCAGGCTTCAGTTCGGCCCCGAGCCCCAGCAAGTCTAAGCCAGCCCTGGCGACCCCATTAAAATGGGGTCCTTACCCACTTTTGGGTCCCGACCAACTGATTTAGTGTAATTATCTGTTGCCATGTGCTTCCAGACATCTTTTGCTACAATCTCTCTCTGGAGGTATTTACCAGAATGAAGAATATTTATCTCTGTAACTTCAACACATTTCCTATAGTCATAAAAATTATTGTTCAGTCTAATGTGACTATCAATTTTTTAAAAATATTATTTAAATATCAAAAAGTCACATACTTGGTCAGCTTCCTCTTCTTTAATCCATTTTTACTCCTGTAAGGCAGACAAACACAGCTTTTTTCAGTATAACTCATCATCTGGACTTGATTAAAAATTAGCCCTACTGTCAAAATTGAACTGGTTTCCATCTGAATTGAATGTGTAGGTTTTATGATCTCCTTAATATGTAGGTCAGGAGTGTGAGTGGAAAGTTGATCTCTTTGAAGTCAATGGCAAAACTCCCTATGGATTTCACCCTATGGCGTTAAGGCACTGCTTGCATTTCAGAGAAGGAGAGACTGCACACAAGCAACCATGCTCAGAGACCTTGGGTGAAATCCTGATTATGCTGAAGTCAACGGGAATTTTGCAACCAACTTCAAAAGGGCCCAAATTTCACCCCTTGTGCCTGAGCCTGGCATAATCCCTCCAAAAGCGCAAGCCAAATTAGCCTGCTACATCCCTTTATGAATTGCAGCATAAAGTTCCATCACAGTCACTTCAGCTCTGTCCCTGCCTCACCTGGTCCAATCTCCTCTAGGAAAGCTAGTGCCACCATACAGATGATAGAAACACAAGGACTGAGATTATGCCTGGCCCTTCACAAGTGTGCAAGGATTGGAAGCCCCTTGCAACCTACTTCCTCCTTTCCAAACACACATGAGGCTAAGAAATTCTAGCCTATACATGGCATTTCACATACACTACATAATCAGAATAAGGAATGATCCCCTGCTTCCACAATGAAGGCAATGGCAAATATCCCACACATTTCAACAGAAGTAGGAAATGAGTGAGTTAAGCAAGGTAATCCTTAAGAAATGGAAATAAAAAGTGCAGTATACTAACCACCATCATACATTACGTATTGTTCCAGACAAGGAATCCTGGCTCACGTCTGTCTGAAAACAGTTCTAATATGTGACAATTCACACACTAAAGAAGACCCGAAGAAGAGCTCTGCATAAGCTTGAAAGCTTGTCTCTCTCACCAACAGAAGCTGGTCCAATAAAAGATATTCCCTTCCCCACCTTGTCTCTCTAACTCACTACACTGTCTACTGCTTACCTCTGAAGAGGTTAAATTCACTGACAGCTGGAACAATGTTAACCAGTCAGATTATATGTCTAAATGAGCACATTCTGAATTAATTTAGCTACAGTTTCTAAGAACTATTGATCATGTCTGCTAGGACAATCAGACAGCTTGAACCAATTTCTGCTCCATAAAAGGCCCATCAGATGTGCTAAATACTTTTTCTGTGACATTAGTGATATCTGCCCTTAAGTATGTCCTGCTATAATAAAGTTAAAACTTTTTTATTTCATGGTCATAATCAAGTGATTTCTAGATACTCTTGGCTAAAGCAATTTATACTAGCTAAGATTGGTTGAAGTTAGATTTTTTAAAATCCAAAAACGGGAACACTAATTTTTAATTTTTTTAAACAAATTCAAAATGCTTTTTTTAAAAAAAAAAATTGGTATTTTCAAAAAATGTTTTGAAATAGCACGGAAAAATACAGAGGAAATTGGAAAAAGAGAAAATTTAAGTTTTCCCGCCTTTCATCTCCAGAGCAATAAAAAGGAGGAGGGGGAAATTTCAAAGAGTAAGAGGAAGGGAAAAAACACCCCAAAAAGTCAAAACATATTTTTTGGAAATGAAACAAAAGTTTTGAATATGTTTCTAAAAAATTTGTTCTGATTTTTTTCATAAAACAACAAAAAACGGAATGAAGCAAAAACGGCTTGTTTTCTTTCTAAATAATTCTCTCTCAATAAAAGTTTTTTGATCAGCTCCATCATCAGCTACTACTCTGGGCAGTACCTTCTTGTTGTATTATAACAATCCATTTTCATTCATAACAGATGGTGCGTCTGCAGAGTTAACATAGCGATGCCAATAACATTTCTACACTAGTGTGGAACAATTACTATGTAATAATATAAACCATTATCTATCTAACTTGAAATAACTTTTTGCTATTTAGACACCGACACATGTGCACCTTGACTATACCCATACCCTTGAAACATTTATTTTACATCTTAATGGTAGTTTTGCCAAAGAAGTCTTTAGAATGAATTTATCCAGGCTATCCAAATGTTATCCCTTGTGACTAGGGTAAATCTGAAAGCTTGGCATACAGGATTAATTTAAAAGGAAAAATATTAAAGTGCTGCCTATGATGTGAGAGCTTCTAAGAAATCTCCTCCAAGAAACACTTCAATAGGCACATAAAACAGATGATTGACATCCATACCTCATGAGACAAACAGAAAACATTTATTAAGCTTTCAGGTTTCAGAGTAGCAGCCGTGTTAGTCTGTATCCGCAAAAAGAAGAACAGGAGTACTTGTGGCACCTTAGAGACTAACAAATTTATTAGAGCATAAGCTTTCGTGGACTACAGCCCACTTCTTCGGATGCATATAGAATGGAACATATATTGAGGAGATATATATACACACATACAGAGAGCATAAACAGGTGGGAGTTGTCTTACCAACTTCTTCGGATGCATATAGAACGGAACATATATTGAGGAGATATATATACACACATACAGAGAGCATAAACAGGTGGGAGTTGTCTTACCAACTCTGAGAGGCCAATTAATTAAGAGAAAAAAAACTTTTGAAGTGATAATCAAGATAGCCCAGTACAGACAGTTTGATAAGAAGTGTGAGCATACTTACAAGGGGAGATAGATGCAATGTTTGTAATGGCAACTCCCACCTGTTTATGCTCTCTGTATGTGTGTATATATATCTCCTCAATATATGCTCCATTCTATATGCATCCAAAGAAGTGGGCTGTAGTCCATGAAAGCTTATGCTCTAATAAATTTGTTAGTCTCTAAGGTGCCACAAGTACTCCTGTTCTTCTTTTTATTAAGCTTTCAGAATCTCAAGAGTCCTTTGTTACTTTACATTGCAATGGCTGCTGAGTATTCACAAAATGTCATAACCAAACTGCACGTAAAACAAGGATGCTTGAAACAAGAGATTTCATTTCATGCTGGTATTCCATTTACATCATAGATTTAATATAGGCTTAGTAAAAACTAATCTAACACTCTGAAGGCCTGATTCTCCACAGTGCCACATCTTGTGGGGTCATTTACACAGTGCAGCGTGGGTGTAGAATACTAGCATCCTGATTTGATAGCATGTTACATCCACGTTAGATTGGTGTAAATGACTACACAAAGCATAGGTGCTGGAACTAGGGGTGCTGGGGTGCTGCCGCACCCCCTGGCTTGAAGTGGCTTCCACTATATACAGGGTTACAGTTTGGTTCAATGGCTCTCAGCACCCCCACTATACAAATTGTTCCAGTGCCCTGACACAAGGGGCAGGTCAATGGAGTACCAGGCCTTGAGTGATTTTTGGAGGGTTTGCTCCTGCTCTTATAGAAGTCAATGGCAAAACTTCCATTGGCTTCCATGGGAGCAGACTCGGCCCCTTTCTCTAGTAATCAAAAAGTTTACTTTATCTAGATCCGATCCCAATTTAGAGGAGTGCTTTTAAATAGGCAACAAAACCAGAGATAATACTTCATCTCCACAATCCTTGTATAATATATTCCTCTGACTAACTTAACTAGGCACTGCCATTCCACACGAATACTGCCACCATCCTGGTAAAAGATTTTGGCAACAGCGAGAGAGAGCCATTCTCTTGATTTTAGTACCAAACAGCGGAGGCATCACTTTGATTTCAGATCTAGAGGAGCACAAACTCCCACCCATTAAGTAAAAATTTCTTGGTCATACATATATTAAGATTTCATTTATGATTCTGTATGTTTATAAGCAAGCTACAGACATGGGTGGTCCATGTTATGGCTGTTCATAAACACAGCAATTAAAGAAGTTGGAGATGATTACAGGTCTGTCGCATCTTACGCTCATTTAACATGCGCGATTTCAACTTTACGCGGTCGGCAAAAACAAAAACAAAAAACAAAAAAAGAGAAAAACAACAATTTTAATACTATACCTGTAGTGCGGGCGATTTCGCTCGCCATTGAACTCAATAGGATTTTGGCTATATGCGGTTTTCGCTTTACGCGTTAACCGCGGAACGGAACCCCTGTGTAAGATGAGACAGACCTGTATAAACCAGAGTGTAAGAAGCCTTTGGATCTAAATCAATTGATTAGCCACTTATCAAAACATCAATCATTTATTAATCCTTTATAAATGGAACCTTAATATAAGGTGTGACCCATTTATTAGGGTTGGGGAGAGCTAGCTCAAAGCATTTGCTGTACAAATTCTGGGCCAGTTTTTGCTTCCAACAGCAAAACACCTATTTACTTTGGTGGAGAAAGATTGCACCTTTAAAAACAAATGGGTTGTTCTGGATTTACCCAGGTGAGCTAACACCAAGCAATTAGTAAGAGAAGATGGCAGCAGAAAGCAACATCAGGCAATCAGCAAGTGGATGAAGCAAAAGTTACAAGGGGGTTTGTAATAAAGTGACAAAAGTTGCACAGGGACAATAATGAAGTGCGTGAGAGTGACCACTACAAAATTTTCTTTTTAAGTAACAAAATGGGTAGGAGCATAAACAAGCAAAATGTGAAGTGAGTAGCATGTATTTTGATACACACACACACACACACACACACACACACACACACACAGTATCTCCAGTCCATATTTCAGCACATGAAAATTATTGTAACTTCAAGAACTTCCAACCATTTGAAAACAAAAGAGCACATTTTTCATGTATTGGGAAATTAATATGGTTTAGCTATTGCATAGGGAAAAACAAGTAAAATCACTTACCAAGGATTAATATAAAATGCCAAAAGATAATCAGTCCAGAGGCATGAGGGTAGCAGAGTTAGGAAAGCAAATACACTTCTACGCCTGTGAGCATTAATAGATAACATATATAAAGATGAAAAAAAGTGAGGAGAGTTAGTAAGACAAACTAAACTCAGGAGCTCAGTCAATTGCATAATAGAGGTTAGTTAATAGGATAAAAATTTCCTGTTACTCTGTTAAACGTGAAAATTATTAGATTCCATGGCACTGGTACTCCATGATCCTGCAGCTTGTGTAGAAATTTATACCTGTTCAAAGTGAGTGTAAAATTGTACACAACTGGATGGGAGCATTTTACAGTAGTGCAAATACACCTCTACCCCAATATAACACAAATTCGGATATAACGCGGTAAAGCAGCACTCCGGGGGGGCGGGGCTGCGTGCTCCGGCGGATCAAAGCAAGTTCGATATAACGCGGTTTCACCTATAATGTAGTAAGATTTTTTGGCTCCCAAGGACAGCATTATATCAGGGTAGAGGTGTAACTACACAGAGTGCAAGGCAGTGTAGATTTAAGCCCAATATTTTAAAGCAATGTTAATGGATGTAATGGTGCCAGGTAAAGATGCTCCATGTGAACTCAGGGTGGGATTTTCAGCAGTGCCTAAAGTCACCAAGGTATTTTTAAAATCCTACCCACAACTTTGTCATCATTTATATTGCTCTAGTTTATGGTATATAGGGTATTTCAAGGGAGTTACATTTCATTTTCAGCTACGTATAGCTATTATATAGCCCAAATTTCCAAAACTCGTTCTGGCAAGAAGTCCCATTGGCTTCAGTGGGAATATGTGTATGAGTGTCAAAGGATCAGGCACATATACCTTCTCAGTCCTGTTGAGTCAGATTTCTGCAAATGACCATGAATCTGCAAAGGCAATACCACTAATAGGCAATACCAAGTCTTAAATAGTCACCATACATTGTTCCCCAAGGTTTCCAGCAAAGTTTTATTTGTTCTTTTGCTAAACTCAGTTTATTTCTGTTGTTTCTGTGGATAATTTTTTTAAGTCAGATTTCACTACTATTAAATATAAGTTTTAGATACAAAATAACCCTTAACATTTATATTTGTGTGTTATGGGCAGGGCCGGCTCCAGGGTTTTTGCCGCCCCAAGCAGCCCTCCCCCCCACAAAACAAAAAACAAACAAACAAAAAAGCCCCGATCGCGATCTGCGGCACTTCGGCTGGAGGTCCTTCGCTCCTAGTGGGAATGAGGGACCCACTGCCGAATTGCTGCCGAAGAGCCAGACGTGCTGCCCCTCTCTGGTGTGGCCGCCCCAAGTACCTGCTTGGTAAATTGGTGCCTGGAGCCGGCCCTGGTTATGGACCAAATTCTGCTCTGAGTTACACAGATGTAAATCCAAAGAAACTCAATTAATCCAGGAGTTACTCTGGCTTTACAGCACTCAGTACAATTTGGTTCTGTATAATCAAAGTACTTTACAAACATTAACTCTTAATGAAACTGATAGATTCTGCACTCCTTATTCAATCAATGGGAGTTTTAACTGAGTAAGAATTTTGTGATTTGGCTTATCATGAATGTCTGGCAATTCCCAGAAGTAATACTGCTGATCTATGCCCGACTACTCTAAAAGAGGAACAAAGAATGGACACTTCCTTTGTCTGTGGTGTTGGTTAATATGGAGATAGCAGCACAAATGGGGCGTGTGTATGTGTGTATGAGCAAGAGTGTGCATGTGTGTGCACCAGAGAGAGTGAAAATCAAGCTGCGTCTGCAGTAAGTGACCCTAACACAAATCATCCAGGAAAACCCCACATAGGGAAGTGGAAACTCCAGGAAGTTTCTTACTTTTTGTTATTTTTGCTGCTGCAAATAAAAGGTGCTGGGGAGTCTGTTGGGCCCAAGATCTATAGAGATTTTTACAGATTTTGGGGGTCTGTCAGATACAAGTCTGCCTGGGGGCAAGGGAAACATGCTGCCCAGAACTCACCTGGTGATGCTGCCCATACAACCCATCCTCCAGGCAGCTATGAAGCATGGAGTGGGAGAGTGGTTTAGGCACCAATCCTGTAAACACTTAAGCACATGATTTACTCTAAGCACATGAGCAATACCACTGACATCCAGACTACTTACATGCTTAAAGTTAAGCATGTGCTTTTGTGTTTATAAGATCAGGTCCTTACTCCTTAATAGTTGAGAGGAATCCCTGTGGGGCTGGTGTGGGGACAAAGAGGGTCCCTTCACAAGCAAGCCTCTATTTTCACAGAGGGCCTTCACCGGGCCTGGGAGTAGGAGCGAATGTTATTGCCAAGGCAACCCTCTTTCCCTTCCACATCCCCAGGGTCGGGGATTTGCGGGTCTTCATTCCATCTGCCCACAGAAGCAGACGGAACAGTTCTGGCCGATGTTTCCTTTCAACCTCTGATATCAAACAGGAAAAGTGTCCATCAAACCACAACCTAATCTGATTGAAATTCCTATCTTTTTTTATAGGCAAAACTCCCACTGAAGTGAGGCCCTCAAGATTTGGCCCCATTGCCTTAAACTGGTCAAATACTAAACAGGTATCATCTGCATGAATTCTCAAAGATTATAACTCAAGCAACAGGAATGTTCACACTTACTCATGCAAGCCTAACAATGAATTCTCCCCCCGCCAAGCCCTTTCTGTTTTTAATAATGTCTGTTGCTATTTTAGTAATTTGATTCCAGTGTGGATTTTTAATTTACAAGAGTGTTTGATCTTCTGCCTGGGCTGCAATTAACGTACTCCAAATAAGAGAAGCTGAGAAGGAGATTAGCATGTACTCAGTATGGCTGGCTGCTATTAAAGCTAGACCAAGCAAGTGAAGCTTGTTTAATATGTAGTTAATTAGCAGCACTGTTAGGCATTGACAGGCTTTCCTGGGATTGTTTGTTCAGTTTGTGTGCTTATTAGCAAAAGGCTTGTTTTGGTGCAGTATCAATCCATTTAATCCCATCCTTGCTGGCAGCCTACACCCCGTGAGATCATAGAAACGGTTCCAAGTCCACCAATTCTTCATTCCAATCCCTTTCACATTCAACAAAACTGAACCACGAGTGAAAAACTGAAGCACTTAGTTTCTTTTCCCTATGGATTTTGGTGGCATTTTTTAATAGTGTATTTTGGCCAGCTTTGGAAGCTACCTATGTTTGGGTTTTTTGGGGTCACTGACAATAACTTCCCAAAACGGTAAACAAGTCAGTTAGGAGCAGCACTGGACTATCGGGAACATGAATAAGAATCACAACATCAGCAGAAAATAGGGAAATCACTAGGGCCCATTTTGCCTCGATGGAAGCTAATAGGGTGGATTTATTTGCTCTAACACCTCTCAGGGAGTGATGGAACTATTGATGGAATGGAATAGCTAATCAATGCCTGCTGTTTCTGCAGATGGTTTTCCAGATCTGATTGGGTGTGTTTTGCTTCCAAATACCCCAGCAACATTGAGCACAAAGTTGTAAGAGCTATTTGAGCTAGCTTGGCCTTGTTCCAAATACAAAGGAAAAATAACTAATGGCACTGGGGCTTGTATTTCTGTGAACAGAGTTGTTAGCTGATGATCTATAAAGAGCAGCCTCACTGCTTGACATTAATATATCTCCATAGAGCTGCTAATGGATTTATAGATCAGGCTTCTATCCCTTTGTTACTTTAGGAAATATATAGAATGTGTGTAAGGGAAAGGAAAAAAATGTAGCTAGCCCAGTTGGAATATGTTGTACATCCTCATTTCCTACAAAAAAAATATTTCTGACAAAAGACATGGCCCTGGGCCATCATTCAGTCAAATAAAATACAAAACAAAACTAAAAATCAGCTACCGTTGCTTTATGTTAAATTGCGCTAGTGATCATATAACAAAAACATAAGAACATAAAAGTTAGACTTGCCGACGAAGGTAGATGGTGAGAAAAGGATGAGGGGAGGGGAAGCATAGAGGTAGCAGTATATAACTCACCAGTTATATGGAAGTTTTCCATCTCTCTCCAATGAAGCAAAATTGACAAAGGTTCCAGCCCCACACTCCCTGTTTCAGGAAGACCATTGAGTTCAAGGTTATTATTGCTGGACAGGTGTGACCCATTTATGCTTGCTGATTTTATCAGTGGTGTTACCCTAATACAGATCGCTAAGAGCCTGATTCTATGAGGTGGTGTGTATCCAGGCCTCCCACTGAAGCAAGGGCTGAACTTGCTGGGTACAGCTCAACTGAAGTCAGTGGATCTGCACCATCGTAAGCCATGTCTGGATGTGACCTTTTAGAAGTAGTGGGTGCTCACCATCTCCTGAGATGCTTCCTAATATTCTGCCTCAAGAATAAGATGAGAAAAAAGTTGTCAAAATGGATTTCTATCTAGGGATGTAAATGGCACCAATCTCCATAGTTTCAGAGCACCTGCCAAGTGCAGTATTCTCCTGTTCAGCTGAAATCCTGTTGTCTGATCCTCTGCATTATCCAAATCCCTTCCTTGTCCCCCCAGCATGAGACACATGCCCCTTGCAGCATGTATCTCATGCTGGGGGACAAGGAAGGGATCTGGATAATGTGGAGGTTTGGATAATAGAGCAGAGACCCCCAGCAAGGACTGAGAGGATGATGATAACGAATCATCCTGCTGCTGATTGGCTCCTGCAGCAGTGCAGGGAGCCCTCTGCAGCCCCGTTGTCCCTCAAGTGAGTATTTAGGTCAGAGCAGAGACCCCCAGCCAGGAGTGCAAGGAGGATAACAAGACCCTGGCTGTGGGGGAGGCCATCCCGCTGCTGAATGTCTCCTGTCCTCTCGATTATCTGAATAAAATCTGTGTTGTCCCCCCCCCCCCATGCTATTCAAATAATCAGGAGTATACTGTATTTGTCCTGACATCACCCCTAAGCTGCTGGAGGTGTATGAAGGAACTGCATCGTTTATAAAGAGCAGTACTTGGAGGGAGGGGAAAAGGTGCCTTTCTTCTGTCTGAAGGAACAAATACTCGGCAGAGAGAGGCTGGTCTTGATTGATTAGTTATCTGATCTGGAATGGCAAATTTTGTGTTCCCAGCAATTTAAATGATTTTGCAAAATAATCTGGATGATTTTAAGAATTCTATAAACCATACATCTTTATCTGTCTGAAAACCATCTCATATTTTATTTAATATTCAGTAAATCTGAGCAATCAAATAGCCCAAGAGAAGATGACTGCTTGATAATCAGCCCTTAAAAATGGTTTGAATTTGCATTTTACCAAACCCTTCATAGCTCCAAATTAAGACAGAGGTTGAGGCTAATAATTCCACCCAACAGTAAGAACAGCTATGCGATAAAGCAAGTAGTAGTTAAACTCCTAAGAAACAGCAGCGAACAGGGAAACTTTTGAGGTACTATGTTTATAGATATCTCAAACACCAAGTGAGCACAAACAAAGCTTGTGTGCCACACAAGCAAAACCCAATATTATATTTTACCCATTATTTTAAAGCTTCTTGAACTTAGAATAAGACTGGACCTACCTGGCCATTTGCAGATGTTTCCGCCTGAGTACAACAAGAGTCACAAGCAACAGTCCAATCAGGAGAATGCTCAGGATGGCTAACACAGAGATCACCACTATGTTGGGATTCATCTCAGTAACTGCACACAAACAATGACTCTGGGTTATTAATTTCAGAACACATGATAATTTTATATTTATATATATTATTGTTTTATATTCTTCTCAGTCAACCTTCCGAGTGAGAAATCTTATCAGTGTTGGTTAGGGCAGGTTTAGGGTAACTGACCCCATACAATTCAATAGGGGAAATGACACAGTTGTGGCATGGTTGCAAGCTTCTGCACAGGAAGCTTTTATGAATGTTAATGAAAAGGAGGAAAAAAAGAGGTAAGAAAGGAAGAAAGAATGAGTGTATATAAAATCGATATCTTATTTATTTAAGTCTCCCACAATGCACTCCAACATCTGTGGCATTATATGTCAGCAATAATCAATACAGTCTCTAACCTGAGTCTGAAATAAAGGGCCTAATTCTCTGTTGGGGTAACTCAATTGAAGACAACTGAATTACATCACCAGATAATTTGGCCTAAAATATTTTGTTGCAATTAGAGACAGAGTCAAGGCTCAGGAACATTCTTAACAGGTGTGTTTGCATCAGCTTTTTCAGATTTATTTCTCGTTCTACAGGACATTATTATTATTTGTATTGTGATGGCACCAAAGAAGGGAGTATTCTTGCCCAGTAAAGCTTACTATCTATTGTAAGAGTGCCTACAGAAGCAGTCCTTAGAACAGAACAGGAGTTTAAGATAAGTACTACATGCTGAACTTTGACATTTAGGTCATAACATTACTTGTAAGATATGCTTTAGTCACTTATGGTCTGATCTCATTAACTAAGCAGAACTGAGCCTGATTATTCTGGATGGGAGACCCACAGCTGTAAGGAAGTGGTAATGGTGATTCAATAATGGCATTCTTCCTTCCGAGTAAATTTGAGCCCAGAACCCATGAGGATGCTAGAGGGCTTGGCTCCATCAGGAGACATCTTTTTAGTTTCTGACCTCTCCAGGTCATTCAGTTGCCCTTTCCTTCTCACCTCTTCCCAGTTCAGTCTCTGGATCACCTCCTCCCTGAAGGCAGAAAAAAACTTCTCATTACCACAGAGGAAGAGTCCCAGCCTAGTAACTGAGACTTTGCCCATATTTTGCCTGGACACGGCTATGATAATTTCCTCTGCGGGTGTCATCAGGGCAGTAATCCCAGAGTCTTCCTTCAAACTGGAAGCAAGGGACTATGAATTATAAAGCCCAATCTAAAAATCTAATTAGAATTATTTTAAAACACAGAGAGAAATTGGGGTTTCCCTAACGATTTTAAAAAAAGGCACTCCCTAGTGGTGAACAGAGGTGACAGCAATACCTAATACTTAACACTTAACCAGCTGCCACTCCATTCCACCCTGGAGCTGGCTACATTTCAGTGAAATAATTCTGATATCAGTAACACCTGAAAAACAGCTTCAGAAGGAACAAAGAGGCAAACATTATAGCTGTGTAGAGAGGTGGAACTGGCAAAGTCTGGCTCACCCATGGTAGAGACAGCTATGAAGGTGGGAACGCTAGGGCTGTTGTGGCTGAAGGTAGTCACGCTGCAATTGTAGGACGTGGCAGGCAGGAGGCTGGAGATAGTCACTACATGTGAAGAAACAGTAACAGGTTCCTAAAGATACGAAAAAAGTACACTGTAGTTTGTCTCTCTCATTCAACCCTTGTTTTCTACGTGAATTGAGATCTGGCAAAAGAAGCCAGTCTATTTAAATGGTGGGCAGGGCCCACCTAAGCAATGAAAAGATCTGTTCCTGAGATGCAGGAAGGGCCACAGAATCCAGACCTTAACTGATTATTGATGGCAAAAAATGAAAAACAGAGATGGAGGTGCAGGTCTCAGGGTCAAATGAAGGATCCAGAGGGGGAAAACCAAGCAGAGAACCTCAGACAGTGCCCACTCTTCCAATTTGTCCAGGGAGTCAGTAGAGCAACACTCAGGAACTGTGCCTAGATGCATGCACAAAGAACTGGAAAATGGCCCCACAGCCATAAAAAACTTCCCTGTCAAGCTTCCTCCTCCTGGACGGCAATCTTAGCTAGTACCAGGAGTAGATTGATAAGGAGGTCTTGAGCCTAATTCAGACTGACAACTCTGAATGCTAAAGTCACGTTTAGCCACAGAGCAGCAACAGTAGCAGCAAGCTCCCCATACACCGTCTTACAAATGTGCCTCATCCTTTCCTTGGAGGTACGTACCTCCTTCACCAGTGGAGGGTAGTTCAAGTATCTTTGCACTTTGCCCACGGGTGACTTTTTTTGAAGTGGAAGATCATAGTAAAGCCCCAGGGATAAGCAGCATTTATTAATACAGCTATCAGATCCCCGAGCCTTGCTTTTCTAGTCAAGAAAATTTACACCTCGTTGTAAACGCTATAAATCTTCGTACAGAGTTTTAATGACTGTTTCTGTGTTTGATGCATGGTGTAAAAGGTGTTTTATAAATGCTGATGGGATGAAAGAAAGTCAATAAAATAAACGTGTAGACCTATTGATAACCCTTTTTTCTACCAATTCAGCTAAAATCAGAAGAGGTTTATTGATATGAAAATAGGGCAAAATAAATTGGATGTTTCAGCTGGTAATTTAGAAAGGGAACTAAGAGTGTATTTGTGATCTACAGCCCTGGGCTAATGAACACAGCGGGTGAAACGTTATGCAGCAAACTCTGATGGCCACAAACACAGAGTGGGAGTTCTGTGCAGGTTTGCCAGGGCCGGCTCTAGGCACCAGCAAAGCAAGCAGTTACTTGGGGCGGCATATTTGCATGGGCGCAAGAATCCAGAATGGGAGCTGTAGTTCCTTGGTTAGCTCCCTGCCTATAGAGTCAGCCCTGGAGCAGGGAAAGAACTACATTTCCCAGCATTCCCTCGGCCGTTAGTAACAGGAAAGGGAGGGGGAAGGAGGATGGAACTGAAACCTGCAGCTTGCTGTAAATGGTAGGGACAGAGCCAGCTCTAGGTTTTTTGCTGCCCCCCACCCCAGCCCTGGGTTCCCCCTGCACCCCCGTGTTGCCCCAGCCCTGGGCTCTCCCCCACCTGCACCCTCTGCCTCCCCAGCTCTGGCCCCCACCCGCACCCCCTGCCGCCCCAGCTCTGGGCTCATCCCCCCCCCCCGCATCCCCTGCCGCCCCAGCTCTGGCCCCCACCCGCACCTCCTGCTGCCCCAGTCCTGGGCTCCCCCCCCCCGCACCCTCTGCTGCCCCAGCCCTGGGCTCTTCCCTCCTCCCCCCGCACCCCCTGCTGCCCCAGCTCTGGCCCCCACCCGCACCTCCTGCCGTCCCAGCCGTGGGCTCTCCCCCACCTGCACCCTCTGCCGCCCCAGCCCTGGCTCCCACCCGCACCTCCTGCCGCCCCAGCCGTGGGCTCTTCCCCCCCCCACCCCTGCCTCCCCAGCTCTGGCCCCCACCCGCACCCCCTGCCGCCCCAGCTCTGGGCTCATCCCCCCCCGCATCCCCTGCCGCCCCAGCTCTGGCCCCCACCCGCACCTCCTGCCGTCCCAGCCCTGGGCTCTCCCCCACCTGCACCCTCTGCCGCCCCAGCCCTGGCTCCCACCCGCACCTCCTGCCGCCCCAGCCCTGGGCTCTTCCCCCCCCACCCCTGCCTCCCCAGCTCTGGCCCCCACCCGCACCCCCTGCCGCCCCAGCTCTGGGCTCATCCCCCCCCGCATCCCCTGCCGCCCCAGCTCTGGCCCCCACCCGCACCTCCTGCCGCCCCAGCTCTGGTCCCCACCTGCACCTCCTGCCCTGGGCTCTCCCCCAAAGAAAGAATTGGGTGGACTAAATGGACAGAGCACCTCTCTATCTGAAGCCTAGCAAGGGAGGTACGTGGATCCCACTAGAATTTAAAAAGAAAAGTAAGGGAAGGGAGGCTCTACTAGACTGGGCAGCTTTAGATACAGTACCAGGCACATAGGAGGATTTCCACTTCTGAGCCATGGAAGCAGAAATTGACTTTTCTTTTCCAGATTTGAACACCCTGAAAATTCAGGAGTGCTCAAGCTCAGTTTGAGCGGCTGTTACTTCATTTCTCCCAAATCAAATATACTGATCCACTGTAACTTGCTGTAGAAAAAGTAGAATAAATTGAGCAAGAAATGCTTCCCAGTGGTTATTAGGACTGGAATTGCTATTTTCAACAGCCATTGCTTTTTTTTTTTTTTTTTAAGTTTTAGTTTTATTTGCTTAAAAGGAAGACTGTGATAGTGCATTCCCCATAGAAACAAAGAATGGAACAAAAGAATAATAAAGGCACCTCAACTTTTCCTCATTTATGTAGGACAGTCTTATAATGTGCATCCAGATATCCTCCAATCACACAAGCTGAAAATTGTTCCACTTCACTGCAGTTCTGTAACCATATGGGAACCAATCCTGTCTGTGTTCTGTGCACATCCAAAATTCCTGCTGAATGACCCGCCCTGGGAGCGAGTTACCAGTGACCCAGGGCTGCGGCGGAAGGAGGGTGCAGTTGGGGGGGGGGGGGGGGGGGGGGGAGGAAAGAGAGCCCAGGGCTGGGGTGGGGGGCAGCCAAAAATTTTTTTGCTTGGGGCAGCAAAAAACCCTAGAGCCGGCCCTGAGGTTTTTTATAAGCTCCTTTTATCTTTGCAAGGGTCTCTGTTGAACTACAATTCTGAGATCAGTTACACTGCTACATACAGGATAGCACTGGCATAACAGAACTGAATTTGCCTCTTCTAGTTGAAGGAGATAGAGCAGCTATGGTATGGCAATAGAAGCTGGTTGGAAGATGTTTGGGGGGGGGTTGCCCCCCACCATGGAGAATTTTGATTAAAATGAAAAAATATATATATATTTTCATCAACATTTTCTGTGGAAAAACATCAACTGTTGAAAAACCGAAACCCCCAAACCTGAAGAATTTTTGGTTTTCTGATGGAAAAAAAAAAAATCGGGAAACATTTCTCATTAAAATATTCATTTTCATCCAAAACCAATCTCTCACTGAAAAAAAAAAAATGGTAGAAAATTATCAACCATCTCTAACAGCAACGGTTTCCCCAGTTTCTCAAAAAAGACCTCTCCTGGGCACCAGAAATATAATCGAGCCTCCCGCCTTTTAGCCTGGGACTTGAAGATTGGTTGGGAAAGGGACTTTGCTGGATACACATTAAAAACTGGTTAATTTAATGAGAAACGAGTTGATCTTTTTAGTCCACTTCCCAGGGCTAGATAATCTTGTCAACAAACCAGCACTACAACTGGCACCCTTGTTGAGAGTCTCACCAGAGATGGGCCCTGGAGATGGAACTCCCCTCACTACCTTAATAACCCCATGGCAAACCTGGACTGACTCAATCCTAACTCATTGACATAGGCCAAAACTTTTATTTATTTTTTTAAATGAGTGCCTAAAGTTAGGCTTCACGTCCATATTTAGGCACCGTGTGGCTCCTGATTAAGTCAATGGAGCTGCTGGACACTCAGCATGTTGACAGGATTACTGGCCTAGTGGATAGGGGAGAAGTAGTAGATGTGATAAATCTTTTGATTTTAGCAAGAATTTTGACAGTCCCACGTGACATTCTCATAAGTGAGCTAAGGAAATGGAATATAGATAAAATTACTATAAAGATGGGTGCACAACCAGTTGAAAGACTGTACTGAAAGAGTAGTTAATGGTTCATGATCAAATGAGGAGGCCTTATATAGTGGGTTTCTGCAGGTCAGTCCTAGGTCTGGTTCTGTTCAATATTTTTATGAATGACTTGGATAATGGAGAAGAAAATATGCTTATACAATTTGTGGGTGACACAAAGCTGGGAAGGGTTGCAAGCAATTTAGAGGCCAGGATTAGAATTCAAAAGACCTTGACAAATTGGAGAGTTGGTCTGAATTCTACAAGATGAAATTCAGTAAACACAAATGCAAAATACTTTACTTAAGAAGGAAAAAATCAAATGCACAGCTACAAAATGGGGAACAACGGACTAGGTAGAAGTACTGCTGAAAATGATCTGGGGGTTATTGTGGATCACAGATTAAATATGAGTCAACAATGTGATGCAGCTGCAAAAAGGCTAATATCATTCAAACACCTGTCAGGGATAGTCTAGGTTTACTTGGACATGCCTCGGCGCAGGGGGCTGGACTTGATGATTTCTCAAGGTCCCTTCCAGCCCTACATTTCTATGATTTTGTTTGAAAATCAAGCCACTTAATTAGATGCTTAAATATGGTTTTAGGAGCCTAACTTTTTTTTTTTAAATATTGGCCATGGTCTTTACTCTGCCCTCTTTGTTCTCTCCATTTATCGAACACTTACTATTTCTCCTTGCACCCATCGATATGAGAACCATTGCATCTCCTGCCATCTAGAACAGTCTTTCCTTGTCTCTAAAAGTCATCAGCTCTCTTATCTAGATCTCAGCTGGAAAAAACCCTATCTTTTCTCCTGTGCATTTATCTCTGAATTACTCTGCTTCTGTTATTGGAATTATGAGTTAATGTTTTTAAGTTATTCACCATGGACATTTTTGGATCCAAATCTGGGTGTGAACTATCCCAAAGTTTGGATGTGTTTGTACATGGCTTTTTCAGTTCCAGCCCACCTCCAATTTCAGGATACAGTTTCAATGGAAAACCCTACATAAAATCATGGGACTGATCCTACACAGTGTTATAGTGTGTGTCTAGAATAGCATAAAAGGTGTGGGTTTTTTAAATGACATCCTATGGTGCTCAAATAAGAGAACTGTGATCCAGAGGAGGTGCTCCAGCGGTCTCAGGTGTGGAAAGTAAGCCTCACATGCTGCACAGGCTCTATCACCATGCATTCATGCTGCCTTGATCTCTATTTCCCTCTGAGTTAATATGAGACTAGATGCTCAGAAATTATTATGAGAGGGGCCACATTAGTATCTATTTAGGTAGAGAGAAAAGGGGGCATGTTTATGGAGCTGAGTGGGTGTGTCTTGAAGGAAAAGGCCTGTGAGAAACAAAATAGATGAGGAGCAGCCATCTTTTTCAAGAAATTCATACTGTATGAGTGAGGATCCTACACAGTTCACAGTACTGCAGGTAACAGACCTGAAGAACAGATGAAGACTAGAACAGAAAAATGGGACACCACATGCATGGCTATATGCCTGTCAGCCAGCTATGTCGCTGTGTATTCCTCACTCTTCATCCTTATCCCTCCCATGCCCTAGGTTCAGATGGCTGTGTGGAGCTCATTGGAGCCACATTGCCCTTTAGCCAATGAATACTGTCCCCAGCTTGTTCTCCAACACACAGGAAACCTGCCCAGCCAGTTAAAATCGCTAACTTCATGTGTGTGGTTAGCAAGACAGGAGGAGGATTTAAATATGACAGTATTTCAAGGGTTATTCTAGCCGAGATTCTAAGGGTTTTTTTCTCCACTGCCTTGCACCTTCTGTGACTGAGTGTGAAGTGGATGTCAGATGCTGCCATATTCCAATTTTATATTGTTTTACATCCATTCTGCATAGGAGTAAATGACTACACACCATGAAAAGCAGCAGAGAACCAGTCCCTAAGGACATGTTGTCAATATCAGGGTCCAAAATGGATGAGGTGAGGTAGAGAAAGAGGCAGCCACATACCTGCAACTTTGTTTCTTGGCCAGAGTCAGCCTGCTGGCAGAAGACTTCAAAGAAATCAGCCACTCCTTCCTCCACCCATAGCAGAGTCACTGAAGTCTGGGTCTTGTTCACAGCAAACAGTGATTTTGGAGGAGCTGGTTCTGGATGAGAGAGAGAGGGGGAATCTCCTTTCACCAAGCTTATCTTTTGGTCTTTGGAAAATCAACAAGGGAAACCAGCAAACAGAATCAGTGAAAGGAATAATACCCTTCTTGAATTTTTTCATTTCCTTCAGAGACGATCTGTCACATTGACACAGCTATTAAGCAACTGATGTAAAACAGGAAGATGGCTAAGTATCTTGGTTTTTCTTCTCTATTTAACAGTTCTCTGATTGGCTTGCTGGATAATCACTTCTCTTCCCCAGTCAAACAGTGTTTGGGGGAATGTTCTATTAATAGACACATTTGCATAAGTTCTTGGAGGAAAAAAGGTTGCCCAACTGTTAGGAAAAAAAATAGTGTGTGGGTCAATTAGAACTAAAAATCTTGACTGCCGTCATTCTGTGTAGAACATTCAGAGCCACTGGATTTGGATGTGTTTTAGATGGGTGCAGAAGATGCTTTCTTTCTCTACTTGATTTCAGAAAGCAGCAGTTCTCCTCAAACTTCTTTGGCCTGGCTCACCATCCCCAAAAAACTATCCTATAGTCCACTATATCCCACACTCCCTTGCAGCTGCAAAGATTGTGAGTTGGCTTCATGATGAGAAGCCAGGGGCTTTTTGTTGTTGCTGCTGCCGACTGGTTGGGAGGTGTGCTTGCTGAGGGGATGATGGGTCCTGGGTAGAAATAGTGGTAGGAGGGTTGATGCTGTAATGGGATGGAAAGCTAACTGCAGGGTTGGGGGGCTGCTGGTGTGATATAGGGGTGTTGGTTCTGGTGAGGAGCTGAAGTGCAGAGACTGGCTACTGAATTTTGGTATTTCTTCCCCCCCAAACCTACCATCATCGGATCTTAGATCTTGGCCTAGCTTTCAGAAGTCTGTACACCTGGCTCTCTAGCTAACCTGATGGACTGCTTTCCCTGCCTTGCAGCTCAGTGCCACATAGGCAGCAAGGAGGAGAGGGGAGAATGAGAGCTGCCCTGGGAATGGGTGGGGTGGGAAAGATGCAGTATCAGTAAATGGAAGGAGTGGAAGGAATGAGCTGTTCCTTCCCTCTCCTGCCTAGACTCCTGCTGGGCTTAAGGGCTCTGGGATTTTTCTTCATGTTTTTTCCCTCCTCTAATTGGTGAGGCACAACCCAATGGGTGTTCTTTATCATCCCACTTCCAGGTGGCTATGGAATACTGCCAAAAAAGGAGAGTCATTCCAGGTATGTTAAGAACAGAAGCCATGTCTTTGTGACACACATCAGTCTTGCACTTCTCTCTCCCACAATGAGACAATAAAGAGGAGTACCACAAACTCTATGTCCCAGGTGCATGTGTGTGCATTTTATAACTCTAATCAGTACCAGGAAGCCAAACCTCTGCAGTGAAAATGAGAAAATAAGTAGGGATAGATCTGAACCTAGATCTGAAGCACCCTGAACACTGTGGGAGGCTGGAGATGATGGAGTTCAAAGTAATGTAATATACACCATCATGTGCCAGCAATGCCCCTCTGCTACGTACATCAGCCAAACTGGACAGTCTCTGCGTAAAAGGATAAATGGATACAAGTCAGATATTAGGAATGGCAATATACAAAAACCTGTAGGAGAACACTTCAGTCTCCCTGGACACACAATACTGGATTTAAAGGTAGCCATCCTGCAGCAAAAAAACTTCAGGACCAGACTTCAAAGAGAAACCGCTGAGCTTCAATTCAATTGCAAATTTGACACCATCAGCTCAGGATTAAACAAAGACTGTGAATGGCTAGCCAACTACAAAAGCAGTTTCTCCTCCCTTGGTGTTCACACCTCAACTGCTAGAAGAGGACCTCATCCTCCCTGACTGAACTAACCTCGTTATCTCTAGACTGATTCTTGCCTGCATATTTATATCTGCCTCTGGAAATTTCCACTACATTCATCTGACGAAGTGGGTATTCACCCACGAAAGCTTATGCTTCAATACGTCTGTTAGTCTATAAGGTGCCACAGGACTCTTTGTCGCTTTTTACAGATCCAGATTAACATGGCTACCCCTATGATACTGGAGTTCAAAGTCTGATTGCTGATCCTGTTTTCTATAACAAGTTAAATCAAAACCTTGAATCCGTGACACCCTTACATTTTGGGAGTTAGAAATATGGATCTGAATTTCCCTGTTCAAGCCTCTCTCTAAAAATTAGTCATGGCCCTTAAACCGATTACCTTAAAAGAGAGCTGGGCCTGAGCCCTTAAATTTTGGAACTTTACCCAGGTTGGGGTTAGTTTGGATTCTCGGGACTAGATTCTCGGTTGTTCTCCATCCTGTGTCATCAGTTATACCAGTGCAAAATGCTATCAAATCAGAATGGCCATGAGATTTGCACACACTCTTGGCACTGGTATAAATGACGAAACAAAGTGCAGGGCAACAAAGAATCTAGTCTCAGGTTTTTGGTCAGTTTCACTGCAGAGACAGAGCATAGAAACATAGATTTGAATCCACATTCAAACTTCCTCAAAGTTCAGGAGGCACAGGGAGGTTTGGATCTGAGGTTTCCAGTCAGGCCCTTCTATCTTTATTTCAGGGATGGTCTTGGCAATGGTCATCAATAAATGATAAAAACCTGACCTCTAGTGGTTGTAACGAACAGATACAGTGTCAGCTTTAAGGTGGAATACTGAAAGAAAAAGAGAGTGTAGCAGTTTAGAAGCCTTTCTTAGCATAGTTGTCCAAATGTTGATACAGTTTTCCCAAGAATATTTAAAGCAGAGGGCATGATCCTGTTCTCAGTCACACTAGTTTTACACAAGCAGTATTACCAACCCCAAGTTTTCAAAAACCATGAAAAACATATACATTGGGCATTCCTTTTATTTACTGTCTGATGTTGCCAAGTTTAGAGTTCACATTTTCAAACTTTTCTCTGCAGCCATAAGGGCTAGAAACTTACTTTTTAAAAAACTGAAAGCTGGGATTGTCAGGCAATAGCCTGATCGCAGGAGCTTGAGGCTTTAAGAAACACACCAACCATTGTGACAGTTGGCAAGACTGCCACTGGTGGAACTCCATTAACCTCAGAAGAGTTACTCTCCATTTGCCCCAATATAAGTGAGCTCAGAGTCAGGTCCCTAGTTTTTATGCCTGTTAAGTCTTCCTTACCCGGAAGTCTGGAGAGATAAGTATAATAGAATTATGCACATTCCGCCAGGGGATCTCAGAGGGCTCACAGATCATTTCTTACACCTCGTCTGTGAGGTCAGGGAGTATTATCCTCATTTAATAGATGGGGAACTGACAACAGATGAAGGCACAGAGAGTTAACAGGTTAGATCCTCCACTGGTTTTAAATGGGTGCAGCTCCATTTATTTCAATGGAAATTTACCTATTTACACACCAGCTGAGAATCTGGCTTCATGTTTTCCAAAGCTTGGGGAGGCACAAACAGCAAGGTTTTGAAAGTTTCAGTGGGTGGCCCTCCAGTGGAGGCAGCGTGAGCATCCAACACACAGAGTAGATTTTCAAAGCACAGAAATGTCCCACATTCTGCTTTGGAAGAACAATAACCTAACTTTGAGTGTTCAAAACCAGAGAGTTAGTGATCTGCAGAGCACCCACAGGAGACCCTCTGGAAAAATCCCCTGCATGTGTGCCCTACCTAAGATCTTTAAACTGGGGGCCTAATTCTCCCCTGCTTTGTGTAATCACTTATAGCAAAGTGAGAGTAAAAACATAGCCATTTTGAGCTGGCAGTGCCTTATGTTCACGTTACATAAGTGTAAATGACCACATCTAGTGCAACACAGTAGAGAATTTGGGCTTCAACATATACATCAGTGTCCATACACTCGCTGAGGTTCCGGTTGGTTTGGTTAGAAACACTAAAGGGAATCTGGCTACATTAATTGGAGATGTACTAAAGCCAGATCCACTTTGTACAGCTGGTCCCTATCTCTGTGATAAGCAGCTCGTGTGCAGAGTGCAGGAGAACCACATGGTCCACAGTGAACACTGGGTTTGCTCCAGCTCATCTCCCAGTCTCTTTGCTGAGAGGAAGGGTTTTAAGAGTGGCTATTTGGGAAGCAAGGTGGGAAAAAGGTCTTTAGGGTGGCTAGGCTTCACAGTCAGTTGTGAGAAAGGACTGGGGAGTGTTTCTGTTTACTTTTTGATTATGCTGTTTTACTTTTTAATTACAGGCAAGAGCCCTTGAGAAAAAGACGTTGCTGAATGAAACTTTTTTTTTCCTTTTCCTTTTCCTTTTCATTTGTTCCAGCTTGCAGGGTCAAACTGAACCACAAATCTAATCACCCTTGAAATATGGGGAAATTTGTGCGTCTCTCCATCTGTGCTGTTTCGGTATTGGAGGGAAGTGATCCCCTACATACAGTGGGCTGTATTCATTGGTATGCTCAGCTGCTTTGCACTGCTCCCAAGATACGAGGGTCCAGATTTTTAAAAGGTATTTTCAGCACCCAATTCTTATTGATTTCAATGGGAATTAGGCACCTAAATACCTTTAAAAATCTGGCCCTAAATATCTATAAACCCAGTGCAGCCAGACAGATGCTCCAAGTCTATGGTTTGCTTTGTGTTGCTTTGACAGGGCAAGAGCAGACGAAGTGGTATCAGTGACTCTTGCCCAGTCTGCATGTTGAGGTGCAAAGTGATTTGGGGTCATTCAGGATAAGGAGTCAATATAAAAATGGAAGTTGTTTTGTGCTGGGACTTTGTTGTTTTTTTTAAATGCGGACTTCTGTGAAGGCTGCCTGCGAGAGCGCGCGTGTGTGCGTGCATGTGTGTGTGTGACACATGCACTTTCAATTTTAGTGCCCCTGGGATCCAGGGATTAATAATATTTTGGACTTTTAATGAACTCCTGGATAGCAGTGTGCAGTACAGACATTAATGAATTAGGCCTCACTACACCCCTGTGAAGTAAAGTATGTATTATTCCCAGATCCATATGAAGAACCTGAAACACAGATTTAGGTACAACTTACCAAAAGCAACCTTTAATTTTGAGCACCTCCTATGTGTTGAGTGTCTAATTTTAAACACTTAGGGTATGTCTACACTACAATAAAAGACCCGCAGCATGGACACAGCTGGCCTGCAGCTGATTGTGGGGCTATAAAGCAGCAGTGCAGATGTTCAGGCTCAGGCTGGAGCCTGGCCTCTGAGCACCTGTGAGGGGAATGGATCTCCGAGCCCGAACTACAGTCTGAACCCAAATGTCTACACTGCAGTTTTAGCTGTGCAAGCCCAAGTCGCTGACCTGGGCTCTGCGACTCGATGCTACTTTTTTGGTTTTTTTATAGCAGTATAAACATAACCTTTGGGTCAATTTTCAGGGATGCTGAGCAGGTCCCATAGACTTCATTTGGAGTCAAGACAATCTGACAATCAAGATCTAGGGCTGAAAACCTCATCCCACTGAATTCTGTAGGAGCTTTACCATTGAGTTTGATGGAGCCAGAATTTCACCCTAGCTGTCTAAAGTTTGGCACCCCAAATGTGAAGCACCCAAAATAAAGGCTACTTTTGAAAATGACCCACTTAAGGTGTCTCAGACATTTTGGAGAAGAGTCTGATCTTCTGAGAATCAGTCCTGTGCTTTAGGCACAAAACTACCTCTTCTTCCTCTAGCCCAGATAAAGAATAGCGTATATTAAATTGTGACAACCTCACACCTGGACATTATCTGAAATAAATCCTTCCTATGCCCAAGCAAATGGATTAATTTTTCTGCAAATGGAAAGTTCCCAGATGAAGCATGGAAGAATATGATACCACCACATTTGGCAGGAGTAGTTCATCACAGCTGCCCAAAGTGGAGTCATCTACCACTTAGAACAGATTCACAGGATTTCTAATCCCAGATCTCCCTGGGTCCCTCAAAAACACCAAGGAGAGACTGTAGGACTGACCTTTGCCAAGGTAAACCGTCTTTACTATTCTTTGTGCAAAACTAAAATGTTAAAGGCATGAAATAAAGAGCGGTGCAGTCTAGAAGTGATTTATCTAAATTGTATTTGTTGTGTTTTCTCTTAAATATCAAACAGAAGAACTACGGCAGAACACCCAAAATCTTCCATATTAACCAGCCCTAACAGAATATTTCCCCCTCCATCAGCAAGCCAGAAATAATAGTCCTTTTTGTCAAAGAATGGTTACAGGGACGTGCAATATGAATAATATGTTCCATTTTCTGAATCATGTAAATGATGATGCTACTTGAAGGAGTCAAACATTTCCAAATACCATTCAGAAAACACCTGGCTATTGATATTCAGGAGCCAGATTAACACCCACACATACATTTTTGTGGAAATGCCGATGGGATAGGATTGGTGTGGGGAAGGAAAACTCCACAGAATGAAACATTCCATCTAGTGGGAGAGCCTGGGGGAATCACAGATTGTGGATTGCACTGCCTCCCAACATCAACGCATTTCAGGGATCTATGTGGAAGGGAGCTCCCTTCTGCAAAAACAGTTATTCTCACGCGTCCTATCCAACTAAGCAGGATTGCTATTGCCATTGACAAGGTCCATCTATGGCTGTTCCTCACACTTTAGTTCATAGAGAGCTCCATTTTGCATAGACCCTTGGGGGATAATCCAGTCTCACGTTACCAACCCTATCTCCCCCACCTTCATAGTGGGATTTGTGCCGACACCAGTAATTAGACAAACCCCAAGATTTCACAAGCTACAGTTCAAGGCACTTCTGGGACTCAAAGTTTCCAGAGCAGCAGCAGGGTAGCAATATTAGAAGATGCAGAGATAGCCTCCATTACCTTATCCTTGCCCTACTCCTCAAGACATCGGTAGTAAAGGAGGACAGTGGGAGAATGAACTGTCCTCGGAAGTCCCTCCAGTCAAGACACATTTTACTTGTTTATTTGATGTATATGTTACAGACACACAGGTAAATGATGCAAGATTTCACTTCAATGGATTTATTGCTCTTGTAAAAATTACAGTGCGGCTCTTCAAGTACGAAAACATTTGTCATCTTTTTGTGTGTGTGTGTGGGGGGGGAATTTGGAACCAGTCCAAGCCACAGAGTTCAGATCCAGAAGGGAACTTTTCAAAAGTTTGAAGGGTTCTGGTCTGGACCAACAGAGGTCAGCTGCAAAGCTTGGGTTCTCACTCCAAAGTCTGGGTGTGTTTGGACCAATTACAGGGGAACAATTATGGGACAATAGTGCTCTCTCATGTTGTTCTGGATAGGCTCTACTTACTGCCTCTTAGGGTGAGATACTGCCTCTCCTAATCACCTTGAGTAGAACCTTGTTTGGAGAGTAGTCCCACTGAAGTGAATGGGACTACTCTCAGCATAAGGTACCAATCAAGGTGAGTATATTATAGCCCTTATTAAATAAAAAGAGCCAGGTATGTGCCTATACTTTTGAGCTACATACAATTAACCAGGCAAACAAACACATTCTCACCCAGTTTCACAATCTGTGGTGTGGAGGTGTTGCTGCCTCTCTCAGTACAAGCAGTCACTGAAAGGTTGTAGATGTCTCCCGGAGGCAGGCTCAGAACTGCAGTCATCACATTCCGTGTCACCTACAATGATCATTGGTACCAAGTATTAAATATTATATAAATAAGAAAGCCTTTTTGAAGAAATAAATCAAGCACTTAATGCACTCTGGACAAAATTCTAATCATCAGTATAAATCACTTCTGCATACTCTGCACTCGTTATATGTTCTAATTCCCAATGACATTGATGGATGCAAGACACAAGTTCAATAGAATGTCACAGTGCAGAGAGAAGTAAATTTTACAGTATATTTCCTAGTGGTTGAAACAAACATAGCTAGTGAAAGATTTTTAAAAAACAACTTTGAGGGGACTTTTTAAATCTGGATTTTGCAAGTTACATCAAACTTTTGAATAACTCTAACCAAACCATGGATCAGAGCACCCTGGAACTTTGGGTATTTGAAAATCAGTTTGGAATCTCTAGGAATAATATAAAAGTTAGGGATGGGTGAGCCTGTACAGCTATAACCCAAGATCATGCCTCTAGATTTGCATGGGAGGATCCTTGAACCCATTTGGAACCCAGTTGACTTCACTGAGACTCCGCATAGGTCTACATGCGGAGAGTGGATTGCAGGCTTAGGCCATAGGAAGAACTGACTTGAGCCATGCCCAGAATTCAAATTGAACCTGGAGCTGAATGTGCTTTGAGGTTCAAAAAGAGTGTGAATAACTATTGCTCTATTATTTTTAATGTCCAAGCACCTCTCCCATTTCCCAGTTGCCACTGAAACGGGAAGCAGAGTTGATGACATGCCATCAGAAAGGTTGTTCCCATCGCATTTCTACCCCAGCTACAAGCAATGCACATCAGAAACCTCATGATAGTACCCATCCTCAACCAATTGTGTAATCATAACCACCTGGAGAAAGAATATGTAAACTATATTGCCTGCAACTAAAAAGGAAACAGGCATGTTTTTGGGTTAAGTCACTAGTAATTAAAAATTGAAGGAACATGTCAGGTCAGAAATCATATAATTGATTTATTTTAAGAAATATTACTTGTTTTACTGATAGCACTTTATATTATTAAAACTGGTTACATTTTTAAATTCTCACTTAATTTTACCACATTTGGTGTTATTGGTTTCCGTTGTGCACATTAAAATGAGCCTGCTTGGATTAGCTTTCTATTTGCAAGAGTAGATCATACAAGGTGCTAGTCAGCCACAATTCCCAATTCATTTTATGGTTATAATGGGTGCTCAGCACCTCAACATATCAGACACCGAATGGTTGTTTCACTTACTAATTCTCATGATCGATCTCAATGCTCCTAGTCTGGAGTAGCAAAAACAGAAGGGAAATATTTTATTTTTAAATCATGAAACAAATCCATTATGTTGGGTGAGATTTACCCCTGTTCCGAGAGCCAGAACAAAGTCTATGCACTACTCAAGTCCCACTTAAGGTATGTCTTCACTGCTCAGTTAACCCAGGGTCCTACTCAAGTTCAAACCCAATCTCCACCACCACCACTCTCCACGCGCAAACATCTCTGACTTGGGTTTGGAAATGCTGAAAGCCTAGGCTAGCTGATCCAGCTGGGATATGCCTCAGCGCTGGTTTAACTCAGGCTGGAACCTGCCCACTTTGCAGTGAGGATGCAGACTAAATCATTTAAGTGTGGATAGTCCTCCAATGCCCTTCCCACAATTCCCCTAGAAGAACAGACAAGTTCTCCTGAAATTGATATAACTGATGGGAAACTCATTCTTTCTTTAAAAAACAAAAAACAAAACAAAACCAAGAACGACTTTATTTTGAAGTCTTAAATGGGTTGTAAAGGGTGCATAGCCCTTATACTGGCTCTCTGCAAAGGGGTACATTTAACCCACTGGGATTTGCGGAAGCTTAATCGACCTGACCATAGTTTGTAATATGAAGTTTGTGTATTGAACATGACAACTTTTTTTTAAAACATTAGAAAGAACAAATGCGCAATCATGAAGCTTTAAAAATCCTATTAAGACTTACGCTCTTTTTGATTTTTTTCTTGCCTTCAGCAATGACCATCCAGTGCAGCATCCTGGAATGAGACAGGTTGGTCCCATCATCTCCATATGTCCAACTGACATACAGCAGATTGTTGAAATATTCTACTGAGGTGATCTCTGGTGACACTGGGGCTGGGGAGAACAAGAAAAAGATGTTACAAACAAAATCTAACTTAATATATAATTAAGTCCCAAAATTAACCTTAGCTACTCACTGCTAAAGGGACTTTATTGGGAGAAAGTGCGTAACAAAAAAAATTAGATATGGATAAATAAGACTAACACCTATAATTGCACTAGCTTGCAGGTATAGTTGGTTGGAAAACTGAAAAGTTTCCACATAAGAAGTCTTAATTAAAAATCTCTCAGTTGAAAAATGTTGGAAGTTTCAAACCAATTTGAAACACAAACTTTATTTCAACTCCACATTTAAAAATGAACCTAAACATTTAGTTTAAACTTAAAACTTTTCAACTTCTTTAAAAAAAACTGAAATGAAACGACATTTTAAGTGAAAAATAAATGAAAATTTTCCTTTAGAATCTAGTTTTCTACTTAAAGCCATTTCATTTCAGTTTCTGCAAACAAAAACCACCTTTAAAGTCAGAACAAAACTGCTCGGCTTGTTAAGAAATGTTGATTAGAAACCGAAATTTTCACTTGGAAATTTCCTGTGGGAAAACTGATTTTTTTTTAAATCAAAATTGCCATTTACCTGCAAAACAAAAACAATGTTAGTTTTGAAAAAAACAGCCCTCCCCATTTTCAATAGTACAACTTTCTGCACAAAAATGTTGACTAACTCTATTCCCACGCAAAAAGCCAGTGCAAAGCCTGTGCATCACTTAAGTCCTCAAAATAAACTTTATGGGAAAATTAAGTGGAGTAGAGGCAGTGAGGTGAACTCCAATGATGCCTTAAAACCACAACTGAGCCCACAGTGACTTCAATGACATTGTGTGGGTACAACAGAGTAGCATATTATTCAGCGGGCATAGTATATTTTTTGGGAACTACATGATGAAAAAAACCAAGTTCTTGCACTTTGTAAAGCCATTTAGACCCATGCAAAGGGAGTTCAGAGTGAGTTTAACACACTACCATTCTGATACAGTGCTTTTTACACTCATTTCATATAGGTGTGAATGTCTACACAAGGCACAAGGCTGTGGAGAATCAGAACCTAGACTATTTTTAAAGTGGCCACAGGATGTCACTGTTGCTGTCACAAACGTAGCTGAGCATATACATTTTATCTTGCATTTGAACTTTTGACTCTAAGAGGAGGACAAAGGTTTTTGAAGTGGAAATTTAGGATGGTAGCAAACACAATTTTAAGCAATTTTAATAGTATTTATTATAGAACTTCTATCAAGTCCCTCTCGAAACCCACTTCTTCCATGATGCCCACAACAAATGAATTTAAGACGTCCCCCCACTCTGGATTGACCAGTGCATCCTATTTTTATGTCTATCTGTTTGAGTACAAGCTTTCATAGGGAGGAACTGTCTCTAGTTGTGAAATGAGCAATCTGAGTGCATTATTGAAATGAAATAAATGAATAATAATGGTAATAATTCTCTCCTATTTCTCTCTCAGCACGGACAAGATCATTTGTTTCCTTTTTTGTGTGCATTCAAAATGTTAACAGATTTATAATGAAGAGGAAGCAAGATATGTAAAAAATAAACACACAAGAAAGAGAGGAAATGGAAACTACAAGCATCCATATGAAGGAACAAAAGACAACTTCCAAATAAGAACAGACATGACTATACTCAAACACATGGTGGTCCAACCATCTTAGACCTATACATGCTGCACTTTATCATGATATTTATTACTAACTAGCTTCAAAGTGCATTCTGTCCTCCATCTAGATAAACAGCTTTATATTTTAATATGAATTTGTATTTTTAAATCCCACTGTTTATAGCAGGTGCCATTAAAACCTCATTAGTTCCCTACTTTGCAGTGTTTGTGGTGTCACAATGTCGCATATGGTAAATACAGCAGGGTATCACAGTTGCTGCAGGTGCCTGGGGTGCTGAATGAGGGGGGTTATAAGTGGTGCATTTACTTATATACATTCTTGAAGCCTTACAACTTGTCCTCTCCAACAGGGGACTTCAGACCAGAGGTTGCTGGAAAGATCTATGTCATCTAGTCATGTTGTATTCTTTTTACATTCCAGCTGCAGTAGATCACTTAAACGGCAATCCTGCAATGAGCTCCATGCAGGCATTAATTTCAATTGGGGTCCACATACATGCGGCACTGTCTGCATGGAGCCTGTTGCAGGATCTGGGCCCAAGACCAGTGATTATCTTTGTGTTTTAGTGTAAATGGTATGTTGAGATTTCCAGGCTACAAGGTTTAGCCTCTCAGCAATCAGAGAAGCACACAAGTTTGGTTGTAACAGCAGGAAAAGCAGAAAAGGAGAGGCTTTTTCTTTAGAACATCAGGCTCAAAATGTGCAGAGCAAGTAATATTGTTAATAAGGATACAGGAAAGGCAAAAGTGTTCAATAAATATTTCTGTTCTTTTTTTGGAAAGAAGCCGGATAATGTATTCATATCACAGGAGGAGGAGGAAGTGCTTTCTAGTTCATTTGTAACTAAGGAGGATATTAAACTGCATCTACTAGGAATAAACATTTTTAAAGCATCAGACCCGTATAACTTGCACCCAAGAGTCCTAAAAAGAGTTGGCTGAGAAGATCTATGGCCCACTGATGTGAATTTTTAATAAATCTTGGAATACCAAGGAAATTCCAGAAGAGTGCTAATGTTGTGCCAATATTCAAAAAGGGCAAGCAGGATGACTGGGTAATTACAGACCTGTTAGCTTGACATCAATCCTGGGCAAAATAATGGAAAAGATAACACGGGATTCAAATTAATTAAGAATTAAAGGATAGGAATAGAATTAATGTCAGTCAACATGGTTTTATGGAAAATAGGTCTTGTCGAACAAATCTGATTTCAATTTTTGTATGAGATTTCAGGTTTGGTTGATAAAGGTAACTGTATAGATACAACACACAGACTTTTGTAAAGGCATTTGACTTAGTACCACGTGACATTCTGATTAAAAATTAGCACTATACAGTATCATTAAATCACACATTAAATGGATTAACTGACATTTCCAAATGTAGCTGTCAATGGGGAATCATCACTGAATGGGGGAGTTTCTAATGGGGCTCTGCAGAGATCAGTACAAAGCCCAACCCCATTCAACATTTTCATCAATGATTTGGAAGTAAATATACAATCACTGCTGACAAAATTTGCAGATGACACAAATACTGGCAGAGCATTAAATAATGGTGAAAACAGGGCAGTCAGACAGAGTGATCTAGATTGCTTGGTAAACTGGCCCCACTCAAACAAAATGAAGTTTAATATAGCCAAATGCAAAGTTATATATCTAGGAGCATGAATGCAGGCCGTACATACCTACGGCACAGGGTATCCTGGAAAGCTATAGCTCTGAAATGGATCTCGGGGGTCCACGGTGTACAAACAAGTCAAGACGTGTTCCCAGTGTCATGCTGTGACAAAAAGGACTAATACAATTCTTGATTGTATACATAGGGGAGTAGGAAGTAGGGAATGATTTTACCTCTGTATATGGCATTGGTGAGACTCATGTTGGAATATTGATTCTGGAATACATTTTAAAAGGACGTTGAAAAATTGAAAAGGGAGTGTACAGAAAAGAGCCACAAAAACGATGTGAGGCTGGAGAAAATGCATTAAGTGAGAGACTTAAAGAGCTCGAGCTGTTTAGCTTATCAAAAAGAAGATTGAGGGCTGACTTGATTACATTGTACAAGGGAGAAAATAGCAGGTACTAAAGAGCTCTTTAATCTAGTGGAGAAAGACATAACAAGAACCAATGGCTGGAAGTTGAATGCAGACAAATTGAAATGAGAAATAAGGCACACATTTTTAACAGTGAGGGTGATTAACTGTTGGAATAAATGACCAAGGGAAATGGTGGATTCTCCATTTCTTGGAGTCTTCAGGTCAAGACTGGGTGCCTTTTTGGAGGATATGCTTTAGCTTAACACGAGTCATTGGGCTCAATACAGGGGTAACTGGATGAAATGCAATGTCTGATCTTCTGTATAATCACAGGCCAAGATGATCTAATGATTCCTTCTGGCCTTAAAACTCTCTAAATCTATGAACTCTATGAAAGTTCTTGATTTTGGACAGCATCTAACTCAAGGGAGAGAGTATGCAAGAGGTTTATTCATTTGTTTCAGATTGTGTCCATGTTTACTAGATAAAAACTTGATCCATTTCTCCACTGAAGGCACTGGCAGTTTTTCCTTGTCATCAATGACAGCTGGACACAGCCCTATGGCAGATGAAAATTTGTAGTAACCCTTCCACGGCTGAGTTTTGTTGCATCTTCTGAAAACACCATATTGAAGAGTCCGGACCCCACGGGGGCACTTGCACTTTAAAATCTGTCCTTGAAGCACAGAACAAAGGTGTGGAGAGACATATTTCTTCCCTCATGCTTGGCTGAGTATATTATGTAGCAACCAAATGGTTAAAAAGTGACTTCATTACACTGACACAGAAAATGGGTGAGAAATGTTATCAAAGAGTATTCACAGGACTCTGGCAGTCACTATTAATTTTACAAGTCTTATGCCCAAAAAATCATTGACAACAGAGCCCAAAGCAGTTTGAGCAGATGTTTCAGGATGGGATTTTGCCATTGACTTCAGTGCAGCCAGGATTCAGTGATTATTTTTGTCTGACAACTAAATCAGGCCTATCTATATTAGATTCCCTACAAGTGGTGCTCACTGAGCTGCCTCTGTAGCACCATCTCCACAAATCCCCCACCTAACCTCCAGACCAAGCAGAAGTGCCTGAACAGTCGGGAGTGGATGGAAAATAGGTGGGCTGATTTTAGTGACAAATTTTTACTGCTCTTAGCCCAGCTAGGAGAAAATGGGTTCTAGTTGATCTTGTGCAGGATCAGAATTATTCACTGCTTTCCCATCAGTTACACAGGTGCACTTGCTCTACACAATGGTGCTCTCCAGGCTGTGCAGAGGACATAATTTTGCTTTACCAAATGGCATTCTCCATGTGGTGTGACCTCACATGCACTGAATGTGTGAGGTCAGCCCACATGGAGAATGCAATTTTGTAGAGTAAAATGGTGTCTTCCATGCAACGTGACTTTTCAAAAGCTCCAGAACACGGTGTTCTGGTGCATTCTGGCTCCACTGCACAGGAATTCCCGACGTGCTTGTCCCTTCACTGTCCTCTGTCAGGCTGATCCAATCAGTAATGTGTTCCTGGTGCTATTTATTTATTGTTGCATTGCTTTCAGTGTATTTTACACTACTCTCCAAATGTTAAATTCTCATTGAAGAATGTTTTGCAGATTTCAAAATGTCACACGACTGCACACTGCAGAAGTTGTCTGGGGGAGCCAGAGGTTTGGGTATTGGGGTAAGAATCATTTAGGGTTTTTTTACATCCAGGAAGCTAGGGGAAATCGGATTTGTTTTCAGTATCCTGGTGGCAATGGAGATTTTTTGGTCATGGGGAGAAAATGCATATTTTCCTTCCCTTCTCATTGCGTGAAAAGTTGATTTTGATGTGGTTTTAAATTTTGGAGGGGGAAAAAGGGCATTTCCATTTCCCACCACAGCATCACTTGACAGCAGCTAGATAATTAGAGCTGGTCAGAAATTTATCGTCTCTTTCTGCAAAAAATCTTGCTGATTCCCCCCCCCCCCCCCCAATCAACATTTTCTATAGGAAATATTTCGCTGGTTTCGGACAAAAATCCAAAAGGAAAGCAGATATTTTCCATGAAAATTTTTGGTGTGTCAAAAATCCAATTTCCCCAGTTTTCAATTGGCACTATGGATGGCCCTCTGCTCCCCACCTTCAATATCTGCCACTGCATCCAATCCATTAGCTTGATTTTTCTGCTAAATTGAACTTAGAGGTGTTAACAATGGAAGTCGGATGAGTATCAAACAACATTATTTCACTTCTGATCCTTTTAGTAAAAATATCAAACTAACATGCTTGTCATTGTTGGAGACAGTAGCAGGTACTGGCTCAGGGTATTGCAAGTCCCCCAAAGTAATTCAATTTTGCTTCTGCCATAATATAATTTTTGTTTCAGAGGAATAGTACCTTATTATTAATTATTTGTATTGTGATAGCATGTTCAGGCCCCAACAGATAGAGCCCCATCATGCTTTACCATGTATATACAAATAGTAAAATATGTTCCTTGCACTGAAAGACTTACAATCTAAATAGACAAGACAGAATAAGGGTGGGAGCAGAAAAGAGAGGCACTGAGGGGTCAAGTGATTTGTCACAGAACAAGTCAGTGGCAGAGGCATGAACAGAACCCAGGTCAAGTGAGCGTTGGTCCATCCATTCCAATATTTTGGAAGGAAGATATTCAAATAGATGGACCAATGGACCATCCACTCCCATATCCTGCTTCCAAAAGTAGTCATTAACTGAAGCTCTGGGGAAGGCAACCTCCTTCTCCTTTAATACATCTTTGATCCACCTGACCAATTATGTATTGCTGCACAGTTGGTCTGCAAACACTCTAGCTGAGCTTGTATAATTATTATTAATCATCCTAAAATTACACAACCCTTGTTGAAGTCCATCCACAGTATTTCATTGGCTTTTTTAAACTGGAACAACTTTTTAAACTGGAACAACTTTTTAAACCTATTTCTGGGAGGTATATAGTGTTCCCAAAGGCAATATATGTTTACTTCCGCCTTCAACCCTGAAAGTGTTACCTAAAGGGTGATGGCCTTGTCAATGGGAGTTGATGGTGCTCAGCATCTCCAGTAGTTGCTCACCATCTTGCAGAACTGAACCCCAAATATCTGAGTGGGGAGTGAAGGGGCATCAACCACAGACAAGGACTCATTGGGAAACAATGAAGCCATCTGAGGATCTGGCTCTATGTGACTTGCCCAAGGTCATAGAGGTAGCCTCCCAAGTGTCAGTCTGGTGCCTTGACCCCAAGACTATCCTCCCCGACCCATCCCCTTGCAATTAACAGAGGCAACACTTGTCAGCAAAGACCAACTGGGAGTGTGAAAAAATTGTAGCACAAAACATGGCCAGCCTCATTTTGCACTAAAATAAACAGCCCTACAGAATGTTAACTATTTGTGCTGTAATAAATGTCACATAGCAATTTAATGTGTGTGAACTGTGGGGTGTAGACTTAGATACCATGAAGGGGAAAGAGGTGGGGAGAAAAAAGAAGGACTTGGGAACAATAAAAATATACTTTGTTTAGTTTTAGGTTCCATAGTAACTGAAATACATTAAATTTACAAAAACTCCCTTAGCTGGTCCATAATAATATAGCTCCCAACTAAAGTGGAATCCAGAGTTAGAACAATCCTTTGTCTTGGCTGAATAGGCAAGTTGTGTGGGCCTCTGATATGTTTCCTGACTAAACTTGGTCTTTGGCTTAGGCAGAGGCCTGCTCTAGCCTGGAAGCTCACAGGCTGAATTAGGGTAACCAGACAGCAAGTGTGAAAAATCAGGACAGGGGGTGGGGGATAATAGGAGCCTATAAAAGAAAAAGACCCCAAAATTGGAACCTCTGGTCACCCTAGGCTGAACAAAGCCTTTCAAGGGTGGAGCAAATCTTTCAAGGTTGGGCAGGCTTATGTCTAAGCCAGGCTTCTAAGCTAATGTCAGTCAAAGGCTAAGTCTTCCAAAGCCAGAGCAGGCCCCGTCAATCCAAGGTCCCAGAACAGACGGAATCTTTCAAAGCTGAGTCTTTATAACTCCTGACCCCTGCCCTCTCTTAACTCCAGCCAATCAGCAATCATTCATCACAATAGAGCTACACGAATTCAGTAATAACGTGGGCAAAACTAATGGTGCATAAAGGTATAAGCAGAATCACTGAAACTCATGGGGCAGATCAGCAATGAAATGATGTCTGTAATGAATCAAAAAACAACCTTCACATTTTGCCCTACAAGGCTTTAAAATTAAATTCTAAAATGCCCCTGCACAAATATTTACTGGTGAACACCACCATAATCTTCTTAAATATGTTTCCTCAGAACTCACATTTCCCCTTGCACTTCTCCATCAACCACTTGCCATGCTGCTGCTTACCTGTTATGTAGCTGATGGTAGAACTGTCACAGCAGCTCAATTCTGGGTCTCCCCAAGTCACCATGGTAACCCGGAAGTTGTAATACCAAGCGGGCAATAGATTGGCTATTTTCTGTAAAGGGACAGCAAATGGCAAGTCACTGCTCAGTAAAGATTTTGTCAATGTAAAACATGACTGCCACTTGCTATAGAATAGATTTACTGCTGCCACAATGGGTACAATGCTGCTGACATGAGTGGAACAGTGCCCACTTAAATCTGTGGTTAATCTAGCCCATTTTGAACTTTTAGATTTGTAAACTCTTTTCAAAGAGAGAGAAAAAAGCAGGGCTAAATTCTGGCAGATGCTTGAAAAGAAATTTTACTCTTAACCCTCTTTTCTCCCAGAAAGGAATGCAATAATACATTAAAAAAGCTACAATAGCATGGATCCATATCCTGTTGCAAGACCGCTGCCATTCGTACATTCCATTCCCATGAATCATTTATACCCTGATCTTGTACTCACCCTAAGGATGTGTGTGCCTTTACTCCAGTGAGTACACCATTGCGCACAAGGAAGCTATTCGCTTGAGTAAAGATATTAATATATGTAAGTGTTTGCAGGACCGAGGCTTTAATTTGTGCAATGGGCTATGCACAGAGACCATTTCCTAGCCATGGCAACCATATTGTGTACAAACATACATGTGGGAGCAGGGATTTGCTCATGTCCCCACACTCTCATTGATTTCTAGAGCTGGTCCAAAGTTTTGTGATGGAAGTTTCCTGTCAGAAAATGCTCATTAGGCAAAATCAAGATGTTCCATGGGAACACGTTGATTTCAATGAAATTTCATTTAAAAAAAGTAGAACTTCTTGTTTTGATTTGTTGTTTCAAATTTCATAATATAAATATTCTCTGTTTTTCTGTCATACTCAAGACAAGGGGGGAATTCAACCCAGAATATTTTTAACTACATTTTCATAAAACCATTTTTGATCTCAGCCAAGTCAATGTTTTTTTTAGGGTTTGTTAGTGTTGCCCCAGAATGCATGATTCTGCAATATCACAGATGCCAGAATGGTAATGGTTACAGGGAAACTTCAGGGGCAGTCTTATAATGGTGCATTGTTGGACATTTCTAGTGAACCCCCAAAAGCCAAAGACTTAAAAGACTGAAAATAATGTTATAAAGTTAGTTAAACCATAGTGCCATGCAGCCTCGTCAGATATGGGATTCAACATTTATTATTTAATTTTGCAGTTCATCTTTAAGAAACTTTCACTTTCATGTCAACAGTATAGTGACAGCCAGGCTTCGCAGAATTCAATTTTCATTTTCTTACAATGTTGACAGACAACATCAATGTTTATTTTTAAGCATTTTTTGGAATTTTAGCTATTTAAATTTTCACAGTTGTGGGAAATTACATGGGGAGTCAGAGAGTTATTGAATGACAGCGGACATGGAGATTAAAAAAGCTAAAGCTTTAAAACACACCAATTGTCAACATCTCACATCAAAATATACAAAATAAATATCCTTACATCAAAGCAATAAGTTCTTAAGTAGCATTCTTCTTACTTTGCCTATCTGTAAATTTAAATTATCGTTGATGGAAATATTTTTTCATCGTTGTGTGTGTGTTTGGTGAAATCGACATTTACCAATAAAAATCTAATCCTTCCATGCAAAGATTTAAATTGAGATAAAAGAGCTCTAACTCCTCATCTCTGCATGTACCTCCCATCAATATCAACTAGAATTGCACAAAACAGTGGACAATATTACTTGTCAACCATCTTAACTTTTGAACTTCATATTAAATGTCATTATTTCTAAGATCTCTTGGGTTTTACTCGAATTCTGCTGCATCATGTTAATGACAAATTAATTACTCATTTAGTAGTTTATTTTGCCTTCTCGTTTCCTTAGAGTTTTACATTTTAAATTTAGAGGTGCATGCTCAATTCCAATTAAACCAGTGTTACTACAATGACTACATGAATGGTGTTATGCATGAGTCACAAATGATTATAGTTTTCAATAGGAGCAACAGCTATTGCTATCCTTGTTTTTTTCAAACTCAACTTTCTGAATAATTATCCTCTTCAGATGGAATTGTCTATGTTTTTTCTCAGTCCAAAGGTAAAGTTTTAACAAAATGTATCCATCCCCCCTTGACAGCTAGAAAAGTGTGGAGGGGGGAGGAGGGGGGCGCGGATGGGGACGAAGTGTACACTTCTGCTGAAAGTTCTCAATCTTGCAAAGCTTTATGCATATCCTTAAGCACATTTGCAGGTTCAGGGCCTTTAAGTCTCTTTTGGCATGCACATAACTCAAAAACAAAATATGCCAGATGGCTCACTGACATTATCAATGCTAGCTATGTAGATGGGGCTTTATGTTATTTCCTCATGGAGATGCTACAGTTGCAAAAGTTTTTGACCACACAACTGTGGAAGTGCACAGTAAATTCAGTGGGGAGAGGTTAATGTTTAATTCTGTAGGGTCAAGTCCTCTCACCTTGAACACAGCCCTAGCAAATGAACTTTGCACAGGGAAGTCCTGCAAGGACTGAGGCTGTGAAGGAATCTGCCCTGAAGTCTTGGAACACCAAACACCCATGGGCTACAGTGCCATATATAGCCACTGAACCCACCCGCACTCCAATGGAGGGAAGGTCCATCTACTATCCACTTACTAGGTATATAATTAATAATTTGCACATGCATTAACTTTACCATGGTTTTCTGGCATTCCCTGGGGAAAATCTCTCTCTAATATCACGGTAAATCTCTCTATCACATGTGGAAAACATCCAGGGTTTAATGGAATCTGGTGTGTCTGCTGGTCAGTGGGCAAAATCTGAAAGAAACATTACCAGGAGCAAGCACCATACATGCAGGTGTGGGTGATAATCTGTAATGGTTACTTTACCACTGATGCAGTTAAGGAGACAGTAGCTGCAATTTCATAGTAGGTCGTCCACTCAGAGGTCATCGTTGATGGGTTGAAGTAAAACATTTCTACAACATATTTCCTGAACACCCCAAGGTAAGGCCTGTTCCAACTGAGAATCACAGCTGTAGGTCCCAAAGGGTAAAGCATCAAATCCTTTATTCCAGTGGGTACTATAAAACAAGAAACTGGGGTTATTCACATCGTCATTAGCTACTACACACATTTTCACAACTAGTTTTCTCTCCCCTTTAACCATCTATTCATATTTTTGGTCCATTCTGGCAATAATTATTCCCATGCATATGCCTAACAGCTTGGTTGGGACTCCACACAGAAGTAACAACTTGTAGCATTGGTCCCTCAATTCTTATAGGCCTAAACTTTCAAAAATGACTACAGATTTTGGGTTCTTCCATTTTGGGGTGCTCAACTTGAGATGTCTTGAAGAGATCTGATTTTCAAAGGAGGATGCTCAGACCTTTTTTGAAAATCAGGATCCTTTAAGGTGTCTCAATGTAGGTAGTCAAAAACAGAGGCATTAAAAATCATGATACTTGTGAAAGCGTAGACAATAATAAAGAATACTTTCACGTCTATTCAACCGTCCATGGAAAATATCCGAAAGTGCTTTACAAGCATTAGTTAAGACTCAGAATGCAAGTGTTATTATCCCTGTTTTATAGACGGTGAAATTGAAATAGAGAGAGGTCAAGTGATTTGAACAAATCTCTCACACAGCCAGACTCTGCAACCTTTATTCATGCTGGAAAGCACTTACTCAGATGTGTACTTCAATGGGACTACCTGCTTAAGTAGGTATTCCTCAGCATGAGTAAAGGTTGCAGAGTTTAATCCACTCTGTGTAGGTGCCAGAGCAAAGAATAAAACCCAGAATGTCCAAATGTATAACAGTGCACAAAATCATCCATTCCCTCATAAATCTATCCTTTCAGCACCTTCTCAGAATCTGTTGATATCTTTCTAATGAAACTATGACATAGAGGATGAAGAGGAGAACTACGTTTTGTAAGTGTTATTTCTCTTATTTTTGCTTTAGCCTTAACCACCACCAATAATTTCACCAAACCAAACCTTTTAAATAGGAATTTGAATTATGAATTTGCCCTTGTTTGAATGTGTCACACATTATTGTTTGATTCCATGACACCCTTAATTTTGTTACAAAATCCAGATTAGAAGATATGCCTAGAAATGGCCTCTGGGCAAGAACTTTTGGGTTATGGGGGGTTGGGTGGGGGGAAACTTAGAGAGGTTTACCTCTTTTTTTTTTTTTTTTGGTTTAGCTTTTCAAATAAAAGCAGAAATTTGAAAATGTTTCAAGTCTTTACAGCTGGTGAACAAAACTTTAGCAGCCCAAATATTTGTGAAAAACATGGGAAATTTGTAAAATATGCCCAATATTTGATATTTCATAGAAGTTGGGCACAAGTTGTCTCTAATAACCTCCCCAAACTGCCCCCCCATTAAAAATACCTTCCTCACCAATTTATAGACTATTTATTTGGACATATTACCTTAGACCCAGATCCTGCAATTGGCAGTGTGTAAGCAGACTGCTTGGAGTACATGGGCTCTGGGCAGGTCTTATTTAGTTAATTTTGTCATTTTCTCTTTTTTCCTTCCATCAAAGACAGTGCGTAGTAGTTTGGAGAAGAAACAAGGAGCCCTACTTTCTAGTCACCTGCTCTCTTACAAGGCATACGACAAGCCAGTGACAGAACCAGGAAAAAAACCCAGATCTCCTGAATCTCAGTCCAGTGTCTTAACCACGGTGGCACACTGTATCCCTTACTGGGCATTTTCTCAGAAAACCTGGTAGCTTAAAGTTAGGTTCCTAAATCCATGTACAAATTAATGGCTTAATTTCCAAGGTGCTGAACTACTCTCAGCTCCTACTGAAGACACCAACTCTCATGGATGCTCCGCACCTCTAAAAGTGACACTATTTATTTAGGTTCTTAAGTATAAATATAGGTCCCTAACTTCAGCTCCCTCATTTCTAAATCTTAGGCATAACTCCTTGTATGTTGGAGTGAAAGCCTAACCCTCTAATAGGCTGTGTCACTCTTTTCACTGAAGACACCTTCAGATACCTCCTGCACTTCTTCCCATCCTCAGTAATGGAGTTAAACACATGAAAAATAAACTATTTTAACCACCAACATGGCAAGCATACCCAGCAAAACATGATACACTTCTGAACAGACTCTGGATATGTCTACACTGGGGCTGAAGGTGTAACTTCAAGCTGGGGTAGATGTATCTGTGCTAGCTTGGATCAAGCTAGCACGCTAAAAATAGCAGTGCAATCCTGGTGCACAGGTGGTGTGATGGGCTAACCATCCCAAGTACAATCTCATCTGGAGTGACTAGACTGTCCTGTCGCCTGTGCAGTCGCAGCCACACTGGTGTTTTCAGCTTGCTAGCTTGACAAGAACTAGCGTGGGTATGTCTACCCGAACTAGAAATTACATCTCCTGCTCCAGTGGAGGAGCACCCTAAGAGATTTAATAGATAAGCTGTTCAAAACAAAAAGTCAGTTTGAATAGTAGACGCATGGGTTACCAATGGCAAATGTAACAGGATCAGAAGGAGGTCCAACCAATGGGCCTTTACGTAAATAAATCACAACCTGGTACTGGGCACCGGGAACAAGATTTTCAATGATGCTGTTGCTTGAATTCACCTATCAGAAGGGAAACAAATAAGATACAAAGTATTCCTTTGGTGAGTAAGAAAGAAAAAAGGAGGGCCGAAATAGTACTCACCTAGCTGCATTTCAGCGGCAAAGGACATAATTCTGAACCTACTGAAGTCAATGGCAAAATGTTGATTCATTTCAGTGAGAACAGGATAGTCAAATGCTGAGATGGGAATTGTGACTGCTCAGCCCATTGAGCTCACTCACAATTTGACCCAGAGAATGTAACACTCTTTATTACTGCAGTACAAGGTCAGTCATGACAACAAGGAGCCATTTACATTGAGTATATTGTACGGTAATGAGACTAGAGCACCAGATTCCTCTCAGGTGTAACTCTGTGTTTACATACTGTGGTTTCAATAAACATCTGAAATTACTTTGTGGCCATCTAATTCATCTGCAGCTATGTGAGCTAAAGGCAATATTATAATAGTATTCTAACCTCATGAGAGTCAGGGTATCAGTTGATTGCATGGGTCAGAAAGGAATTACCCTCTCCCGCCCCTCAAGTACAGCACTGTACAAATTAGCTAGGGGGCTTATGGATTCCCCCTCCCCCCCCTATTTTGAAGCATCTGGTACTGAAGCATCAGCTTAAAAACCTCAGCTCTGAAGCATCAGATACTGGTCAGTGCCAGAGGCAGGATGCTGTCTAGATGGTGGATTCAGTCTGATCCAGTAAATGTACTGAGCAGCCTTGGGAAAAGTATCTTTTACTGAATCTTTTCAGTGAATAGAGGAAAGATGTTTTTTCACCAACAATCTTAGCGCAATTTCTAACAATTTGTATTACCAGCATGAAATTGTTCAAGCAGCTGTCAGCGTGAACAATGTTTTATGACAGTGGAGATGGTAGTGCAACTGTCAATCTACGGAGCTCCTTTAGGAAGGTAGGATAGCTTTTATTTATAGGCAACGGGAGAAGGAATGGATGAACTCTGTACCAGGTCTTACTTCTTTCTGCTTGCCAGGGAGAATTCAAACAAATGGCCATCAATAATAAAGGCAGAAGAACCTGGCTGAGTTCTGGTTAGAGGTGGGCAAATGTTCAATGAAAATAGTTTAAAAAGCCATACAAATACTTTCCAAGCAAATTCTCCGTTTTTATTCAAATAAATGGTTATGAATACATTTTTGCAGTGCTCATGAAGCTGTAATTCAGGCCCACATTCTAACCACAAAGTTAAATTAACCCAAACCAGAACTTCTTCCTCTAGTCTACCTCAAGATTTTTTGTCATCACATCATAAACCACTTCTGGTGGACCTGAACCCACAGAAGTCTGAATTCGTATTGGCTGGGATGCAGCTAGAACACGGGCAGTTTGGATTATTTGTACTTGCACCCTTTATTCAGATCTGTCACTACAATGGCCTGAATTGAAACCTCAGATCCCATCATCCTCAACTTTGGGGACATTCAGAGCTAGATATTATTCTACATGAAAACTTTAGCCCCAGTTTAAGAAAAAACTTATGCATGTGCTTAAAGTTAAAAATACATTGAAATGCTTTCATGAATAGGAATGGACTTCAGCACATGCTTAAAGTGTTTTAATGAATCAGGGCCTTATGGATGGTGTCTTATCTCTGCTTAGACTTGTGTCACTGCAGTGTTTTGGATTATTGTCGCAATAATGTTCATAAGTGTATAACATCGCTTGTGGACTGATGGATAAAATGTTGCTTCTTACACAACCCAGTGAGCACTATTATAAGGCGATTTACTGAATGTATTTCTTTTTCTTACTGTATTTGAGGAGTCTATATTTTCTTCCCCTTACCTCGGTGCAATAATGCTTTTCAAGTCTTTGACTCTCCTTTTGCTTCTGGCAGGTCAGTGACACAACAGACACTATCGTGTTGTTGCTGCTGCTGTTTTGTGAAGACGTCCAGGACATTAAGGCAGTGGTAGAACTTAGCACAGTCACGCTCACGTGCTGGGGCTTTTCTGTCAGTTCTTCAATCCATTCCCCTGTCGGACCTGAAACATTCCCAGAGAAGAACACATAAGGCAGGCCAAATCCCTGGCTTTACCCTGTGCATTTAGAGTGCCTGCATTTATGTCTTTTAAAACCTTCTGCTCTTAGAAGTCAATTTCATGATAGTGAAAGGTGCTGAATTGACAGCCCGTTACACCGACAGACCTGGGACAGAACTGACAACAGCAGCAAGAGCTCCCCACACTGCCCCACCAGTAAGATTCACTGCTATACTACAATGTCGTTTGGTCTCCATGCCCAATCAGCGCTTGGTCTCTGCTGCGGAGATGGCCCATTAGTGCCAATAGCAACAGGGAATTTTGTGATACGGACCCCAGGACACAACAAACAGGACTGAAACCACCAATTCATTTCAGTATTTGTAGATCAGCACAGACAGGAGAAGGGTCATCAGGATGTCTATGTGGTCACCGAGTACGTGTAGGGGTTGCAGCTCTTATTCTAAGCCCAGGAACTTGAACAGTGGCTGTGCAGGAACTGCAGAGCTTCCCCCATGCCCTGCCCACAGTTTGGGAGTGTGTTCCACTCCCCAACTTCTGTACATTTCACCACACAAAGCCCAATTAGCTAGATAAACTGGGAGGAAGGGGTAATTTCTCCCCATGGAAACCTCAGTCTTGGCAGGCCACCAGAAAGGCTTATAAAATCCACCTAGAATACTAAGAGTCTTGAGTCTTTTGGGATTTGACAGGACAAGCAAAGAGCACTGAACAAATCTCTGTGCTGTCCTACAGGCTTTCAAAGCAAACTGAAAACAGCATTTCATAGAATATCAGGGTTGGAAGGGACCTCAGGAGGTCATCTAGTCCACCCCCCTGCTCAAAACAGGGCCAATCCCCAGACAGATTTTTGCCTAAGATCCCTAAATGGCCCCTTCAAGGATTGAACTCACAACCCTGGGTTTAGCAGGCCAATGCTCAAACCACTGAGCTATCCCTTGCCCCCATTTGTTCCTAGATGTACATACACATTTATGTGTGTTTTAATACAGTACAGTTAAATGTAAATGTGTACATCCAAGAACAAAGAATATAGGTCATACATACATAGGGAACTCTATCCAGGGAAGCAGTGACTCTGAAAAAGATTTGGGGGTCATGGTGGGTAATCAGATGAAGATGAGCTCCTAGTGTGACGCTGGGGGCCAAAAGAATGAAAGCGATCCTGGGATGCATAAATAGAACAATCTTGAGCCAGAGTTGAGGGCTTTTATCTCTATATTGAGACTGCTGCTGGAGTACTGCATCCAGTTCTGATCCCAAAATTAAAGAAGGAGGTTGAAAATTGGAGAGGGTTCAGAGAAGAGCCATGAGACTGATTTAAGGACTAGAAAACATGCCTTACAGACTCAAGGAGATCAATCTATTTATCTTAAGAAAGAGGAGGTGAAGGGGTGACTTGATTATCTATAAGAACCTACATCAGAAACAAATATTTAATAATGGGCTCTTCAGTCTGGTGGAGAAAGGTCGAATGGCTAAGTTGAAGCTATTCCAATGGGAAATATGGTGTAAATTTTTAAGGGTGAGGGTAATTAACAATTAGAACAATTTAACAAGGGTCATGGCGGATTTTCCATCACTGCCTATTTTAAAATCAAGATTGGATGTTTTGCTAAAAGATCTGCTTTAGGAATTATTTTGGAGAAGTTCTATGGCTTGTGCCATGCAGGAAGCAGGGCCGGCTCCAGGCACCATCACAGCAAGCAGTTGCTTGGGGCGGCCAACGGAAAGGGGCAGCACGTCCGGCAATTCGGCGGCGGGTCCCTCTGTCCTCTTGGAGGGAAGGACCTGCCGTCGAATTGCTGCTGAAGAATGAAGCGGCGATGGTAGAGCTGCCGCCGAAGTGCCACCGATCGCACCTTCTTTCCCCTCTCCCCCACCACTTGGGGCGGCAAAAACACTGAGCCAGTCCTGGCAGGAAGTCAGACTAGATGATCATAATGGTCATTCGGCCTTAGAGTCTATGAATTACAAAACCCCACCTTCTGCATTTCATATAGCCTGTAAACATTTATTACATTACTGTATCATTTTAATACAGATAATGCTCTTTGTACACAATGGGCCAAATTCATCCCTGGCATAGCTCCCCTTACGCATTACATCTTTTGAATATTACATTCCCTGGAGGGCACCAACCCTGGCTAGAAGGAATTGTAATTTATTAGGAATAAATTGTATTGTATTTAACAGGAATAAATAAGATTAATTTATATCCCAAACTTTGAGGAGGAGGGTTGGAAATGGGATAGTATAGTCCTGTATTATTGCTATCAAATTTAAAATATAGAATATGAATCTGCTGTTATGCAATATCTATTACTAGCTGGTATCTGAAAAAATTCACAGGGAGGTGAAATTGTCATAGCAGAGGTACTGTGGCACCCCTTCTTGCATCAGCTGTCCCTCTCTTCTTCTCTCTCTTTGGTCTCCAAGAGCAGTTCATTGTTCAGTGACAGGATTTCTGAAACTTTGAAAAAAACATTCAGCTCAAGGCAGCCATCTGGCATGGAAAATTTCATCATGAATAGTTAAAGTTTGGAAAGGTTATAAGCAACTAAAACCAGGGGATTATAATGGAAAGTGTTAGGCATTATAGACAAGAACTATAGGCAATGCTGCCAACTGCAGCTATGATATCTAGCTGTAGTATTCTGTCTCTAGATAGGTGCCATTCTCTCAGAGTGGAGGCTGGCTGGTGCTGCACACATTTCTTATCTGTATGGGATTCTGTAGACTGCATTTTTCTGTTCATTTTCTTTTGTGCAATGTTTGTCTCGCTTTCTTGTTGGTGGAGTTATTCAGGCATCTCATGCACTTGTGTCTGAAAATGTGAACTTGGTCCTCAGATGGGTAAAAGTCTGAGCTAATCTACCTGTATCTCACTTATTGACCTAGCTGTAAGTCGTGATCTAGATTTAAGCTATATGGTGATATTTCACATGGATTACACTGTTTTATAAAACCTACAGTTAACCCTCACCCCCAGAATCCTACAAGTAAATAATCATATAGTTTTCCTACTTCTGAATTTTGCAGGTTGGGCCTATCTTTCATTTTGTCTGCAAAAGATTCAAGTTCCATGTTCATGTGAGTTCCTTCTTGAACAGCTAGCAATGACTCTACCAGATATTTACCCAACATTTGATTCCTAACACAGACAAGATTGCAGGATAAAGCCCCATGAGGGCAGGTTTGCTTACCTGGTTTCAGTGTATCTTGTTCCCTGCCATATGAAAATTCATGGAGACCAGGCTCTGTTGGGAGTGTTGTAGGTTGCAAAGGTGCCTACTAGTTTGATGAATAACCTCATTCAGTGTTTCATTTATCACACCTTATATACTGTTAAAGATACATTGTATGGGTGAAATCATCACTTAGATACTTACTGATGTAAAAACTAAGCGTTTTGGCTGATTGACTTCTCCGAATTTCACAAGATCCAGAAGAACTAAAGGTTGTCACAGATAACTTATATTTCCCCGGTTCTTTCAGTTCAGCAATAAATTCATGAGTATCCTCACCTACCGTCAAAAATTCTGTGGAGTTCTCTAAATCAGGGAAGAAGAAGAAAAAGAAGTGTGAATTAATTGAAATTTGAGAGGGCTCTGGCTACCGAGGAACTGATTTGTATTGGATATGCTAATGCTGCCTCTGCTGCAGGATGAAAAGGTATTGAAGAGGTCTGGATTTATGCAGGTAGTTTTATTCCCTTGCTGTCAGCCCAAGAATAATTAATGACCAAGGCTCACGTATAGGTATAAAGTAATAATAGACCATGGTCAAAATTTCATTCAGTAACACTGATGATTAAGTAAGATTGTCGTGACCATGAAACACTTGAAAGTGAAAAACAATGTAGTGGGGAAGAAAAGAGTTTGCTATTTTTTCTTCTCTCCCCTTATTGTTCTGAAAAATTTCCCTGCCCCAAACAGCAGAAAGTCTAAGAAAACTGCTGTCAAAAAGGGTCAGTTGAAAAATCATCTGGAGAAGTGGATGAAAAAATCTCTAGCGCAGGTTACCTCACTGTTGTTTTATGATACATTAAAGGCCCTCTCCCATATCCCACCAACCACCCCCTAAACACCCTACAGAACATGTTTTTCAGCTTTCCATTTAGATAAACTTTTGCCTGAAGATAGCCTATATTTTCTCTCTCTCTTTCTCTCTCTTTTACTTTAGGTTCCATAGGGAAACTTCTCCACAAGCAGGGATAGCTGGATGATGCAATAGATCTTTTTAATCTCTACATTCTATGGGCTTGATTCTGCTCTCACTGACACCAGTGTAGATATGGAGTAACTACAATGAAGTCAGTGGAGTAATCTTTACACCACTGTAAAACTGGTGTAAAAAAAAAGAGAATTAAGTGCTATGATCCCTTCCCTCCCCCGCCCACCCCCAACTCCCAGTTTTTATCACTTAGGACTTGTAGACACGGGGAAGCTGTTGCAAAATAAGCTAGTGTGTGAATTTAAAAGCACAAGAGCTATTCCACAGTAACTCCCCACACAGACACTTTTATTGTGCACTCAGTGCCTTTTTGTGCTTAAGCCACTTCCAAAAGCTATTCCACAATAGCTATTTTTGGCTAGCTCTTAGGTAGACAAGCCCTAAGGATATTTACATGAAAAGTTGATCCATGTTGTTTAATCCATGTTGTTGATCCATGCATTGTTCATGTCCAACCTGAAGTCCCCATGCTTTGCTTGTGAGCCTCATAATCAACTCCTAGGGAGCTTGTGACTTCACAATAGATACAGCACTTAGACTCGACAAAAGGAGTAAACAGTATGCACATGTGAAACTCCTGTGCAACAAGAATCCTATTGAAAGCATCTTTAGTAGTATAAAAAGATGAGATATTTAAAAATAATAATGTACAGGGCAACACTCTTACAGTGAACTAAGATAGTGGGCAGAACCTCTTCACTATGGCCCAAAATCAAGTTGTCTCTTCTGTGCGTGTATGCAAGAAAAAAGCTGGCCAAGCGGCATGTGACTCTAGCTTCCTCAAAACCCCTGAGTTCGCACTCCATGGTCAAAGCTATAGAAGGGTGTTTCAGAGGGGTGTTCCAGGGTCCTCCTTAACCCAGAAACCCTGTCTCTTACGGAAATTACTCCTGATTTGGTAGCTCCATATGAGACTACAGCCTGGTCACAATGCAGATTTATGTTAATGCTGCTTTGCCAGTAACAACAAGCTTACCAATTCTCATGATTTTATTGCGAGTCTTGCAATATTTGGTGTTTTTCATAATGCCTCAGATCATGTTATTTTGTAAGAATCTCAGCTTTCATTAGAAAGAAAGGGGGGCGGGATTCATTTTGGCAGAAAAAAAGCTTGAAAATGTGAACCAGAAAGGCTCAAAACCCTAGAAGGCAAATAAAAAAACCCAAATTTTAAATTCTCATGATTCTTGAACACTTGGAGTGAGCAATAATAATGTAGCCTGAGCTTTTGCCCAGAACGCAAAGTGAATCAAAGTGAATTTATTAATACAATATTTGGTTAGCTCTCATTACAAATGTGTGTGAGTTGCACAAGTATGAGCTCAGAGCAGCTGAGATCTGGTTCCCATGTTTAGATTTCATTTCTCCATGTCACTGCACTCACTACTGGTCCTGAATGAAATAAGAAAGATCATAGCAGGTGGAAACAGAAAGGACCTATTAGAGCATCACGTTAATCTCTCCTGACAATGTAGGTCTTCAGCAGGGAATATGTAGACTATGTCAGAAATTAAATTGACGCTATGCTTCATCTTAGTCACGAAGAACCCACATGATACAGGAGAACTTCTTGTAGTATTTCCAGCCTGACCAGAAACAAGAAACACCGTATATTATACAACGAATGCATATTCTTATCTCCATCCCAGTTTTGCAGACACAAGAAATCTGAATTAAAATACTTAAGGTTTGCTATCCCCTAATTATTCTGAGGAGAAGAATTCACCACTAGGAAGGATATAAAAAAGGCCTGGGTTTTACTTTACCTTCTCTTTCAATGTTAATATGAAATCCATCAAATGCCGTGGGTGGTTTTGGTGGCAACCAGCTTAGCACCATTTGCACAGGGAGGAAAGATGGAGTTCCTGATGTAAGTTTCCCTGACATGCTGGCTGTACTGGTGTTCTCATATTCACTGGGAACTACATTGACAAACTCATCTTCACTTTCTGACGAATCAGCTTCATTAGTCCACCAGTATGGTTGGGATGTAGTTGTGTAATCAGTGCTGTTATAGTGGTAATCAGGCCATGCGTAAGAGGTGTTTGCTGAGGGAATTTCAGTGGGGTCATTAGAAAAATGGGTAAGTTTATCTTGCCCTATTACATCCTGTGGTTCCATGAATGATTCTTCTGGGAAATTCCCACTGTGTTCCTCCCAGTTATTCTTGTTCATATGTACAATCTGGACAGAAATATTTCGAGGAGGGTAGGGAACTAGAAGAGAAAAGATTTAAAAAAAATATGTATGTTTAATATACCCCTACAGTGGTTAGTTAATTCATCATGGAAATTAGCATGTCTAGTTTGCAGCAAGAGAAAATACACAATATTTTGAAATTCTTTGTTCTTTCTATTAAGATTCTTTTCTTCTTATACAGGTATAAGCCAAGACTAACTCCATGTGGGTAAAACTAACATAAAGGGAGAGAAGAATCAGGGCTAGAGCGTACAGGAATGTAGTAATGTAGATGTGGGGACACTGTAATAAATTTGCTCATGAATAGCCCAACTAAGTTGCTCTGATGTGAGAACATGAGTAAAAATAATCAAGCGTGTGTTTGTAAGTTGGGCTCTTTGTTTCTTTCGTTGTACCTTTTAAATCCTCTTGTACATGGAAAATTATTTTTGTGGAACTGTGAAAGGGTTGAGAAATACAGAAAAAATATCTTAATACACCGCACAACAACTCATGATGTAAAATGTCATCCTGATCACTATATGGCTTTTCCCTCATAATTTTAGCAGCCAGCTTTGTGCAAACATCTAGAATGAAGTTAACACTTTATGTCAAGGGAAAGCTTGATCTTAAAATTTCAGATGATACACAGCATGGGTTTCTAACTGGAGCATTTTGTACAATAGCTGCTGTAATAGATTGCAACCACATTCAGTACCTTTGTGGATTGTACTGTATTAAATTTATGAATGTTCTGTGTAACATTGTGGGCTAGGAATTGTATTTACCTTAATGGGGGGAGGATTACTGCAGTTCATCCAGGAACTGAAAAACAGAGGGGAGTGATTACGGAGATCCCTGAGATTGTAAACAGCTCCAGAGAAGTATTACCTCTTGGGTGGTTGTTATATACTGGTTCCAGCAGGTACGAAAGGCGCAAGGGGAATAAAGAAAGGGCTTTTGGTATAAAAGGCTGAGTTTAAACAGTAGGGGCCCCAACACTTGCTGAAAGGTTGGAAGGACTTCGGCCTGTCAGGGCCCCATAGGATTGATGGCCAATTTCTGAACCTTTTGTTATCTGTTGTATGTTTTCTCTCTATTCCTTTACCCTTAAATAAATATATTCTGCTGTGGAAAGAGTTGTGTGGTAATTTGTAACTGCTGGCAAATTGCTTCTTATCCCTGGAGAGAAAGCCTAGAATATCTTGTTTTAGGCAGTATGTACTTTTTATAAGCAAATTTCATAATGGAAACATTGAGACATTACCCCTTGCACAGTGTTGCATGTAAACATGCTGTCAACGGTATATATACACATTTTCTTCACCTGTTCTGTGCTGTTTGGGTTCATGCCTGACACCACTATATTCCACTAGGGTGCTTTTGTTGAATGTTGCTTCCGACACCAACTGAAATGTGATGTTGCTGTAGCATATTCCTGGCAGCCAGTGATTGAAAACTGTTTTACCTTTAAAGAAATCTGTAGAAGGGCAAAAAACACACAAACAAAAAACCAACAACCCGACTTACATTAAATGTTCACTTTCAGATAACATGGTGGCACACTTTAAACGAGTGGTGTTTTGGATGTTTAACATAGGTTAGCCCAGTCTAAGTGATAAAATCCCAATAATTGAGTTTGCCAGCGTTTTTCCTGATTGTCAAAGGTACTTAGATGCAAAAAGCAGCAAAATGAACATGAACCATTTTCCTGGGAAAGATAATTGCAACTGGCAACCCTGTTTAACATGATATTAGCATATCGAAGAACAGCTGATAAAAAGACAAAAAGCTTCCAAATCCCTGTAACTACTGCATACAAACGTTCCCTGGACTTCTAGTGAATTAAGACATCACGTTCAGGATAAGATAGTCAGTGGACAACTTTCATAGTACACATAACAGAAATGGGCTCAGTTTGTAATGACGAGATCTGGGTTAATCTCTAACTTTAATGCATGTGGGAGTCAGGGGAATTAGGGCTATTTGGGGGTGGGGGCTTTGTGGCTGATTAATGCCTGCCTCAAATAATTAAATAAAAAGCCAGGGTGCATTTATTTATTTATAGCAGTAGCATAGCCAGGAAGTCAACAAATATTGCTGCTGATTTCTCTCCTTCCCCCACCCCTTGGAACAGCATTGCATGGCAATTCTTACGTAGTGATTTTATGTATTATGCATCCAATAAAATTCATTTGCTTGTTAGGACAATTCTGCAGGCTATTGTGCAATTCTGAGCAAATAAGGTAGCTACACGATTAACCCTTTGGGGGCTGTGTCTATATCCATATCCTTTTGTCACCTTTCAGAGTTATTCTCCCAGGACAAGCTTATTTGCATCTGATACTATAGACAGTACTAATTCAATGGGAGTACCTTCAGATTTAAACTAGCATAACTGAAGGTGGAATATGATCTGATTCATTGTCATCACATTGCCATGGAATGTTAGATGTGATTACGTTTTCCCAGCCCAAAATACTTTCAGGGTAACATTCAGTAAATTGCAGATGATTCTGCAACGCTGGCTGAAAACTCAATGAAACACATCTTTTTACCAACGCATTCATTGGGATGGCACTTTTCCATAGGCATATTTCCCCTTTAGGAGGAGAGTCTAAGCCTGGAAAATTTCAGCCCAAAAGGTGAATATTTCAGAAACTTAAGAATGAGTGGAGACAAAAATCTTATAATGGAAACTGTTTTGCAGCAACTGTAGCCGTTCCTGCCAAAGATTCACTTATCACGGAAACAGACCTAGCTGTGGTATGGATTGTGAGAACAGACACCAACCTTGCCCAACAGGTTAAGAAAGAAATGAAGAATTATTTTCCATTTGACACCCGAGGAAGCGTTTATGTGCTCTGTCAGAAGAATATAATTTCCTGAGCTGTGATATACAGTAGAACCTCAGAGTTATGAACTGACCAGTCAACCACACACCGCATTTGGAACCGGAAGTACACACTCAAGCAGCAGCAGAGACCGCCACCCGCCCTCCCCCACCCCAAAAGCAAATACAGTACAGTATCATGTTAAATGTAAACTATTTTAAAAAATAAAAGGGAAAGCAGCATTTTTTTCTGCATAGTAAAGTTTCAAAGCTGTATTATCTCAATGTTCAGTTGTAAACTTTTGAAAGAGCCACCGTAACGTTTTGTTTAGCGTTACAAACAACCTCCAGTCCTGAGGTGTTCGTCACTCTGAGGTTTTACTGCAGCTGCAGCACTGGCACTGGCACTCTGCTTGTGTAGGAAGTGCTAGTGGTCTTCAGTCAGGACCATTGTTTTATGTCTCTTTGTCAATCAACTGTTATCTCATTTTAAGCCTTTCTGAGCTAATAGCTCGTTCCAATGTTACAATTCATAACAATAATAACTTCTACAGTTAGCTGTTCAATCAACTAATCTTTGGTCTTGGGCACTCGGGGTGAAATCCTGGCTTTTGCCACTGACATCAATATGGCCAGAATTTCACCCTATATCACCACATGAGTTCTATAAACTACATTGTAGCTCTCCTTCTTTCTGACTTTTTTGGCTACAGAACAGCACCAAAAGAAAAGATTAGAACACGTTTTGGATTCCAGTGAACACCTTTATTTTGAGGTGTCATAAATTGGGAACCCCTTGTCCAATTAACTTCAGTTTGAATGGGAAAATTCTATCCAACCTCAGTGTTCATGTACCAGTACTGAGGACAATATTCCTTTCTCTGTGGATTTTAGAGCTAGGATGGGAATTGGGCTTAAAATTGAAGATGAGTGGCCATCTCAACTACGGAGAGGCTACTACCTCTCTATAACATATAGGCTATTTAAATAGGTAGTTATAACATCATTAGAATCACTAATTATTTAAACCTACAGGTCACTTGGCACTCCTTTTTATTTTCCTGTAGATTCAACTGCAATAAATTAAGTGTCAATAGATGGTAGATATTTAGATTAACCATATTTGCATTGTTTTCAATCGTTTTTTTCTTCTTCCTACCTTTGTATAACATTGTTCTATAGTCTTTGCCTTCCCAATAGCTTATGTTTACTCTGGTGAAAACATTGTACTTCTCTGGATACTGAATTTCAAACAACACTCCTGTTTCTGGAGATGGTTTGTAGTCATAGATAGAAACGCTGCTTATGGGAAGAGGTTCTAAAAGACATACAAAGAAACAAGCAGAAAAGGGGAAGAAAGGAACATTTTTAGGCATACAGAAAAGGAGAGAGAAGCTTTTACCTAATTTTACCCCCCTAAGAAATCACATTATCCACTTCCATATGGCATAGAAATTCTTAGATGCATTGGTTAAAATCCTGGCCTTGATGAAGACAATGGCAAACTCACCACTGACTTCACTGAGGCCAGAATTTCTGTCCATGTGTCCCCAGCTCATTCACTATCCACAAAGCTTATTCCTCTCAGAGGATGAATTTACCCCTATGCTGAGAGCCAGAAGAAAGCCTGTGCAGCATTGAAGTCCAACTCAAGCCCTCAAAGTTGAAGCTTAAATAGGAGGTAAGCGGAGCATAGTCTGTGTGCTGGCTCTATGCAATTTGATTGAATTTCACCTTTATTACTTGTCTTCAGATCAAAGATGGGCCCTGACTATAAACAAACAAACAAACAAACAAACAAACAAAAACAAACAAACAAAAATTTGAGGGTAGAGCAGGGTGAATAACAAATTTTTCAGTTCACTGGCAATTTCATAAAAAGATTGGAAAAAGTTGTTTCAAATCAAACCAAAAATGAAAACTTTCAGTTTTCAGCAAATTAGAAAGTTGGAAAAAACAGTTTTGGTTCAAATGAAACATTTTGTGCAACCCAAAATGAAATGTTTCATTAGGATTTTGAGCATTTTTTAAATGTTTTAAATTTTTGTAAATAAAATAACTGGAAATTTTGGAATGAAAAGTTGTTCATAATTTTGAAAATGTCAAATTGCAAAATGTTTTTGTATTGCTGAACCTAAATTTTTCACTGAAAAAAGTTTTGGTCAGAAAATTTCACTCTGCTCTACTTTGGGATGCTTATAAGCGTGATGTGGTTCTGAACTTTTCGGCTCATTCCCATCTCTACAGCAAAAGGGTATCAATGCAATGACAAAGCAGGAAACACAAGACTTTCGTATCTTCTAGAGTAAAAAAAAAAAATATTACTTTCTATGTTTATATGTTCTTGTTTCTGTCTGTCTATTTTAGGTATTTACATGGCCCCCATTACCGTAGTATCTCAGTGTCTCATGATCTTCAGTGTGTTTATTATCAGAATACTCCTGTTATCACCCCTGTTTTACAGATGGGGAACTGACTCACAGAGTTTAAGTGACTTGCCCAAGGTCACACAGGAAGTCTGTGGAGCACAGAATTGAATCCTAGTCTTTTCAAGTTCCAGCACTGGCCCTTCTTTTGTCTAGTCCTGTTATAAAGTAAGAAAAATTGGGCCCAGATCCTCAACTGTTTTTCATAAATCAGCAAAGTTCCATTAATTGCAGAGGAAGATTGCTGGCCAATAACTCTCGTGTGCTGTGCTTATTGTTCATTGTGATGTGACTCTGTGGTGATTGCACAATGATGATGTCAGTTTATATCAGATGAGACTCTGGTCCAGTATTCATAATATTGGAGCCACAATTTTGTTAAATTTTTCGCTACCTGCAAAATCAGTCTATGGCTTCATATGTTTCTCAGCTAGGACAGACTTTCCAACATGCTTTCATAATGTGTGATTTGGCCAGACATACAAATAATGGACAACATTTTTAGTCAGAGTTTTTCCACACAACCATTTTAATAATTCACTTTACACCCAATGTTCTCAGTAATTGCTTCTACACTTATGATCTAGGCTTTTTAGCTCTCCAATACTTGTTGGACACAGACTGAAAAATACCAGATGTTCAGTACCAATTATTATTATTTGTACTACAGCAGCACCTAGATGGCCCAACAACTGAGATCAAGGCCCCATTGTGCTAGGCCCTATATAAAACACTAGTAAGAGATATTCCTTTCCCTAAAGGGCTTACAATCTAAATAGCAAAGATAAAGGGTTGGAGAAAAGAAGTATAATCTCTATTTTACTAAGGCACAGAGATATTAAATGATTAGTCAAAGACTGCAGAGCTAGTACCAGTACAGTACCTTAATGACAAGATCATCTGTCCTCATTACTACCTTCTGCCAGATCAACCAGTTCAAACAGATTAAAAAACAAGCCAAGGTGGCCCATGAAGAAGTTGGCATAATGGGGAGCCAACCTACTATCCATGGCTTTCCCATGGTTTGGACAAAGTGTTTGTTGTTGAATGTAAAATTGTTATGGGTGAGAATGAAATGGATGGGTTTGGTAATGTGTTTGCAGTGGATATCTGAGGCTTGTTCATTGTCTCGTGAATATTTGAGGAAGATAGCTGTGCTGCCATGGTGAGGGATGTTGATGTATAGGGAAGTGACATCCATGGTGGCACGGATGGTGTTCTAAGGGAGACTGTTAATGATGCAGAGTTTGTGGAGGAAGTCAGTTGTGTCCTAGAGGAATCTGGCCGTTTGCATGGTGAGTGTTTTGAGGATAGTTTCTATGAGTTCCAATATTCCTTCAGTAGAGCGCTGTGGCCAGACACGATGGGTCTGCTTGGGTTCCCTTGTATCTTAGCAATCATGTACAAGGTCCTTGGAGTGGGCTTGTGGGGGATGAGTTTGTTGAGTTTTTCTTGGAGTTCTTTGGGGAAGAATTTTATGTTATCCTGAAATCCCTGGGTAAATTATGGCATGAGGTCTTCTCTGATTTCTTCATAGTAGGTGATGTCGGAGAGTTGTCGGTTGGCCTTGTTAACATAGTCATCACAGTTGAGGACTATGATGGTGCCCTCTTTGTCTGCTGGTTTGATTGCTAACTGGTGATTAGATTTCAGTGACTGTATAGCATAGCTGTCCCCTCATCGGTGGAGAGATTGTGGTAGATGTAATGTGACTTTTTTTTAAGGATTTCAGTCAATTCTTTTCCTAAAGCAATCGATGTAATGATCAAAAATGTGGTTTTGTCCACTCTGTGGTGTCCAGTCAGATTACTTTTTTTTTATGATTATAGGTGGGGACATGGTAATTGTGAGTGGTGTTGTCATTGTTGTGAAATAATTCTTTGAGGTGGAGTTGGTGGAAGAACTCTTCTAGTACTTCACATATTAATATAGTATCAGGTTCTGTGATGGAGTCCCTAAGAGAGTACAGATAATCCAGTTCCACTTAGGTTTATCATGATGTTTGGGTGTCATGTAGTGTACGTGTAGTGAGTACTGGTGCCACTGTTTCTCCCGGAGGTGGTATTCTGTAGGTCGTGGAGTAGTTTTAGTTGGTCCCACTTTCTGTTTTTGTGTTGGATGGATGGATGTCACAAGGGTTTTGTTTGTTTGTTTGTTTTTTGTTTTTTAATAATAGTTTTGGATTTCTTGCATGATTTCCATGTGACTTTCCTGATTTTTCTCTTTCAGTGTTTGGGAGAATATGATGATTTCTTGTTTGAGGTGGTCTCAGATTTCTTGATTCAGCTGGGACAGGAAGCAGAAGTCACAAATTTCTAGAAAGAAGGCAGTGAGTTTGGCATTTCTGTCCTAGTTGAAATCAGAGAATACTGGTCTTCTTGGAAAATAGAGTGAAAAATCCCATGAGATGAGACTATTTTCTATACCAAAAAGCATTGACCTACTGCAGCTAAACATCCACACATTTGAATACCTACTACTTATTCAAACTGAATCTCCAGGACTCTCAAACACCAGTACATATTATAGTGTGTGGAGTCCATGAAAAATATTGCTGACAACTCCTGATTTAATAGCCCAGAAATAGATAACAGCAAAAGCAGGTCACAAAATACAAAGCCTTCCATCTTCTTTCTATTGAGTCTATTCCCATCTCTTCAACTGAAATAAGTGGCTGATCTGGTTATCCACATGACCACAGGGTGCATATAAGAGCTCTTACACATGATAGTGCTTAAAATATCAATAACAACGTCTGAACTGTACAACTCTTAGCTGCAAGTCATCTTTCACTATCGTGGGTTTGCCTTGGGCTCTTTCTTCTATTATCTCATTCAGATTTTGGCCTTCCTATTATTGTAATAATTATGGCAACTTTCCAAGTCAGTGATTGAATTATCCAGTTATTTCTTCCTAGGACAAATCAAATAAAGGGTAGAAGTTGTATTCATTTTTAATTCAAATTATTTTGGTTCCTGATGTTTTGATTTAATTAGACTATGATTGAATTAAGTGGAAGATGCTATGGATTGCCTTTCCTGCTGTTATGTTTCATTTATCTTCCTCTCTCTTTGGCTTGAGAAAGATGCTAGCACAGTAATGTGAGTGAGAACATGGAATTCAGAGCATCTCCCATCAGCCTATTCCCTCTGGCACCAAGTCTCCTAATCTAAGCCAATTTCACACTATGAAATTACAGGGACACTCTATAGATAAAAATAATGTTCTGTTTTTAATTTCTCATAACTTGGGTTACTAGCAACTCTCTAGGTTATTAAAGCTTAATAAATATGTATACTATTTTCCTTTTCATCATATGCATTTAATTTATCACACTATGTGAAGAATGAAATTAGTGACTGGTCAGTTTCACTTCCCTGCTCTCTCAGCATTTAGGGCCCAATCTAGCACCCAATCTTTCAATTTCCTTCAATGACCCTTAACAAATACCTAAAACAGTTGTATTAGAAAGATGCCAAAGTGCTTGGGTTTCCAACACGTCAAAGGAATATTTTAGAACAGTGTCTCTCACCCTATGCATTCCATTTGCATTCCATATTCTAAAAATAATACAATATTCTATAAATCTTAAGGTTTTATTTGTGGCACAAAAATAATTTTTTTGAAGTGCTAAAACCTACACTTGGGCATAGAGGATTTCAGTGTCTCTTTTAAATAAGATTTAATAAATGTATTCACATACAGTGTCCTTTCATTTTTAGATTCTCATAGTATATTATGCCCGTGCACAGCAGTTTGCAGGATCAGGACCTCCACCCATACCTGAACTTTAAATAGCCTGCTTGTGTTTAGGATGCACACAATTGTGTTTCTTCTGTAGGTCTGAGAATCTGCTGCTCCCATAGCAACCAATTTCTCCTTTTGTCTATTGAAATTTTAACGTCATCATTTCGCCTGGACTCCCTTGCCCTTTTGTATTTAATCTGTTACCTGCATTATGCAAATGGCATGTGAGAATAATGGAAGTTGCAAACCTCCTTCTCAAAACCTAGACCAATTTCAGATGCTAAAGCCTCCAGAAAGCCTCCAGTCAGTGCCAGTCACATTAAAGTTTTATACAGCTGTTTCAAACCAAGAAAAAAACCCTGTACATTGAATATTACCTCCACCCTCCAACCAAATTTCCCAAATAAATTGCTTTTTAATGTTCGTAAATCTGCATGCCCTACATTCTGAATTCATTATGGGTTGCCATGCTAAGGTGGATGAAGTATTACACATGGTTCCTAGAAATGGGCCAGGGATTAACTCCCTTACCCATTGCACCCAAAAATAGATTAACGACTGACATTTATATTCCATAGAGAAGAATCCAAGAGCATTTTTACGAAAGTAAGGCCACCATACTGCTGACATGTTCTCACATGTGGTGTAATTTTGCACACAAGTAGTCCCATTTGAAGTTAATGGGGCTACTGACATAAATAAATTATCAACAGGCATAAGTTTCTGCAGAATCAAATTATTATTTATTTGTATCATGTTATTGCCTATATGCCCCAACCAGGATAACAGCTCCATTTTGTTCCATCACTAAAATGCAGCCACCTCTGGGGTGAAATGCAGCAGCTATTTAATGTATGCAGCAACATCACATTAAGATTTCGGATAGGTAATGAAGAACACCATCGCAACTGTATGGAGAATTTAAGCAGAGATACCGACTGGAATGTTCCAGTGTGACTAGTGATTTGGGGTGCCTCAAATTCTATGGGCCCAACTTAGTACACCTTAGAGATGAGAGATATCAAAATTGGGGCCTCCATGTTTAACACAACCCAAAAACTCTTTCAAAAAGTTTTACATTTCATCTGAGAGACAGCACCCAACCTCCTCTACGGCACAGATTCTATGAAGCTTTGGAGGGAAGAATGGCATCTACTGAATCAATAGTGCCATTTCCTGCAGCATCTACTTTGACATTCAAGTATTAACCAGTTCCAATATGGATTACTTTCTAAGAACTGATGAAATTACAGTCCCCAAAAGGTACAGCTATAGGGCACTAGGGAGGAAGGAAGAAAAGAAAAAGATCTAAGGGCAGAATTCTCTTTATACAAACTATTTTTTCAAAGTTTTCCCATGAGTAGTCAGTGGCTTTTGGAAAGCTAAGATATTTTACAACCCTAATCTTCTAGTTACAGGGCAAAACAAATATCAAGCAGAGCAGTTCTTAATGGTACCATGTGTCCTGATTTAATTTCCCAGTTGAAATACAAGTTGTTGCTTTTTTACAGAGAGGCACATGGTAATTTTGCGGCATGCTGCCTTCTCTACTCCTTTAAATGTGTAAAGCTTGTTCTCTCAATGGGATTAACCTCACAACAAAAAAGCAAATCAATACGGAGTCAAAAAACTAGACAGCACTGATGTAACTCAGCCTAGCAAGGCTGTCTCAGAATAAAGCTCACTGAATATCATTAGACTCTAAATAAAATCAAGTCTCCTGACTGGAAAAGGGTGGGACATGGGTGAGGGGTTTTAGTAACTGGTTTTAGAGTTACTTTCTTTATTGCTTCCAAAACTACTATATAACTAACTGGGACTTAGCACATGTCGACACAGCAATCAGAGATGTGATGACACCTCAGGTAAGCATCCCCCCGGCCCTAGAGTAATCTAGTTAGCATGGCTAAAAATAGCAGAGAAGATGTAGTGGCACAGACTGCACAAGCCAACCCAGAATCCTAGATACATACTCACTCTGTGAATTCACTTCTATTTTTAGCCATGCTAGCTACACTGAAGCTAGGGTGGGGATGCTTACCTGAGATGTGATCACAATGTAGATGTACCCTTAGCTAGCAGCTTTCTTTCAGATTCCAAAATACTCAATACACATTATAAATCCAGGAATCACCTCACCCTTCAATGAAAAGCCACCACTTTAAGAGCAGAAGGAAGTAGTCTTTAAACAGCACCACAGCATCACACATCACTATTATTTTTTAACCTTATCGAGTTCAGACTCCAGGGGGAGATTAAGGCTAGATATACACAATTATTCTTGCTGGAATTTGGCCAGGACACCAGGGTTAACACACCTACTCTTGTAAAAACTGTCATGGGATGTTTTTCATGACAAGTGGTCAGGATCTCAATTTTACCTCTTCTTCAGCAGTAATGTGTCCAACAACACCATATTGAACACTGGTTCAGTACTGAATCAGCAGGAAGAGTGACACCTTCTTATCACCACTACCACATTCTGTCTTACAGGTCTCCCATCTAAGGGCAGATCGTAGCCAGTTCTGCTCTCTCTGATGAAATCACAATCCAAAGTAGATTGGCAACAGATTGGATCTGCTCAGTTCACTAAATTTAAGGCTGCGAGTTCAGGTATAGCAATCATTGGGCCCTGCTACAGTCTCCAAATATGTGGACTATAGAATCCAAATAATACATGCATATATGATGCTAAAGACACCAGAAGCTCTATGTTCTGTGGAGTTTTGACTAGTAATGAGAAAGTCCTGCAACCATTCTAACTAGGGACATGTGAACATATTCACAATAAGTGAAACTGGCAAACTGTTCCTTTTTTACTAGCATCAAACTTTCTGACATCCATCCCAACATTTTCACTGCAGCAAGAAGCACTGTTGGATATCGACACTACTTTCTCTTTGAAAACAAACCCCATTTGATCTCACAGAGAAGGTCCAAGTTAAAGATGACAGCCCTATGTGGCAGAAAAAAAAATTCTGATGTCTTTTCCTCCTGAACAATCTTTTTCTTCCTAGACAGAAGCCTTTGATGAATGCAGCAAAAATTCTGTCAGACTTCAGCGGGGTGAGATTTCACCCTGTGAAGAGAGATTACTTTTTTTTCTTTTTTGTCCACCTGCTGAGAGAAGAACATCACAGAAGGAACTAGGATAGGGAAAGGAAATCAGCTCGTAGGAATATTGTATTGGAAAGCAGAGAGTTCTCAATAGAGAGAGCTTTTCTGTGGATCCCTGAGGGGAAAAGCCCCCTTCCCCATACTCTGCTCTCAGTTGCCTTAGCACAGAATTGGGATGAAAGACGATAGTGGTATGTAGGGCCACTTCACAGACACTTCTGCAAGTATCAGTAAGCCTAGAAGAACTGTTCTGAAATGTTTAAGGACAGCCTTGGGACTAATTGCAGTCAACATCATTTATCTCAAAGAGTCACGCATCATCGGCCACATAGCTTGATTTATCTCATGGCAGTCCAACACATAGGGCCAGTTTGTAGCTGGTGTAACTTGACAGAAGTCAATGGAGTTGCATCAGGATGAATTTGCTCCAGGATCCTGGCAGCAGCATGTCACTTCTTTAAGTCATAGATAAAAACAGATTAGATAAAGCTATTTTTCACATGGTCACACTAAGCCAATGATATTTAACAGACAGAGAACATATGACACATGGAAAAATATGAATCGATCCTAATTACTTTACAGGTTGCCACAATATCAGACTTTTCCTGAACAAATCCCATAATTGAAACATCCCTCTCCTCAATTAAAAGACCTTCTTGAGAAGGCTATGCTATTATAAGGGGAACTAGTAGCAACCCATATACTTAGGTGGCCCATGCTTTCCATTAAGAAGGATTCTTGCAACCTTTTCTTTGAGAAGTTCTTACATCTGCATTGTTTAGAGCAAACCTTTGACTTTCAGCAGGGCAAATGTCCTTAGGTTACAGATCTGTCTTTACTTCATCCCAGGAAACTCTGTTTATCTTTTACTAAATTTGTAAGTTCAGACTTATTTCTCTGCCAAAGCAGCAGCAGCAGACACTGTACTGGGAATAGTACTGGAAAAACATTTCTTCTGAATTTGTTTCCCAAGCAAAAAAAGACAGATTTGGCAATACTGAAAAAGTTTGCAAATTCATGTCATTTTTGCTTAATTGTTTCAGCCCATCTGCTTCCCCCGCCCCCACAAAATAATCCAAAAAATCAAATCCTTTGGATATTTTGAATGAAAACGTCTTTTTGTTTTGAACTTCCCATCATTGAATTTTGAAATTCCCATCATGATGTGAGGATGGACTAAATGCAATCAGACCTCCCTGCCCTGTTTATGGTAGATGAATCCTAACAATGTCAACACAAACAAACTTCTTAAAAGAGGGGTTACTAAAAGGTGGTCCATGCTACAAAAACTTTGAGATGTTCCAACTTGGTGGGAGATTGTCACAGTGACCACCTGGCTTCCCAGTCACAACTGCATAGAGCACCTCACCTCCCATTCATGATCAAACAACATCCATGTGACAGCTACAGCAAAAGAGCCAACACCACATGACCAGGCAGCTCTCACTGGACTGTCAGCGAGTACTTTTTAGGTCACAGACCACAGTCTGGATCATAGTATGTATATACGCACATAAAAAGGTGAGAAATTTCCATCAAATATATTTAGGCAGGTTTTCAGGGTTGGCTTAGGGTTCTGGAAATGGCTCATCTGTTCTGCCCAGCCTAGAAAGGAGCTTCCCTGGCCCACCTGCTCAGGGAAGGAGTACCCCAGATGAGCCTGGGGGTGCCCCTTTCCAGACTTTTTATGGGCTGGGCTACCCAGGTAGTCTCTACAGCTGCTCTCTTCCTTCTACCCAAGACTTCAGAGCCTTTGCTCCTAGTCCTCCCCACAACCCAATCAGGTCTTTTTTAATGTAGTTCAACCTCTGCACAGAATTATCTTTGGAGTGACTCACACACAAAGAAGAAAAAGAGAAACTGAATAAGTTGCTACTTACTGGTTAACACAGTGATCGATCTCACTGGTTTGGAAACCATGTTGGAATTCACCACCATCAGAGTCACTATGTAATAAAGGCCATGATAACTGGCATTGAAAACCACAGGGGAAGGTAAAGTGCTGTTGAATTCTTCAAACTGGAAAAAGTAGTTCTTGGATTCACCAGTTATCTTCACAACGTACACAAAGGACGAGCTCACTACATCAGACTCCTCCAACGACACTACAATGCAGTTGTCATCTCGGACAGTAACTTGGAAAGGTGCTGCATTCTACAAGACAATAAAAGAAGAGATACTAAAGGAAAATCCAGGGTATCATCAGCAATTTCACTTTTATCTACACGTTTAGGTATTTACACCACACTCATTCCTGTGGCATTTCTGTGCCTGATCCCAGTGGGATGATAAATAAGAATTTCATTCCACGAGAGGGTTAGTTTGCAAAATTCTTGCAATCTTTTTAGGACCTGACCCAAAGCCCAAAGTTAATGCTACATGATTATTAGGCAAATCCATCTGCCAATGCAAGATTGTTCCCTACAGTATATTTTCCAATGCTATGACTAGTCCAGCTTTCAATGTCCCGAAAACTCTGCTGTTTCCCTGGGAAGACTATTTCTGATATGCAGCCTGAATTGCCCTTTTCACCTCACGGGTTGCTGGTTGATGGTGGGGTTTTTTGTTTGTTGTTTCTTTTAGTAGGGGCAGGGATGAAAGGGGGATACCAGGTGAAGAAGGATTTTAGAAAAAGCTGCAAACAATACTATTGAGGACAGTAGGGTCAATGGAAATGTCTTTATTATCCAGAAGCAGGGCACTGTAGGCAGGGCCGATGAGAGGAGGGAGGGGAGAAGCTGGTACAAATTACCGGGGCCCGGCGGTCCGGAAGGGGGCCCGGGGCCCGGCTTCCCCGCCCCCCCCCGTCAGTCCTGTTTAGCCAGTCTGCCCTTGCTGGGGGGCCCGAAATTTTTTTTTCACCAGGGCCCGAACCCGCTCTCGGTGACCCTGACTATAGGCCTGATCTTGGGAAATGGCAAGAATGTGCAGCTGAGGGAAGATTTCTGTGATATAAGAACTGACCAAGCACTCTCAGAAAGTCCTGTCTAAGCATTCACTGGGTGCTTAGCACCTCTCAGTATCAGGCCTTATCTTTGCATCTCAAAAGCTTTCATTAGTGTCTGGGACATGAGGGAATAGGAACTCTTGTCAGTCACTGCTTTTTCATTTCCTAAGTTAAGTCATTTCATTTTAAATGTTTCTTTCATATGCAGTTAAGAAAAAAATTGAGAGATTTAATCTTGTTTTCCTATATCATGAGCATATAAAGTCACTGCCAGCTGAAAAACCTTTTCCTTTTATTAATTGCAAGCCAGCTGTCAGCAAGCAGCACTTGTTCTCTACAGGAATTCCGAACATAACTGCTGTAATTAATTAGAAGAAAAGATTAATCTTTACAGCAGTGGTTACTTCTCTTTTTTCTTCCTTCTCCCTTCCCCTCCACCCCTTTTACAGATGCAGTATTGCCAACCTCAGGCATTCAAAAATCAGGAGTCAGGCCCCCCAAAATCATAAGATTGGCTTAAGAATCATGAGATTTTCAAAAATAATAAACATTTTTATTATTAATTATTATTAATTTGCCTTCTGGGTTTTGGCTCAAGCTTTTTTCAAGCTTTTCTCCACAATCATGAGGGCTAGAAACTTATTTTTCTACAAATTAAAGCGGAGGTTATTGCAAAATGAAATTATTCCAGGAGCTGGGGTTTGAAGAAGAATACCAAATATCTGAAAGCTGGTGATAAATTTGCAAGAGTTGGCAACATTGTATATAGTAGAGAACGGAGGTTGAAACCATCAACATTAAGTACTACAGAAAGTGGAGGTCCTACAAAATGGCAAACTGGGTTTCAGATCCTGAGTACAGTTGCAGGCCCTGAGTCTGTAGAGAGGCTGAAACAATAGCTCAGAGAGGTGTGAACTACCCTGTACAATGGGATGTTAACTTCTAGACCTTCTATTCTGGGGAACCCCTCCACTACCACCTCTCAAGGAGGGAATTGTGTGAGAAAAGTGAAATGGGCTAGCTCACCCACATACCCACAATGATACACCAAGGTTACTGGAGTAAATACTGTGGGAGTTCCCCTGCCTCTTAAGAAGTCTGTGTTGCCCCTGCTGCTCTCAAAAGAAGTGGTGCTTCTACTGCTGCTGCAGAAGGAGGGAAAGGCTCAAGTTGCTGCCCCTGTATCTATGGGAAGGGAGGAGCCCATCAGCTACTGCCACTCCAACTAGGGGAGGGGTCACAATGTAGGATCAGTGCTGTGAGGGTGAAATCACAAACTGGCCCCTATGTCAAGGTGAACCTAGAGCCACAGATTGCCTTAATCTGTCTCCATATAGATAGGGATGGGCCAGGAGACTTGTTCCTAAAAAAGCTGAGAGACTTTAGAGCTGGACACAAACTGCAGCATTGGTCTTTCTCTATAATGGATGTAACCTGGACCCAAACCTGGGATAAACATCAGTTCCAGATTTTGATTTGATGTTTGCACTTTGGTTCCAATCTCTAATCCTAAAATCCTTTTAAGTAATTTTAGGACTTTAAAATGATACACACAACATATTATTAGGAATTAATATGTTATGGCAAAAGTTTATTACACTTTGCAGATGGCATAGTCATTGCCCCAAAGAGTTTACAGTCTGAGGTCCCAACCCTGCAAAGACTTACACATGAAGACTTACAAATGCTTACCTGTTCTCCATTTGGATTGATATGCTTACCTTTTGAAGTCAATAGGGCTAACCATACATGTCTTTGCCTAAAACCCCAGTCCTGCAATCTGACTCACACAGGATCCAATTGCAGGATTAGGGATTACATTTTAGAGCTGGTCAAAAAAACCCAGAAACAAACAAAAAAGCAACAACAACAACAAAACGAGGGGGGGGGGGGATTTGGGATTTCATCCTCCCCCCCATCAACATTTTAAATTATTCCTACTACATCCCTCTAACCCAGCCCCATGGGACATCAAGGAAGTGTCCATAAAGTTGGTCTCCATGAAACACGGATGTGCCTGTCTCTTCACAAAGAATCACAGAAAGAGTAACTTTATTCTAAGACTAAATAAGGAATTATGGTCCTGATTAATAGATTATATACCCACAAGGGACCACTGTGGTCTCATCTGAGCTCCTGTAATAACACAGGTCATAGGATTTCCCTTTATTTCTGTTTGAACTAGCGCATATCTTTTAGAAAAACATCCAATCTTGATTTTAAAATTGCTAGTGATGGAGAATCCAGCACAACCCTTGGACAGCAATTCTAATGGTTAATTACCCTCACTGTTAAAAATTTGCATTTATTTCCCTTATGAATTTATCTAGCTTCAACCTCCAGCCATTGGACTGTGTTAGATCTTTCTCTGCAAGACTGAAGAGCCCATCATTAAATATTCGTTCCCCTTGTAGGTACTTATAGACTGATCAAGTTGCCAAGTCACTTAACCATGTATCTAACATGAAGCATGTGAGTAATCCCATTGAAGTCAATGGGGTTTGAAGTCAATAGAACTACTCATATACCTAACTTAGGCCCATGCTTCGGTAGATAAGGTAAACTCTGCTATCCCTAAAGATACTCTGGCTTCCTCACTTCTAACCAGAACCTATCCCAGCACCGTCCCCAATCCCCTGGCCTAACTTCTTGCTATACATTTAAAAGAAAGAAACAAACAAAAAGCCCTATTGAAAATCGGTATTTTTTTTTTTTTAATAATGGAGATATCCTATCTCCTAGAACTGGAAGGGACCTTGAAAGGTCATGGAGTCCAGCCCCCTGCCTTCACTAGCAGGACCAAGTACTGATTTTGCCCCAGATCCCTAAGTGGCCCCCTCAAGGATTGAACTCACAACCCTGGGTTTAGCAGGCCAATGCTCAAACCACTGAGCTATCCCTCCCCCCCAAAGGCAATTTAAGGCAGGCAATTACAGTTTAAACCATAGTTCCTCATATTAATCGTAGTTTAGGTTACTGGTGGTGCTAATAAAGCACCGCTGGAAATTAATGATATAATTGCATTTGTATATAGACTCAGCATATAATTATATGCTTATAAGTGTCAATCATATTTGGTGCGATTTTATTCTTTGATATGTATATGGGTGTTGTACTAACTGCACCAAACTATATTTTATTAAAATTTTTCCCATCACAAGGTGTGCTGGACGTGATCGTAAATTCCACCCATCTGACAGCCAGGTGACCCCCCCTACATAACTCTCATACGATCATCATAACATAACTGAGGCACACTATATAAAAATCCTCACAGTAAGTTGCTACTGTTACCAGTGGTAAGATTCAGATGCAGACAATAATGAATTCTAAGTGAGTGATCACTGAAGCAAACAGCTGCCAGTGAGTTTGTAAAAGAGGTAATCACCCTGCCTCACACACCTGCGCCCATATGCTTTAAACTATACCCTGCATGATGCACATTTTTGAGTGACATCTGTTCTATACATTACAAGCATTGCATGGCCTTCTTCAACAATTTCTGACCTTTGGTTCTGACACTCAGGTTCTGATTTCAAAATGCAGGGACAGATGATAGATCAGAATACAGGACTCAAAAATTGATGTGAAAACTTAGGTCATTTTTCTCCCGTCTTGCATATGCAGTCTGATTTTCTAATGTTTCTAAAAGAGTGGGCCAATGTGTGATGTTCTCTCTCTCTGTATGAGAAGGTGGTTACTGGCGGATATTGGTTTTGTGCTTTTGGGAGGAAGGGCGGGGACAAAACCAGCATTGTTTCTAAGCACCACTTTCAGTGATAAACATGCCCCACTTAACTAGAATGTAAAGCTGGTGTCTCTTAGGACTGACAGCATCAGTATGGTAAATACACATTTCATTACTTCTGGTCAGCTACCTTCAGGATTTAATTTGCTGGTGTCGCAGCTCGAGTGGCTGTTTTATGCCTGTGGGGAAATTTGGCAGGACTTGTGTATTCTGAACCAAATGATTAGCTCCAACTTCCTTCTGAGTTTATTATCACAAGCTTGTGCTGCACTAAAGGACTTCGAAAAAGGAGGAAGTGAATCCTGCACTCTAGTGTCTGCTTGCAGTCCCTTTCAGCACAGGGATAAGTCATGACAATGGAATTTCCAACCAACAACCAGTTCCCAATTTAAAAAAGCAAGAAAATATAATGACATCACACAAACGGCTATTCAAAGAGTAATGGGAAAATAAATGCCATGCAGCAGAGCTCACAGCTCAATATTCTAGAAGTCTATGTCCTCCTTTTAGATTCCTATAACAGTGGTCTCCAACCTTTTTACGCCTAATATCACTTTTTGACTCTAAGGCCAACCCAGGATGTACCACGCCCCTTCCCCAAAGCCCCTCCCCACTCACTCCATTCCCCCTCCCCCCCCGTCGCTCGCTCTCCCCCACCCTCACTCACTTTCACCAGGCTGGGGCAGGGGGTTGGGGTTGGGGTTGGGGTTGGGGTTGGGGACGGGGTGAGGGGTAAAAGCTCTAGGAGGGGGTACAGGGTGCTGGCTCTGGGAAGGGGGTCAGGGCTGGAGCAGAATGTTGGGGTAAAGGGTGCTGCCTCTAGGAGGGGGTCAGGGCTGGGGCAGAGTGCATGATAGACAATAAACAACCCCCTTTATGGAAGATGCAACATGTCAAGACTCCCCTTGGAATTTTTTCCTTGACAGATTATTACAGTCTATTACAGATTGTCAGTTGAGTAGGCAGAGACACCGTGTGAGTCTTGGAAGAATCCATCCTGGTCATTACACATTGTCCAATGCACTCTAGGACAGGACACAGTTTTGAAGAGTGTCAACCATAAGAAGACAGGAATTGTCTGAGGTAGTCATAAAGGATTGACACAGGAATAATAGGATGGGATTTAGTAAACCAAGAAGCACCAGTTCTTCACAGGTTATAAACAGATACTAATTAAACAAATACTCTGTAGAAATGGAATCCCCTTGCCATAAAGATTTTCCATGCAAAAAGGAGTATTTTAAGAAGTGAAAATACAACAAGAACATTGACTCTCAATAATTTATGATGTTTTATTTAGGTTAACACATCATTTCTGGCATTCTGCTCTATTAACAGTGTCCTCGGCACTCACACTATTTTGGGTCTTGAGAAACCAGTAATAACAAGCTGGTAATCGTATTTTATAAATAAGGTTAAAAAATTCTTTGTTCTGGGAGACAGCATTAAAGAGACAGCATCCCCCTTTCCATTCCCTGCACCAATTGAGGCAGAAATGTTTGTTTTTGAAGTAAATGTCAATGTTTTATCTATGGAGTGTGATGTTTTACTACTATTTGCTAAAGCCAGTCTGCTGGGTTTTAGAATTATTACTAGAGACTGTTCACCCTTTTACTCAGGGCTTAAATTCTTATGGAGTATTTCCTGGAGCCCCCCACCTCCCGCACCAACATACTATAAAAACTCCAAGGGGGTTGAAAATATTTACGAGATCTCTGCTCCGGACAGCTCCAGCTGAATTTAAAGCCCTGCTTTTACTATAACTTTAATTGAATCAAAATAGGTGAGAAATGGAAGTGTTTGGATTCAGTTAAGATGATGATACTTAAAAAAAGGTAACATCTAGTAAAAACACCAAATATTTAACTCCTTCCGCCGCCCCCCGGCAAAAAAATACAAAAAAATTGTGATGGGCACAAACCAAAGCTAGGGATCCAAAGAGCAGGAACGTTGAGGAAGTTCAAATCTAGATGAGAATTTATGAATGGCATCTCTCTCTATTCTAGAGCCAATTCACATACACAGCCCCTTGGGAAGTTCAGATCCAGGCTTCAATCTATCTTTAATCCAAACAATTCTTTGAACTTCTCTCTATAAATAAAACTATGACACAAAGAGCACCTGTCCTGAAAGACGATACTAAATTGTACTCCATCCCCAGCTACCAGCACAAATATGTAGCTCTTAGTTATTTATGGAGCACGTGTAATTAAAATTTAGTCGATCCCTAGTGGACATACACACCATAGATTTGAGATGAACTATGTTTTAATTAAGACGGCTCTTCCCACATGATCTGTTATCAGAAATAGAAAATATGATCTGGCCTGGGAAAGACCTATTACATCATCTAGTCAAATCCCCCTGCCAGTGCTTGAATGGTCCCTACAGTGCCTTTCTCCAATCTAGTTGCTTTCCCTGCCTTTGGGAAGACACAGAGTGCAAATTCCCACTTGCACAAGTGTAAAATGATCAGGGTTGCACTTAGTCCAGATAGGAGGATGAAAAGTTCACATTAGATGGCTCTTAAGTTATGGAAAAAAACCCAACATCTAGGCACCATAGAGGTGACAATACAACATTTCCTTGCATATGTATAATACTGCTTTGCATGTACACAACCCCTTTGCATCTGAGGATGCTGAAGAGTATTTCAACATTCTAACAATACTGCTGTGAGGAAGCTATTATATTCACTTTGCATCTGGGGAAACTGAAGCCCAAAAAGGTTGTATGCAGTGTAGTTGTAGCTGTGTGGGTCCCAGGATATTAGAGAGACAAGGTGGGTGAGGTAATATCTTTTGTCGGGCCAACTCCTGTGGGTGAGAGAGAGAAGTTTTCGAGTCACACAGAGCTCTTCTGGCTTGAAAGCTTGTCTCTCTCACCAACAGAAGTTGGCCCAATAAAAGATATTACCTCACCCACCTTGTCTCACCCAAAGAGGTTATTAGATCTGTCTGGAATCACAAAGCAAGTCAGCGGATGAACGAAGAAGAGAAGCCAGGGGTTCTGATATTTTATATTCTGATCATAAGGTGCCAGATTTTAAAGGGCATCAGGGATTATGTCTTATAATGCCTTGGATTTCTGTAGTGTCTTTCATCCAAGGAGCTTGAAGCACTTTAAAAACAGTAATGAATTAAGCTTTAAAACATGCTTGAGACATAAGTAAATTATATCCCCAGTTTAAAAATGTGTTAATTATATATTTACTTACTCAATAACATCCACATTTTAAAACCTCCCTCTGTACATAGTTACTCCAGCTAGTTAAAATTTCTGGAATTTTTAAACTGATCACATTTCAAAATAAAAAATTTTTTTTTGGAAAAAATGCCAATTATTTTTCCTTGGCTTATTGACCAACTCTAGAGCTGATAAAAATGTTTCACATTTTTGACATTTCAAATCTGAAAATATTGAAAAAAGCAAAACAAAATGTTCATCCATTTCCCCCTTCTTTTCAACCCGTTTAGCTATTTATCCTGCTGTGCTGCTATGGGAAGTAATAATTATTAATTTTAAAAATATATTTTAAAATATTAGCTGATAAAGAAAAGTCAAAACACAAAATAAACTTACTGTTTCAATGCTGCTTATTGTACTCACAGACTTCAGCCTAATATATGTGACATGCTGGCAGACCAGGTGCCAACTCTTGCCAAGGCTTTAGGTTTCAGCTGAGCACTGACAAATTCATTGCTGGAAACCAATCTGTGTGTTAGTATGATTAAACACGTTGTAAGTCCAATATCCATCTTAGTCTTTATGAAATGCTTGTAAGTTACTGCATGCATTAATCTCACTTATAATATCTTTATCACATGCTATAAGGTAATATTTAAGATTTTGCTTTGGAACTGTAAAAAAATGTTTGCTCTGAAGCTGTAACTCAGACTGGAGGGATCGTCTCCTGCCCATCAAGGAGGACTATCAAAACTAAACAGGCTATTGTGAGACATCACAATAACAAAGACTTTGTTTATTGCCCCTTTACACCATGAAGAGGCTACATGCTAAAGGGCGCATCCCAACAGCTTGAATTTTGGAAGAAGGAAATAAAAATAGCTGACAAGAAAATGTTTCATCTTTTTGCTGTTTGCTCCAGCCCTGTGACAGTCTAAAGAAACCGAACAGAGATCCCCACGTCAGCCTGGGTTAGCCCTAAAAGACTTTCACAGCTGACAGATTTAAAAATTTTATTAAGATGATGTTATAAAAAATAGTGAACAGAGTTTGAGCATAGAAGTTTCTGGTTATCGGGGAATAAAATACAGATTATCGAGGGTGCAAAGTTTGCTTTAAGATAAGGTGGCATGAGGAATACATAATCTGCAATATCCCCGATTGGGGTAAAAGGTTGATGGGTCAAAGTACAGACATTGAGATATGAGGGTATGAAGTTCATAAAGTGGCTATGTTCAGGTGTGGATTATAATGAGTGGATATGATGATGATGGACTGACCCTCATTTGGTGAGATTTAATGTTCAGGGAGTTTATGGTTCCAGTTCATATGATCCAACGGAGAAGGTCACTTGGTCCCTTTCTCGTAGTGGGAGAACGCCTACTACAACTCTGTCACCTTTTAAAACCACAGATTGTATCATTTGTGTATATATACTTGTCTGCTTTAACCTTGTAACAACTCTCTCATTTCTTAGTTAATAAATCCTAGTTTATTACAGAATTGGCTACAAGCACTGTCTTTGGTGACAGATCTAAGGTACAAATTGACCTGGGATAAGTGAATGGTCTCTTGGGACTGGAAACAAGCTGAATATTTGGTGATCTTTGGTGTACAATAACCAACTATCAGTAACTCCAGCTTGCCTGGGTGCCAAGGTAGTCTGGAATGCCGAAGGGGACTGTCCGTGACTCCATGGTAAGACTGTTAAAGCGCTTTAGGAGTTCACATTTGTCACTGGGTTGGCAAAATCTAGTTATAGATAATGCTATGTTTTAGTAATGGGTATTTTTAGTAAAACTCATGGACAAGTCACCGGCAGTAAACAAAAATTCACGCCCGTGACCTGTCCATGACTTTTACTTTATACTCCTAACTAAAACTTGGGCAAGGGTGGGTGGGGGGACGGGACGGTCTGGGGACACCATGGGTGCTGGGGTGGTGGCTCAGAACCCCGCTGGTGATGGGGGGGGGGGACAGTTGGTGGGGCTGGCAGGGGCTCCCTACCCAGCTCCTCATGTTCCTGCAGCTCCTAGGCGGTAGAGGGGCCAAGGGGCTCCATGCGCTGCTCCTGCCACAAGTGCCAGCTGCACAGCTCCCATTGGCCAGGAACCGCAGGGGCGGAGCCTGTGGGCCCAGGCAGCACACGGTGACGGAGCTCCTTGGCCCCTCTGCCTAGGAGCTGCAGGGCCATGCCAGTGGGAGCGGGGGAACCCCCCACCCTGAGGTGAGTACCCCCCACACCTCCCAACCCCCTGCCTCTAGCCTGAACCCCCTCTCACACACCCAAACTGCTGCTGCTGGCCGCTGCAGAAGTCACGGAAAGTAACTGACTCTCAGCCTTAATTACAGAACATGCAACTAGTTTGGGCTTTCTGCCCTGCTTCTTGACAGTCTGCCCTGAAGGTTGGCACTCACTGTTGTGAGCCACTCCAGACAGCATGACATTATGTAGAGAGCTGACCCACTTATTAGGTATGCCATGATATTATCTTACTTTTATGTGGTATTTTCTTCCCAAAGAATCCCAAAGAAACTTAATTTTTCCAGTGCAAAAATGGAGGGAGAAAGGAAAAAAGTGAAAGAAAGTGGTGAAAATTCAAATTTTTCACATTTTTAAAAATACTTTTTATATTTTTTCCTGTGCAAAAAATTAAAAATAAGAGCAAGTGCCCACCAAAACATTTTCTGAAACAATTTTTTCTAAATAAATCATTGTTCAAACTTTTCCCCTGAAAAACAAAAATAATCATGAAAAATTTCAAATAAAAAATTCTTTCGCTTTGCTCAAAATGCATCATATAACATTTATTTTGTTCAAGCAGCTCTCGTGGCTCTTCCTCCCAACAGGGCACAAAGAGTGCTGATTCTAGAGACGTCAGACACTAGCTATGTCTAATAATACCTTCAATTCATGCAGTGCCTTCCATTCAAAGATCTTGGAGCACTTTACAACAGAGTTAGCCAAGAAATATTTTCCTGTGCTGTGGACATTTTTGAGTTTTTTGAATATTTCCCTATTTCCTCACTGGAATGAAACTAAGATCTTTTGAAATTATTAAAAAAAAGGAGAGAGAGAGAGAGAGACAGACAGACAGACAGACAGACATCCCAATATAGCCAATAAGGACACTCACCTGGGATGTGGGAGCATGACAGAGTAGGGTGAGTGCTCTAACCACCAGACTATTGTTTTTTCTCGGGTGTGTCATTCTTTCTCATTTTGACCAGAAATTCCATCCTGGACCTGACACTTTCCCTAAATGAATCGGCATTTTCTGATGAAAAATAGTTTTGTTGAAAAATTCTTGACCAGCTCTACTTTACAGTTAGTGAATTAAGCTTTAAAACATGCCCGAGAGATCTGCAGGGAGAACACCAAAGGAGCCTAAGGGTGAAATCTTGGCCCCATTAAAGTCAAGGAGATCTTTGGGATTGATTTCAATCTTAAGCAAATTTAACTCCCTTCACCTCTTATGAAAATCTCAGCTTTAGAGACTTTCTCAAAGGTCAGGCAAGTTTATGAGATAATAGCTTTTAACTTTTACTGGGCCAAATTCTATTGCTGGAAGAGACAGACACAAGTTTTCAAGCTACAACAACAATGCAGATTGTGCCAGTCAAGAATAAAACTCAGATCACCCGACTTCCCCTCCTGTTCTTCAACCAGGCCATGGCCCTATAATTACTCTCAGTAGCTTTTTCCCCCACAACCTGTCAATAACCAGACACCTGACTATAGTGAACTCGCTCCCTTCAAAGATGATTTCTTTCGGTTCAGACAGAGGGTTTTAAAATCCACAGAGAACCTGTTATTCTGCCCTTCACTCACACGGCTGTGTTCTTGTTTTGCACAAATTGGCAGGAGTTGAGTTGAGAGGGTCTGCTGAGATTTTTCAGTTACTTAAACAAAGTTCCTGTGGCTGCTTATTGTCTTCCTTGCTGGAGTGTTTGCTTTGTGGTTTCCTTTTTGATTTTCCCTCTGACCTGAACTCAAAGAGATTGACAACCAACCAATCAATGCCGTTTTTTCTAACTTGCTTGCAAGTAAGGTGACCAGATGTCCCGATTTTATAGGGACAGTCCCGATATTTGGGGCTTTTTTTTTTTAATATGGGCTCCTATTACCCCCCACCCCCGTCCTGATTTTTCACAATTGCTATCTGGTCACCCTACTTGGTAACTCTCTGCACAGCTTTCAGAGTAGCAGCCGTGTTAGTCTGTATCCGCAAAAAGAACAGGTGCCACAAGTACTCCTGTTCTCTCTGCACAGCATGGACTCAATTGCAAATCCACAATGCTTATTTCTGTCACTAAACCCTGATTTGAATTCATTTAAAGTTAGTTTTTAGCCAAGGCTCAGTCATTACGACTTGTAGGAGAGATTCCTGCCTGAAAATGGACCATGATCACAACAGATTATGTGATGTGATACTGGATTTAAGCACATCCTTAAATCCTTTACTGAATAGGGGCTTATGTGAAGACGGGTGGTCTTGTTAATGCCTGTGAATCAGGAGATCTACATCCTATTTTTGATTCTAACCTGAGTGACTTTGGGTAAATTCCATAACTGCTCAGTTTCCTCATCCATAAAGTGATAATATACAACTCACAGCTATGCTCCAAGGTTTAATTTATTAGTGACTGAAGCACTTTGAGGTAACCAGATAGAAGGTGCTATATACACTGTAAATGCAAAAAGTGTTATTACATGCTGTTCTTGGGTGGTTTTTACATCTGACAGTTACTCAGTGATCAAGACCTATCTAAGTATTTATAAACACTCCCATCACCCTGGTATCTTATTCTGAGATGGTTCAGCCGCAGCAGCAGGACAGAAAGCATCAGGATTAAATCTCTACCTGGTTTGGTGGATAGAAATCCTTGAAAATGGAATTTAGAGAATTTGGCCTTGGTCCTTCAATTTCTCTTTACATATTTCTTTGTGGGGTTTTTTCCATTCTTTTGACTGAGTTTTATTCCAAACATGACAGAGGCCAAAGGAGCAAGATAAGGGTTAATACATTAGGAGAGGAAACGCAATTGAGAAAGTGGGTGGAAATAGTCAATGGCAAGTCTGTCACATTACAGTAAAGTCAAAAGTGAGCAGCTTGTGAAGGGGAAAAAAAATCATGACTTCCTCATTTAATTCAAAAGATGGGAGATGGAGTCAGGACTCCAGGATTCTCTTGCCTGCTCTGAATAGAATGAATTGATAAGCTGAGTGACCTTGGATAAGTCACATGACCTCCCTTTCAGTTTTCCCATCAATAAAGTATAATCATATTTACTGTGCTTCCTTCACAGTGCTTACTTGACTAATGATGTAAAGAGCTTTGTGATCGCTGTTGGGCTACTTTTGCAATAACTGAATACAGTAAACACATCCATGTTATTCTGGCTGGCTGGCAGCCATTTGCCAACCAGCATCCAAGGATTTGCATAATCACACTATGGTTATTTCTCAATAACCATACTGCTAATATACAAATTCCTCTGCTCTCAGTGACCCCAGTACTCCTCTTCAAGACACTGCCTCAGCTTCTCCCCATCCCCTCAGACTGAAGCAGAAAACCTTCAACGTTTACTGAAAAGAAGAAATGGAAATAAAAGTAAATGGTACCGTGAAGGGTGGGAGTTATTTGTTTGAGGAAGGATGGTCCAGCACTTAGAGAACCAGCTTGGTCCTCAAGAAACCCAAGTTCAAGTTCCTGTTCCACCACAAATGTCTTGTGTGACCTAGGGCAAGTCACTTGGTGCTAGATATTTTTAAAAGGCCTTTAATCTCTCTCTGCCTCAGTTCCTCATCTGTACAATGGGGCTCATAGCACTTCTCTACTGCACAGGGGGTCTTGAGAGGATAAATTCATTAGCAATTGTGAGGCACTCAGACACTGCAGTAATGGGGGCCATATAAGTAACTAAGACAGGATGTTTTGTTTGGGGGATAGCAAATTTTGTTTTAAGTTTAAAACACACTTTTGATTCCCTTCCCCCCAATCTCTCTCTCTCTCTCTCTCTCTCACACACACACACACACACACCCTTCCTCTCATATTTCTCTCTGCTGCCCCCACACCCCTGCCAACTATGCCCCTGCAGATCGGCTTTTTTTTTTTTAACCCATTGTCATGTATTTCTGTTTACACGTGGAGTATCTCAGATCTTCTCTCCCAATTCAGTTTTGAAACACTCGGGCTGTCTCAAGGTCACTGAAGTTAATGGACTTTGGATCAGGCCCACATATTGCAGTTATTATAAAGAGAAGAGACTTAGTTACCTCTGGCAAGAAAGAGAAGGGGAAGAAAATAGAAAGAGGAAGAGGAAATTGAGAGGGGAAGATTGGCTCTTCTTCTCTGCAGAATCAAAAGAGGGTTTATCTTTTCTGTTTTTGAAAAATGAAGCTTTCAGCCACTCAATAACCCATTTTGGGTGCCCTCCCACCTTTTCTCTTTAGAGTATGAACATATAGTAAACAAATGTAAGCACAATAATTTTAACTTCCTGTTAACTCAGTAGCCATTTGTTGCACTGATAAAACTGAGGTCCTGAAGCTTATTGGCGCAATTTTTCACTGTAGTAATAATTCATTCCAAAAAGTATTCATCCTCTAGGATTCATTCAGGAGACTGATATAAACTACCCAACTTGTTACTGATGAATTGTAAAAGAGGGAATTGAATTATAAAGTCTTCTGGCTTCCTGGTGATAGATTTTATTAAGTTGTATTACTACACTGAGGGTATTTTTGTAATGTAGTTTTAAGTTGCCTCAAGGTGCCTAGAGCATATAGACAGATACTTTTTAAATTATTTGCATAAATCTAAATAAATAATAAAATATACCCAGTTCTAAAGCTGCTTTCTTCTTCTTCTTCTTGGTATCACTATGCATTCTTGGATCAATCCTGGATCTTTATATGCCAAGAGAAGAGGGAAATATTCCATGTCCTCATAAAAGAGAATTGCTGATCCAGCAAATCACTAAATATGAGCAGTGACTCTTCAGGCCTAGAGTCCTGAAGGGGAAGGCAGAATGGATTAAAAGCACCTTCAAACAGACATGGTTTTAGCACAAGACTATGTACTGCACCAATGCATCTGGAATAATGTAAAAAGGAATAAAGAACCCAAACACAGTTGGAGATTAAGAACTTTAAACTGGCTTCAGTAAAAATGTTTTTAAATGGGGGAGCCGGGGGGGGGGGGGGGGGAGGGAGGGAGAAACATGTGTGCCAGATATTAACGGGAAGCCTATTTGTGCTCAATTCATTGGAGAAACATTTCAAGGACATATAATCCTTGTGAAATGATGTGTCCTATATTCCTTGAAGCAGATGACAGTTACATTATGTACAAAGTATCATGTGTGATGAATACTGATTTGTGGGATTTATTATTCTCTCAATATGCAGAACCTATCAATGTAACTCTCCTTCACCTCAATTGAAATGATAGACCCCTCTCTATGTTTCACAGAAGAGGCAATATTGTAAAACTTGTAACCTACAATAAATCTGAATATGCACTGGGGAGACAAGTCACCCATGATTAGGGCTCTTGTGGTGAAACAAAAACAGCCTTGTTGTTGACATGTGTTCCTAAAACATGTGACAATTAACAACAAGCATGAGGTTAAAAATCACTTCATATTCATTGGTACCAAGGAAAATGGGAGCAAAATCAGAATTCAATGAACAAATCTTTGTACATCTGGCTTATCTTTGTAATTTATTTCTTGTCGAGACAAGACAAGAAATAAAAATAACGCACATTTAATCAAGACTAGAACTTAAAGATTCCCATTCCTGTGGAATCTAGGCCCCTCACAATCTTTAACGTATTTATCCTTGCAAAACACTTTGTGAGGTAGGGGCAATCCCCATTTTACAGATGGGGACAGTGCTCTGCCATCGACTTAGCTTGTCTTCACCAGACCCACAAAATTGACACTGCTGCATCGATTGCAGCACTGCTGATTTAGCCGTAAGTATAGACAAGCCCTAAGTGACTTGCCTACAGTCATAGAGGAAGTCTGTAGAGGAGCAGGGAATTGAACCTAGGACCCCAAGTCCTAGGCTAGGGCCCTAACAACTGAATCATCCACCATCATATTTAAGTAGCTTACTGTTGTTACAGTGCTTGAAAAAAAAAAAAAAAAGACAACTTTGCCCAGTACCTAGAACAATGTGGACCCTGTCTTGGTTGAAGCCTCTAGGCACAACCACAATATAAATCATTATTATTAATAATATAAAACATTCACCATCATCTGACTGTCAGTGCAAAGCAGCATGCACTCCACACCAAATAAAGCTGGACTCGGAACAATAGACATCATGCTGTTATTTCAGCCTGTCCCTAGAGAGCTGAATTCCCATCAACAACTGCAGGTTTGGCAGCATTACCCAATCAAGCCCTGATGCAGCCTTAAATCAAATACGTACAGTTCTCAGCATCACCACAATATGATACATTTACAGACAGGGGATGCACATACAGGATCAATACCAAATGTATTAGAAGAATTTTTACCTAAAATTAGATTTGAGATTGAAAATATGTTTAAAAAAAAATCACCTTTTTTCCTTCAGTGAGCTAATGAACTTTCTGATTTCTGCTAGAAGCACCAATGTGTCATGAGTGGGACAGGTCTCAGAGTATTCTAGATCCACCAAGACAAGGGAATTGCCAAAGGTTTCATGCAAGAGCCTTCAAGACCCTACTACTAGAATCAAGGAATTCAGATAAGTTGGCAATAAAGTCTTTGAAGGTTTTCCCATCACTAATAATAGTATAACAGGAGTCACTGAATGGCACTGTTACATATAATTTTACAAGCTTGCCTCATAGCATTCAAACACTATTCACTCTTTGGACAATGTGTTGCACTATTGTTAGTTTAGCCATGTTGTTACTTTATTGGGAAGCTGTGGCAAGCAGCAGGGAACTTTGCTCTCTGCCTAAATTTCTCCAACTACAGTAAATTCTTGAAGCAGAGTTGCTCCTGGAGGAACCAGGAACTAGTGTGTTGGCGGAGATCTCTAAAGAGAGGTTGGGCCTGTGTTCTGCTTGACCACTTGTGTTCTAGAACTGGTGCAAAGTGAAAAACAAACAAGTTGCAATAAGAATATATCCATTGCATAGCATAGTGATGTTTCATTACCTTGTATCGGTAAGTTGCCTTGAAATCCTATAGTGAAAGATGTTCTATTGTAGAAATACAAAATATTATTAAATCTACAGATTGAAGCTTCAATCAACCCTCTGGCTGAAAAAAAAGTTCTACATTTGGGGGAAGTTTAGATCTAAATCTGAACTTCAGTTTTGGACACCATCTCTATAAGAGGGACATGCAAAAATACTGGATCCAAACACCCTTGTTCTTTGGGAAAGTTTGGATCCAGATTCAAGAATATTGTGGCTCAGGCTCTGCGCATAATAGTATCCGGAATAGAAAGCACACAGACTTCCCCCATCCTCTCCATCAAATTGTCAGTCATAGATAGTAACGAATGAATATTTTTGATGAACGAACTATGCTATAATGCTATAACTCTAAATTCCCAGTTGGAAGAAGAGTAGTAGGGGGAAGTCATGACACTACATTAAATTCCTCCTTCTCTTCTATTCTCTCATTTGTTCTTAGCATTGGACAGGCTTTTTGCTTTCCGAAAGGGACAAGAGACTGAACCTGAGTCATCTGAAATGGATTAAGCCAATTGGAAGGTATTGACTGCAGCAGTCATGCATAGAGTAATACACGATTATTTCAGGCCCAGCTTTTCTTAGGGTGTTGTCAAAGGCAAAGAGATTTTGTGCACACAATAATTGACACTAAAATTGAGAAAAAAAGATGTACTGTTGCCACTGTACTGTTGCCATTGACATTAGTGAGTTTTACAAATTTATACACAGTGGTTTTTGGATCCTGATATTAATTTAGGCCAGAGGCCTGCATGTTAAGGACCAAATCCTATTGCACAGGACAAATCTTATATAAAATAGGAATTATCTTGTGAAGCAAAGCTACGAGGCTGAAAAACAGATGCCTTATCCCAAATAGGCTAAGCTGCTCTCACAGCCTGCTGCTACAGGATAGCGGAAAAAGTCAGACATGGCCCTGCCATTCTCCCCACATGGACAGGGTGCAGGGCTATTAATTCCCCCATATCTCATCAACAATCTCCTCCCTCGAAACTCTATGCCTTCTAAAGGAGGCACCACAGAGCTGTGCTCCATAGGATACCACATCTCCTATTTATGAGTGTATTAAGGTAGCAGCCAGACCCCAGTCAGGATTAGTGCCCCACGGTGGTGGGTGCTGAACACAGGACCAGATCCTAAGCTGGTGCAAATCAGCGTGTCTCTATTGAATTAATGGAGCAGCAACAATTTACAATGGATAAGTATCTGGCCCATTGTCAGTGACAGTCCCTGACACCAAGAAGATAAGGACCTGACAAAAAGAAAGTGGCAGCAGAATACACCACACACATTACAGGAAGTCAGATTTACAACAGACATGCACATTAATTCCTATCTTCTTTTTTGGGGGGTGGGGGGAAAGGAAAGGCAAGACAAGCAACATATGAAAGGTGTGGGAGTGGTAGCAATCAAAGCATATACAAACTTTATATACATCTGTTATGGGTATGTTTGACATATACACCTCTACCCCGATATAACGCTGTCCTCGGGAGCCAAAAAATCTTACTGCGTTATAGGTGAAACCACGTTATATCGAACTTGCTTTGATCTGCCGGAGTGTGCAGCCCTGCTCCCCCGGAGCACTGCTTTACCGCGTTATATCCAAATTCATGTTATATCGGGTCATGTTATATTGGGGTAGAGGTGTATTTTTAAAAATATATGTCATATACATAGCAGTCCCTCAACTTACCATTAGAAGTTGGAAGATTTCTTATTGGTGTCTGGATAGAATCTGTGTGTCTGAAAGAGGGCTTTGAAGAAGGAGAAGCTGTTGGCCTCATGGATCAGATTGGGCAGGATGTGCCATGCATAAAGAAGTGGTGTGGAAGAAGGCTCAAAGAGAATTGTGGGAGCAACAGGCAAACAGATGCTTGAGACTGCCATTGTTGGCAAGAAAGAAGAGCAGGCAATGATGTGGTAAGAGACCTGCTGTTAAGGTCCTTGAAGGACAAAAAGCTTGAACTTGATAAAATTGACAGCGTGCTGCCACAGAAGGGATTTGGTGAGAAAGAGGACATGATCAGAAACTCAGAAACCATTGTATAAATATTAAGCATTATTATATGAATGGGAAGCCCAGGATTTCACCACTAGACTGCTCCTGTAATTTCTCTGCCTGAGACCAGTACTAAGGTTTTCACTATGCATGCCAAACCGCAATATGTCAAGCTCCTTATATTCCTCCAGTCATTCACACAATAAAGTGCCATTAAATATTTCCCTGCCCTTGTCAACCATCCATAACCTTTCATAGCAGAACCAATCCCAGCTCGGTCAATTGAGACAGTGCTAGAAATGTCCTTACATCTCAAATTGCTAAGAATCAATTTCTTCCTGCCCCCCACTTCCTTGCCCCCTCCCCCGCTAGAGATCAGTATAACAGGAAAGAAGGCAAATAGCACATCAGCTTTGGATAATTACTTCCTAGACGGTATCATTTTTCTTTTGGATGTTCTGCCAAGCAGTTAAAAATCTCAGAAAGAACGGAGATGTATTTAATTAAATCCCTCTTAGAGATTTCTGTCTTACCAGGGAGAAATCCTTATCATTTTTGTTTATGTAAAATCAATTAGTTATCACACTTGTAACTTTTTTCCTTTGAGAAGTCTTGTTTGAATTATAGTCATTATTCCACCTACATTCTTGGTCTAGCTCCCCAGATCCTCACACTCAACTTGTTTTCTGAAAATGTGCTGTAATTGCTTGGAACACTTGAAACATACTAAGAGATTAAAAGACACAAACATTGCTTCATTGTTATCAGATGTGGTTTTTAGAAAAAAAATTATAGTTTTAACAGTCATGTAAGAAATTCCTCCTCAGCTGTCAATAAAATGGGACAAATCTTCAGATGGTGTAAACTGCATATCTCCAATGGAACTATGCCAGTTATTTATAACAACTGAGGATCTGGACTATTGTTTTAAAGCCACACAGTGCTTTTCCTACTATGCAAAAAACCTCACCCAATACCGAGTTTTATCTAGACTTGAGCCCAAAATCAAAAACCTGGATCTCAACTCCATTGCATTTTGGGGGTGCTTATAGTGTTTGGTTATGCAGAGAGAAAGCAGGATGCAGAGATCCCAAATGGGGAGCCTCAGCTCCCAAGGGGACTACTAAAACTCTGAAGAAAAGAAGGATGGTTTTGTAGTTAATCTATGGGATTTAGACTCTGGAGATCAGGGTTCAATTCCTTGCAGAATTGCAAGAACACAGGCAGAGCCATCCCTTGGGTAGGGCGAATCAGGGCGACTGCTCTGGGTCCCGCGCTTTGGGTAGTCCCACGGGCTGGTGCGATTGGCTGGTATGGTTGGTCCTGGAAGAGACGAATCCGTCACTTCCACCCTGGGTCCCCCCGCTACAGGCCCCATGGTTTGGGGGACCCCGTGGGCTGGTGCAATTGGCCAACGCAGTCAGTCCCGGAAAAGACGAATCCGTCACTTCCGCCCTGGGCCCTGCAACCCCCTAGGGACGGCCTTGGACACAGGGCCACATGCTCTCTAGGCCTCAGGTCCCCACCTGTAAAGTAGAGGTGATGGTAATTTTTACCTCCCAGAGATGTTAAATTAATTAATATCAAATGCTCAGACTGCATGGTGATGGGAAGCCTTAGAAGCTCCTAGAAGGATGAGAAGCACCTGCCATGGTGAGATGTAGTCACAGTGGATCACCTTGTGCCAAGTCCATTTCCTTGGTGAAGGAGAGAGGATTGGGGCTTTACATACTATCTTGAAAAGCTAACCAAAACTTCACACATTGCTCTTTCTTGGATGAGATTTAAATATGAATATATTAATACAGTATTTAGGGGGAGGGAGGTTTCCTCTCCCTCCATTAAAATCCCCAAAACACTGACTAGTCAGATGTGTTTGGAGAGACTCTGGATACAGCTTGGCGTACAATATGGGATAATGGTATGTGGGTATTGTGTGCGTTATTAGTCTCTACTGCTGGGTATTTGCACTTACACTTGTGTGAAGTGGGTGTTAAACACAACATGCAAGGCAATGGAAGACTAGGCACTGTGTGTGCAATCTGATATAAATACATTGGTTCTATATCTCCCTTCCCCTCTCTATTAAAAAGGGGGGAATATACTTCTAGCAGACAAAGCTTGATTAGCAATCTGACACTTAACCATGCAACTGGTTCAGCAAAGGAGGCAGCAGCCTGCCGTTAATGTGTCTCTTTTCTAGGGGAAGAGCCCTGAATAAGGATGAGATGATGGTTCAGCCTCCATTCAATTCACCAACTCTGCACATGTATTCTGTTAGGGGCATAACTAGAGCTGGGTGAAATTTTCGCAGAAATAGTTTATTCACCAAAAAATCCAATTGCAGCCTCAAAATATTGGGGGACCAGGGACTAGATTCACAAGGGAACTTAGGCACCATCCACAAAACCACTGAACAGCTGGTGTCCCCTACATACCGTATTGACCTTTGGTTGAGGTGCTCACTGGGATATGGGAGAACTCAGGGCGACACCAACACCTCCTACTCTTAGTTTGCAAATGTTGTGTCCAAATTTCCTTTGCTTTTAATAAAATAGCCATTAAAATTGCCCCAAAATCGATATGCAGTGTTTCATTCAGGTTGAATACAACATTTTGTTTGACTTGGAACTTGCTATTTGTTTATTTCGTTGAGAAAACCAAAATATTTTTAGTTTGGGTAGCTCCAAAATGATTTTTTTTTCAATTCAGCCAGCAAACCAAACCAATCAATTATTCACAGAGCTTTAGACAGAACCTTGTTCCAGTACACACTCATGTAAATGGATTTTGTGCTGGGAAAGTCTGTAGGAGACTGGAATCCTCCCTAAGGGCACAAGGCAGTAGTAAACACACTCCATAATTACTCAGATGCTTCTGTAAAAGGAGGATTTCCCCATTCATGATCTGAAATCTCAAATATTTTTAGAATAGCATTTAAGCCGGGGTGGGCAAACTATGGCCTGCAGGCTGGATCCAGCCCATCAGGGCTTTGGATCCAGCCCGTGAGATTGCCACTCCCATGGTGCTGCGCAGTTAAGGCAGGCTCCCTGCCTGCCCTGGCCCCACACTGCTCCCGGAAGCGGCCGGCACCACGTCCCTGCAGCCCTTGGGGGGGAGGAGGCAGAGGGCTCTGCGCGCTACCCTCAGCTGCGGGTACCTCCCCCGAAGCTCTCATTGGCCGTGGTTCCAACCCCCTGTCCCAGCTCTACATTCATGGCCCTGTATGCAATTTCCTCACCCAGATGTGACCCTCAGGCCAAAAAGTTTGCCCACCCCTTATTTAAGCTCATATTTAGGATTTACATTTGCTTGTCTCAACGGAGCCATTGCTTTCATCTTCATGGAATACAGTTTGGAATTATAATTCCCTAAAACAGCTGGTTATAAAGCCAGGGGATTTTGTTGTATATATGAAGTACGATAAAATGCATTAAATATTCCATTAATCTTAATTGTATTCTTAACTAAAGGCATCTTTACTAAATATGGATACTTTGTACCTGAAGAGCATCTGCAAAGTGCTCACAGTTCTCCTATGCTAAGTGGGTAGATATTTTAGTCTGGGGGGAATTCTGCACCATTGCGCAATGCAGAACGTTGCAGAAAATGTTACTACAAAAACTAATTTCCCCCTACTGATACTCACACCTTCTTGTAAACTGTTTGAAATGGGCCACCCTTATTACATTGGCCTCATTACCGCTACAAAAGTGATTTTTCTTCCTTGGTATTCTACTGTTGCGAATAGCCCACTTCCACCTTAATTGAATTGGCTCCTTAGCACTGACTCCCCCTCCCCCCTTGGTAAGGCAACTCCCATCTTTTCATGTACTGTGTATTTATATCTGCCTACTGTATTTTCCACTCCATGCATCTGATGAAGTGGGTTTTAGCCCACGAAAGCTTATGCCCAAATAAATTTGTTAGTCTCTAAGGTGCCACAAGGACTCCTCATTGTTTTTGCAGAAATTAATGTTTTTGTGCATAATTTCCTATCCCCCACAGTGGGAGAGAGTAGAGAGTTCCTACCAGCTGCAGTTTCCAGCATGCCCTGAGGGAAGGAGACAGTTGCTCACAGGAAACTCCACACAAGCCTGGCTGGGACCCAGCCACAGGCTGTTTTTCCTTTGGGATCCCTGGGTGGTAGAGGGGCTGGTGTCTGGGCTGGGGGGCCACGGCTAGGCTCTGGGAGGGAGGGAGAGGGTGTTTGGGCTGTGAGGGCAGTGGCTGGGCTGGGGGGGGGGGTCAGATGTATTGGCTAGGTGTGGGGCCTGCGGCTGGACTTGGGGGGGGGGGAAGGGGTTGTGGTGTCTGGCCCCCTGACTGGGCTCTGGGTGGAAGTGGGCCAAGAAACAGGAACTGGGTTGTCATAGGGTTTTTTTTTTTAACTCTACTCCTGGAGGAATTTTTGTATAGGTCGGTATTTTTACAGACATACCTGATGACAGGTATTTTGAAATATATTACCAAAATAATTGAAACTGGCATGATTATGTAGTGTTATTTTGACAAATAAAATTTGCAGAATATTAAACTATTGTGAGCAGAATTTTTATTTTTTTGGCGCAGAATTCCCCCAGGAGTAATATTTAACATATTTCAAGGGTGGGGAAACATATGCAGAGGTTAAGCGACTTGTCCAAGGCTACATAGAGAGTCAATAACAGCAGCGCTGGGATCACTAGAAGTCATAAGTTTTCTCTCATCACAAATGGCCCCTCTATTGATATGGGATACCTATATCCTGGATCCAAACATCTTGGGACTTCGGTCCATTCAAACTTTGGCTCAGAATTCTGTGGCTTGAGTCCAACTCTAAATCTGCTGCTCTAACAACAAAACCGTTCTCTATGCTGACACGATCATTACAGATGGGTTCAGTGAATTCCACATATTCAAGCAGAAAAACATTGAATCTGTGCTCTGGAACCAGTTATGAAACAGGCCCTTTCGGGATCTGAGCTGAAACCAAAAATATTGGCAAATTCAAACTTGACCCTCTGTTGAAATTTGCAGTGGTTTGAGTTTAAGATTTTGGATTTGGCTTATTTAAAATGATTCATTCCCAGTCTGGCTTCCCACAATGCACACTCTCTCTCTATTGATGTACATTGCTTCTTTTTGCAATGCAGGAACATTGATCTGCCAGCCATAACTACAGCTGACCCACAAGAGAGCGCCAAGGAAAGTGTCAGGAAATGCAAGTGCTGCTGTTTTCATCTTACTGCAAGTCTGCACAGCCCCAATTACACAGATGCTGAGAATTGTTAATCAATGAAAGGCTAAGAAAAGAACGGATGGTATAAAGTGCTTGCTGACACTGGAAGATGGCACTAACTATTGCACAGTAGAAGACAGTTAATTATGAACTGTCTATGATACGAGAACTACTCTGAGGTCCGCACTAAAGGGGTGTAAATTCTAGTATGCTTTAGCATGTTGCTCTCTAACTGGCCTGTGTGGAACCTGCTGGCATGCACTAAAAGTTCCCTAATGCACATTAATGGGATCCGGTTTCAAAGAGTACTACATTAACACACACTAGGGAACTTTTAGTGCACACCAGCAGGTTCTCCAAGGGCCAGTTAGTAGGCAACATGTTGATGCTCTTTAGAATTCACACCTCTCTAATACACATTGCTGCGCGGTATAGACAAGCCCTTTGTGTTTCAGAGGAGAGGAAAGAGAAAACGTGGGGAAACCCTAGCAGATCTGAGGGTAGAAGATCATAGAAGAGGAGGTGGAGAAGTGTCACTTGTATGGCCTTGTCTCCTCCTTCCCTAAGAGGCAGAAGCTTCTTTTGTAGTGACCAAACTGCATTTAGAAGGACAATGGATCAGAGCAGAAGAAGGGCATGCCAGATTGGGAGGTACTAAGTTCAATGCTCACTACTGATGATCCGCTTTAGGGTGTCATGTTACAAGTTGTGGCTTGTACGGAGATCTGAGCTGCGGTGGACCTTGGAAGCACGTCTTGAGCTTTCCTCACCATTGGGGGTGTATAAGCATGGGTTATATACAGTAGGACTCTCTGTGACCCTCTAGTGCAGAGGTGGGCAACCTGCAGCCCATCAGGGTAATCTGATTGAGGGCTGCGAGACTTTTATTCACATTGACCGCTGCAGGCACAGCCCCCGTAGCTCCCAGTGGTTGCGGTTCGTTGTTCCTGGCCAATGGGAGCTACAGGAAGCAGCAGCCAGTATGTCTCTGTGGCCCACTGCTTCCTGCAACTCTCATTGGCCCACCACTGCTCTAGTGGCTGGACTATATAGAAGTTTATGAGTCTGTTACTGCCTCAAAGCTAACGGACCTGGTTTATCGGAGGCTTATGGTTTTAGATACTGAGGTCTGAGGTTCAATCACTATTGCTGACAACCTATCCAGGGGAGCTGTATTACATTATATAGAAATAGAGATATTAAATTAGCTGACAACCTGAAGGGTGTCCATTATCCTTCAAAAGCAGTTTGAATATCATTCATTATACAAATGAGGTTTGAACTGAACATAACTGTTTACTCTCCAAGACATCAATTTAGTGAGTTGGCATTTCCTTATTACCCCAAATATAAGATAATTGTCCATGTAATTCCTTCAGCAAGTTAATTACACACAGTTCTGCTTTGGGTTAGGAAAATTAGCTGTCAGCCTCACATAATTTTTATGCATCAGCAGCTCAGTTAACATCCATTCAATTACATTATTGCAGTTATAGAACTATAGCCAATGTGGGCCTTAGCATATGCATAGCAAGGTTCCTGAACATCCTTTATTTAAAAGACAATATGTACTAGAGTATTTTATGGTAATCGCCCCAAACATGATGGGAGAGGTTTTCAAATGTGCCTAAGGGATTTAGGAGCACAAGTGCTCCTAACCCCTGTAAGAGTTTTTGAAAATCGTGCTGTGATGCTGTATGGAATCTGGGAGACACTTTACGATATTGTTGATACCAATATTGTAAAATTGCAAGTGATCTGACCAGATGTGCTGTGTAAGGTATCTGTGAAAATGTTATGATTTGCCAAGTATGATGATCTTGTTTATATGTTTGTATCACCTTTGTATTGTGAGTTAGATATGTAGGGTATATCTATATTTCAAAACTTGTGCTGTGTTTCTGGCTGACACCCCTAGACAGATTGGCATCAGCACTGCCAAGCCTGTTCGATGGCCCATCAAGGGTCATCAGCTGTACAATGAACCCACCGAAAGGAGCCAGGAGATATACCTTATGAGTCAGCAGGACTGGTAGTGGCATGCCTCTGGACAGAACTCTAAGGCTAAGGCTTTCTCATGCTATGTGCTGTGAAGCTTGTGTTTGGGACACAGCAAGTACCAGCCACATGGCAAAAGGAATATAAAGGGCAGCTGCATCATCTCTATTTTGTCTTCAATCCTGCTTCTTACCTCTGAAGTAACTTTTCTACAAACGGAACCTCTGAACGAAGGACTGAATGACCCATCCAAGCTGTGGATGTGTTCCAGAGGGACTTTCCAGCCAGCAAACTCAGCAACACCGCTAAGAACCTGATATACAAACTTTGTAGTCTTATGTATGTATCTGATTGCTTGACTGTTTAACAACTCTTTTCTTGTTCTTTCTTTCTCTTTCTTTTATAATAAACCTTTAGTTTTAGGTACTAAAAGCTTGACTGGCAGCATGGTATTTTCGGTAAGATCCAAACTGATATTGACCTGGTAATATGGCTGGCCCCTTGGGTTCAGAACATTTTGTATATGTGAGCAGAGTTTTTAAATAACTTCTCACTGTACTGAACCTAGGTGCTGATTGGGAGCCAGAGAACTGGAATACAATAAAGAGTGCTGTATGATTTCTTTTTTCAGCTTTTCGATAACCAATGTGGGGATTAGAAGCACAGCTTGTGACTGGTGGGTGAGTTTAACTTCAGTGTTAGCCACCAGTTGTGGGAGAATCTGCTCTCCCTTTTGCAGCCTGCCCTGACCTTGGCATTTTCAGTGATGGCTACCCTAGGCACCCTGGGTCACACTCCCTATACTGTATAGAAATTGGGTAATAACCCTTTAAGTAGTTTGTGAGCCCATGCATGGCCTTCACTCTCTTCTATGTTTCAGAAGCCACCAGAACAGCACTGTGTATACGTAACTAGGTCTTCGGTATTGTATAGGTTTAATTATTTGAGCCACACTCATTAATGTTATGTACGTTGTGTAGAAAGACAACATGCTGCCTACAGTGATAACAGTAACACTACGGTGTTTTGGATCTGAACTGGTTGCTGACCCATGTGCCTGATTCTTCATTGCCTTACACCTTTTGTAGACATTTACACCCAATTAAAGTGAGCACAAATTACCACCACATCAGAATAGCTGTGTTTTACATGCACTTGATATGAATCCTGCTAGGAACTTCCATTCATATCAGAGGGAGTTCCGCATGCAGAGAGGTTTCAGGATTAGTCACGATAATACCACCAGCTCTCTCTTATACAGAGTTTTTCATTCATATACCTGTTGACTAGAGGAAGCACCATACATACACCTAAAGACTGCCATTGGGGGTGGGGGAGAAAGTCACCCACCATCCGCTATTAATTCTGCCACGGACGGTATTCTCAGCAGCAGGGTGTCAATGCAGTAACATTAAAGCCACTACATGTAATAAATCTGATTGTGGTGTTTTTGACATTTTGTAATCTGCATAGCAACTAAGTAGAGAGACCTAAATGAAGTGAATTGCACTGTAGTAAAGCATAAATCACTGTTTCTAGGGTCTTTGCATTCTGGTCATATTCCTTAGTGGATTGAAAGGAGCACTTCTCTACCAGTTTCACTTTCTTTTGGACAGATGTGATGTTTCTGTAGCCATTATGGAAGATGGATGCACCACCACGTTGTACCAAGTGCAGTCCAAGATCTTTTAATTAAAGAAGGGAAAGGAGACAATTAAAATTGAGTTTGTTTGGTGGGAGAACAGAGCACTCAGCTCCTAATAAAGTGATTCAGGTTGCTCAATAGCAATCCCTCTGGTAGGTTAGGGAATAACAATGAATGGCCCCAGAGAAAGCTTTGTCCAGTCCTCGCTGCTCACAAAATGAGGATGATGGCTAACTACAACGTGGGGTTTCAAGAACGAAAACTTTAAAGCAGTAGTGTGATCCTAGGGAATCTGACAAGAACACAAGATGCCCTCTGAGCCCTTACAACCTTAGTGGTCCTCAAGAAAAAAATTCGGATTCTATTTTATGCAGGCTTGATGGGAGGAAATTTGCTTTCAACCAGTGCATCACTGTAGTAAGAAACTGAGTCACTAAACTGAATATAAATGGAATTAAAAAGACACCTTAAATATTTATGCAGTGTTAAGGTTGAGCTGTTTTATGCACAAGTCAGAGAATTTAAAGTTATGGTTCCCTCCCAAAATCCTAAAACTCTGCCCTTTGCACATTATGCTTGCACACATAACTACGTTTTGTGAAAGACGTGGGAAAAGCCACAGAAGAAAAAGAATTGAATTTGGGTGTGCATGTATTTAAACTTCTAATCACTAGGTAACATTTTCAATTCAAGTTTTGCACACCTTAGTCCCCCATATGCACTTCACTGCACCAAGTAGGTGATACTTGAAATTAGTAGACTGGGAACTGAGTTTGGCAGACCACCTGCCGGCTCCTTCTAATAGTTATAGGGGCTAAAAATGACACTATCGCTACAATGCCCCACTATAATATCAGCTGCCATTCAGCAATAATAATTCAGGCCATGCTGGGGGGGGAAAACGTCTGCTTATAAGCATACACAAGACTGAACATAACAGGACCAAGGAAACAATCGAAATTATTAAAATGTGTTTTATATATGCTAATTCTGAATCCTATTTTTTTATGCAATTCTTTTTGCAGTTCTAATTATCCTTTGCAGGCAATACATCATTCCTAATTCTTTGATCATAGCCCAGGGATAGTGCCCTGAAGGGGAATATCTAAAAATCTTGAGGCTGTTCATCATGCAGATTTATACGCCAAGATAGATCCATCCAGAGGGGAATGGAACATCTTGGTATTTTTGCTGTTTAAATTTTTAAGAAATAAAATGGCTGGAAGGAGGTTAGATATATGCAGGCATTTCACAAAGTGTTTAGTGGAAACCACCTGAAAAGGAAGGAAGGAAAGAAAGAAAATCACTTCTATGCCTGCTCTACATTATAAATGTTCAGCACAACTGGATCATTCACCACAGTACAAGCTTTGCAAGTGATTTTTAAAATCTGAAAAGCTGTTCATTTTGTTTTTTAAATATTTTAAAAAAAGATTTTGAAATTTCCTTTGAAAATGATTTGTATGCTTCTACTGCAGAAGACACTCAATATGAAAGCTTCTTTTATATTTCCCTTTTTTAGTCCTTAATTTAGTTTTTGAAACATTGAGTCCTCTGTTATTACCCAGCGCACAGTACATGAAATATATTTCTTGTAGGTCTTTAATGTCCTTTTAATTACCAGTACAGTAACTCCTCACTTAACGTTGTAGTTATATTCCTGAAAAATGCGACTTTAAGCAAAATGATGTTAAGCGAATCCAATTTCCCCATAAGAATTAATGTAAATAAGGGGGGTTGGGTTCCAGGGAATTTTTTTTTTTTGCCAGACAAAAGGCATTATATACATTTTAAACAATTTAATACAGGTATAAACAGGCTGGCAGCCCCCTGAATCAGCTCCCCTACGCCCCCCCCCAGCACCTCCCACCTGCTGGCAGACCCCAAAGATCAGCACCTTCCCCCTGTTCCCCCCGCCTCCTGCCTGTAGCAATCAGCTGTCTTGCGGCGTTCAGGAGGCTGGTGGGAGGAGCAAGGACACAATGCGCAGACTCCCCTCCACCTCTCCTGCCTCCTGAACGCCGCAAATCAGCTGATTGCTGCAGGCAGGAGGAGCAGGGGGAAGGCGCTGATTCGCAGGGTCCGCTGGGGGGCAGGAGGCACCGGGGAGGGGCACGTAGGGGAGCTGATAAAGGGGCTGCCAGCCGTGGACAAAGCTGGCAGCCAAACGATGTTATAGGGGAGCATTGCACAACTTTAAACGAGCATGTTCTGTAATGGAGCAGGGACATAACATCGAAATGACGTTAAGGGAGAGGATATTAAGTGGGGAGTTACTGTATTTATATAGCACCAACAGCGTGCAACCAGTTTAACAGATTTTAAGGCCAGAAGTAACCATTATGATCAACTAGTCTGACCTCCTGCAGAATAACAAAGGCCACAGTACCTCAACCCTGCATCAAGCCCATAATTTGTTTAAGTTACAGCAAATCTTTTAGAAAGCGATCCCATCTTCATTTAAACACAAGTGATTGAGAATCCCCACATCCCTAGGTGGGTTATATTTCAATGGTTAATTACCTTCCCTGTTAAAAATATGCTTGACTTCATGTGGAAAGTTTTAAACTCACTTTTATGTTGTTGTGTGCTACATTATACCATGTGTAGATAGACAGATTAGATAGAATTCTCCACTGAGATTGGCACAGCATATCTAGAATTGGATGTTCTGTTCTCCCTCTACCTTCCATTGACATAAATCTGAGTTGCAAGAAGAGTATTATGTCAGAGACTAGATCACTTGAACAGTTCTGAAAGGAGAATTGTCTCCTGCATATACAATATAATGTAGCACAGTTAAATAGGGCCAGATTTTTGTTTCAAGAGCTGCAGTTCCCGCAACTCCCAGCTGAATCTAATGGGAGCTCAATACTTCTGAAAAATCAGGTCCTGAGATACAAAACTGTCAATTTAGAATTCTCTTACATCTCTCCCAAAGAGTTTCCAATCACCTTCAGTATTAGGCCTGCCTTCCCCTCCCCCACCGTGCTTTTTTTACATATCCAATTTTCCCCTCTTGTCCTTGGTCACTTGTGTGGCTAGGTATTCCCCATCAATCTTGATTCAATGCAGCAGTACGTCATTAACTCAGCTTCCAACAGCAATATAAATCCTTACAACCCAGGACATGTCAATTACAGCTCTAATAATTAATGGACCTAAAATGAATTACAAATTGAGAAATACTGAAAGGCATCCAACTTCTCTTCCTTTCCATTTTCCGCCTGAAAGATGAATTGTTGAAAAATGTACTGGTTGGGGTGTGTGCATTGCTACACTCTATATACCCAGCCTGCTTATAAAATGTTACCAATTATATTCCCTTCTTGTGGCTGGAGGGTTGTGATGACAATATGAAGAAAAAACTGATGCGAGTAAGGACTGTCTTGTTAAGATACAGGACTGAGAGGTAGAAGATGGAAATTATATTCTCAATCCTGCCACAGGAAATTTGGACAAGTCACTGTGTCTGCACAACTCAGTTTCTCCACTGACCAAATGGGCATAATAATGAGCAAAGACTTGAGAGAGCATTTGGAATTTAAATTAATTCATGTTTTAAAAGTGCTTTGAAATCTTCTGATGGAAGGTGCTATGTGAAAAAGGCCCAAATACTAGGAGCTTCCAGAAGGGATTCTCCTTTCGCATATACAGTAGTCAGAAGCTTATGTTTCTGGAGCTCAGAACTATATATTCTATTCTTCACAGTGAAGTGTCATTTGGACTAAGAGCTGATGTGTATATACAGAAGTTGTCATTTATTGATGGGAAATAATTAAGATTACCAGGATATGACATATAGCCCCTGGACATCAAGTACTTTCCAGGGTTAGTTGGCAACATACATGGCCATTGAACCATTACAAAGAGCACCTGTTGTAATGAATTGTCCAGCTTTATAAAATTATACTTACCCACAACTGGGACACTTTTTTTGGATGAGTAAGTCACGATTAATCTTTTATTCAGTTACCATAATGATCATCATGATAAGAGTGGGAAGTTATAGTTTGTTTATTAGGATTTCTATGGCACTCTTTGCCAGAATGTGTCTCAGTCATTAATGAATCAAGATTAACAATACCCCTTTAAGGTAGGTAAACTTTATCATCTTCATTTTACAGACAGGGAAACTTAGGCATAGAGAGGTTAAGTGATTGTCCAAGCTCACAGAGAGTCTGTGACAGAATCAGAACTTAGACCTCCTGACTCCTTACCCCGGGCTTTAACCACAAGCCTATCCTCCGCTGATACATTTTGATATTTTGCAAGGCTGGACTAGTCTCAGCATTAACCCTATTCCAGAAGCTGATTGCTGTTCAGAAACAATCTGAAAATATTCAGGATCATGATGGCGGATGGGGTCAGACTTAACTCTCAGGAGAGCATTCCAATCAGTCAGTGGTTTGATTTTAACTCAATCAGGTGATCTGTGAGTGTCAGCCATTTTGAGGCCAACCCCCACAATTAAAACCTCAGTTTTCGCCATCCTCTATTTTAAGCTCTATTTCCATTATGTTTTTCCAGATCCCAAATACAGCCTTAAAATCACACACACCTCACCCCACTAGATTCACACCACTGAATTTGAACCCAATTAAAAATAAAGAATGTAAAGACTCCAAATACTGAGGTATTAGGTACATCCCTAATTGTCGTTCACCCTACCAGCACAAATACAAAGATTCACTAATTATCTCCTGGAGGTGAGCAGGGCTAATTTGGCTTTGATGTCTGCTTTGCAATTAAATGTATTCCAGCAACCACATGGGGTAGAAGGGAATAAAGAATAATACAGCTTCCAGTTCTTCAATGACCTACTTACAATATTAAAGGCATGGGTGTGGGGAGCAGCAAGGAGAATGTAACTACAGCTGACACTTATCTGTGCTTCAGTCCACAGAGGAATCAATATTAGACATGATTTCATGTCCTGCTGAAAATATTGTTAAAACAACAAAAATGAACGGCAAGGAGAAATTAACACAAGACTCTGGCTTTCACTTATGATCTACCCATCCTTTTCTTCCTATTGTTTGCCATGTCCCAGATTATTGCAAACCTAAAGGTCATTTTTAGTTGTTTATTACAGTAGCACTCAGCTGCTTAGCACTGTTGCTAACACATAATACCTGCCACAGAGAGCCTACAACCTAAATAGACAAAAGTAATACTTCCTATCTCCATTTTACAGATGGAGAAACAGACACAGGGAGAGTAAGTGACTTACTCCAGGTCACACCACAAGTCTGTCAGAGCTTGGAATTCATTCCAGCTTTCCCAGTCCAGCGTTTTAATTACAAAAAATCTGCCATCTTCTTGATTTTCTGCTTGATTTTAAGGTGAAGAGCCAAGCAGCTCTATTCAAATGCATCTATCCTGCCTGGATCTCTCCATTGCATCAGCTGTCCCAGAAATCATTTTTTTATATTTTTATATACAGTTTTTAAACATTAGGATGGGTTTTTTGGGCATGGTCTCTGTCTTCATGTTTTGGTGCACGGATCCATAGCATAAAGTGTTTATTTAATTCCTTGACTTTACCGTGCCAAAGTATCTTATGTCAATGTAGCAAAATGAAATCCATTCTTAACAGGGCTACAGAAGGAATTTTCCTAAATGCCTTTTTCATGAACACAGTTAGAAATGCCTATACTTTAAATGTCACCACAAATGTTCTAAAGAGACTAATTGCAAGATTTTAACCAAACACATAAGCCAGCATTTAAAAATCTGTTCAACAGTTTGGAGCTTCATGGTATGTACATTAGGATTTGCTTCTGCACTGTATTCTTCTTTTTTAGACTGGAGTGAATACAGAGTCACTCCATTTGAAGAGAAACACCTGAATTTTTTTTTTAGCAGGTGTCAGACAAAGAACCATCTCAAAAAACTCTCTGTCCTATTTTCAAACCATAAAAAGACAAAGACATCAAGCATATATGAGCCAGAGCGACCCTGATTTACACCAGCTGAAGATCTGGCCCTTTAGAACAGATAAAAAGAGAGCAACCAAGACAGGAGGAAAAATATATGGACTTTCCCCCTTTCTGCTCACCCCTGCAGGAGAGACTATGTGATGTGCTCTGCAGAAGGATGAGCAACACCATTCAGCCCAGTATTGTTCTTGCCAGCCATACAGCACAGAGTGAACATGTGGTATTTGCTAGCTCACTAACAGTTGCCAGATTGCTTGAAGGAATTATTCACATCTCTAGTGTTGGCTAATCCTCATCCACAGACAGCACAGAGATTGGCTTGAAAAACTATTTTCCCTTTCCCTACCTATGTCTGAGTCAAACCACCGCAGGCGGTCATCTCTCTTAAGCTAGGCAGGGTCAGCCTTGTTCAGTACTTGGAGAAGAGATCTCCAATAAGAGGGGAGGTACTGTAGGAGGGATATTGGTTAATCAATATGCTGTGAATTGCACTGTGGACAATGTGGTTGGAAACATTTCCCCCCCAGCAGTGTTGTCAATCCTCTCATAATTTGTCATAGAACTGGAAATGAAGACAAATACTATTTCCCATTGAGATGGGAGAGGGAGTTTAAATGGGTAATTATATTTGGCCTAACATGGATTTTAGCCAGGATGTCCCTAATCATGCAAAAAAGTTGCCATGAGTTCTTCCACAGGGCACAAATGGTCAGGATCTTGAATTAATGCCTCTTCCAAAAGACTGGGGTGGGAGAATCCTGCTCTCATTAAAGTCAATGCCAGAACTCCCATTGACTTCACTGGAGCTAGGACTTCACCCAGCATGTCCAAACATCGCAGCACCATGCTGTGTTATTAGTTCAGACTTGACTCAGAGTGCCACCTACTGAAACATCATCATCATTTGCAGTTCATATTCATCCTATTACTGCTATAACCGCCAACATGCAAACATTCAAGTGAATGTGAATTTGAGATCTCTTTGCAAGAGGCAGCATATTTCCTTAAATTGCCTTCAGTATGTCTCCTTCCTAGCAGCACTTCACGAATGATACTATCATAGTTGCATGCACCACTTGGTCTGTAACTCTTATAGAACTTTGTTATACAGCTTCATTCTGGGGTGGGGGGAAGGGGGAGAATGGAACACAGACTACTAGCTTGAACACCAGGCAGAAGATAGAAATTCTAGGTTATATGCCTTGCTCTTCCACTGAAAACGAATATCTCTGTCACCAGCTGTCACTTAACAGGTCAGTGCCTCAGTTTATCTACCTCTACAGTGGGTATACTACTGTGCTACTGCTATATCTCACAGTGGCATTTATTCACTACATTTTTGTAAACCATTTTGAGAGGTTTGGATTAAAAGCACTATATAAGTACAGCATATTATTATTGTTACTGCATAGACTTTCTTTTTAAGCAACTTCTTCATACACATAAAACACATTGAGCATTTAAATCCTTTCTCCTTTTCATTTCAAGATGCTCGATTGTGCTTTTAAGGTTATTAACTAGTTATAGGGTATGGTGTGGGTTTTTGTTTGCTTGCTTGCTTGCTTGTTTGTTTTTTAAACCCCGAAAGTTTCAAGATATCAGGAGGAAATATTGTAATTGCTTACATCACTTAGAATGCTGACACATTTCCTTCAGCCATTACTGTGTTCACACAATGAGGAGATCATTATAGCCAGCTCTATGTTATTTATTTAGGAGGTGCTACGTGTAACACTGGGGCTAATGCTATTTATAATAAATAAATTGCAGAGCAGCGTGCAAGAGCTAAAAAGTTCATTTGAACAGCCAGAATACTAACTGCATTCCTTGGTTTAATTATTCAATTCTTCCCTCCCAAGAATGTTTTTTTTAGCCCTGAGCTATGTGTCTAGCGTGTTTGGTTCAGATCCCAAGAGAATATTGACCAGGTTCTCTGAAGTTCTCTGCATTATTTATCTCTTCTTACCATAAGAGGTCTGATAGACATACGGTTTCGATAATTAAATGTCAACAATTCATGTTGTTGGCCAAAACCCTGAAGGACCATAACAAATAAATAATAATGCTCTGCATTATAGCAGAGATTATAGCATCTTTCATCCAAGGATCTCCAAGTACTCTGCAAATATTAACTTACTCCCGCACTAACTTTATAAGGTAGCTTAGAATTATACTATTTACACATTTTCACAAATGGTGAACTGACACAGGGAGGTTGCTTAGCTTGCCCAAGGTCACAGCTCAAGTCACTGGCACAGGAACGGCATGGAGTAGGGGGAAGCTTGCAGGGCTATAGCCACCCAAAAATTTGCCTTAGCCCAGCCCCTATAACTACCCCATAGCAGCTGCCGCTCTGTAGCCACCCAGTGGCACAGCAGAGAGTGGCAGCTGCTGGCCTGGCTCCCAGCTCTGAAGGCTGCACTGCCACCGCCAACAACAGCACAGGAGTCAGCCCGTGCGGGGGCTGGGGAACCTGAGGGCAGCCCCCAGCCCACTTCCCTGCCCACCGGGGCAAGCTGTCCAGGGCTTCCCATAGCTGCCTAGATTGACCTGCTCTGGCCCCACTCCCCGTGGTCACTGCTACCTGAGAGCTCCATCGGTCCCAAAGTCAGGTCTCCCCACCCAGCAGCTGTTACCAGTTGTGAGCAGTCAAAGGGCAGCTGGGAACTGAGGAGCAGCCGCAGCCCTGGCCAGGGGACAGAGTCTCAGGGAGGAGAGGAAGAGGCAGGGCTGAAACTTAAGAGAACCAGAGGGTGGGGCCACAGAGAGGGGCAGGGCCTCATGACAAGTGGAGGCACAACTCCTCCCCCCAATTTTTTGTCTAGCCCACTTCATCCCCTCCCTCCCCCCTGGGAAGAGGCTGGCGCCACCACTGCACTGGCACATATGGGAATATATTCTCAGAGTCCTGCTCCCTTTACATTCAACTCACAAAGCCTCACTCTGATCTGTCGCGGAAGAAACAACTGCCATCAGTGTAGTTACACCAGGCATAGGTGCTGATTCCGTGGGTGCTCCAGGGCTGGAGCACCCATGGAAAAAAATTAGCAGGTGCTTAGCACTCACCAGCAGCCAGCTCCCCCACTCCCTCCCAGCACCTCCCTACCATCCACCACAATCAGCTGTTCCGCAGCGTACAGGAGATCCTGGGAGGGAGGGGAAGGAGCAGGGATGGGGCATGTTCGGAGGAGGTGGTGGAACTGGGTGGGAAGAAGTGGGGAGGGGGCAGAACAGGGGTGGGGGTTTGAGGGAAGGGTTCGGGTGGGGGCAGGGTGTGGGGCAGAGCGGGGGGTTGAGCACCCCAAGGACCCAGAGAAAGCCAGGGCCTGTGACACCAGGACAAAACTAGTAAAAGTGCAAATCAGAAACAGGTCTACTATTGCTTCTTTGTTACCAAAATGTTTTGTCATCAAAATATTGAGAGAGATCAAGGAGGATGGGCTAGATGGACCACTTGTCTGGATCCAGAATAGCAATTTCTGTGTTCCTAATTGTGACACACTATGGGCAACAAATGATTTCAGACAAGATAAAGAAGCAATTGTCACCTCATTTCCCGTCTAATCTGTCAAAACATTCATTAGAGACAAGATATATATTTTAGTTGCCTTTCTTCAATCATTTTTCTTTAGTGTCATTACACATGACCCCTTTTACACTAGATCCAGAGAAAAACAAGAAAGATAATAATGATTTTTCATGTACATAGTGTCTTTCATCCCAAGTGACATGTTGAGAGCTATGATGAGGCATGGCACTAGCCTAAGACTTTTTTCAGACAATGTTCTCTGGAATTAGAATCAGATTTTGGTTTCAGGAAACAGCTGAACTTGAAGGCAACACTCAGTCCAGGCTCTATCTGCTCAGTAGGTTTTCAGCCATTTATTCTATTTTCTCTCATTTAAAATTGGGCAAACTGGTTTGGATAAAATCAGAGCTACCAGCTTTCATTCTGGGTAGCCCTGTTTTGAAAACTAGGAAGGTCCCCACAATGTTCTGCAAAGACTCCGACAAAACCTATACTGACGTTCAAAGCAGTTTGGTTCAGTTTTGCACTTTGCTGCATTTCAATCTCATGTGACGGCAGTGCCCAGACAGCATAATGATAAGCTTGTTCTCAAAAAATTCCTTCAACATCTCAGAGTTGCCACTGATTTCAGAGAAGGATCCAAAATTTTGGCTGCTTATCCAAAGTGAACCCTCAGGACTTGAGTATTGTCGTAAATCTATTTAGAGCCACAGACCTGGCACAGAAACAATATAGTGACTTTGTAAAGCTACATATGAAGCTGTAACATACAGACAGATCTACTGAAATGAGAAATGTATCAATATAGGAAGAAGGTATGTCTTCTGTTTTTTTTTAGTATATTCCAATGGTTAATGTACAGAAGTAGGAGTCAGGAATCTTGATTTCCATTCCTGTCTCACTTAGCAGCTATGGCCTGGAACCAGAAAGGTGCTTAGACACTGCAATCCTGAGCGTTATTATGACTAACTTTTAGGCACCTTGGAAAAAAAAAAGTTACTGGAATCCACAAAGCTTGGGATTCCTATACAATGCACGGGGAGAAATAGGTGGCTGAGAGTGGGATGCACAACAGGGAGTATTCGAGGCAGCTCCATGCCTAAACTAGCTGGTGAGAGATGTGTGCCCTAAACTCCCACCCTCTCATGGAATTAGGTGTGTGAATCCAGGCTGGAGGGAGGTGCCTCTCTCTCCTTACAATCCACAGCTGGGAACCCTCTCCTGGAGTCTGGCATCTAAGCCATTTAGGTAACACCACACAATACAGACAGCGGTGGGGGGGGAAGGATGCCTCCCTTATAACCTTTATCCCAGAGGTTAGAGCACTCACACAGAACGTGGGGCCCACTTGTTCACCCCGCTACCCCCTCTGCCTGAGAAGAAGGAATTTTAACAGGGATTCCTTACCTCTCAGGCAGGTGCCCTAACTCCTGGACTATCCTCATGCAGAGCTCTCACCAACTCTCTTGCTGAAGTTGTTTCACTTTGTTTTAAATAATTAAATGTTAATGGAGCCAGAGCGGGAATAAAAACAGTTCCATAGCCCAGTCGTTAAGGGCATCCATCTGAGAGATGGGAAATCCCTGTTCAGATCCCTGCTCCCTCATCGGGCTGAGGAAAGGACCTGAACTGGGGACTCAAATCCTGGGTGAGTGCCACAATGACTAGCTAAAGGTCGAAAGAGAGGCCACCCTGGCCATTCTCTGTGGAGTTAGGCATGTTCAAAGCATACAGATCAGGCCCTGCAAACAAGAAAGGTGTTGCCCTGCCCACCTTCACCTGGTTTGAGGTTCACACTGGGGCATAGACATAAGATAAGTGTCAGGGCACCTGCCTGAGGCAGAAATTTAGGCACCTACAGAACTTTGACAGCAAAAATGTAGGTGTCAAAGTACCCTAGAGGATTAGAGCAGTAGTGGAAGTAAAGTCCATGGGAAGAAAATCTAAAGGATAAAGTTGTTCAGGAGAGCTGGCAGGTTTTAAAGGAGACAATATTAAAGCACAAAGGCAAACTATCCTGATGCAAAGGAAAGAGAAAGCACAGTAAGAGGCCAATATGGCATCATCGGGAGCTTTTAATGACCTGAAAATCAAAAAGGAATCCTACAAAAAATGGAAACATGAATGAATTGCTAATGAAGAGTAAAAAAAGAACAATAATAGCAAGTAGGGACAAAACCAGAAAGGCTACGACACAAGGTGAGTTACACCTAGCAAAGGTAAAAGGCAGTAAGAAGAGTTCTTTAAACACATTAAGAGCAAGAGAGACAAAGGAAAGTGTAGGTCCTCTACTTAATAGGAAAGGAGAGCTAATAACAGATGACATCAATGCTGCTGAGGTGTTTAATGCCTATTTTACTTCAGTCTTCACTAAAAAGGTTAATGGTGACCAGATACTCAACACAATTAATATTAACAAAAAGGCAGAAGGAACACAAGCCAAAATAGGGAAAGAATAGGTTAAAGAATATTTAGGCAAGTTAGATGTATTCAAGTCAGCAAAGCCTGATGAAATTCATCATAGGATACTTGGGAAACTAGCTGAAGGAGTCTTGGAACAGTTAGCAATTATCTGTGAGAACTCCTGGAGGACAGGCAAGGTCCCAGAGGAATGGAGAAATGTACCCATCTTTAAAAAGGGAAATAGAGGACCTGGCGAATAATAGACCAATTAGCCCAACTTCAATACCTGGAAAGATAATGGAACAAGTTATTAAACCATCAGTTTGTAAGCACCTGGAGGATAATAGGGTTATAAAGAATAGCCAGCATGGATTTGTCAAGAACAAATCATGCCAAACCAATGTAATTTCCTCCTTCAACAGCATTACCGGTCTAGTGGATAGGTAGGAAGCAGTACACTTGATATATCTTGATTTTAGTAAGGTTTTTGACACAGTCCCACGTGACAGTCTCATAAGCAAACTAGGGAAACATGGTCTAAATTAAATTAAATTACTATTAGGTGGGTGCACATGTGGTTGAAAGGCCATACTCAAAGAGTAGTTATAAATGGTTTGCTGTCAAACTGGGATAGCATATCTAGTCTAGTCCCATTGGATCCAGTCCTGATCCAGTACCATTCAATATTTTCACAAATGACTTGGATAATGGAGTGGAGAGTATGCTTTTCAAATTTCTAGAACACACCAAGCTAGGAAGGTTACAAGCATTTCGGAGCATTTTAAAATTCAAAATGATCTTGAAAAATTAGAGAATTGGACTAAAATCAACAAGATGAACTTCAATAAAGACAAGTGCAAAGTACTTCATTTGGGAAGGAAAAATCAAATGCACAACTACAAAATAGGGAATTACTAGCCAGGACGTAGAACTGGTACAAAATATCTGGGAGGCTATAGTGGATCACATTGCAGGAGAGTCAACAATGTGATACACCCTAGAACATTAGCCTTTTTTGCAGCTGTATTAACAGGAATGTCATATGGATGACCCAGAAGGTAACTCTCCCACTCTACTCGGCACTGGTGAGGCCTCAGATGGAGTACCATGTCCAATTCTGGGTGCCACACTGTAGGAAAGATTGTGGACAAATTGGATGGAGTCCAGAGGAGAGCAACAAAAATGATAAGAAGATAAAAGGTTTAGAAAATCTGATCTATGAAGAAAGGTTAAAAAACTGTCCATGCTTAGTTTTCAGAAAAGATGACTGAGGGGGGAACTGATGACAATCTTCAAATATGTTAAGGGCTGTTACAAAGAGGATGCTGATCAATTGTTCTCTAGGTCTACTGAAAGTAGGAGAATCTGCAGCAAGGGAAATTTGGGTTAGATATTAGGAAAAACTTTCTAATTAAACAGATAGATAAGTTCTGGAATAGGCTTCCAAGATATGTTGTGGAATCCCCATCATTGGAGGATTGTAAAAACAGATTGGACAAACACCTGTCAGAGATAGTCTAGATTTACTTGGTCATGCCTCAGTGAAGGGGGCTGGACTTGATGACCACTTGAAGTCCCTTCCAACCCTACATTTCTATGATTCTATGAAAGGGGGCATTTGGGGGTCACAGTAGTGCCTAAGAACCCTTTCAAGATCTGGCCCTATGACCTTGATTCTGTACCATATGGAGTTAATGGCAAAATTCCCATTGACTTCAGTGATTCAGATCAGTTTGCTTACATATATAATGGACAAGATAACTACTTATTTACCTCACATCAGTGAGGTGAGGATTCATTAACTGTTGTTTGTAGAGCACTTTGACATCCTTTGGAAAGATTGCCAGTCCTACGTATATTAGTGAGATGAATAGAAGTGCTGACAAACTAAGTATTTATCTCAAGGGATAAGAAGTCTTGACGTTAACCAGAACACAGTCATCTGTAGAATTACATACATGATGATTGTTTTTATCACATGTATTTGGAAATCTCTCATTGTGGCCTGAGTTTCAAAAGTACAATTGTGTCTCTTTTAAGTGGTATTAACAAGGGGAATGAAAGTTAGGGCCTCAGTTCAGTAAGGTACCCAAAAACATGCATAACTTTAAGTACGAATAGTCACATTGGCTTCTCAGAAGTCAGTAGGGCTACTCATATGCTTAAAGTTATGCATGTGTTTAAGTAGTTTGCTGAATTGGACCCTATTCTACATACAAGTTATAGTTTACACTGAAGTCAGCTACAGCCAGCAGCATTTACAAATATTCATAAGCAAATTCTGGCTGATTGATGTTGCTCTAGACTTCAGTATTCACCTCCAAGGAGATAATCAATGTCCCAATCCTGCAACTTCTTCCAAGTGGATGAACCATTGTGTCCTAGAGAAGTAGCAGCATTGTGGCCCTAAGCAAAAAGCAGTGAGACATGACATGGAGTATGTCATTCTGAGAGATCATCGTGCCCTGGGTAGGTTAGGCACAAGGCAATATTCCAGCTTGAAAGACACCCTGCCATATCTGAGACTGCACCATGGTTCAATGTCAAGATTACCAGGAAAAAAGGAGAAAACTGAATAGTTGAAGGGTTTATAAAATATATCATGTCAAGAAAAATGTTCTATGATAAAAATTATGTAAATTACGTGCAAGAATAATGGCAAATAAAAGTTAAACTTTACTTTCATAATTGTAAGTAATGAATTCCTTTCTCTTTCAAGTTCTCTTCTCCATATCCTCCCTTCTCCATATCCTCTCTGGTATCTCTCTTCTTCCCCCCGAGTCTGTATTCAGCCTTGCCCCTGCCACCTACAGATCTAGTCATTTGAACTATTTTTTTTAAAAAACAGTTTAATTTCTATTAAGTTCCATGTTCTGTTTTTATTCTGTCTCCTCCATACCTAAAAACAACCCCCCCAAAACTTTTCCACTTCCTTTTCTCACTGGATCCAGAAACTGAGCTCAAAATCGGCAATTTTAGCTCCAGAAATATGGGAGTAAGAACAGTTGTGCAAACACATTATAAAAAATTGGGGGAGCATGAGAGTGCATTAGTTCTGCCATCAAGATTTGCTGGGGGTAGATAAGCTATCAAAAGGACTCCTTAGTATGTATTTGTGTACTGCCAATTGATCGATAATATTTTTAGTTTATGTCACTGAGATGAATTAATACGAGCCCCAAGGAGGTTCTAATTAGAAATTAGATCCAACCTGTGATGCTGTGCCAAGATGTTGCTAGGTTGTTGACCAGTCAGAATATAGGATTTCCTAATACTGTTTTGTAGTAGAAATAAATGGATGCATCATCACTCTTACGATCCAAAATATCTCTCTCAGATGTGACAATAAACAGATCAGCCCAAGCTCCAAGACGTACATGGAGGGGAGAGGTTGGAGTGACCCATTATATAGAGAGAGTGGGTAAGCCATGAAATTCATATCACTGTTTGAATTCAAACATGCCTTCCCTGGCCCCCTCAGACTTCCAGGGTATCTGGAACTGGAGACTGGGACCAGGACCCATCTCTACTGTTGTATAAAATACCACCTTTATTAAGCAACCTGCATCCTTAGAAGACCACTCTAGAGTGCCCTCCAAAATAATGAGGGACATTCTGTTCCGTCATCATTAGATGAGAACCCCTGATATTTGTAGTTCTCTTAAATGGTCCCTTAAGTCATTTTCATATAGCATCTTAAAAAAACGTATACCTTTAACATAAGTGACTAATAAAATGTTTCGACACATTTCATATAAATATATGAAAGTTAATGTCAGAAAACTAGAACACTGTCTCAAAAAAAGTACTCTCCTGCTTTTAAAATAAATACTGAATGCTAAGGCAGTCACCAAAAAAATTATGTTGAAAAACCTTCTGGTCCACCTTCTCAGTCTGCCAACAAGATGCCGATTCCGATGGTGGTTTTTGTGATGTAGATCTCAGTCCAGCAGGAAATGGACTGAGCCCAACCAACTCATTTGATAAAGCCATCAAACAGTCATCACATAGTTACAACTTTAATTGAATTCTTTGGGTCCAAACTAGTTAAACTAGTAACCTGTCTCTATTCCTCCTTTCAGTCTCCCGAGTTCCCAATCTTATGGATCTTTCGATTATGACAATCTGGATAATCTGGGTTACATTATCAAAGATGCTGCATGGTACATCTATAGAGCAGTTGAAAGTGGGTTTCCCAGTGTGGGTTGACAGATGTGGTAGCTTTGCTTGAGCTAGCGTGCTAAAAAATAGCAGTGTAGCTGAGGCAGCATGAATGGCACCTTGGGCTAGCCACTCAAGTACATACCCAGAGGATTGAGTGGGTTTGGACTCTGGAGGCTAGCCATGGCCACACTGCTATTTTTAGCACACTAGCTCAAGCAGAGCTAGCGCATGTCTGTCTACCAGGCCAGTAAGCACACGCTTAGCTGCTGTGCTTAATTTGGCCTCTGAGTTTGTATTGTTAACTTATTTGTGCACACAAACCCCTATGTTTGCATGGGAAAACAGCATGCAATGTGATTTGGCAATTAGCCGCCCAATGCACTCATGCAGATGCCATTTATGAATATTTTTCAATGTACATGTAGAACCAAGGACACAAATTTCCATGCTTTTGGGAAATTTGGCCCTATATATAGGTCTGTTATCTATTCATTCTTGTAGATGCTGAAATGGGGGGGGGGGCAGGGAGCCATGCCTCCCCACTTTTACCAGCCATAAGGGTGAGTGAAGAGGGAGAGGGTGGAGAGGAGCAATTGTGGGGGCCGGGTCTGGGGGAAAGAGGCGGCACATGAGCAGGGCCTCGGGGGAAGGGGCAGTGTGGGGATCGGGGCCACAGTTCAGACACCGTGGGCCCCCCTCTTCCACCACCCCTGTGTAGAGGTGTATTCTGGAAAGTGCTCTACAAGATCCTACTAAATCCTCAAAATTTCAAAGCTGGGGTGGGGCGGGGGGGGGGGGGGGGGCAGAAAAGAGCCCAAACCTACAACTCTAAGTCATGCAAGTTATTTCCATGAAATCAACAGGACTATTTGCATGAGTAAGGACTACCTACATATGGGATGTTATGTCATGCACTGTGTCTTTAATCAAAACTCAAACCTACTATAAGAAAGGGATAATTGCTCTTCACAAATGATTTTTTAAATTGAAGCAGCCTGAGTCACTCTGATTCACAAAGCTTCTGATGTCAGCAACTTTTTTTTTCCTACAAGTGTTTTACAAAATGGGTGGTGAAATTGGTTTTTAACAAAGCATTAAGTCTTCAGCTAAGCACAGATGAAGAATACGGCAAGTCAAAGTACAAGGTAGAAAGTGAACAGGATGGGAAACATCAGCGGAAAAGCTTCCATGTGGGTGGCAAGAGTTGTGGCAGGTAGAAGACAAAGGCATCTGCAGGCAGAGGATTGTGAATAACCTGTATCTCCTTTTTTGTCATGCGCTCATGAGTAATATCAGCAGTACAAATGCTTTGATGGACAGCAGTTCTTAGAATCTTATCTCTTCCCCATGTTTAGAACAGAGAATTTCTTTTACATTTTGCTGCAATGACAGACATCAGTTGAGTTTGTAAACAAGGCCAACAAACCCTGGGCCAGACCAGAAAAAAGCAAATTGTAAATGAGAGAAATCATCATCTGTCCTACAAAGTCCAAATCTAGGGACAGTTTGTTTGCAAGACAGCTCCTCTCAACTGCTGGGATGGTTGAGAGAGACAGACAGATAGTGAGTGAGTCTGAATTACCCAGGACACAGACCTAAAAGGGCTTTCTAGGGAAAAAGCAATGAGCCCAATGCTCCCCTCTCTTCAGGACCGGCTCTAGGCACCAACAAACCAAGCACGTGCTTGGGGCAGCACAAATCCAGGGGCGGCATTCCGGGAGGTTTTGCTTCGGCAGTTGTGCTCTCAGAGGTTTTGTTTTTTTGTGGGCTTTTTTAGCTTGGGACGGCAAAAAATCTAGAGCCGGCCCTGCCTCTCTTACACAGGTTTCACACCATTTACACTCCACTGATTTCAGTGAAGTTAGTCCTCAACTCACCAATGTAAGACATAGGAGAAGCAGGCACAATATCTTGAATTACGTTTGGAAGCAGATAGGAAGGAACAGATCGTATAGATCTTTCGCCTTTTACTAAAGAGCAAAGGTGTAAAATGCTCAGTGTCCCTTGTATTAGTAAGCAAATGGGCTGCTTTGCTGTACAGGAGCTGAATCTTCTAAGTGGTCTCATCAGTAAAAGGAGGGTGTTTCCAACACTAACAATTGTTTGGTAATAGCCACTCCATGGTGCTGTTCCCATATGATAAACACACCCATGGGGAATGGAAAGCATCTGCTCATGCCTGTATTCTTAAAGGAGTCCCTCAGGCCTGATTATTTTGCAGCAAGCCTGCCCCTTGTCAAGTCTCATTGATTAAGCAATCTTTGCCAGCTCCATCAAACCAACCTACTTTACATTACAAGGACGTTCATCACCACTTTGTGAGCTTTAATTCTGCAGAACCATCATATCTTAACTGGAACAATAAGATGTACCTGGTCAGTATCAGTTCAAAGCCACCAGTAATTCAAATTCTGGCAGCCTTTGCTAAAATAGGGTCAATCTAGACAGGGACTTTTTGCCCCACTAGAACCTTTAATTTTGTGGTCTTGCTCCTCCTACTGTACACACTGCTACCATGTATCTTTGCTTAGTTGCAGTCCTCGATTAATAACAGCCTCTTTCAGTAGCTGCTCCTTCCCATAATGTTTTTAGATTAACAGATTTTGAAGGCCAGAAGGAACCATTCAAATTATCTAGTCTGATCTGCATAGCATAGGCCAAAGAACCACATCCAGTTGTCTATGCATTAAGCCCATATCTTGTTTGAGCTATGGATGAGACATCTTTTAGAAAGATATCCAGTCTGTATACCTTTGATATCAGTCTGTGTTTGCGTGAGAGCTACTGATGAGATGTGCTTTGTGAAAGAAATAAGTATTATTGTTATAGGATCCAGCAGGAGCTGGGCTGTGTTATTCCAGAGCTACAATTACCAGACCAAATTTGTTTTCATTCGTTATTAGTGGAACATCATAGACTCCAAGGGATCTGTGCTGGTGGAAATGAAACTCGAATCCCTGCTATTAACAGATAGCAGCAAATAAGGATATCAGGCAAAGAAAGTTTGCTTTTGTATAAATGTCCTCTCTTTGCCAAGTTTGCTGCAGTCTGAAAGACCCTCTCTGGAGTAATTAATAATTACCCAAGACTATCATGATTAACTGCACTACTCTTATTATGCAGTAGAAGCTGCCTATTGCTACACTGCCTTTACGAAGAACTCACTCCTAGCCAAAAAGAAAAATGCTGTCTTACTTTTATTATTCTCCTGGGGTACTCAAGGCTGTTGGGCTTGAGGTAGTTCATAATGAATGTCAGTAAAAGCTAATTGAATCTCCTCCTGCCCTCCTCAGGTAGTGCCAATGACCACATCAATCAAGCTGTGGGAATGCTAATATAATCAACTTCCTGGGTGTAAAGCATCAGCCAGATAGGGGCACATCAGCTATGAGTAGCAATAGAAACATTGTGAAAAGTTGGCCATTTTGTTCTTTGAAACGGAGATGGCAAAAAAGTTTTCTCCTACAGGGTCCAAGACAGTGAAGTGATGAGCCCTGCTGCGTCAGTGGGTGGCCTCAGATGTCACAGGGAATGGGCTACTATACAGGAGCAAAAATGATCCAGCAAGTGTACAATTCTTAGATTCTCCTGCTTTGGCAGGATAGGTTTCTCATGAATCACTACCCAATGGGCCAGATTGCGATACCCTTACTCACATTGAATAGCACCTTGCTCTTTGCAGTGAAAGGGACAATGGAATGTGAGTGAAGGTGTGACAACTTTCAATTTAAGGTGCAGTGAGAACCCTAGATTCTGACACCCTCTATGCACAAAACAGATCCACCCTGGGCAGCAGCAGTCACGGTGGTTTCCCCGTCCTGCTCCCTGCCAATGAACCTACACTGTTCTGAAGGAATCATTTTTGTGTGTTGGATGTTATTACTCAGTGTGGAGATGCAAACAATGGACTTGTTTCACCGTTCCCTCGAACACCGTGTAATCATTTACACCTGTGCAAAGTGAATGCAAAACCTGTATAAAGTGCTACCAAGTGAGCGTGGGAAATGCTTTACACCCAGTTTGGACTAGTGTAATAAATGACTATGCAAGGTGCAGAGCAATGGTAAATTGGGGTCCTTGATGGCAGAGTGCTCGCTACAGTGGTGGTTTTAGGATTGTGGACATCTGTCCTCTATAAATCCATTAAAAATACCCTTTCAGAGAAGCCACAAACATGATAGCAATGGCTTTCAATCCTGCCAAGCTAGGTGGTGACTAATTTATAGTTGAAGGATCTGTATCACCATGCCAAGTTTGTGATCCTCCATAGGACTGATTCTTCCCTGCCTTCCCCTTTACGAGTATGTCTACACTGCAGCTGGCAGTGTGCTTCCCAGCATGGGTAGACAGGCTTGTGTTACCTCTGCTTGAGCTAACAAGAGAAAAATAGCAATACAGCTGCAGCACCATGGGTGACAACTCAGGCTGGCTACCGCAGTATAAATCCACCTGAGCCTCTTGGTATGTACTCAGGTGGCTAGCCCAAGTTGTCACCATGCTGTCATGGCCACACTGCTATTTTTAGTGAGCAGCTAGACTAGATCTGTCTACCTGCACTGAGAAGCATGCTTCCAACTGCTGTGTGTTACCTGCCTTGGCAGTGTTTTTATTCTTTTTTTCACCCAATAGGAATAAATGACTATTCAAGGGACCCCCGTTACATTCACAGCTACTCCTGAGTGGAGCTCCATTCTGCAGTGTTCCTGCTTGTCTGGAAGGTATCCTTCCCCCGCCCCCAACCCCACCAGAGCCACTCCAAATGGGGGAGAGGGGGGGGAGAGAGAGACGGAGAGATCACAGCATGGCAGCAGGATACATTGTGATGCACATAGGATCCCAGGTTGCCTTAAAACCGTCATAGTCTGGTTCAGAAGCAGGATCTGCTTCAACACTGCTGCTCTCACTTGTGGCACTGATCAGAGCAGAGCTGGATTCTTGCACTGGTCACCCATCCCTAAGTATAGGGTCTGACAGTGAAAAGTACTGATAGAACCTTATCCTGGTGCATGCATTTTGCTCTATTAAAGAATCCCATTTCCAGATGTCTTGCTTTATGAGGGTTTTTTATCTGAGCATGTGCAAATTGGACTCGACATTAGAAATGAAATGCAGGCCTGGCATACAAAGACTTTTCTATGTCAAAACAGCCACAGTATTACTGTCACTGCCTTGTAACCAAGGAAATATAATTGTAAGGCGCTCATTAGTGCCAGTTCTTAAAACGTGTGGTTTCTTTCCCAGGGTGTGAGCTTTCCAAACTGGTTGTACAAACCTGCCTCCATAGCCTCAGCAAATTATATTCCCATGTTTTTTTGTTTAATCAAAGCATTTTAGTCCAGCATTAAGGGTTGCATTAATAACTTATATGGTGAAGCACTAGCGGATTTCCCTTGTTCTCACTGCTGCCTTCTTAGAGCCCCGTCTGCAGTTCTGATTCAAACAGAACGCTCATCGCTGCAAAAGGACGTCTGCCCTCTGCTGGGATTTCAGACTCAGGCTCATAATTTGGATCTTAGATAAAAAGATTACCTCATCCACATTTGCCACTCCTCTTCTTCTGCTAATGATGAACCAGCATTTTTCCTGAGGCGATTACTTTCCCTGTTTAGTGCTTGAGAAAGGTCTGTGTGACAATGGTAATTAATATTACAATTTTCCCCCCTTCCAGAGCATATTTGGCCTTATAAAAAGGCTTCACATTTTCCATTTCATTCTTTATATTTAAATCAGGATAACATTTCTGTACATTTTCATTTTGCAAGCAGCTCATTCATTCCGTTTTTTCTTTAATAACATGAAACCTAAACGATGGCATTTTAACTGCTTATGGAAGTGTAAAGGACACCGCTAAATGCGTGTTTGACTAGGCCATTATTTTCACAACAAATAACTGCACTGTTGTATGTGAGGGGAAAAATTCTATGAGGCAGCAGAGGATCTTCACTACCACAGGCTGCTCTCCCTGCATACACAGGCAAAAATCAATACTAGCTTTTCATATACCAAAGTGGAACGCTGACATCTAGATTAACAGTTCAGATCTGAAATGAGAATTTTGCTCTGAATATATGAGAACTATGATTCCTACTGGGAATTTCTTCCCCATTTATTCAGCTGCAGCATCTTTGACAATTGTCACTCTCTCTCAACTTAACATCTGAATGTGTCTGTCTGATAAAAGGAGAGAGGACGGTGCAAAATTGACAGCCATGGTGCCTGATGCCATCTATTTATCTACAGAATAGGAGAATTACAAATGTGTTTTCTGCATGCTATGCCTTTAAGTTTCCAGAAGTCTGCTGTCTGCCATCTTGTGAGGCAGATCTGACCTGGCATTTACAGAGGAGACACATGCTGATATCTCAGTGTTTCACCAGTGTTTTTTCCCTTAATCTAAAATAAATCATTTAATATCTAGTTGCGCTGTATGTATTGAAAGCATAACAAGATACAGTAAATGTAACTTCAGGGCACTCTTCTCCACTGCAAACTAATGTGCTTCATCTCTGACTTGGGGTATTCCATCTGTAGGGTGACAGGACAATTCAGCCTCCAGGCCCCTTCAGTTAGGGTTACCATATTTCAACAAGCAAAAAAGAGGACGGGAGGAGCCCCGCCCTAGCCCCGCCCCTGCCCCTCCCACTTCCTGCCCCCCCAGAACCCCCAACCCTCCCCCCGTTCCTTGTCCCCTGACTGCCCCCTCCTGGGACCCCTGCCCCTAACTGCCCCCCGGGACTCCACTCCGTATCTAAGCCTCCTTGCCTCTTGTCCCCTGACTGCCCCAACCCTTATCCACACCCCCACCCCCAGACAGACCCCTGGGACTCCCACGCCCCATCCAACCACTCCCCACCCCCTGACAGCCCCCCCCCAGAACTCCCAACCTATCTAAACCCCTCTGCTCCCTGTCCCCTGACTGCTCCGATCCCTCTCCGCACTCCTGCCCCCGACAGCCCCCCCCAGAACTCCCAACCCATCTAAACCCCTCTGCTCCCTGTCCCCTGACTGCTCCGATCCCTCTCCGCACTCCTGCCCCCGACAGCCCCCCCCAGAACTCCCGATCCATCTAAACCCCTCTGCTCCCTGTCCCCTGACTGCTCCGATCCATCTCCCCACTCCTGCCCCCTGACAGCCCCCCCCAGAACTCCCGATCCATCTAAACCCCTCTGCTCCCTGTCCCCTGACTGCTCCGATCCCTCTCCCCACTCCTGCCCCCTGACAGCCCCCCCCAGAACTCCCGATCCATCTAAACCCCTCTGCTCCCTGTCCCCTGACTGCTCCGATCCCTCTCCCCACTCCTGCCCCCTGACAGCCCCCCCCAGAACTCCCGATCCATCTAAACCTCTCTGCTCCCTGTCCCCTGACTGCTCCGATCCCTCTCCGCACTCCTGCCCCCTGACAGCCCCCCCCCAGAACTCCCAACCCATCTAAACCCCTCTGCTCCCTGTCCCCTGACTGCTCCGATCCCTCTCCGCACTCCTGCCCCCTGACAGCCCCCCCCAGAACTCCCAACCCATCTAAACCCCTCTGCTCCCTGTCCCCTGACTGCTCCGATCCCTCTCCCCACTCCTGCCCCCTGACAGCCCCCCCCCAGAACTCCCAACCCATCTAAACCCCTCTGCTCCCTGTCCCCTGACTGCTCCAATCCCTCTCCCCACTCCTGCCCCCTGACAGCTCCCCCCCAGAACTCCCAGCCCCCTACCCCCTGCTCCCTGTCCCCTGACTGCTCCGATCCCTCTCCCCACTGCTGTCCCCTGCCCCCCCTTACCCTGCTGCTCAGAACAGGGTGTTGGGCTCTGTGCCAGCCGGACACATGGCTGAGCTCCCCCACAACACAAAACCCGGTCCCTGGCCCTGCACAGGGCTGCCGGAGCGGGCTGCAGGAGGAGGAGCTGCCGGCCGGCTCAGAATGCAGGGAGGGGGGGGTGGGAGGAGGAAGCTGCTCCGGAGTCCAGCCCGGGACTTTCCTGCAGCCCTCCCAGCCGCTCGCTCTGCCTGGGGGGAAATCCCGGACATTGTGAGTGCTTTACAAATTCCCCCCGGACGCTATTTTTAGCACACAAAAGGAGGACATGTCCGGGTAAATCCGGACGAATGGTAACCCTACCTTCAGTGCTTGGGCTCTTTGCCGAGTTTGTCCATATAGGTGCTAATTATAGTGATCTTTTGACTTTCAGAGTGAAATGGTGTTTTTGCATTACACCCCCATGAGCATCTGGATCGCCTCAGTCATCTTTAATTTGTTGAACTAATAATTTTTCAGTTTATAACCTGAAAAAAAAAAAAAAAAAAAAAAAAAAAACAGCTCTGCTCATAAATCCCACAAATTCTGCATTCCTCCATCAAGTTTAGCTCTCAAGGACCACAGAAACTGTGCGACGAATTACAACAGAGCTGCCAACTTGGAGAGAGGTGGCGTGAGGCTCTGAGCCAAGTCTCTCACTTCTCCAGAAGCCACATCACAGCATGCCGATACTGTGCTGACTTAAAACTGTTTCTGAAGGTACAGTCACCATATCCCAGAAACCATCGGGTGATCCTGTCACCAGGACAACGTAGGGAACCTGACAGAGCCAGATCAGAGGAATCCCCTGGTTTCCCCATGCCCTCCTTCTTTTCTAATACATATCCCCAATGGGAGATTCCACATGAATCTTCACACAACTGGACTGTCCATGTGCTATTCATACAGACAGCTTTTTTCCCCCCAGTGGGGCCAGCAGTTTCAAGCAATCTAGAATTCTGCAGTTCTAGACAGCCTCTAGGTGCAAAAAGCTCCTTGTCAGCTTCCTAGTCTTTTTTCAGAGGCAGGGTTAGAAACAAAAGGGAAGGAAGTGAGAAACAACACAGGCAAGAACAGGTTTAAGACACACAAATGGAAAGAAAGGGTAGAGAAAGGGTAGAGAAAGATTGAGAAAGAAAGGGATGTGCATATGGCCATGCAGAACCTAGAGATGAGGCAGAAACGCCAAGGAACTCCTGTTCCCACCTGTTCATGCTCTCTGTATGTGTGAGCCTGGGAGACCCCTCCATTTTATATATGTTCCATTCTATATGCCTCTGAAGAAGTGGGCTGTAGCCCACGAAAGCTTATGCTCTAATAAATTTGTTAGTCTCTAAGGTGCCACAAGTACTCCTGTTCTTTTTGAGTAAAGGGAGTTCAGAACTGGATCTAAAGTTCCCCAGCATTCAGGGGTATTTGGATCCTGGGTTCCAGTAACAGCTCATCTTTAACAGAAACCAAGGAAATGATGGGAAAAAAGAACAAAAAGAAACCAAGGGATCAAGAGAGACAAAAGTGCCTCCAGCAACGGGTAGCAAAAAGACATCTCGAAATAAAAATCTACCTGCTAAAATGCTGAAGTCTCCCAGCTTCCCCCGACTTCCTCATCCCCACAACACACCCTCCTGGAAACAGTATGAGGAGCTGATCTAGTCACCAGACAAATGAAATTAGTTTTTCATTATTGCTCACACCAGTTCAATCCCACTGTTTGGAGCACTAGTATAGTGTATATATTTAAGCACCATGTCATGGAGACATGAACTAAGCAGAGTTAGACAACACCATATTTAAATTGCTGAGGGGCTACTAAGAGCTAGGTGACCAGATGTCCCATTTTTAAAGGGACAGTCCCGTTTTTGGGGACTTTTTCTTATAAAGGCGCCTATTAACCACCACCCCCCGTCCCGTTTTTTCACAGTTGCTATCTGGTAACCCTACTAAGAGCCCTGTCTATATTGGGGGTGGGGTGTCCCATGGTTGTGACAGGAACAGAGGGAAATTATAGTGCAGACACATAGAAAAGGGCTTAAGATCATCAGAGTTGAGTCTCTTAGGTTCCTCACAGTCTATCAGTAGAGCGTGGCAGCATCATGTTACCTTTGGCTTTGAACACAGGAAAACATTAATTCAGCATAACCATTCTAATTATGCTTTTCTTGGCACCCAATATGCACCAGCCTTCCCAACTCCCATCCTTACTGGATGACAAAGTTGGGAACAGCCAAAAAAAAGTCTGAAGTCATTATAGCACACAGTACCTGCTTCTTTTAATGTACTGTCATTTAATTACTTTGTCAGCTCAACTTTGCTGTCAGCTCAACATCATTCCATACAGAACAGCTGCAGTTGCTCATTATTGACTGTGATAGCTAAAGCCTCCAATTTGCCCCTGTGAGAAAGCAGTGTCCTTAACCCGATTCGGCCGATAGTTATGGAAATTCCACTGTGACGTTGCACCCCATAATGCTTTATGGACATATGCTTATGAATGTAAATATGACATAACTGGAATGTGTTTTATGCTAGATATGCCATGTAACATATCTCTGCAAAGGTTATGTTCTACTGGATATATTTATCCTATTTGTATGCATGTATAATTTTTGTATTTGAAGTTATGAATATTAGCTATGTACTTGTTTAATTTTAAGTAGCCTCAGTGAAGCAGTTGGTCAGCTTCCTGAGAAAAGACTATTCTCAGTAAGTGCCCAATCAAGAAACACTTAAGTTAACAATGAACTTTGAGATGCCAATCCACATCTGAACTTTCCTGGGAATGTGGCCTGGCTTGTAAGAAACTGAGTCATGCATGGACATGTGACTTGCCCATGTGACTCCAAAACTCCATCTTGGAGCTGGATTCTGCAAAGGAGAGAGGAAAGGGTCTCCACTCACAAGAGAAAGTCTCTATAAAGTCCTGGGAGACCCCTCCATTTTGTCTTCAGCTGGCTCAAGAGATATCCTTTGGTGGTGGAGAGGCTACCTGAAAGAAACTGGAACAAAGGACAGTAACCACAGGGGTGTGAGTGATTGCTGGACCCAGACTAGAAGGAGGCTAGTTTGTAAAAGAAATTTACTGGAACATCTGAGGGTGAGATTTCATCTGTAATCATTTTCTTACTATATTATTATATAATCTTGTGTGTTTTATTTTATTTTGCTTGGTAATTCACTTTGTTCTGTCTGTTATTACTTGGAACCACTTAAATCCTACTTTTTATATTTAATAAAATCACTTTTTACTTATTAATTAACCCAGAGTATGTATTAATACCTAGGGGTGGGAGTGGGGGCAAACAGCTGTGCATCTCTCTCTATCAGTGTTATAGAGAGCGAACAATTTATCAGTTTACCCTATATAAGCTTTATACAGGGTAAAACGGGTTTATTTGGGGTTTGGACCCCATTGGGAGCTGGGCACCTGAGTGTTGGAGACAGGAACACTTCTTAAGCGGTTTTCAGTTAAGCCTGCAGCTTTTGGGGGATATTGTTCAGACCTGGGTCTGTGTTTGTAGCATGCTAGCATGTCTGGCTGAAACCAGGCAGGGTACTGAAGTCCCAAGCTCCCAGGGAAAACTAGCTCAGAGGTAGTCTCTGCACATCAGGTGGCAGTCCCAAAGGGGGTTTCTGTAATCCAACCCGACACATCCATCTGTTTAGAATTTCATTCTACAGCAGACAGAAGGAAATGTTCAACAGTCCAGATAAAAATCCAAATGTCAGGGTGAAGGCGTTTCCATTGATTCCACTAATTAAAGACAAAACCGTGAAGCTCTTACTCTGGCAAGATTTTCACTAAAGCCAATAGGAAATTAGCATAAATACAGGGTTTGGCTTTGGTTTCCTGTGAGACGTTGGGCAAGTCAATTCCTCTCTGGGTGCCTCATTTTCCCCCATCTGTAAAATGGAGATAATGATACTGACCTCCTTTGTACAGGACAGAGAGCTATGGATCAAAAGTGCTGTACAAGAGCTAGATATTATTATAAGGGGCCAAGCCAATCTGCATTGCAGCACAACTGAGTTCTATATGCTTACACCAAGGATGAGTTTGCCTCAAGGGGGAAGACCCTTGAGTGTCTATAATCAAAAATTTGTCAGTAAATTAAGTTCTAGCATTTCATAACGGATGAGGTGTTAACTCCAACATTCTGGCCAAATTTCAGTTTAGGTAGTTACATTCTGCCTACCAAAAATCCACTACCTAGTTTTGACTGGAGAAGTGAAGAGAAGAAAGGACAGACAGTGTGGTCTAGTGGCTAGGGACTGGACTTCACTGAGAGTCAAGAGATCTGAGTTCTAGGATGAGCTCTGCCACTGATCTGTGTGATCTTGGGCAAGTCACTTCATCCTTCTGTGCCTCTATGTCTTCACCCACCCTTTGTCTATTTCATCTATTTACATTGTAAACTCTTGCGGGAAAGAACTGTTTCTTACTAAATACTTGTATAGAACTTTGCATGATGGGCAATATCTCAGTACAAATAATATTTATGATTGTTTATCACTTGCCTATATAGAGAGGTTTTCTGATGCTAAATGGGTAGCACAGTTCACCCAGAAATGGCAGTATTTTAGTGGTGGCGAAATGATCAGTAGAGATGGGCAGATACTATAAAAAAAAATCCTTGAGGAGCTGAGCAATTTAAAAAAAAAAATACATTTGCTTTGTATGTGTTTGTCCCCCTTTTGTCTTTACTTTCAGCAAATATTCTAGCAAAAATGTTTGCAGAAACAGTGAACTTCAAGTGAACCCAGAGAATACTTTGTTAAAATTAAGTATCTGAAGAAGAAAGTTGAATTTAAGAGTTACGCCTATGCAATCTGGAATGGAAATACACCATAGTACCTATATCAGAGCTAAGCAACATGACTTATATGTTTCAAGTACTGAATTCACACAATGAATTGCTCACAAAGAAACAAAAACCCCGTGGACCAAGTATTATTTGATAAAGTTATTCAGCAAATTCCATGAACACAATGAATTCAAGGCAAACATAAGCAATGTACATATATTCCACAAACAATGAGAGAAACAGGATTCATTGAAAGATTTATTCTTTGTGAATTACTTAAATCGCAGCATCAAAATCTGTTCCCAGTTACACCCATGAAAACCAATGGTTGTTAATGGAGCTCTGGGAGTCTATGTTGGAGCAGAATTTGGATCATACTCTGTAAAGTGTTTTAAGATCCTTTCAGATGAAGTGTGCTATATAAATATAAAAGGTATTGGGAAACACTATGGACTGTAGAAATTAATCCCATTAATAGTGCAGTTAGCCACACTAATTTGGGTAATATTCTGCCTACTGAAATTCACTGCATAGGTTCTGTGAACCAAATTTTCCAGTGATTTTCTTTTCAGCCAATGGGGTTGTATTACAATAATGGAACAGGATTTGGCCCTATGTTGTTCTTCAGTTTTTAGTGTGTGGCTGTTTGCTGTTAACTTGCCCAAAGTGGCAACATTTCAATGGTGGGCAAAGCATATGTTAACATATCTGAATAACTCTAAAATCCACCTGGCAACAGGGACTAAATAAGATTAAGATCTTTATGATTAAATATTTTCCATTCCAGGATTCTACAATAGGACTGGCGCTACTTTACAAGTATTCATGTGTCTTAGAAGGAGAAATGAGACAAATTATTTTCATTTAAAGATATGATACTTTCCTTCTCTCCCTCCAGAAATTAAATGGTGAAGTAGAACGATGGACAAAAAACTTAACAAAATCTAAGCAGATTTAATTAAAGAAGCTTCCCATTTTATTGCAAACAGACTGTCCCACTTAATCTTCCCACTCTTTGTTTTCTCTCTCAGGGCACCTTTTTGTGCAACTAAAGCAAGACAAACTGAGGTTCCAATTAAACTCCTTTTAAAATATATAGCAGCTACCTTCCAACATCTGTTAAAAGAATTCATGAACCAGCACATTTGCAAATTAATTTCAGGATTTCCAACACCGATTGTCCTGCTTTCTTATTTGCTGCATTTTAAACTGTGGTAAGACAGACTGTTAGCATTTCTCAAACTCTGGGTCATGACACTGAGGGGAGTTTCCAGGAGTTGCACTGAGAGGCAGCGAGTTGTGGGCCTAAGGTGGTCACCAATAATTGTCTGGAGAGAGAGAGAGAAAAGGTGAGCGTTTGCTGCCATAAACGGTCTTCTGTCTTCCATTAACACACATTTGCTTAGTCACTTGCAACTGGTTCACCTCAGTTACAGAAGCACCTCAAAAGTCATTTAACAGAGGGGTAGTCGTGTTAGTCTGAATCTGTAAAAAGCAACAGAGGGTCCTGTGGCACCTTTAAGACTAACAGAAGTATTGGAGCATAAGCTTTCGTGGGTGAATGCCCACTTCATCAGACGTCTGATGAAGTGGGAATTCACCCACGAAAGCTTATGCTCCAATACTTCTGTTAGTCTTAAAGGTGCCACAGGACCCTCTGTTGCTTTTTGCAAAAGTTATTGTGCAGATTCTCCTGGAATCTTGTTTTGCAACATTCTATGTAGCAGAGTGAAGGATTATGGGATGCCTCTCAGAAGTGACCTCAAATGAAGCCAGTAGCTGGTCAAATATTAAGCTATCTTGTGGGAGGTAAACCCAGGAATACATAGGAACAGGTCCAATACTCTTGTTATATAGAGTTCTACCAGCTGGATGCACACTGTGAGCTTCTACACTGCTGACCAATCCTACAAGGAGTTCTAAAGTCACAGCTGTATTGTAGCCCTGGAAAGAACCAACATTCCAAACATGGCAGATGTTGAGTGTGCCTGCCTTTACACTATGGGAGTTATGTTTCCCCTCCATCCTTTGTCTGTTCAGACTGGATTCTTTGGGGACAAGGCCTGGTCTCTTACTATGTGTTTGTACAGTGCCTAGCACAATAGGGTTCTGATCTTGGTTGGGCCCTCTAGATGGGACAATAATACAAAATAATAAAGAATAATATTAATAATTTCCCTGTTGGTACATCAGAGCCCAGCTCTTGTTTGATCCTTTCAATAGCTTTTTGTTGTTTCAGGGCCAATTTAGGTTTTTTTCATTATGTTTTGGTTTTATTAAAACAAAAATTTGCTACTTTTGAAATTAAAAGAAAAGTAGCAAACTGAAACATTCCAATTCCACTTGGACAAGCAATCTCAGATACAGCCAAAGCAAATGTCCTAGCTGCCTAAGCATTAGGCTCAAGCCACTGAGATACCCTAGAAACTTCAAATTTTATCAGGATCATTTTTAGTCCTTCATTCTTCCAAGCTTAATAAACTGATTTTCCTGTAGTTTATTGAGGAGTGCGTGTTTCTGATTATAATAATAAATAATAATACCTAGCTCCTAGAACAGTGCTTTTCTTCAGTAGATCTCAAAGTACTTCACAATCTTTAATGACAGGATGTTGAGATAACAAATGATTGTGTGGATAAAGTTTCATGGCACTTAAAAAAAAAAAAAAAAAAAAAAGGAAAGAAAGTTGTGCTTTGCTATGGTGCCCTGATGAAAATTTTCTTTCCCCACCCCGTCTGTTATATCATAGTTCTCCTCTTCAGAGGTAGCTGCATTTCCAGTGGTTCTTTATGTTTACAAACTATAAAGCATTTTGTGATTCTTTAATATGGAAAGTACTGTAGAATTATTATAAAATACCATTAAGTTCTATTGCTTCGTGCCTGATTAAGGATCATGGAGCAAGATGCAACGAATATTTTTTTATTTGCCTCTGTCCTCTGAAGTTAAATCATCATCAATAGTTGAAATAAGGATTTAAAAGTCTAACCTCTTCTCAAACAAAATTCTCTATTAAATTGAAGTTAAGGCTGAGAATGCAGCTTAGTAAAATCCTTATATTAACCCTATAGTTAGCACACAAAAAACCCCAAGCATTAGAAACCCAGGAAATTCTGTGGGGATTAAACTTAAAAGAAATCTGAGCAGCATGATAACTGACCATTCAGTCACTGGGAGGGATAGAACCCAAGACTTTCAGCACTGATATCACTCTAGCAGAGTGAGTGAGCTCAAGTGGTGGAGGCCTCTGCATTTGGCCACCAAAGCAACCAAGCAATTCAGCACATGAGTAATCCAGCTGCGGTTAATGGGATGCTCATGTACTAAAAACTAAGCATGTGCTTATATGCAGTAGTAGTAGGCGGTTATCCTCCACATGGAGCAGCCGCTGGAGGACGATGGGGGAATGACACTCTTTACATTAGTAAGTATGGAAATCATAGAATATCAGGGTTGGAAGGGACCTCAGGAGGGCATCTAGTCCACGCCCCTGCTCAAAGCAGGACCAATTCCCAACTAAATCATCCCAGCCAGGGCTTTGCCAAGCCTGACCTTAAAAACCTCTAAGGAACGAGATTCCACCACCTCCCTAGGTAACCCATTCCAGATTCCACCACCCTCCTAGTGAAAAAGTTTTTCCTAATATCCAACCTAAACCTCCCCCACTGCAACTTGAGACCATTACTCCTTGTTCTGTCATCTGGTACCACTGAGAACAGTCTAGATCCATCCTCTATGGAACCCCCTTTCAGGTAGTTGAAAGCAGCTATCAAATCCCCCCTCATTCTTCTCTTCTGCAGACTAAACAATCCCAGTTCCCTCAGCCTCTCCTCATAAGTCATGTGCTCCAGCCCCCTAATCATTTTTGTTGCCCTCCGCTGGACTCTTTCCAATTTTTCCACATCCTTCTTGTAGTGTGGGGCCAAAACTGGACACAGTACTCCAAATGAGGCCTCACCAATGTCGAATAGAGGGGAATGATCACGTCCCTCGATCTGCTGGCAATGCCCCTACTTATACAGCCCAAAATGCTGGTAGCCTTCTTGGCAACAAGGGCACACTGTTGACTCATATCCAGCTTCTCGTCCACTGTTACCTCTAGGTCCTTTTCTGCAGAACTGCTTCCTAGCCATTTGTTTCCTAGTCTGTAACAGTGCATGGGATTCTTCCGTCCTAAGTGCAGGACTCTGCACTTGTCCTTGTTGACCCTCATCAGGTTTCTTTTGGCCCAATCCTCTAATTTGTCTAGGTCCCTCTGTATCCTATTTCTACCCTCCAGCGAACCTACCACTCCTCCCAGTTTAGTGTCATCTGGAAACTTGCTGAGAGTGCAGTCCACACCATCCTCCAGATCATTAATGAAGATATTGAACAAAACCGGCCACAGGACCGACCCTTGGGGCACTCCGCTTGAAACTGGCTGCCAACTAGACATGGAGCTGTTGATCACTACCCGTTGAGCCCGACAATCCAGCCAGCTTTCTATCCACCTTATAGTCCATTCATCCAGCCCATACTTCTTTAACTTGGTGGCAAGAATACTGTGGGAGACCGTATCAAAAGCTTTGCTAAAGTCAAGGAATAACACATCCACTGCTTTCCCCTCATCCACAGAGTCAGTTATCTCCTCATAGAAGGCAATTAGGTTAGTCAGACATGACTTGCCCTTGGTGAATCCATGCTGACTGTTCCTGATCACTTTCCTCTCTTCTAAATGCTTCAGAATTGATTCCTTGAGGACCTGCTCCATGATTTTTCCAGGGACTGAGGTGAGGCTGACTGGCCTGTAGTTCCCCGGATCCTCCTCCTTCCCTTTTTTAAAGATGGGCACTACATTAGGCTTTTTCCAGTCCCGGAGGTCCAATCCAGGACCTCCCCGATCGCCATGAGTTTTCAAAGATAATGGCCAATGGCTCTGCAATCACATCCACCAACTCCTTTAGCACCCTCGGATGCAGCGCATCCGTCCCCATGGATTTGTGCATAGTTAAGATCACCTAGACCATACCATGGAGCCTGATAGAAGCAATCTTCAAAATAAGGGAGGCAAATACATTGATTTAGGGAACTAATATGTTGACATCCATGAGAAATAAGAAATCTTGGGCATTGGAAAGGGTGGGGAATGGATACTAGGAGAAAAGGACATTTTCTTCTGATGTATATAAATACAACCATGTCAAGAAACACTCAGAGAAAATTCACAGTTTGCAGTAGGAAAAGGGGATAAACAAAAACATGGTGAACCCTACTGGTGAAATGCCCTCCTCTTCCCCCATGCACACCCTCCAAAACTTTGCCAGACAAAAAAATGTATGTATTGTGACAAAGTTGCTCCTCTATCTTGGTGGGTCCTGCGCTTATTGGTGGATTTTCTTGCCTCAGAGATTGGTTGGGGAACAGCCCAGAGACCTTCCCCTCTGGAAGAACCCACAGTCCAGGTCAATTGGGAGGTTTGGGGGGAACCTGGGCCCACCCTCTACTCCGGGTTCCAGCCCAGGGCCCTGTGGACTGCAGCTGTCTATAGTGTCTCCTGTCACAGCTGCATGACAGTTACAACTCCCTGGGCTTCTTCCCCATGGCCTCCTCCAAACATCTTCCTTATTCTCACCACAGGACCTTCCTCCTGGTGTCTGATAACGCTTGTGCGCCTCAGTCCTCCAGCAGCACACCCTCTCACTCTCAGCTCCTTGCACCTCTTGCTCCCAGCTCCTCACACTTGCACCACAAATTGAAGTGAGCTCCTTTTTAAAGCCCAGGTGCCCTGATTAGCCTGCCTTAATTGATTCTAGCAGCTTCTTCTTAATTGGCTCCAGGTGTCCTAATTAGCCTGCCTGCCTTAACTGGTTCTAGCAGGTTCCTGATTACTCTAGTGAAGCCCCTGCTCTGGTCACTCAGGAAACAGAAAACTACTCATCCAGTGACCAGTATATTTGCCCTCTACCAGACTCCTGTACCCCACTGGTCTGGGTCTGTCACAGTATGTACTAAGGAATCCCCAAGCATTAACTAATCGTTTTTACAACACAGTGCTTACCTTTTAATATTTTAAAGAGTTTCTAAAGATGGATATCAAAATAGCAGCCTACCCAACTCCACAAGCTGCTCTTGAGCGAGCTCCCTGACCTGTCCATAAGGTGTATTTTAGTCAAACACAGGTTATGGACTCAATACAGGGATAACTGGGGGAAATTTATGATTTACAGAAGGTCAGTCTAGATGATCTAGTAGTCCATTCTGACCTGAAATTCTACAAATCTATGGGTGGGGCAGGCAGGCAGCCAGTTCACCACTCCGGAGGTGCCTAGCCAGTCTCAGCAGTTACTCTCCAGCGAACAAGCAGCGGGAAAGGAGATGCCTGGTAAGTGGCTGTGGTTTGTGTAGTGAGGAGGTGGGTTCAGGGTATAGAAATGTACAAGGCTGGTTGTGTTTCTGTGTGCTCGACATTTCCCTATGCAGCTAACCAGTACAGCGGAACAAGGTGTTGATGCACACCAAGATCTCATGGGAATCCTCCAGAGAGATCTTCAGGAAAGTTTCCTGGAGTTACTCAGCAATCCTCCACCGAAGGTTCCTTGACAAAGCTGTTTTGTTCCTCCCCCAGTTGTAGGAAACTTTCCCAGCCATTCGGCAATCACTTGTACAGAGACCAAAGCAGCACACAGGCGAGCAGCATAGGGACCAGAGCAGAAGCCACAAGCATGCAGTAGATGTACCCAGTTCCCTGCTTACCCTCAGCAGTGAGATATCTGCTACAACGACCCCCACCTGTGGAAAGTTGCTTCTATTCATATTACACAGCATGTCAGGCAACTGGGAATCTTCTTCAGTTAGGAACTTCATGATTAACTGCACTGCCATACGCGATGTCTTAATGACAGTTATCAGAGAATAGGAGAGCAGTGTGGGATCCAGCCCTTCTCACAAAGATGCCAGGCTGCACAGCAAACAAGGGCCACTGAAAAATGCTGTGACAGAAAACCCAAACCCATGGAATGCTGGGACAGAAAACAATGCATAATGGGACATTGAACCTGCTCCCAAGATGCACCGCAATCCGCTCTGCCTTCCCACAAGGCCTAGCAACAGACGGTGTTGAGCTAGACTGTGCGATAGGTACACAAAGTGCATTGCTCACACTGTCAATGATAGTGCTCCCTATGGACGTGCTCTGCCGACAGGGAGTGAGTGTGAACATGCAACACTGATTTTTATTATAGCGCTTTTTGCGTGTCGACACAACTTTTGTTAAGAAAACTCTGTAGTGTAGACAAGGCCTCACTTTCTTATGGTCATTCCTTTGCATGCTCCTTCAAGTGAAGGGACTAATCAGTCAGTATTTTCACAGGGATCACAGTGGAGGAGGATTTATTTGATTTCCCCCCCCCCCCCCCCAAGTGTTTGGAAAGAATTTGTCACCTCTCTCAGCATTACTGAGCAGCAATTAAAGAATATTGCATCTTGTGGGAGTCAACTATAATCTGATTTACCTTCTGCAATGGAGATTTTTTTTTATTCTGTGCATATTTGATTTGGGAATATCAAAGGTTTGTGGCTCTGCACACAGAGATCAGTCAGACGCTGTGATCAAAAGGGGACTAACCCACAGTGATCCATGAAAAAATGCCCATGTATTTAAATCTGAGGTTCCCTTAAGGAAGGAATCAGATGAAGTGCTATGCCAAAATGTTAACTCTGAGTCTGAAATTAAAAATAACAAGTGTTGAATCGCTTGCATTACTGACTGAAGGATTTTTTGTTTTTGTTTGATTTGTTTGTTTTGTAGCTTCTCTTGCCCTACAGGTCAGATATGGAAATTGATTCCAGTATCGCTAGCATATGTTTGAGTTCTGCTCTAGATCTGCTTCGCCCTGCCACTTCGCATCACTGCGCTGCTACATTTTCAGTGAAATGGCAGCTGGCATATTGCTGATTGAGAGGACTGGTATTATCTTTGCCTGATTAACCCTCAGAGGCAGAGCTTGCCGTTCTGTTTGTGCAGCACCCAGCACAATGGGATCCCATGCACAGCCATGCCTGTCTGACCACTGCAAACCAAAGCAAATAGCATGTCTTAGTATCTTAAACAAATAGCAACACACACCACAGAAGGAGATCCCAGCTCTCTATCGTAGGTTTTTCTCCAGATCCATGCGCCAGGTGAAAGCTAGAATGTGTATTTCAACAATGTATGATTTTTACCCTGTTCCCAGGTGCTTTTCACTAATAAGAAAGGCATCCATAAGCATGCACTTTGGCATCGGAGCGGCTCCAGGCACCAGCGCAGCAAGCGCGTGCCTGGGGCGGCAAGCCACGGGGGGCGGCGTGCCGCTCACTCTGAGGGCGGCAGTCAGGCGGCCTTCGGCGGCGTGCCTGCAGGAGGTCCACCGGTCCCACGGTTTGGGTGGCAATTCGGCGGTAGGTACGCCGAGAAGCCGCAGAATCAGCAGAACACCCGCAGAAATGCTGCCAAATCCACATCACTGTGGATTGCCCGCAGGCATGCTGCCGAAGGCCGCCTGACTGCTGTGCTTGGGGCAGCAAAAAACATAGAGCCGCCCCTGTTTGGCATGCAGCTTTAAGACTTGCATGGCTTTTCCCTACCTTCTGGAAATTAAAAAAAATAATTGCTGCTCTAATACACACACATTCAAATTACACAGACCGTACCTGTATAGTTTCTTGATGCAATGAAAAACTTAGAGGTCTACAGCATTGGGCATCATAGAGCACTGCCATGGAGGTTCCGTGAGGAAAGTTGAGTCAGTAAGACTTTGTCTAGACTAGGATTTAATGGTGTGTTAGATCATGAGCCTCCCTCCCAGGGTTCACCTTGGATATCTAAATTGAGGTAAAACGACAATCGATCTACACTAGGATTTTACAGTGGATTAGGCTTGTCACACTGTCTGGAGTGGCTCATAACCATGAGTGCCTATCTCAGGGCTGACTTTCAAAAACAGAGCAGATACCTCAAATTGGTGGTGTGATCTATAATTAGATTTTACCAAGCCAGTAATAAATGTGAATACCTGGATCACTATAACAGTCTTACCAGTGAGTCACAGACAGTCCCTTTAGACTTTGCAGTCTATCTTGCCACCCAGAAAAACTGGATTTAGTCATAAACGGCCATTCACACACACACACACACACACACACACACACACACACCCCCAACAACATTCAGGTTCCTTCCAGTCCCAAGAGACCAGTCACTAAGCCCAGTTCAACTGATACCCCAGAGCTTACACCAAAGACAATGCCTCTAGCCAATCCCGTAATAAACTATCTAAAGGTTGATTAACTAGTGAAGAGAAATAAGAATTATTTACAGGTTAAAGCAAGCAAACATATGCACAAATGAGTTGCAATCTAAATCGTATGAGTGACAGAGTTGTAGTGGTCGGTCAATTCAAAGTGTCTTTCAGGGCAGACCCAGGAGGCAAACTCTCAGGGTCTCTGTCCCTCAGAGTTCAAACAGCAAAGAGATGAAAAATCTTCATGTCACCTATTTTTGTTTCCCTCTTCCAATATTCAAAGTGATTGTTTGAGGCCTTCTGCACATATTCTCCATGGGTGAATGGGGCAATTAACAAAGCTTTTCATCTTATGATGGCCCACTTAAATTTTGATAATCCTCCTGGATGGGTGACGGTGGGGATGATTCCCATGCTTGGATTCACACGTTCAGAGCAAAGTTATAAAGCAAAACTTATATATTTTCTCATAGTATGGAATACAGACATTACAAGTGAGATTAATGCACACAGCAATTTACAAGTATTTAATAGGGTTTAAATACTAAATACATTCTTGTAAGACTAATACCTGTTTTGAGCAAAACTATCATGCAAGTGAACTAGTCTGGTCTCCAGCTATGAGTCTGTCAGTTCTTAGCTAATGCCTGCAGTCTTGGCAAGAACTGGCAGCCAGTGTCACAAGGCAATCACGCGTTAGCTTCCTCTTTGCAAAAAGACTTTCAAGGTCACATCTACAGAAGGTGTTATTTAAATCAAGCTAGCTAACATGATCCAACCACACACCTTTAATCCTTGTCCAAATCCAGACAATAGAATCTGTAAATAGGCCCTTAGAACATCTTTATTTCAATTGTTCTTTTCCACTCTCAAACATCACCAGCTTCCTCCAAATGCGGTAAACATACATTTGAGCAGTTGTAACAAGAGGGTTTGAGGAGTATGTAAATACTCATTCTTTATCCTATCACCCACAGATTGTTCACCTTAAACCTCCTTGCAGGAGAATAGCCTGAAGCAGGGGCGGCTCCAGGCACCAGCACACCAAGCGCGTGCCTGGGGCGGCAAGCAGCGGGGGGCGGCCTGCCGGTCTCCGTGAGGGCGGGAGTCAGGCAGCCTTTGGTGGTGTGCCTGCAAGAGGTCCGGCTGGTAACACAGCTTCGGCGGCGGGTACGCTGAAGCCACGGGACCAGCGGACCTCCCGCAGGCATGCCGCCAAATCCGCGTTACCAGCCGGACCTCCCGCCGGCGCGCCACCGAAAGCCGCCTGACTGCTGTGCTTGGGGCGGCAAAATACATAGAGCCGCCCCTGGTCTGAAGCGGCAGTAGCTCTCACCGAACACAAACAAACCATCACCTAAAAGAAGCATACACAACTATCACACTAACAACACACTTCAGTTTAATAATAATAATAAAAAAAAAGCCATTCTGTAACCCCCTGAATTTATATGCCCTGTGGCTAAAATAGGCAGGAAGGAGAGACTAGTGGATGGAGCACTCAGAAGATGTGGGCTCGGCCCCTTGTGACTATGAAGCCTCCCATCAGCATCACACTAACCCACATGAGTTTTTAAAAAAGAAAATTCTACAATTCTCTGCCTCTATTTATTCATCTGTAAAATGAAGATAACGCCTTTGCTCCATAGAGACGTCATGAGGAGCTCAGCTACAGAGATGACAGACAGGCCAGGTGCTTGAGAAAATGCTACAGGGTTAGACCTCTCAATGATTTGATGTTGGCAACTGCATGATTGCCTGCCTTCTCTTAAGTAAGGCTTTAACTGCTAATTCCATACAAATCAATGAAATCTGAGTTGCTGAAGCAACTGTATCCTAATGGTCAACTGCACCAGATCGAAAACCAGCAGGTTATTCATGAATGACAAGTGCTGTCTCAACTCCAGAGGGTGGTTGGAATTTGCCCAAGGTGTGTCCAAGTGCTCCAGGAATAGTCATTGGCTCTTGGTCACCTTCCCCAGTAACAAAGAGGTGAGGGTTGAGGGGACTTTAGGACTGGGCAGCAATGGTGAGCACTCCAATGTCAAGAGCTTGTTTATTAAGAGACTGGGTTTGAACCTCTGCCTGCTTAAAGAACGGCCACCACCTTTGCTTCTCTAAGCCTGACAACCTGTCAGTAGCTGCATCCCAGCATATTATTTGCCATAGACACATAGAGCGCTCTGACTCCAGGGCTAGAGCGCTCTTGGTACTCCACCTCGGCGAGAAGATTAGCGCATTGGCTGAAATGCCCGGGCGTCAGTGTGAATGAGGTGTTGCATTACTGCGCTCTGATCAGCCTCCGGAAACATTCCATAATCCCCTTAAGTCAAGTGGCCACTCGTGTCATTGTTTTGGAATCACTGCAAGAATGCGGATATGCCCTTTGAAAGCTCCATTTCTGACAGCTGGCTGCTTATCTGCTCCGAGATAAAGCAACCATTACTACAGAATGCTGTGTGAAAGAGAGAGAGGCAGGGGGGAGAGGGGGTCTGCTGCTGTCTGAACTTACAAGACAGCATGCTGACATGCTCTCAGTCCCCCAAAAACCCATTCTCTCCCCCCACATACACACAATTCACTCCCTGTCACACCCTACCCACCCCCTTTTGAAAAGCACATTGCAGCCACTTGTATGCTGGGATAGCTACCACAATGCACTGCTCTCTGTGGCCGTTGCAAGAGCTGCTAATGTGGCCATGCCAGTGCGCTTGCAATTGTCAGTGTGGATAGACTGCAGCGCTTTCCCTACTGCGCTCTACGAAGGCTGGTTTAACTCAAAGTGCTCTACATCTGCAAGTGTAGCCATGCCCTAAGGTTATGTCTACCCTTAAACCGCTGCAGCTGCGCCACTGTAGAGGTTCAGTGTAGTCACTCACAGCCACAGAACTCCCCCCGTCACTGTAATAGTTAACCCACCTACCCAAGATGTAGTAGCTAGGTTAATGGAAGAATTCTTTCATTGACTTAGCACTGTGTACACTGGGGGAATTAGGTTGGCTTAACTACACGCTCAAGGGAATAGAATTTTTCAGACCTGGCCTAAGCAAATTGCTGAAGGCCACACAGGGAAGATTGTTAGAGAGCTATAAATTTAACTCAGATCCTCAGTCTCAATCCACTGTTTTAACTACCACACCTTTCTTCCTCTGTATGCAACCTAGAGAAGAACCTTCCAGTCAATTACTAAGAAATTATTTCTATACCGCAGCCTCTGATATCAGAAAAGAAAATTGTGTTTCAGTTCCTTTTTTATATGGACTTATGCTGTGCGCTGTTTCTATAGCAATCAGGAAGAATATAAAAGGAGAGTATGATAAGGGAAAAGAAGAAGGACTTAAGGAATCCATATCAAAGAGCAGAGACACACACACTACAAACTTGGAAAAGAGAACACATCATCAAGAACCTGCAACAAAATGAACGAGTATTCAGTGTGCGCACTCTGCTTTTAAACCAAAACATTCAAAAATTGCCTGTGGATTGGACTTAATGTCCAATCCTGCAAGACACCTTCTGTGAGGTGTTGAGTGCCCTCCAACTGGTGGGAGTTCATAGATTTAAGGCTGGATCACCTTGTCCGACCTCTTGCACAACTAGGGTGACCAGACAGCAAATGTGAAAAATCAGGATGGGGAGGGGGAGGGTAATAGGAGCCTATATAAGAAAAAGACCCCAAAATCGGGACTGTCGCTATAAAATCGGGACATCTGGTCACCCTATGCACAACAGAGGCCAGAGATTTCACCCAGTGAATTCTTGCATCTAGCCCAATATCTTATGGTGGTTGACCTAGAGAATATTTTTCAGGGTACATCTACACTGCAAATGGAAACATGACTAGCGCAAGCCATACTCATGCCAGCTTTAATCTATCTATCTATCATCTATCTAGCATAGATAACAATAACAGTGCAGACACAGATGCTGATGTACTAGCAATCCAAGTATGTACCCAGGATCCATAGCAGACTTGTACTTGGGCAGCTAGTTCATGCTGCTACATCCTCACAATTATTGTTACCTGCACCAGCTAGATTAAAGCCAGCACAGGTATGGCTACCTGATCTGCAATCATATCTTCATTTGCAGTGTAAAGGTACCTTTAGAAAGCCATCTAGAACTTTCCAGGGGCACTCAGCACCCTACAGCATCAGGCCTATTTTGAGGTGAAGGCCAGCAGGCATATTTAATTTCGGTCACAGCAGCAAGTGCAGCACAGCTGTTCCATGTAAAATACAAACATCATTAAACAGGGAGTAGGAGAGGTAATTACTTATTATTGGGTCACTGGAGGAGGATTGTTCAGAAACCCACAAAAGACACAGAGTGTGAATGACATGTATGCAACTGGCCTGAAAAGAATGTATTGACATTTCATACAGAAACAAACTCTGCTCACTGGAAATTCCGCCCTCCCTCCCCTACATGAATGCAATCTTCAGCTGAAATGAAAGATCACTCCCCCCTCTAGCCCTCTTGGCACCCCTACAGCCCTGACTCAACAGCACTAATCATGCGTGCTATATTCGTGTTGACTTCCCTCGCTGACAGACTGAAGAGTTGCAGGATCAAGCCTGGAGAAAGCAGTCTTTTTTCCTAGAAGCTTTGCACCATTGCTCATTTGGATATCTGTAGTATATCTAATTTACCTGCTCTGCACCATTTTTACAGATGGGGAACTGAGGCACAGCAAGATTAAATAGTTCGCCCAGGACTTCTGAAGCAGATAGAAGAATTGAACCCAGATGCCCCGAGTCCCAACATTAAGCACAAGCTACTCCCCCGCCAAAAGAATGTACCTTTGGGAATTTGCATTTGACCATCACTTACGAATGTCACATCTAAAGGGGGAGGGGGAAAATAGACTCATGCATTTATGTTTTCTTCTTTTTATGCTGTTTCAGCAAAGAAGAAAATCTTAATTCTGCTCTTGAAAGGCCTAATCAAATGGGCTGTGAATGTCGTGCATAAATATTTTATCAAACGAAAACACTTCCAGAAGAATGTCTTTCCTTTCTACTCTGTCCGGTTCAAATGAATGTATAAACGGTTGCTGCTGTTTACAAATTTTATATCACCCTGGGAGCTGGTTCAGATGGATAAAGCCTTCCATCATGGTTTAACTCCAGTTATCACACTACACTAGTATCTTTTCCAAACAGAGTGATTGAGCAAAAACAAGCACTCTTAAATGGAATGCAGAATTGCATCAAGCACAGATACCTTGGGTGCCTGCAGCCTGTCGTTGGTGATGAGGTTCTTTTGGAAAGCATTTTAGATATGCAATTTCTTCAGTAGGTTTAAAAGTATAGACACAGATGTGATACCAAACATCCCTGGCTTAGATAATGACATTAGGCACATCTTTGATGTTCGGTAGACTATTATATTCAAGGTTTACTATGCGTAAGAAATGAACCTTTATTCTGTCACTGTTTTCAAGGTCTTCTGTCATGTTAATTGGATTATCTACAAGAGTTATGCTTACCATCAGTTTGTTAGCGGAGATCCACTTATTCTGCTTGATTTTTAAATTCTTACAATGTTCTGGCTATGGACCTCAGCCTGAATTCATTTTGCACCCAATTACCCCATGCCGTCAGTGAGAATTTGGATGTGCAAAGAATGCAAGATCAGACTTGAGATGCCTTATTTTCTATCTAGCTCTTCAATAGATGAACTTTTCTGCCCTGGTAATGAAAAAGAAAATAGCTGCAAAAAGTATATGTGAATGAAATATGACTCAGTGAGTAGACACCTATATACCCCTAAAAAAGAGTTTACTAAATATGGTGAAGAAAGGAGCCCCCCCCCCCCCCCCCGACCTTAATCCACTGTTTATTCCTTGATTTTTTTTCTGTTAAAAGAACAGAATTCATAATAGGACTGCAAGCATAGATGGAACACTTTCAACAAAAGCAATGCACCAGAACAACACTGGAGCCAGACTGAGAAATATGGATCCATGTCAGAACTTCCTCAATTCTCTGTTCATTCTCCCAGTTCCCCAAATTGTTGCCCCTTACACATTGCTCCTTCCAGGCAGGGATTTGGAAAGGGTCAGGCAACAGAGCTTAATGCATAGTGGGAGCTACAACAATACCAATGAAAAATAATGGTCAGTGACTAGTGATTTTGGGTGCCTAATCTGAGATAGCAAAGAGCTGAGCACCCACCCCTGAAAATCAGGTACTATTAAAAATGACTTACAAGTGGAGGCATCCCAAATAACTTTGAAAAATCTTGGCTTATTGATCATGCATGGAGTGCCAAGTCAACATCCTCTCCTCATTCCAATCCCTTTAAAAAACAAACAAACAAAAAGAAACATTTCTTCCATGTCATCTGTAAGCGGCAAGCTGTTTGGCTATGTTTATATTAGTGGTTTTTCTTAGCAAAGATTTTCCACCATTTTTAATGACAGTGCAGTTCCACTGGCAGTAGCAATAGCAGGAGCTGAGCACTGCAAGTCTCCTGTGGATATTTAACACAACTGTCTAACCTTCCACAAAGCAGCTCTCTAAGCTGTGGGTTTAAACACGGATGGCCTCTTCAGCCTTGTGTATGCTGGGGGCTAGTCTGTGCTGAACACTTACGTTGGCATAGCTGTCTCTTGGAGGGAGGGAGGGAGGGAGGGAGAGGAGGAGTATGGGGGTGAAAAATCCATATCCCCGAGAGTTGAAGATAAACCAACCTAACGCTCAGAGCAGATACCACTAGGTCAATAGAAGAATTCTTCTATTTTAAGTATAGATATAGCTTGAGGTTTCCACCATTGCTACCTCCAGTGGGACTGCACTGATATCAGCAACAGTGTATATTTTTGCCAAAAAGCCCTAGAGCAGGCAAACCTTGTGTGCATGCAAGTATGAAACCCACTGATGACTGGGGTTACAGATTCCTCCCTGTCTCTGCCCCTCCTCCCCCATGCCAATCCATAGAGGATACGAGTTGTAACAAGCCATCAGCTAGAGTCTTGCTTTTAGCACTGGATGTCCTGGGTGTGTTGGCCAAAATACTCTTGCCCGTGGGTTACACATACACGCACCTACATTTGCGCACACAAGAAATGGAACACAATGGAATCAAGGGGTGAAAATTCTCATTGACGCCAATAGGCGTTTTGCCATTGACTTCATCAGGTGTAGGATTTCATCCAAGACAAGCTTAAGTGAAAGCTGAATAACTGTGATCCTATTGTTTGTCTTTTCTCCCCCAAGCTTCCTCCCCTCCTCACCCCCGACAGTTGTTTGTTATTCTCACTCATTGCGAGACATCTAAAGTTAGGGCCCAAACCTGCATGCACTGGCTACAGGGCATTGTGCTCATTAATGTGCAGAGTCCTGCTGACTTCAGTGGTACTCCTGACAGTGAACATTGTGCCCATTAGTCAATGCCTGCAGATCAAGGCCTGGAATATAAATTGTTTGGGCCAGTGACCTTCTCTTTTTATTTATTCTGTTACATGCCTTTGGGTGCTCCATAAGCAACACAGCAGAGAGTAGTAGTAGTCTGCACCCTGCTCCTGAGGACAGTGGCTTAAAGCCACAGTCTAGCCTGCAGTCACCAGAATTAATTAGTAAATATGTTTCACAAACAAACTAAAGCAGATTCAAATTACCATCGTAACAGCAGCAGTGCACAGTAGGAACTCAAAATACCAGGCCACAGCAAACACTCATTTTATTAGTAAATATTAGATGCATCATCATCAAATCCTCAAGCACTCCACCATCTCCCTTGCTGCAATTATAGCCCGTGTGCGCTCAGACTTCAAGGAGGATTTGCTTTCCAAAATGCACACAGGGAGCCAGATTCTCAGCTGGTGTAAATTGCCATGGCTCTCTGAAGTTGCTGAAGCAGTGCCAATTCAGACCAGCTGATCTGGACCAAGAGTGCCATTTCTGTACATTTTTAAAGGATTACTCAAACCAGAAGCAGCAAAACAAAGTGTGATTCCCACTACAGGGAATTTATAGCTCTTGGGAAAAAGTTTTTCCTTTAAGTGTAAACACAAAGAAAGAAAGCTGCCATGGGATAAGAGGGAGGCTGCTGGAGCCCTGGGGAAGCAGCGGGGCTCCCACGGCTATTTAAAGGGCCAGGGCGGTAGAAACAAAGGGAGCCCCGGACTTTTTAATAGCCCCCAGAGCCCTGCAGCCCTACCCCAGGGGTCTCCAGAAGTGGGGCTCTGGTGGCAATTTAAAGGGCCTGGGGCTCCAGCCCCTGCTCGGAGCCCCAGGCCCTTTAAATTGCCCCCTGGGGAAGCCGGCTGCCCCAGTACGGGGCCTGATTCAGGGGAATCGCCTGAATCGGCCTAAAGCCGGCCCTGCGCGCACACAATGGTTAGAGGCGAGGGAATCTTCCCCCATAACATAGCTGGGCAGGCATGGTAATAGCTATACTGGCTTTCTGGGTGCTGCTGCATCCTGTGGGACAACAGTAACACCTACGAGCCTCCTACACAGGAGCTCTGGCCAGCCCAGCACATCCACACATATTGCAAGTTCCCTTACGGTGATCCTGATTCTTCCTCCACCCACCACCAAAGCCTTTTTATTGCAGAAGAGATCAGCTGAGTAACCCCCAACCCACTCCCATGTGGCTCTTCCTCCCATCCCTGCAAAACTATGAAGTCATCCATCTTCCATAATTTACCCTGTTTACTCCATTACTTCTCTTGTCATTTCTCTCTTTCCTCAAATGGGATAGTCCTATATAATCTAAAAGAGATTAAATCAGTTGGGCTCTGTAGAAATTACTCTTAAAACTTAGGCATTTAACAGTGAATGAGAACCTTTTAATAAGTACTTTGAATAATCTTACAGTATTTGGGAATATAGGATGAAATCCTGTCCCCATTGATTGAAATGGGGGTAAGGGTCAGGATTTCACTCCTAGTTTTCTATTGAATTCTGCAGGGTGGTTCTAAAAAAAACCATTAGAAAGTTTTTGTTCTATTCAACACTATAGGACTTTTCTGTAAGTATTGGCATCTGGGAGAAGGCCCAGGTTACATGCCAAGCATGTGTGCAGAATAGTACAGCAGCTGGGAAGCAGGTTTGGATCATTTGTGCAGGTTCAACAGCTGGAAGAAGGATCATGAAGTTTGTAGGCAGGTTTGGTACCGGGATCCTTGTCAGGGGACAGGGCATTTGCTAGTAACATGGCACACACCCTGCCAGAGGTAGAGCTAGTCCATTGGGGCCCCCAACCAAATTTTTTGGGGGGGGGCTTTACCTCTCACCCAGCCCCTAAAAATACAAATTGCATTATTTCCACAAAAACAAAAATACAACAAAATAATATATGCTAATACACTTGTTAAAGAGTCCATGTTAAATCAAATTAATTTTATTTTGGGGGTAATACTAAATCAGGGCCCCCTTGAGCTGCTTGGGGCCCTAAGCAATTATTTAGTCTGCTAATGCCTAGTGTCACTACTGTGCTCTGTCACATCCTGCTTATTTTACCCACTTGATAATCCTATTGGTATCAATGGGTTTACCTGGGTTTTAAAGACAAACAGGATTTGGCCCCAAGAGTGGTTTCAAGTTTGGCCACCCAAAGACAAAGAACTGCACCAGTTAGTTCAGTGAATCACCTTGCATTCTTCTGCCTATAAACCCAAAGACAACTGTATTCACAGGGCTCCATTTTACATCCTTGTTCCAACAAGCCTCTTACTGACTTCAGAGGAGGGCCGAAGTAGTCTCACAAGTTGGCGCTGCTTTATACCATAATTAAAAGTGCACAGTTATGTTTATGTATGCTCCCTGCCTCTTAGCAAAAAACAACACATATTAAATGTTTCAAAATTGTATACTGATCCTCCCTCGGTGACCTTCTCAAGAAGATGAAGGCAATTTATCAAATTGAAATAAGGCAAATCAGTGTAACTAGGCAGAAGTACCCAACTTCATTTTAAGGTTATTATAGCAATAGACTCAAGCCTCTAAGTTGGTATTTGAACTCTCCTAAAGAATTTGGATTGGCCCATTACAATGAAAGAAGCCAGTCACAAAATTTGATCTGGATCAGTATGTTCCCCAAAGACTGGAGGTGTTCAGATCTAGGGTTATGATGTGGAAACATATCCACTATAGGGTGACTATATTTCTCTAAGCTGAAAATGGGACACCAGGTAAGAGACAGTCAAGGCTCAGGGACCAGCCTGAGCGCCGCCTGGCGACATTGCCGGCCCAAGCCAACGCAACAGACGTCACAAGTTTTTTTGGCAAAACTGGGCATTTGTCCTGTTTGCTCTTGCCCTCAGGGGGGCGCGGAGGAACTTTCAGGCTGGAGCAAACAGGACAAATGCCCAGTTTTGACAACAAATTCATGACATCCATGACAGAGCTTAAAAGGGGACTCTCCTGGCCAAAATGGGACATATGGTTGCCCTACTTTTAAAGTGACTTTAAAAACACATCCAAACAGAAGCTATTCTAGACATTTAGTATTTGTACCTCAAAGAGAAATCAGAGTAGAAATCTCAGGAGGGTGGCTTTTCCTTCACAAGATTTCCAATGCTTCTTTGTTTCAATGAAGTCAGAAATACAAACAGAGTATGTCTTTAGCATGAGGTATTCTTTTGGTATTTTCATGCTTGGGGTGAGAGATGTAAATGTATATACAATGACAGAAAACTCAGACGCTCATAAAGTGTTCTTTTACAGCTGAAGGACTGAGTGGATTTTTAGTTTCTCAGTCAGTGGTTCTCCCTTTCCTAGTTATAAATAGGATTCTGTAGCAAAACTATAGTAGCAAAACTAAAAAATGATGGAGACATTTTGGGAGTTCACCCGGACAAGTAAGGGGCTGTGCCACAACCTGCCCTGTAGCCTTGAATGCTTCTGTACTGTTCAGCTTTTGCTCAGAGCCCAGACACCAGCAGCTTGTCAACCTGGTTACTCCTTGCAAGGTGACACCAACAGCCCTTCCAGTCTTGAGTCTAACCCAAACGGTCTCCTCTGCAGTGCTCAGCCCCTCTCGCTGTAGCACTCACAAAACCTTAGCAATGTTGCTGCTCCTTTAAAGAGACAGTACACAGCACCAACCTATTAGTTTAGCTGAGGACTTTATTCTTTCCGTTTGTAAGACTGTACTGAACAGGTGTGTGATAAAACAAGATTTAAGTTGATTAACAAAGAACAAATACTTAAATGACTTGAAGTAGAAGGGGTTAGGATAGAAATGGTTACAAATTAACAAACTTAAAAAGATACTTCGAAGACCAAAACCTAATTTAACAAACTAGAGTCTTTTGTTCAAAGTAATTTTCTCACCACCGTCAATTTATCAGCATGGCAGCCTAAGGATCTAAGCTGAGGGTTTCTCTGTTTCCTCAGCCGAAGGACTCCCAAAAGGTGTTTCCCTCTCTCCTTATATCCTCAAAGTTTTATCTTAATTTTCAAAGTCAGGAAGCCCTCCTGGAGCTCAACTTGCTGTGTCCACCAGGAAGCTGATGCCATGTTAAGTTTTGCACTCCTGTCCCCCTGCCAAGATAGTTACGTGGCTATCTCCCCTTGCTCACTAGTTTGATGGTTTGTTTACCTTTTATGTAAATGTACTTCTATTGCTCTCTCTAGCTCAATTTACATTGGAGACACATTCAAGCAGGCAGGACCACATTCTAGTCTTGGGGGTGGGGGGAGGAGAGGAATTAAGCTCTACCTGCCAAACACATTTTACGAACTTATTTCTAGTACATATATCATAGATCACCCATACACACACTACACAATAATATTAATGACCCGAGTTTTACTGGATCACAAGAGATCCCTCACATGACACCTTTTAGATACAGATTATGACGACAATGGGTTGGTACACTCAGCTGGTCAGTACAGTTGAGGCTGCTACATATTGGGGAGCCCCTTTCCTTCTGGCATTGGGGTGCTCTTGGGGTCACATCAATGCAGTTTTAATAATAATAAAGCCTCGTCACACATCCTTTGATGCCATCTATTTAAACCCCGAGAAAACAATTACTCTAGGGTCAAAATCCTGGGCACAGAACAAAGCCCACTGAATGCAACAGTGTTATACCAGGGATGGATGTGGCCCAATGTGTCTGAGTTTCATACAGGATGAGATTTTTCAGAGGCATCTAAGGAAATCAGACTGCCAGCTCCCACTGAATTTCAGTGGGATTTTAGGTACCTAACGCCCTTAAGCTATTTGGACCACAGCCATGATCATGCACTGGTATGCAGATAACTGATAAATGACCTTCTGTTTCCTCTTACTCTGTAATATTTAAGTGGGTCTTGGGTTGTTTCAGCCTCATCATTTTTTTTCTCCTGGGAGCTCTAATCATTTGACTTCTGGGGTCCCCCCCCATCCCGATTTCCTTATAAGCTGAGCTGACAAACCTCTTCATAACTACAATTTGCTTTGGACATCTTGTTATTGCATCAGGCTAGTTTTCTTTAACTGATTTCTACTATGTAAAATGTTTCTTCTACTTCACTTACCTCTCTATCCTTTTCAAGCAGCTATCAGATGTGTCTCTTGCTTTGTGTACATATCTGCTATAATACTGCAGGTATCTGCTGAAGTGCTTTTCTCCTAACAAGGAGCCAGATCATTCTCAACAATCTGCATATGGGTCTCGCACATGCAAATATCCCCATGCAGGGAGAGAGAGGTAGAAGGTCAGGATTTGGGGGAAGCATAGCTGCTTTTGCAACACTACTGGATCCTCCTAGTGTCCTCTCCTCAGCTCCTGGGGTGATGCTGTGGAAGAGAGGTGACTGTACAGGGCTGATCGGGGGATGCACACCACCCGCTTCCAGTCCTGGCTAGCGCAGCTCCAATAGAATCATGCTTCCAGGGAAAGGAGAGCATTGCTGATCGCCAAAGCCACTGTAGGGGGACACAGCCTCCACATGGATGAACCTAGTCTCTTACATGTCCTACAGGACCCTTAACAGAGAAGGCAGGGAGATAAGGTACAAACCATGTCTCTAATGCGAGGGAATCTCTGATGGGATCCTCCCAGAATTTATTTGCCCCAAACCCAATACTGCTGCTTTTAACATCTGGCCTGCTGTTTGGTAATGAGATGACTGTAGTCTCTACAAAGGCTAGCGGGAGGTAAGAGAGCAGTTCATTTTCATTGAGATAGATTGGTGCTTTGTGGAATATAAAAATGGAAGCCAAAGAAGGGTGGATGCCCATCCAGAGCCTTAGTGAGAGTAAGGAGGGTGGATAAAACATTTACTAATCCACTGAGTAGAGGTGCATAATGTGTCATGAGACAGCATGGAGGGAAGGACTATGAGAAGCTGATGTTTCTAGACATCAGTGGGCAATTGAATTGGAGGGTGATCTGTGTCTGGATGGCATGAATTGCAGATCTGTACCTATGAGATGGCAGTTGAACTGGATGAAATGGAGCCAAAATGATAATTCCAGCAAAGAGGCAATCCCAATCACTCCATTTTCAGTATCGTTAGGCAGAGAATGGGTGATGGCAGAACACAGACTGTTTATGGATATTTAACTATGAATTTCCTGACTAACATTTTGAAGTTACCGCGTATTAACGATGTTTCAATAAGCTTGCCAGTGAGTTTCCATAGCTCATGAAAAAAAGTTTTTAGAAACAAGATCACCATGGCTTTGTTGCCTGGGGGAGTGGGTAAGGAATTGCAAGGCAGGCAGGACAGCTGGAGGAAGATGTTAGAAAAATAATTATGCCAAACCATCTTTGAAATTAGTTTTAAAGGCTGCTTGTACAGGAAAGACCTATGGGGGAAACTCCCATTGACTTCAATACAGTCACGTTTTCACCCAGAGACCTATTTAGCGAAAGCTCAGGTCACTCCTAGACCTTTGGCAAAGATTATAGAATATCAGAGTTGGAAGGGACCTCAGGAGGTCATCTAGTCCAACCCCCTGCTCAAAGCAGGACCAATCCCCAACTAAATCCCCAAATGGCCCCCTCAAGGACTGAATTCACAACTATGGGTTTAGCAGGCCAAAGCTCAAAGCGTTAATCAAGAGCCTGATTTTAATGGCCTAAATCCACTGACACAGGTACTGTAGGAGTAAGATCAAAATTAAAGCTCAATGTTTACCCATTTAAAACTCCTTAATGAAAAACATCCACAATTTTACACCTATTCTTTTAGAAAACAATACACACTAGGATTTTCTGCCAGAATCTTGGTTAAGAAACACTTGAAGTTTCTAGTGTGCACAGTTTCTGAGCTACGCATCACAAATTAAAAAAACAAAAACAAAAACAAAAAAAACCCCGCAAGCATTAGAATGCTCTTAAAACGTTAATCACGGCTATTATTTTTCTGCCCATACCTCACAGTACAAATTTTTGAGATGTATAGTCAGAGGAAAACCTATGTGAAATTTCATGCACAAAGGAACTTTTGAGAAAAATTTAGAAAGTACGGAGGGGTTAAAATCCGGGAACTGGAAAGATAGCCTGCAATCAGATTCACATAGAAAGACCCATGTGGGGTCTCAGTGAAATTATCAGGGTTCCACATCAGCACAGGGATCTGCCCACACAGATCTGATTGCAGATCTGGTCCTTAACTATGCAAAGTCTGCCATCTCTCTATAACAACGGAAGCTATCTGAAGAAATTAACATTGAAACTAAAGTACCTTTTTGCCCCTAGAAAATGCCCTCCAGGTCAGGACTCCAGTATGTTGTGGGGGAGCCTTGCACTCATGCTACCCAAGCTGTAAGCTCACTGTGGATATAAGAGGAATTCAGAGAGAATAATCTGACTGCTCTTACAGGTAGTACATTTAATTAGAAAAAAATTAAATAAATGCTTTGTGTATCTTCCAGTAAGCAATCAGCCAGTTGTAATTACAAGGTTGATGCCACTAATCCTCACTTCTTTATGTATGTTCTTCAGCCAAGTATGACTATTAGGGATGGAACAGTTTACAAATGATTTTTTTTTTTTAAACCACCCTATCTTCTGGGTGTTCTCCATCCATTACAGAAGTAATTTCACATCACAATCTGATAAATAATAGGCTCCTCTGAGATGGAACTTTTATGAGACTTGTCATGTAACTGCAGAGTAATTAATTATGTCTCCTATTTACACTTTGTGAGATAAGAGCATTAAACAGCAAGCAGCTGGGAGGGATTCTGGAGCTCTACATATTTACTCACGCTATATGCAATTAAAAGGTAGATACCACAGACCCGATTCTCATTTATACTAAAGCCCCTATACACCACTATGGCAGGGCAAAGGAGCCTTAAAATGAGATTTTACACTCACTCTGAGGCCCGTGCATCCTTCCAGATTGGTGTAAAGGGGCCTTAATGTAAATAAGAATCAGGACCTAAATTTTCAAGTTATCATCATCAAAGTAGATGAAAAGAGGAGGAATGGGGGGGGGGGAGGGGAAGAGATAGAGGGCTGCTTTTAATTAAAATGGATAAATTGTGTTTGTGTCTCTAGCTGTAGCGTACCCTCACTTGTTTGTTATACGCTGTTCCAAATTAATTTAATTGTATTCAGATATTTGTCTTCTCCCCAAGACAATGAACATAAATCAACATTAAAACCCGCATTAAATATGACTGGGTGGCTTAAAGGATTGGAAATGGGATACACAGCCTTTTACCTCTAGGTCACCAGTTAATCCAGCTTCAAGGTTGGTAGAGAGCAAAAGTAATTGCCTTCTCGTGGCATTACGGCGGCCTACGTCAAAATGATCTGGTGGGATCACTCTAGTCCCTAATAGACAGTGGTCTGCACCATAACTGGCATCATAGTCATGGTCTCAGCAGAGAGGTTAATGATTGAATCGACATGAAGAGTGTCTATTCAGGCTGACAGAGGAGGTTTGAAGCACATTGATGGGCTGAGATTGCTGGTAATTAGCCAGACTATAGTTGTGCTGCACAGAGGCAGTTGTAGTCCCGTGGAGAGGCACAGGGTAGAGACCTGCATTTTATCATATCTTTGCTTGATCCCTCTCAATCTGACAAAACTCAAATGAGGTAAAAAGATCCAAAACGATGGACACAGTAAAATATTTTGTCCAGGAAACTTTAAATGACATGGGGTTCCTTCCTTACCTCTTACCTCTATTTCACCATTATTTCTGAAGTTAATAACTCTCAAAAATAGAAGTAAAGAAGGGGAGACAACAAATTTGTGTGGAAGGAAAGTTGATTTAAATCTATAATGAGTGACACCCCTCAAAACAATGGACATTTGAGAGGTATGCTGTGTCTCTCTGCTCCCCCAGCTATAAAACTGGGGATATATGCTGCTACTTCTTTATAAAGTGTTTGAAGATTAACCAATGGAGGGGGAAAGGGAGCGATCTACCTAGATAGTAGGTATTATTCAGTTTCCATTTCTGTGAAATGGAGACATCTTCATGAGCTTTAAAATTTACATAAAATACGTTTAAAGTCATTAACACCAGACTCAAGATTCACTTTTCTAGAAGTTCACAGCATTTAGTGGTTACCCATACTAAAAGTATATAGCCTCCCAACAATAGACTGCCAAGCAACATGAGTAAATATAGTAAAAACATATCCTTAAAGCAACATATTAGCCTGACTAGAAAGTGTGTATGGGGGGGGGGGGGGGGGGGAGAGACAAAAACCTGCTGAATTGAGAATTTGGGAAATAATTCCCTGACTTTACCATTATGATGATGGGAAGGAAAAAAAGATGTTCTGGCCTATTCATAAGAACCATACATATAGCACCTCATCCTCCCCCACTGCCCACCAACCCAGACACCAAAAATAAATGAAATAAAATAAAATAAATAAAGAGAGCACACTGCCGATAAGCAGGGCAGAGACCCCAAACTGGTGGGGGTATGTTCTATAATTCAATGTCATCACTCCAGTAACAAGTGTGAACTCCTTAAGCACTGTAACAGTCTTCCCATGGAGTCACAGACTCCCTTTGGGATTCCAGTCTATGCTGGACTGAGTGATAGTTGGTTGCCATATACCAGAAAGATCACAGAAGTTTAGTTTGTATACCATCCCAAGAGACCAGTCACTTACCCCAGGTCAATTTGTATCTCAGATTTAAAAACCAAATGCAAGCCTTGTAGCCAATCCTATAGTAACCTAGCTAAGGATTTATTAAATAGGAAAAAGAAATACGATGTTATTTACAGGTTAAAGCAGGCAACATATATACACAAATGAGTTACAGTCAATGGTACCAAAAGGTGACAGAGAAGTAGTAATCAGTCAACACTGAGGGCTGGTCCCCACTTAGTCCGGATTTCGGACTAAGGTACGCAAATTCAGCTACGTTAATAACGTAGCTGAATTCGAAGTACCTTAGTCTGGACTTACCGCGGTCCAGACGCGGCCGGAAGTCTCCCCCCGTCGACGCCGCGTACTCCTCTCGGCGAGCTGGAGTACCGGCGCCGACTGTGAGCACTTCCGGGATTGATCCGGGATCGATTTATCGCGTCTTAACCAGACGCGATAAATCGATCCCAGAACATCGATGGCGTGCCGCCGGACCAGCCGGTAAGTGAAGACTAGGCCTGAATGTCTTTTAGGGCTAAGCCAGGTTGATCCTGGAGAATCTCTGCTTCTGTTTCCTAGCTCCAGCCCTGCGAGAGTCCAAACAGCACAAAGACACACAGAGAGAAACATTTTTTCCAGGTGTCCTTGTTTTATCACCTTCTTCCAGCGTTCAAGCTGATGGGATGGGCTCTTTTATGTGACGCACCTTCATGGGTGTGAGCAGGCCATTAACCCAGTCTTTGGGTCATGGTGTTCCATAATAGCCCAGTTAAGTTTTGATAGCTCTTCCTGATGGGTGGGGAAACCACTCCTCCTGCCGGGGTTCACACGTTCAGAGCAGGCATTTTTATAGTTATAAAGCAAAACTTACATATCACCTTATATCATAGGATACAGACATTATAAGTAAAATCAATGCATGCAGCAACATACAAGCATTTTATAGAGTCTAAATACATTCTTACATGTTCAACTCCTATCTTGAACAACACTAACATACAGATGAGCTGGTCTTGTTTCCAGCTATGAATTTGTCAGTGCTCAGCTGACGCCTGCAGCCTTGGCAAGCACTGGTCTATCAGCACCATGTGCAGCTTTTAAGGGGACACAGTGTCAGTTCAAGTCTCTAGTTGAAGTTTGTAAAAACAACTACAGCAGCAACAAAAACAAAAGCTAAGACTCAGGGATTAAGGGAAAGCTTTTAAAACCTGATCTGAGCTGAACTACTTCAATAAATTCTTCATAAATTTGTTTTTAAACATTCCTCTTTGCCATGGGAAACCCAAACACCAAAGCTTTGTGCTGGTGTTCGAGAACAAACAAACAAACAAAACTCCAATGAAACAGAAACCCTTAATGAATGGGACTATATATGGAAAATGAAACTAAATCTTGGTTCACTATCAAGCTAAGTGAAGCATAGAAGAGTATAAATGAGGGACAGTATTTTAAAAGTTGAATTTACTACTTTCAATGCTAATACTCCCAGCTGTTAGTGACAAGCAAGGACATTTTTATGAATATGGCTATACCTTGCAAGTGTAATTTTTAAATAGCAAGCAGATCACTGCACAAAAGGAATTGCTGATACTTTTTGTACTGCCTCCTACAGTATCTTTAATAGGTTTGGTAACAGTAGCTTAAAATGAACATTTCAGAGCAGAGATGCTAATAGTGCATAAATTGCCAGTATTCCTGTCTTTTTCTTATAAGTTTGTATAGTACCTAGCATAGCAGGGAAAGTGTATTGCTGCTGTTCCTAGAGACAAGTGATATTATTATATTGCTACTTAGGAAAACTACTGCATTACCTGAAGATCCAAAATACCTGAAGTACATATGGTAAATAAATCACATTAGATTCCAAGTGCTGAATAATTATCATGTGATGTACAGGTTGGGCAGTGACTATATAGTTATGTAGTCATTACCAACTAAATACATGGCTTTGTATACCCTGTAAAACAGAGTTCCATTTTCTTTTAACGTGTAATTGGGGGTTTTAATGTTGGGAGAGAATAAAGGGATGAAAAACATGACTGGAAGTCTTTTGTTTTCCCACAGATGAATAGTGTGATATGTGAATAGGGACAATATAATGTAAATGGTATTCAGTGACAATACAGTTGTTGGTGTTGCTTCATTCAGTGTAGGAAGAAGCCCTCAGTTTGGATGTATGGGATTTAAAGCTAATAATAAATTGGTGGATCCTTCTCCAAAAGTTTGGATAAGCTAGAGTGACCAGACAGCAAGTGTGAAAAATCGGGACAGGGGGTGGGGGTTGGGGGGGGGGGGGTAATAGGAGCCCATATAAGAAAAAGACCCACAAATCGGGACTGTCCCTATAAAATCGGGACATCTGGTCATTCTAGCAAGCAGCCCAAAGTTCAAATGCTCATCCAAACTCTTTAGGCTAGTTAATTGGACTGGAAATTTTGTAAGATTCCAGGTACTTCCTAGATCCAGTCTGAGACCCACCCCTCTCACGGCATTTCAGTATTTCTATTCCTAATTGGAGAAGAAACTGTAAAGGTTCATTAAAGTGCAAACATAACCTAAAATTGTTAGCTAAAATTGTTAGCCAATCTCTTATATAATAATTAAATAATAATAATTCTGTGCTTTAAAAAAAAAGTCCTTATTTTTATCCAGACTTTTTTTCCAACCAAACTCAACCAATAATATGTAAGGAGAAGGAAGGATGGTCTTGTGTTTAAGACGTAGTTGTTGATGGTTAGGGGTGAAATCCTGGTTCAACTGATGTCAATGGGACTTTTATCATTCATTTCAATGGGGCCAGGATTTTACCCTAAATTTTTGAATCAGTACAGGGGATTTAGCTACTCACATTCCATTAGAATTCAACTAAATCCTCTGCACTGCTTTAAAAATCTTAGCCCCAAGTGACTTCATTCAAAACTATCAAGATTATCCAGCAGCTTTCATGAACAGGAGATATTGGAATTTCATGTGCTTTTTGCAGCTCAGAACCAGAGATGTGCCTCTAGGTGCATTTTAAAAAGACAGTCCTTTCCATTTACCATTAGACAAATCTATTACCAGCATTTCAAGGTTGTAGTGAAACCCAAAGTCAGGCAAGTTTCATTGTGATTTGTGACAAAATGTTACACATAGCTCTATTCCTAGTCTGAGCAGTGCCTAAATCCTATGCTAGGCTTTGGCTCCAATACTAAAGAAGACAGAAACATTTACAGTTATGATAATGAAGTGGGAGGGATAGCTCAGTGGTTTGAGCATTGGCCGGCTAAACCCAGGGTTGTGAGTTTAATCCTTTGAGGGGGCCACCTGGGGATCTGGGGCAAAAATCAGTACTTGGTCCGGCTAGTGAAGGCAGGGGGCTGGACTCAATGACCTCCCAGTTCTATGAGATAGTTAATAATAATATATGGAGATATACCTGAATCTGCAGAAAGGAACTGGTAACAAGAATTGCTAAATACTTCCTCTTGATTATGAAAAATCAATGTAGTGTTTTCAAGGTGTGTCTCCTTTTACCGCCATATACCACACACCTAGCAATGGAGGTGATGTTAATAAGCTACTGTTCTCTTTGCCATAATAGGTACCAGAGAAGCATAATCTATGAAGCTATAAACATTTCCAAAAAATCAAAGCAATTGCCATTCATTACAAGGCATAGACCACGAAATTGACGTTCTTATATTTCCATGAAATTTCGTGCTGGTTTTTGTCTTTTTTTTTTAAATTGTACTTTTAAAGCTGAGGTTCTGTGTGAGCATTTAAGAGGCCACAGTACTTTAAGAGTTGGGTTTTACCCGGTGCCCTTGGCAAAAAGTTTCCTCACCACATTGCTTTTTTATGGGGTTAGTCTTTTTTGTGCTGAGCAAAGCCGAACAGAGAAAGAGGACAAGGGCAGAGGAGAGGTGATTCCAGCTCAGAATCTCAAGACCCGCCTGACCCCCAATACATTAAATGGCTGCCAGATGGATTTTTGTTCTGCTACTGGACCCTAAGGCAGTGGAGGATGGCTGTGACAGAGCAGAGCTTCACCATGCATCCTCACTGCACCCAGTACAACCTGAGGTGCAGTGCCCAGCTGCAATGGAGACATGCCAGCAGGGAGTTCTCCTCCTACAGGGAACTCTGTACTGGGCCTTTGCAGCTGAATTACAGTCCCTTAGTGCCATCTCTGTGGGGCAAAAGGGACACAACCTAGTTCGGGAATTTGGCTGTTGGTGTGCAAGGTATCCATTTTGCTCAGTCCTTCCCATGCCTGAGCTGCATTTCAATTGTAAAGCAATTTCAATATGTTTGCACTGTAGGGACAAATCTTATTTGTTTTTCCCCATAGGAGCAATCCCACTGATTTCAATAGAAGTACACAAGAGTATGGAGAATAGAATTTGGCCCATAGCCTTTAAAGTGCTTTGGGAGTAAAGAATGCAAGGAGTTATTCTTGGCCATTATCTATACACTAATTACATTAAAAAACAGTGCTTCCCTGGGCTTCTTCCCCACAAGACCCCTGCCTCATTCAGGGCACAGGAGGGATAGTGCTCAATGAATGAGTAGCTATTCAAAGCTTCCTTTTATCCTAATCAGTGTGTGGGCCTGTGCACTATTTACTGCATGCTGTCCAAACACTGCGTTGAATCCAAAATTACTAGTTTCCTTGTGAGCTTGTCTATGGTGCTTTCGTCAGAGTATCTTAGCTCTTTACAAACATTAGTGAATTTATCTTCACAACATGCCTATAAGTGAGGTGATATTATCCCCAGTTTACAAATAGGGAACTGAGGCAGAAAGATTGTTTTTAATTATCAACTAATTGTGGGTGCCCAATTTAAGAGGACTAAGGTTCAATTTTCAGAGTGATTAGCACTTTATATATTCACAGTAGAGCTCCCATGGACTCAAATGCAGTTGGAGAGCTCAGCACTCCTGCAAATCAGGCCTCGGGGGGGGGGGGGGGGGAGGGGGAGGGAGGGGCGTGTTCAAATTGGGTACCCAGAAAAGGAGGAATAAAGTAGCCACCTGTGAAAATTTTGGTTTACATGACTTGCCCAGCATGTCTGCGGCAGAAGCAGGGATAAAATCCAGTTCTCTGGGACAGCATTCAATTGGCCAGACTATGAGACCATCCTGTCTCTTCTTGCCAGGGCTGGCTCTGGCTTTTTTGCCACCCCGCTCCGGTCGGCTGGGAGGGGAGGACTGGCTGCCCTGCTGAGTTTGCTGCAGGGTGCTCCCCTCCTCCACGCCGCTGCCCCCTACAGGGCGGCTGGAACGGCAAACCAAAAAGAAAAAGAATGGGCAGCCAGAATGCCCCCCCCTTGGAATCTGCCGCCCCAAGCATGAGCTTGCTCGGCTGGTGCGTGGAGCCGGCCCTGCTTCTTGCAACCCCCTGCCTCATTCAATACCAGTAGTTCTCAAACTTTTGTACTGGTGACCCCTTCCACATAGCAAGCCTGTGTGTGCGACCCCCCTTAGAAATTAAAAACACTTTTTTACATATTTAACACCATTATAAATGCTGGAGGCAAAGTGGGGTTTGGGGTGGAGGCTGACAGCTCGCAACCCCCCATGTAATAACCTCGTGACCCCCTGAGGTGTCCCGACCCCCAGTTTGAGAACCCCTGTTCAATACTATCGCTACACACCTTCCAACTTTTGTAACAAATAAAGCAGGGATCTTATGGACAACAGCCTCCACAAGATTCTCTACACATTCCTGATTCATACATAGGCGACTTGTGGGAGGGGCACCAGCTATCGGAGGGGCACGTGACCTCCCCACGTGACTCCTCCCCGCTCCCAGCCTGGGGCCCCCGCACTCTCCCCATCCCATGTTACCGTGGGGGAGGGGGCTCTGTCCTCCCATTGCGCCCAGTTCCCCCTGGCATTTGGATGCTCTTCCTGGCAGCCTGGCCCTGGAGTCACTCCCGGCTGCAGCTGCCTGGGAGAGTGCCTGGCTCTCCCAGGCAGCATGGCTGCAACAGGAGAGGCTCTGGTCCCACCTCTTCCCTTCAGGCTCTGGCCCTTGCCCCTTCCTCTCCCCACCCAGGCTGGTGGTGGCACTTGACCCTGGGGAGGGTCTCTTGACCCTTTGCGTCCCTCCCACCAGTCACCTTTGCCACAGAGCGCCATCTATCTGGTGCACAGAACGAGGCAGGGATCCTGTAGACAAAATAGCATTACATTATATAACTAAAAACCTGTATTATAATAGGTTTCAAAGTAGCAGCCGTGTTAGTCTGTATCCACAAAAAGAACAGGAGTACTTGTGGCACCTTAGAGACTAACAAATTTATAAATGTGTTAGTCTCTAAGGTGCCACAAGTACTCCTGTTCTTTTTGTATTATAATACATACACACAAGGGGGTGGTGAATTAAGGTTACATTAAAATGTGATATTTTTCTCTGCAATTTATAACTTGGCCAAAGTTGAGCAAGTTTTCATTGGGATGGCAAAAGGCAAACCCCTGTCATCAGGGTGATGCCCTTGCAAAATTTCAAGTCCCTGCTTCAAAGTGTAGAAATGCTAGAGCTTCTCAACAAAATAATTAAAAGATTTTTTTTTTTGGGGGGGGGGGGGGAGAGCTTGGACAAAACAATATTTTTCCCTAATCTCATTCTTAGAAACAGCTGAACCATTTTTGCTAATTTTTAAGTTCAGACTGAGGCAGAATCATGGCATGGAAAGTTTCAGCCTGAACTGTGTAGGTTTGGCAAAGCTATAAGCAACTGAAAACAGAGCCTTACAACAGAAAGTGTTGGGCAACTTACCTATAGGTGTCAACACCTGCATTACTTAGAATTAAAATATGGTATACTGGGATGTAAAGAGGGGGATGACTCACTCACATGGCTGGGCATGGTGTAGTGGCGCTCTCCCCATCTGGCACTCCCTGCTGACAGCTGGACTGCCCCTTCCCATGACTCAGCCCTCTGGCCAGCTCATGATTTAAGTCCACCACTTCCAGGGTAACAAAACGGCCAAACACCTTGTATCAGGCCTTTTGGCCCAACTTTGGGCCCCATGGAACTCATTCCCTTTTCTCAGGGCTCTCAGGCATCCTTGCCTCCGTCTCTGGGCTCATGCCGCCATACGAATGGCTGGCAGGGGAATCCAGGCTCTCCTGCTACACTGGGTTCCAGCCCAGGAACCCTATAACCAGCAGCCAAAAACTGCTTCATCCAACTCCTTGTTCCTGCCTCACTGGGCTTCTTCCTGCTCAGCCTGCCTCACTGGGCTTCTTCCTGCTCAGCCTCTCTCAAGCTTCTCCTCCCCCACAACTTCCTCTAGGTTCCTCCTTCTCTCAGGGCTCTCCTCTGGAATCCCTTAACAAACCCAAACCAAAAGGTACAAACTCAAACCAACTTCTGCTCACCTCAGGCTTGGCCTTTCACACCTCTTAATTTCCCCTGGGTGTACCTCCATTGAACACCTCCCAGAAAGTCCAGCTCCTGCCCTTTTATCAGGGGTTACCACTAGCACCTGCTCTGCTCCCAGTGACTTTTATCTCTTTCCCGGCCTCCTGTCAGATTTCGTTATTCAGGAGAGAATCCCAGGGCCAAAATCTTCCCCTTTGCATCTCTTGATGTCTCTACTCCCTGAGTGTGGACTCTTCCTACAGCCACCTCCCGCTCTCAACCTCCTCTGTTATCTTCCATCTGGGTTTCAGCCTGAGTTAAGCCTGGCTCTCCCTCCAGCTGCAGCCTGGTATGTTAACTAGCCTCTCAGGCCCACATGAACTTTGTACTAATCAGTGCAAGTAACAGTTCACAAACTAGCCCTTTGAAGCTCTGTTCAAGTCAAAAACAGTTACTGGTGTCAGTTCAGCATCAAGCTTTATGAGTTTGACTCTCTTCTTACACCAACTATACACATAACTCCAATTGAAGGCAAAATTATTCAGTTTACACCATCACCATTGTAAGCGAGAGGCCCTGTGGACAGCACTGAATCAGGCTGTGTGTGATTATAACTCAGCTGAAGCCAGCAGAAGTCTTTCCATTGAGTTCAACCTGCTATAGATCAGGTCCACGCAAAGGAATTTAAATCTGGAAATGTGTCTCTCACACAGCATGTCCGGAAAAATTCAGTTTCTTTTCCATTTCTCTCACTTTTAACAATCCATATGGATTAAACAATGCACAAGCATGCTCCAATGGTTGTTAGGCCAGTGACTAATTTACTGAACTACCCAAGCAATGAAGGATTATTTTATCTAATTAAGACAGAGCTCAGTATTTAAGACAGAACATTTGCATTAAACAGACAATCCAGAAATTATAAATACTGTTGAGTCTGAAATAAGAATGTTAATCTTCCTTCATATAACAATGTTCTACTGACACACATTATACATCATTCCCCTTTGCTTGCAATAGACTAAATACTCAATTATATCTTTGAATAAAATTAAAAACCAAATTTTGTTTCTTTTATTTTACCGCAGGTCAATCTTGATGTGTCATGCCATTAATGAAGTGATTTTAATTAGGATTTGTTTTGCTTTCAGTAATTCGTACATCACTCTTGTCAGAACAGAAGACTGGGAGTTAATAGTATTCCTGGGTTCTAGTCCCATGTCTACAAATGACTTGCAAAATGATTTGCCCTACAGATGAGGTCAAGTTATTTAAGCTCTCTTGGGAGGTTTTCAAATGCACGGAAAACAGGTAGGCACCCAGCTCCCACTGAAAGTCAATCTATCCTTTTTGTGCTTTAGAAAACTCTCCTATGTATCCATCTACCTATAGGTGCCGACTCCGAGGGAAGCTGGCACCTGTGCATCTACCCACCTGTAAAATAAGTTTCCTAAGCAGATATTGACTTCTTTTTGAGTAAACACCAAAATGCATCACTTTGATCTTCCCCAGAATATCAGTTTACATACTGGGTATATTTTTACAAGCATTTCTGAATTACATTAATCAGAAATATTAGGAACTCTAGCAGCCAATGTCTGAAGCATAATTAAAAGAAAAACATTCTAAAGGGAAGATGCAGTTGGAGGTAAAGATTGGCTCATCTATAATGAATGATCTAATCCAGATGGCTCAAAGGAGTACGAGTTTCCCTGACCTCCTCTGCATCCTATCAGCATGTGCTCAGTTACACATGCAGTCTGATTGCATGATATTTCTCCTGAGTTTAGGATTGTTACTGACTATACAGAAGACTGGTATCATCACAAGACTGTCCTGGTATCATCACAAATCAGGATTTTCTTGTGCTACATGTAGCAATACCACAAACAATACCTTTTTTATGATTTAACCTTACTAAAACTTATTTCAATGTGTCAGTTGAGAAACACAGTTTAGGGGGTGAAGTAAATGACAATTTGTTGAAACTGTTTTGGGGAAAAGAGGGTTGGTTTTGATTAATTTCCCCACTTAAAAATTTTTTTTGGAAACAAAGTTTTGAAATGGTTGAAACATCCTGTTTTGACATTTTCAAAAGAAAAAAAAAGTTCCTTTTTTATTGTTTAAAGCATATTTTTGTTTAGATACTTAAGTAAACTTAAGGTAAAGCTTAAAAAGGTTGAAATTACAAAAAATATTTTGAAATTATCAAAACAAAATATTTTAAATAACCCTATTGGAATTGTCTTTTTGGATTTTTGGTTTGCAAAAAAATGAGATTTTGACTTTGTCTCAATTTGGGAAGAGGAGAACACCTTCAAAATCTTAAAACTTTTGTGAGATAGAAATACCATTTTCCACCAAGCTCTATTCATTTCCAGAGCCGGTTAGCAAATGAAAGTTTCTTTGTGCTAATCTGTACATTCTTTAGCAACATTTTGACTTTTCTCCAGCAGCTCTACTCATTCCACGTAACTCATTGTGATCAGGGATGACTTCTGCAAATCAGCTAGATAGAGTTGGTTGAAGCATATCAAATTTCAAAAATTAAAGTTCTCATTGAAATTTCAACAAAAAATAGAAAAACTCCCCCCACACACACACACATTTTCCCTGTGGTTTTTTTTTTTTTTTTTATAATTACTTATTTTTTTAAGAACAGCTCTAATATACAGGGATCATTTCAGCTACTTGAATGATGGAACATGGTGATTGTGTAACAACACATAGCAACATTGAACAGTTTAAGTTTGGTAGTAAGAGACACCATATTTAGTTGAAAAGACAATTGAAGTTTAAGCAGGAGGCAGAATTTAAATAAATTGAATATGATTAAGACACGAAGTATAATTCCCCCCACTCTTATGAAGAGAATCTTGTGAAAAGTTCCATCCTTTACTGAGTTGGCAGCACCAGTGTGCTCTCTTAAGGCCCCCCCACACACACTTAATGATGCTGCTTCTAAGATTTAAAATGATTACAGTACAAAGTGAGGGGGCTTCCTGCATGTAGGTGTTGACATTAAACCTGTTGCTAAATGACACTCTATTTTAAAGGTGATGCCTTAGAAAACACTATACTTATTCTCCTGCCTGTATAGCCTAATCTTGTAGTGCGTGCGTGCGCGCACACACACACACACACACACACACACACACACACACACACACACACTTTTGATTGAATTCAATCATTGTTACTTAGTCCTGACAACTGCGAAATTGGACCCAAAATTGGGTAAATGGACTACTCACAACAGTCAGTACTATGGCCACAGTTCAGTAAGATAATTAAGCATCTGCATTACTTTGCATTTGCACCATTGCACGGAAACCAACAGAACTACTCATATGCTTAAGGTTAAGCAAACCTTTAAGTTCCTGGCTGAATTCAGGCCTATGTTCTGTAGTAAGTATCAGCAGGCTCAAGCCATAAATTGTGGCCTAATCCTCCTTCCAATTAAATTGAATGGAAATTTTGCTACTGATTTCAGTGGGAGTAGGATTGGTCCCTTGATGGCCACTATAGCAAGGACTCGGTATTCAGCCTAAGAATAATCTCTAATAATAATGCAGCCATCACTGTTATGAGTATCGGAGCACAAAATCTCTATTCACAGATTAAGAGCAGCAACGTTGAGCGCCAGTTGAAACATTTCAACGATACTCTGCAGAAATATCATGCTATTATGATTAAACAAAGTACAAAAGCATCATTTTTTGCTTTTAGAAACATTAGGAGCCACTTGATTTCTAGCAAAGTTACAAGAACTTAAAACAGTGATATCCAAATCAAGGTCATATTCCTTCTGGGGAAGGCATTGCTACTCACTAATAATGTGACAGATTAAATCCCAGTATGTTTTGTGAAAGCACCTCTGTTGTCAGTGATTAGGGGTTTTAGTTCTCAGTGGGGACCTTGATGTAAATCTTATAACCATAGTGATAAATACTGCAAAATCTATTTTATGGCCCATCAACTTGTCCTGGGGTAGAGGAAACCAATTTATCTACCAGAAATGTTGGATTATGATTAATGGAAAGAGTAGATGTAATTTAGTCAACTGAAAAGACCCAAACATATGTTAAATGCTTTCCCAGAAAAGGTGTGGGGTGAAAATAATCTAAAGCTCTCCAGGAAGGCTTTATCCCACATCTTTTGAAAATGATGGTACAATAATTTAAGAAAAACCACCCTGATATACTTGTAGCCAGTGGAGTTGAAAGTCATTGCACCTGATTCTGATCTCAGTTACATTTCTGAATGTGGTGGAGTTAATCTGAATTCACAATGGGGGTGACTGAGATCAGAATCTAGACCATTGTTTCTCGCTGTGAAATATGATCTTTGTCTGTGAACAGCTGATATTTCCAGTGAAATCGTATTTTCATGCAAACATGCTTTTTGTGACTATTTAGAATTTTGTTGAAATGTAAATGTACTGAAGGACTATTACAGCCGTAAATGGAACAAAGACCTCTTTTCTTTACACAAAGATACAGTCCAAAAAGAACGCACGAGAAATGCAACTTCACATGTTTAAAATGAACCAATTTCAGAAGTATTTTACTGGTTATTTGGAAAACCTTGGGTGTTACAAATTGTATCACAACACACACTCATTCTGGCAGAACCCAAAAACATGTAATCTTCTTGCATTGTCAGGGTACTGATCATAAAAGGCTGCTGGTGGGGCTTATGCCCATTAATGCCACATCTGTTTAGGGTCACTGATATAGTGCAAGGTGCGGTACCACTTATTGCCACAGTTCCTTGCCTACAGTGTGAATTGCCCAGCCAGTCAGATTCCTTCAGCAGGCCTGCTTTGCCTTCTCTTCAGAGGCTATATACCAGGGGTCGGCAACCTTTCAGAAGTGGTGTGCTGAGTCTTCATTTATTCACTCTAATTTAAGGTTTCGTGTGCCAGTAAACATTTTAATGTTTTTAGAAGGCCTCTTTCTATAAGTCTATAATATATAACTAAACTATTGTTATATGTAAAGTAAATAAAGTTTTTAAAATGTTTAAGAAGCTTCATTTAAAATTAAATTAAAATGCAGAGTCCCCCGGACCGGTGGCCAGGACCCGGTCAGTGCGAGTGCCACTGAAAATCAGCTCGTGTGCCGCCTTTGGCACGTGTGCCATAGGTTGCCTACCCCTGCTATATACACTGTGTAAGTGGCCACACAGCTCATTTTAAGCTAGCACATTTATTCTTAAAAGTAAAAGCATTACAGAAAAAAACATATTAAAAACAAAGAACCTACCCGCATGCTAATAAGCTTACCAGAGATCACCCCAATTCCACCAAGGGCTCTGGCCAGTGAATGTCCTTCTAACCCCATCAAGGGGCTTTTCTGTTGTCACCAGTTCATAACAACCTTAGCTTAAAACAAGAACCCCAATGAATTTGAGTCACTCTGTTACAGTTTTGGGGCCTTTGATTTTGTGAATAGGTAATTCGTAGACAATGCATTTCTCCTCACGGTGTAGTCTCAAAACATTGGGACCAGAAGTGAAAATTTGCATTCACCTCTTCCCAAGTATTTCCTAGGAAACACATTCTACTTTGTTTATCCTAAATGTTCCTTCTTGTCTTCCAAGTTGTTTCAAAGTCCTTTGAAGCTCCTAACATCTCCCAGGGTTGACATTAGTCATGTCTCCCCCATAGAGACGTTGCAATCCCACAATAATACATACACATTTGCACTTTTAATCCAATGAACTCCTAAAATACTTAAACTTCATTCAATCAGGGTTGTTGGGATATTGCAGGAAATTGCCACATCTGTCACAGAGATTTCTGAAGCCTGAGACTGGGTTTTCCGAGTTTGGAGGGCTGAGCACATGCATGCAGACGGAGAGAGGAATCAGTGTTCTGAGACAAGGAGTATCGAGTGCGAATGTGTATAGGTCTGAAAGGGCTATTCTGAGCTGTGGAGAGGTGAGGTAAGAAAAGGAGGGGTTCTCGACCTGGGGCAAAGGGAGCACGTAGTGTGTGTGGGGGAGACGGGGGGATGTTTCTGAGCAGGTGTTGATTGAAGGGAGGGAGGAACTTGGAGAGTTTGCAGTCTCTGCTCCTTTCATGTGCCCCATGAGGTGCAGTGCCCCGAAGAACAGGGAAGAGGTGGAGCCATGGCCCTGCCCCTTCAGCACCCACATGCAAAGTGGGCCTTCTGTAAAAGTTGGCCTTCTGCACCATCCAAATGTGTGGGGAGCTACAGGAGGGACTGCATGGGGTGGTGGTGTTCTGCACTTCCCTCTCCTACCCTGGACGTACCACCATGTAGGCTTTTACACCCAAGGATCAGATAGTTTGGGGGAAGGGTGGTGGAAACACTGAAGGAATACCTTCATTTTACCCCTCCACCCATTACAAACAATTAATTGGCAATCATGATTTGATACAATTCATTTCCTTGACATGGTCTCTCCAGCCAATCTTTCTCTATGTTACTTTAGTAACAGTGATTTAACATTTCAAGCTAAGAATGTATATTTGATAAGAACATAGTCCTCGGCTGTGGGCATGAGAGAGTTCATGCTCTAAAAGGTGGCTCTGCATACAGATTACAAACCCTAATATGCATTTTAAAAAACACCCTGTGTACATATGGTATAGCACAGTCTAGCATCTGAGAGAAATGACCACTCACTTATATAAACTGAGACTGTGGAGAAACAAGGGGAAGGGGAAAAAAGAGAGAAAGATGTTTAGTCTAACGCTCCAGGTAAAGAGCGTAGGTAAACTCCTACAGGAAGGCAGTAAACTAGTCTGCCAGAAGGGGCAAGGATAGCTATATAAATGTTAATGGATTGTATTCTGCAGGGGAGACAATACTGTATGAAGACCAGAGATCATACCTAGATGTAGCTTAATTGTATATGCAAATGATGATGTTAGCAAAGGACTTTTGATCTGGTTCATGTCTTACAAGATGCCTATTGGGAGGTCCATAATTCAACTACATATGCTACAAAATACCATAAGGACACAGGTTAGCATGGGTAAGAAAACAAGCAGAGTAACAAAACCTAGTGATTCAGAGGGATTATTTGATACATTTCAAATTTTAACTCAATTTTCTGATTAGAGCTGCTCAGAAAATTTGTCTGAGAAACAGATTTAGCAAAAAGTTTTGCAGAATTTAATGACTCTGCAAGAGGAGCCACTTTACATTAGTGCCTTTACTGCAGCCCCTGAAAGGATGCAGCTCATTCCTCCAGTTCCCTGTATGTCCAGCCCTTTCCACTGACCGCAACATGAGGGAAGGTAGAACTCTGGGTTCATCCACCTCCACCCAACACTTGTTTACAGTGGGACCACAGGGGTTCCACTGGACTGAGGACCTGGCCCCAAGATTTTGGTAGCATAACCCTACTGTGCAGAGAGGTGGGAGTGGGGGCCTTATTTCCCAGCATGGCTACATTAGGGTTAATCAAAAGATAACCCCCCAGAGATGGAAGACCACAAAAGGGTACAGAAGTCCATATGTGTTTTAAACTTTCTTCCAATTCCCATTCCCCATCATTTCCCTTTAGGGGACCCTTCCCCAACAAGGATTATAGCACACCTTTTTTAAAAGGCATCTTTCATATCTCAAGCAAGAATTTTTTTTTTTTCATAGGAATCCCTCTTTGGTTCCAAAACAATTCACTCCAATCCTGACATCTCAAGATATTGCATTAAAGAGCATAAGTTTGTTTATCTAGCAGATACACCTTCTTAGAAGTTGCTGAAAAATACACATTTGCCTTATTCTCCTGGTAGATCTAGCATGCTGCCTTTTTACAGCTGTATGTAGAACAAGTAATAAGTGAAATGGAATAGGGAAAAAGTCATGCACGCCCCTCAATCGTCTTAACAGAGAAAGGTGACTTGCTTAATTTTTTTCTTCTATAATTTAGACTTTTCTAAACTTTTAACATTTTCTAGAAGGGAAGAAGGATTGTGCTTACACCAATGGGTAGTGGTGCAATGCACCAGCCATCTTTTCCTCCCCTTCAAATTTATAAGTCATTAGTAATAAAATGTTGGTAAGAAAAGAGAGTCAAATGGCAGTTGCAATCACAATCCAAAGTAATAGTTCCTTTGGAGCTCATTAAGAGTATTGAGTACTTTTAATGCTTTATTGATTTAAGGAATAGTGTTTCAGCAATCAATACAAATACTCTAAGGAAAATTTCCAGAAAAGGTTTTCATATTTTCCCTTGAGATATATATTTTTCCATCTTGATTTTTACAGTTCTCTTTTTAACAGGATGCAGTTGTGGCCAATTTGTTTGCTTCAGGGCTTAAGCTAATCTCTAGCTATTAGAAACCATTAGAAACTTAACTGAGGCCACTAACTCATTGGATATAAATCTAAAGAACCATCAAATGGAAATGACCTGCAGATGCTACTAGAGAAAGGTGACTATTCTAATCATATACATATACACACCCACACACACACAAATATTTTATCATTACAATTTTAAAGTGCTCAAGGCTCTAGCTGTCCTAGTCCCATTGGTATTAATAGGAGTTCCTGAATCCCCCGAGGAACATTTTGAACACTTAGGGGTGATCACTGGAAACCTCACAGCAGGTAGGATAAAAGGCAAAAGTTAACAAAATGTCCTAACTTATTTAAACAATGAATTTAGTTTTGTTTCCCTGGGATCTTACAAGCAGCCGTGTTTAAACAACGTGCCAGATCCTCAGCTGATGTACATTGGCATTGCTTCACTGACTTCTGATGTTCTGGCCCTTTATTTTCACAACATTTTCCTGTTCATTTTTAAGACTGAAATTCTCTCTTTACTTTTACCTGTTGTGCTGTAGCGAATGTTCTGATACAGTAGTCTTTGCCGTGAAGGTCTCAGAATATTGGGTGATCTTGCGTACAATGGGTCCCATCTTAGTGTCAGATATGTAGGAGCGCATCATCTACATCTTCAAATATGACCTTGTATCCCCTATTCCATAAAAAGCCTCCATCATTCCCACCTCTCCCAATAACTTCAATTAGGCACCTACACCACGCTGAATTTCCCATAGACTCTTTTGAAACCCTCAGCCTCTGTATTTAAAGATCCCAAATTGACCTTTCTATCCCCAACATTTCACACCATATTCAATCACACATCTCCACCTATTTCCTCCTGGAGCTCTTGCATGAGGAGTTCAACATGATGAAAACCAAGTTTATTATCTTCCTTCCTAAACCTCCTCCTCTTGCTGCTTTTTCTGTTACTGTCAACAGTGTCACCATCTTTCCCATCACTAATGCTTACAGTAAGGTATTTGTGCTCTAATTGCATGCAGGAAATACAATAACTACAGTAATCTGGACACAGCACTCCCTACTTTCACTGTGGTACAATATGCTGTCTTTATAGTAAGCCAAACACGATGCATCGTGTCATTTCTGGAACGCCTTCATTTAAAAGCCAGTGTCATTTCCTAGCATGCGAGATTAGCATTTCCCCTTTCTTTCATTATGAGTTACTCGCGCCACCTTTTCTATAGTCATTCAAGATCAAAGTACAGTGCTGGGAAAAACTGGTAACATTTTACTTTAAGCATCTCTACATTATTCATTCAGGTATTTGTTGCAGTAACACTGATCTTAAGGAATTCATTTAAAATTAATGTGAAATGTCATGTTTCTTTCATTAAAAAAAATCCCTTTCTTCTCAGAATTTCCATGTCAGGAACTGATATATGATCATGGAAGTATACCCTCCCTCCCTTCCAAAAATATATATATGCTATGTAGAATATATATTTATCTAGGCTATTTTCTTCATTTACCTTTTTTCCAAATTCAGCATTTTTACGTAGGAATATAGGAGCTGCCAGAGTGGAGCAGACCAATGGTCCATCCAAACTATTGTCCTGTCTCCAAGAGCAGCCAATGTGGAATGCTTCAAAAGGAAGGCATAAGGCCCCTACACTGCACCTAACAATGCAATAGTCATAATTATTTAGTGCTTCCACTGTTTATTATAGAATATCAAGCCTTCAGAAATATAAAGGGGCTGATCCAGTGCCTATTGTACTCAGTAGAAAAACCTCCCATTGACTTATAATGTGCATCAGATCTGGCCCTATCTGATTAAGCCTGAAAACAGCCCTGAGAGGCAAGGAGGTATTATTTCTAGTTTACAGATGTGAAAGCTGAGACACAGAGTTAAAGGGGAGCGAAGTGCCCAAATCCTAAAGAACGTCCTTTCTGCTTTTGAAAATTTCCCCAGGAGTCACTTGTCTGTCCAAAGTCAATGAATCATTGTCAAAGACGGGGTTAGAATCTGTCTCCTGATTCCCATTCCATGCTGTCACCATGCAATCCACTGCTAAGGAAACTTCCTCCTGACCCCACCAGCAGAGCCACTCAAGCCCTGAAGCATGTGAACTGCTAGCCCTTGCAATTTCTCTTTACCATTGTGCATGTAATGGCATGTGCAATAAATAAATGTCCAGTCCTTTTTTTGGAATGTTTACTAAACTATTTTGCCACCTTGTAGCAGTTGGAGTTCCATTAGTCAAACTGTGAAAAAATAAAAGTTTCATTTTAATCCATTTTAAGATTGATCATCACGTGTTTTATCTTTTGACTAACTAAAAATTTTGTTCTAAGGTCAATATTTAAAGACAGCAATAATTAAAGTATAACTTTATAATTTTTAGAGGGCTACAGTGCTTGTAGTAATAAAGATGTTATTAGCCAACCACTACAACGGCCCAATCCAACAGTACATGAAACCAGTTTGATGGTTGCCAGTGTAAGAACTTCAGGATCAGGCCCTAAGATTTATGGCGGTAAGATATACCAGATTATTTTTTTAGCTTGTCTTAAAACTGATACAAGTACTTTGTGCTTTTGTGGTGGCAAAGCAATGTCTTAAGGGTACAAGGACATTGTCTTCTCTGATAGAATTTCAGCCAGCGATGCTCCCTAAGGTACTGGAGGTGTTGGGAAAACTTTAGACTCAAAAAGAAGGTTGTGGGATATGTCCCTCCTGGCTAGTGAAAGCCAGTGGGGAAGTACTAACTCCCTTACTTGTGAGACTGTTCACACCTCTCAGAGAGGGCAGGGTACCTTTTACTTTCAGGGATGCAATAGTGTGGCCTTTGCTCAAGAAACACTCACTGGACTCTGACAATCTTGCAAGCTATTGACCAGTATTATCTTTCCTTCTTTGGTATAATTGTGGAAAGACCAGGGCCAGCGCTTCCACTAGGCGACCCTAGGCGGTCGCCTAGGGCGGCAGGATTTTGGGGAGGCGGCATTTTGCCTTCCGCTCCGGGTCTTCGGTGGAAATTTGGCAGCGGGTCCTTCACTCACTCCAGGACCCGCCGCCGAAGTGCCCCGAAGACAAGGAGCCGAAGGACCCCCGCCGCCAAATGCTCAGAGGAGGAGCACTGCCGCCTAGGGTGGCAAAAACCCTGGTGCCGCTCCTGGGAGAGACAACTCACACAAAACCTAGATCCCTTTGATCTCCTTCACCCTGGTCTATTTGGGTATACATCTGGTTATGGCATAGAGACTGTACTGGTTGCATTGGGGCTGTTCTTCAGTGGTTTCATTTTTTTCTCTTAGAGGGATCTCAGCAGGTAGCTGTGGACAACTGCTTCTCTTCCCAATGAGCTCTCAGCTATGGGGTGCCAAAAGATGCACCCTCAATAAATGAACTGCTGCATTTTGCACTAGCTTCAGTCTCTAAGTGGTTTTAAAGTGTAGACCCATGTAGAATGCATTGCAGTGGTCTAATCTTAAGGTGACAAAAGCATGGATAACAATGACAAAATTCTGCATCCAAAAGGAAAGGACACAACCTCCTAGCCAGACACAGATGGTAAAAAGCTGACTGGGTCGGCCCTCCCCATTCCCCACTCCAGTTCAACATGTATATGGACCCATTAGGAAGTTTAGTAAGGAGACATGGGGTGTGGTGTGTTTTTTTTGCTAATGACACTGTATGTCTCCATGTCATCCCACTCAGATGATGAAGTTCTGTGTTTAGTCAAGATTGAGGCATGGATGAGACCAAGCTGGCTGAAGGTCTACTCAGCTAAGACTGAGGTAGTGATGATGGTTGTTTGGGGCAAGTGGCTGGAGGAGATGACAGAGATAAGATCATTCCCTGTGACTGAGGAAGTATGCTGCCATTAGTTAATAGTGTTCACAACTTAGGAGTGATTCTAGATCCCCAGCTACTGTTTGGCAATCATATCTCAGCAGTGACCCAGTCAGTTTTTCACCATCTGCATCTGGCTAGGACACTGGCCTTTCCTTTCAGGTGCAGGCCTTCACACTGTTACCCATGCTTTTGCCGCTTCATGATCAGGGTATTGCAATTTGCTCTACATGGGACTATGCCTTAAAACCATTCAGAGACTGAAGGTGGAACAGAATTCAGCAGTTTGCTTACTGAGAAGGTCATCATGACACCAGTGTCAGGATCTGCACTAGTTGCTCACTGGTCTTTGGGTGGAGTTTAAGGTGTTGATTAGGACCTCAAACTATAAATGGCCTGGGACTGACTTGTCTGAGGGACTGCCTCTCTCACCATGCCATACTGCCATAGCTGCAGAAAAACAGGGGGCAGTCGAGCTGGATCAGTTTCATTATATGAGAGGCTACAGTTGGCAGGGCCTTCTCTGTGAGGGCCTGGGACTCTGGAACTTGCACTCCCCTTGGTCCAAGTTTGGGGACTCTCCAGGCACACTGCAAAAGCAAATGTGTTCAATAGGATTTTGGGAGAAGGCTGGGGATGTGCTTCCTAGATGATGAAGGTTGCAGCCTGATTGGCCAGACAAGTTCCTGTGAAGTGGATTTTAATGTTGTTGAGGTTTAATTTAATAGCAGTTTAGTTATTATATGATTAAATTATGTTAGGGTGCCTCGAGTCTTGGAAGGATGTTTTTATAATTTTAAATCTAAATACATAAACACATATAAACACACCATGGAACTTGATTCTCAAGGCTTTTGGGAACCAGTAGGGTTAAGTAATGTGCTAAGTCAGTAAGGGATTCCTGTAGCAGAAAGAGCTTCCTTCAGAAAATTGTCCCAGCCTAACCTACTTCACCTCCCCCCTACTGTAAATCCTTACTGATCTCTGGCCTGTGCTCCCCAGGTGAACTCTCTTACTCTTGCTAGTTTCTAAATCAACTGTCAGTTGGGAAAGCCATTGGTGAAGAGCATTGTGTGGGTTAAGGTTTGTACTGAGGTGTTTCAAGATAAGTAAATGGTGCAGTAAGTGGTTTCTGTGGTGTAGCAGTTATGATGTTGGTCTAACATGCAGAAGGTATCTGGTTCAAAACCAGCCAGGAGCATTGGGGCTTCTGGGCCTTTTATGGGGGGAGGGATAGCTCAGTGGTTTGAGCATTGGCCTACTAAACACAAGGTTGTGAGTTCAATCCTTGAGGGGGCCAGTTAGGGATCTGGGACAAATATCTGTCTGGGGATTGGTCCTGCTTTGAGCAGGGGGTTGGACTAGATGACCGCCTGAAGTTCATTCCAACCCTGATATTCTATGAACCTCAGAGAATAAATGCTATTGCACTGGACCACATCAGGATTCATGTCTCAGCTGCGAGCGTCTCTCTCTAAAAACTATGAAACACAATGTCAGGAAGGGAAGAGAATAAGTAGCTTGAGCACGTTTGTCACTGGGCGAAGCTTCCTAGTGGTTGTTTTACAGATGGCAGTAAGAGTGACATTTTATCCCTACCAAACAGATGCAGCTTAGAAAGTGACATTAGGTCCACTAATGCTGAAGCAGGAAGCACACAGACACTGTTTGCCCTTTTCAGATTCTCAGTTCAGTGCACCTGTTTTCTCAATGAGATTAACTTCCAAGCAAAATATCAACTTAATAATGCCAGGTTGGCAAACTTCAGTATTTCTAAGGAGCCAGTGCTAACCTGCCTCCAACACGCTGGCATGTCTAAACAGCATAAAATGAACAAAATGCTTTGTGCAGAAATGTTGACTTTAATTTCATTCATTTTTCATTGAAAAAAAAAGTTTTGATCTTTAAAGACAATGGAGTGAATTTCATAGACTCATAGGACTGGAAGGGACCCCCGAAAGGTCATGTAGTCCAGTCCCCTGCACTCATGGCAGGACTAAGTATTATCTAAACCATTCCTGATGGGTACTTGTCTAACCTGCTCTTAAAAATATCCAAAAATGGAGATTCCACAACCTCCCTAGGCAATTTATTCTAGTGCTTAACTACCCTGACAGGAAGTTTTTCCTAATGTCCAACCTAAACCACCCTTGCTGCAATTTAAGCTCATTGCTTCTTGTCCTAATGCTCATGAAAAGGGATTCATAGCAGTGGTCTGAACTGAACACTAAGAGTATATCTACCCTTCAGTCAGAATTGGCACTGTAGCACATGTAGACATACTTGAGCTAATTTTGATCTAGCTATGGTGAGTACCAATAGCAATGAAGCGAAAGCAGCACAGAAGGCAGCATAGGCTCTATAACTCTGTCCAAGACCATGGGTATGTATTCAAGTGGCTAGCCTGTGCTGCCACCTATGCTGCCATGGCTTCACTGTTACTGTTATTCGAGTTATATCTAGATCAAAGGTAGCTAGGGTATCTACCTGTGCTGCAGTCACACTTCTGATTGGATATATGCACAGACAGAGTGGTTAGGCTCTATGCAAGCTTCCTCAGCTAACTCTTCCAATGCATTTCAGTCCTGTTCTTTCACACCCGTTGACTCCAGTAATGCACCCCTCCTCAAAGCATCTAGTGACCATTCAGATGAATTAATAAAAGTAAGTTTGCCATCCCACTAATATCATATTCACAGTCATACATTGTGCTTCCAATGCACCGCAATCCTGATCTGCAAGCTTTCCCTGATATTTCAGTGCCAAACCACCATACAACTCTGTTAATACACTTCATTATCACCCTGAAGCATCTCCTGCAATTCTAGTCCTTGACCTTTCTTGACCAGCAATAGTCAGTGGTACTATTGATATTTATCTGGCTCAGAAGTGGTGGTTATTTTCTCCTGGGATGAAACCCTGAGGCTTTAGCTTTCTGAACTTTTTCCTTTTCTAAATTTCTTACCATTTATTTTACAGGTAGAGTGTATTCCATGTAAAAACACATGTTTTCCTTTTATTTTGTAGCAGCAAACTTTGGTCTCATAGTGCTGATGGAAAGCTTTAGCAAAACATTTACACACATAACACAGTCCCATTGCCATCAATAGACTAAAGCATGTGCTTCAAGCAATGCCCGTGCTTAAGTGCTTTGCTGAATCGGAACCGGAGCTAGCATATAAATTAATTGCAAACTTTTCATCTATCTGCAAGACTGCAAGGACACAGTAACAGTGTCTTTCTAAAAGAATCTGTGATCAAACTCTTTGAAACCAAAGCCTATTCTCTCCATTCCCATTTTACCTCAAACAAATCTATGTTTCTTGTGGAAGTGAGGAGACTAGCTTCCAACAAATATAATTTGAATAGATGTGGTGGAAGTGTTTCCTAAATAGTTCTGGAAATAGAATGTCAGTCTTTACTAGCAACACCGCTGCTATTCTAGGCCCTGATCCTGCAAACTCTTACATGAGTAGTCCCATTGATTTCAGTGAGACTACTCACACCAGTAAGGATTACTCACATGAAAGAGGAATTGTAGGATCAGGCCCTTAGCTGAGGAGCTCTTTTAAGCAGTGACAATTATCCAAAACTGTGGGTTGGTTTTGTAAAATGTGCAGAATACTGTAATTTCAGTGCAATGATAATTATAGACAATGCCATATGCCTGTGTGGTACGTACATTTCCCTTTAGTGGAGTTACATGAAGCATATTAAATAGGCTGAAGGAAACCTTAAAAAGACCCAAAAGCGTCAAGACAAAAATGTCATGTGTAACCAAGCTTGCAGCGTTAAGCAGAACTTTGAAAAGTGAATCTCTCAGGAAGACATTCTGAGCTTGAGCCGAGAATGGTAATAATCTGAAGGTAAAGCTAAGCATAGCTACGGTTAAAATATTTTTTCCATTTGTGCTTTACATGATCAGAATGGTGCCCTCATAATAAATAAAACACATGAAAAAAACAGATATATTTAGTGATAGAATGTTTTCATGGCCAGACTACACATTTCTGAAGTTCTCTATTATTTATTGGGCTGATCCTGTCCAAGGGGCTGAGTGTCTTTGAGGGGCTGAGTGCCCCTCAATTACTCTAGGCTTCCACACCTTGCAGAAGCAGGCTGTAGGTAAGGTATCAGTGGGGTGCTGAAGGGATAGCTCCACTTTACCTCCTTGCATTCCTAGACAGTCTCTGCTGATAAAAATCAGTTGGGAGGAAAGAACTAAGTGAACTTATTGCATAATGGAACTTAATTACTGTGCAATTAAATTTCAAATCACTCTCAGATGAATATCATATTGTCAACCTTTCAACATGTTTGCTGATATCCCAGTAATTAAATAACTTTGCCCTGGCAGAACAATTGTATAAAACTAAAGCACCAGCAGCTACTGTAGCCTGGCGGCATATTGGTATGGTGTACATTTCGGATGCATGCAATGATTAATTGACACATAACAGGCCAGATGTAAACTGACATCGCTCAATTCACCTCACTGGAGCGGTGCTGGATTTTCACCAGCTGAGGATCAGGTCCTGCATCTCAAAACAGAATTTATAAACAGCCACAATAGGTTTTCCGGTACTGATGACCGCACCGGTTGCAGTGCAATGGAAAGACCAAAAGGGAGGTTTATTAAAGCAGGAATGGTTACTTTAAAGAGGTGTCTCATCTTTTCATTTTGATTTCTCTCTCTGCTCCAAGGAAACTGAAGCTCATCAGCACACACTTGCAATGGGCACCATGAGATCAAACAATAAAACAGCAGCGCTGGTTCTTAAGTCTTCATCCCACTGAAGGCAACATGTTTCCGTGGAGGAACAAAAAGCCCTCCTCTGCATGTGCCCGCCAGCACTGGAGGATACAGGAGCGGAGAGAGATTACCCTGTGAAAGTGACCTCATTTTGCCTTAGAAAGCATATTCCAACAAACCGACCTTTGACGCCAGCCCCTATTATTCATGGTTAAGGAGCACAAAGGGAGAGGCGGGAGGGAGAAAATGTGACAAATCCACTTTTTTAAAACACACATCCATCAAAATACATGCAGGAAGGAGACAACAATCAATGAATCCACCCGCACATCTGCCCTGCCCTAGCTCCCAGATCCCCCCCGCTAAGGGAGGGCGATGCAAGGCAGGCGGGGGGGCGGAGGCTGATGCATATGATCTCTCCCTTACCTTGAGGAACAAAAAGAGCCATAGCAGGGAGCGGAGGGTCATCCGGGTGCTGCTCCCTCCCTTCGGCCGGGGTCCGATCATTGAAGTGCAGCGGGAGTATTGCACGCAGAAATCTCAGCCGGGCTGCGGGGGTTTTCCCCCGGCTTTTCCTTCGGCTGGCTCCGAACTGTGGTTCGCAATGGCGAACTGCTGCAGCATCAGACGGTTCGAAGCACGGGCGTCCCTCCCAGGAGACACATCATGCCTCTCCTTCCCCTCTTCATGTGTTTTATTGGGGAAGAGCGGTGTGTATTTTTTCCAGCAGTTTCTTTGATCTCTTAATTAAAGGGGGGGTGTGAATCGATACTATGCTGCGGCTGTGCTCCTCCTCCTCCTCCTCCTTCTCTGGAGGTGCAGAAGGTGGTCAGCTGAGCCTCCAGTTTTCCTTTGCTCTGGTCCTTCCCTATTGGCTTTCAGTGAATGAATGAGGACTCCTCGCTCCAGGCTGAATGTGACGAGCAGCCTCCCATCCCTCTCTTCCCCACCCACTCTTAGCTCCACCCTTCCCCTCCCCCAAGCTCTGCCCCTGCTCCCAAACCAGGTCTCTCGTCGTGTACTTTCACCAGCCTGTTCTCTGGCTTGTCACTGTTCAGGCAAAAAACAAACACACAAAGCAAAATGCATCCTCAGCCCTTTCCCCCTGCCTCCCAACCAAGTTTGACAAGATCCTCATCTATCTTCCCCGACAAGCAACTGGCCAAAAGCACTCTCAATATGGTGCCCCACCCATTTCTTCGGAGCAAGGTAGTTTCAAACTAAGCTGCCAGAGGAAGAAAAAAACAACAGGGTAAATATGGCTATAAAAACATCATTATTCCCTGTAGAGAGACCCACCCTGTCTCTTTAATATCCTAGCACCAGCACAGCTAGAAAAACACTGCAAATACTATACCCTGCCTAGGACATTATGGTGATTTCAGTCTATACTTTCCAAGGGAGGTTTCCATTCACTTGCCTTTGTCGACCTCCATCAAGAAACTGGTTTCTATTAATAACTGTCCCACACTTATAGTATCTGACAATAAGATTTAGTGTCTAATTATGGTCCTGATCCCAGTTTTGACTCTGTGCACATGGCCCCTGCACCCATGCAGATCACCCTAGACTTCTGGGTGGCTGCTCATAGTGCTTAAAGTTAAGCATGTGCATAAGTTTTTGCGGGATCCAGGCTTAAGTGCTTAATCATGTCAGGTGCCGAGCATTAATTGTGGGTGCTCAACATCTTACAGGAGGTATTCAGGACATGCAGCAGGAAGCCCCAAACGCTCTAGTATCATTGCATCACCTGACCCACTAAAAAAAAAGGGGGGGGGAATCCATTCAGACCTCCAGGAGGAAAAAGCTGTTCCCTAACCTAGGATTCAGAGAAGATTATAACATCCAGTTTATAGATCGGATTCCCTTTCACTTTGATGTAAATCATGAGTATCCTTATTGAAGCCAGTTGAGTTACAACCCCTGTAGGCATGAGGAAAATCAGGCCATGTAATGTAAATGTGCCGATATGGACTGATGGCACTGGACTGAATGGACTTTGTTATTGGACCTTCACCGCTTTCTACTTTTTGTCTGAGTGATCTACTGTTTTACATTTGGGCGGATACAGTGGCTGATTGCAAATGTTTTTGAAGTTTGTTTTGTTTCCTAATGTTCCAGAGTCACTAAAGCAGGATGTTGCCTACTAAATTAATGTGCCTACTAAATCCTGTGGATGAGTCCTTTAAAATAATCAATTAAAAGGTTGTTTTCTTACAGCGCTATGAGTTAGATGATAATGACTCAGAGTTTAAAGGCTCTGTTTTAACTTCCATGCAGTTTCTCTCCAGTTTTCACATAAGTTGGGACTTGAGTCAACAGAAGCTCTGATTTCTATGATTCTGGAGCCAGATGAAGGTTTGGGGTTTTTTCTGGTGAATTAGGCACTTAAATGGTGCTAGCTGAATTATTTCCTGCACTTCATGGGGCTTAGTCCAGAAAATAATGGGAAATTTAGGTAGCAGGCAGCTCCTGGGAAGCTGCCCACATTTAAAGCCCCAGAAGGAAATTGTTGTTTGCATCTTTATTTCTTAGTAGTTAGGAACAGAAAAGGCCCAATTACACAAAGCACCATCTACCAGTGCAGGATATAGGTCCAATGAGTGTGTCAGGCTATGGGGCATTATCTGGAACCCGTTAACAAAAAGGTAACTCTAGCTCAGTGTTTCCCTTCCTTATACACAGGTGTTCAGGGCGATGGTTTAAAAGAGTGGCTGCTTGAAAGACAGGGGGGGCAGTGAATACTTTTGGGAAGGTAGAACTCTTATATCATGGTATAGGGGAGTACAATGAACTTCAGAACTTAAGAGACATTCTGCAGCTGGTAAATTATTGTAGTGGTGATAAACATCTAACCCTTGAGGGAAAGAGCTTACTGACTTGCTTTTCTGGGCAAATCATTCCCCAAGTTTACAATCAGATAGCAAGCAGATATTATATTTGATATGGCCTGAAATTAAGAGAAAATCCAAGAGATCTCACCTGACACTGAAAAATCTTCCTTCCTTACTGTTCTCCATATACCCCATTGGTGTCTCAAAACAACACTCTCAGAAGCAACAGTGAAAGAAAGTTGAATGAAATGAGAATTGCTTCAGGAATAAGGATACCTTAGGTAAGGGACTTGGGTAAGACTTCTATAGTTATAAGACTTGGGTAAGCCAACTCACAGCCCAACATGAGAGACTGGGCTATGATGACTTTGCACCTTCCTAGTTGGAGCTGGCAGATAGCCCTACCCTGAATCTCTACAATGTGTCCCTCCCACCCTACCCCCTATGCTGGAATTTGTGGTCCTTAGCAAACAGTCTTATGGCTGTCCTCCACCATGCTTGTGCCTGGGGAATTCTCCCCAAGCCAAATACAGGGCTTTTAGGGCCCCTTTACACCACACTAGTCCTTTTATCTCATGTAAAGGGGCTGAAGAAGGGGCATTTCATGAAGAACTTTCATGTTTTGCACTGCCACTACAGTATAACCCTCCCCCCTCATCTTATACCCTTCTGAAATCAGTGGGGGTTAAGGGTATTCAGCATCTCTCCAGTGATCAAGCTAGTGTGTGTATATAACTGGAATCCACAGGAGATGATCATTTTAATTATTTGTATTAAGGTAGCCCCCCGAGACCAATCAAGATCAGGACACTATTGTGCTAGGCACTATATAAGCACAGAGTAATAGGCAGTGGCTGCCTGGAAGAGCTTGCAATCTAAACAGAGAAGACAGACAAAGGGTAGGGGAAAGGAACGTGACATCTGAGCAGAGTGAACAAAGCGAAGGTTGGCAACCTATGGAGGTCAGTCATGTTAGGTCCATGGTTTTTGGTGACTGTTCCCTGGAAAGTCTTGGTAAGCAACTGAAAAATTGCAAGAAGATGAGATGTCAGGGAGTAATAAAGAGACATAAGACCTGTTTGAATGGGAGGTGAGAAAAATAAATTCACAAGAAAAAACCCTTACTCTATTACTCTATTTTTTCTTTTAGCATCTGAGCAATAAAACAGAAATAAATGAGTCTGTTTCTGAATAAAACAATAAGACAAAATAATTAATGAGAACCTTTATGATACCACAATTTCAAGCAGAATAATCATTAGAACAATGTTCTGTAACAGTGTGCAGTATAGTTAAAAGGTACTGATGAGCAACTACCAAAAAATACTTCATGACAAATAGCAGCTACCCACTGTGTACAGAAGAAATGCTATACTGACAGTTTGAAAGGCAATACACTGTAAAGCCTGCAATGCCCCCACATAATCCTGGGGGAAAATAACAAGCAAGAGACCGAGAAGGCAGTACTGTATTCCCAGTTATTGATTGGTCCTTAAATGAAATGATTGAGAAAGATCCTGAACCTCCACTCTGGCCCCTTTGTACTGCTTCTTGTAGTGTTTTAACAGGGCAGCTGGGGATCCCCGATTCTCAGAGGAAAATCCCTAGTTCACATAAAGTTGACATCAGCAACTTTATGCCACCTTTCCCAGGGTGTACCGGGCATGAAAGGTGGCAGGCTGGGGATGGGAGATAGCATGCTGTGCTTTGGCAAACCCAATTGGCATAATCTTCCCTAGGAATCTGTTACAAACCCAAGCAACTTACAGCAACCCTCCTCAGGTACACCAGGCAGAACTTTAGTGTACTTTAGAATATGGGCCAGTGGGACTTGATATGAACTTTATTGGTTATGGCTAAGGTTGTCACAGATATTTTTAGTAAAAGTCACAGACAGGTCACGGGCAATAATGAAAAATTCACGGAAGCCTGTGACCTGTCCGTGACTTTTACTAAAAATATCCATGACAAAAGGGGAGCCTGGGTAGCTGTGGGCGGGCTGGGAACTCCATGGGTCCCCACCACCCCTGGGGGCTCAGAGCTCCAGGGTCCCTCTCCTCTGGTGGCTCCGAGTTGCAGGGGTTCCTCCTGCCACCCACAGCTACTGGGAGCCTCCCCTGGCACCCATGGAGGTGGAGAGCTCCAGGGGTCCCCCTGCCACCCGCGGTGGATGGGAGCAGCAGGGGTCCCTCTTTCCACCCCAAAGGTGGAGAGTTACAGGGGTCCCCCCTGCTGCCTACGATGGCTGGGAGCTGAGGGGGGGTCCGCCTGCCACCTGCAGCATCCAGAAGCTGTGGGGGATTCCCGCCGCCAGGCAGGGGACCCTGCAGTTCCCAGCCGGGGCTGGCTGAAGTCACAGAGGTCTTTGGAAGTAACACATTCTGTGACTTCCGTGACCTCAGTGACTAAATTGCAGCCTTAGTTATGGCTAAGGCTAAGATTTTGTCATGGATATTTTTAGTAAACGTCACAGACAGGTCACGGGCAATAAAGAAAAATTCATGGATGCTTGTGACCTGTCCATGACGTTTACTATAAATTTCTATGTCAAAGTGGGGAGCTCAGCTGCGGGATCCCCACACCACCCGCAGCAGCTAAGGAGCCACGGGGACCCAGTCAGAGCTCTAGGGTCCTCCTGCTGCCTGTGGCAGCCAGGAACTGTGGGGAGCCCCTGCCACCCACAGCCGGGGTACCCCACAGCTCCCAGCCACCGTGGGGGGACCTTGCAACACCCACCGGCCACAGCTGTTTCCCCCCCACTCATCAGTTGATGGGGGCTGCATGGCCACCAAACAGCTGATAGGGGGTGGAGGCTCCTCCAAGCAGCTGGTAGGACTCAGTACCACCATCAAACAGCTCTTTAGCAGCTCGGGGAGGGGCTTGGGAAAGGGCAGAGAGTTGGGGGAGGAAGGGGAGGGAGTGGGGGTGGGAAGAGGCAGAGCGAAAACAGGGCCTTAGGGGAAGGGGCAGAGTGATGGTTGAGCACTTCTGGGGAAAAGAAAAAATCAGCGCCTATGTCTGTGATATAAGACAATAAATTTGCAAGCAAAGATCTGTAAATCTGTATTTATTCATGCCATATATAAGCAAATAAAACAATTCACTTCCTCTAAGCTTATCAAAACTTTTTAATTTTAAAGAATAACTGAAATGCACTATCAAGAAAATTAAACTGTGCACCAACATTGGATGAACCAGTATTAAATAGACCTACAGTAGGTGACAGCCTTAGAATGTTAACCCTAGTCCTTTAGTTCAAAAGGTCGCTTTTTTCACCTTTGCCCTCATGAACTGAAGCACAGCTACATCAGAGAGATCCAAAGACTAACCAATGGCATTTTGAAGCGATAAAATAGCAAGCGATGTCAGTCTCTTATTGGCCATCATCGATCGAAGATATGTTGTAATGAGCCTGAGCTTCAAAAAGCTGCGCTAACCACTCACAACTGTGACCAGCAGCGTGAGCAGAATCCTAAAAGCTATCCACACATTAGGAAAAGTGTCCTTCAGCTCTGCACCATGAGTGAATTGGAGAACTTGGAGTCGCGAGTGCTTACTGTGTTGCAAAAATGTGACTGATGTCCAATTTGACAGAGGTCTTTATCATTGACATCCAAACATTCCCAATGTGTCAGCATCCAATGAAGGACCGTACAATTGTTCAAGAGTGTTTTCCTGTCCATCGGAAGCTTACTAAGGTCATACAAAAAAAGCCCAGGTCTTTTTGTGGCACTTCATTTGTCCAAACTTTTCTTCAAGGGACACTCGAGCAATGTCAACGAGTGAGCAAAAATCTCCCTCTTGAATTTTTCTTTTGAGCTCCCCATCACCTCATCTCTGCCCTCATAGCCAAACTGTGTCTTCTTCCGATGAATACGAATTTCCTTGAAGACAGGCTCAACTCTTTTCTGCCATTTCTTTGTCAGCAATGATTGCATCTTCAAATCCGTTGTCTCTGTAGACCACCATGAAATCAAGGCAGCTTCTCATCAATGTAGTAACAGTCACAGTGTTCATCGATTGAGTTTGTTATGCCTTGCTTACAACGTTTACCTGGAACAAGATATCATGCCAAGCCACAACTGAGACCAGAAATTAGAAGTCAGTGATCTGGTTTGCCAGGCTTTGCAGCTCATTTTGGATTCCAACTTCGGCTTAACTTGACTGTGCCAGTTCCATTAGGGAATCATAAACCTCAGTCACTTGGCCTTATACTGACAATGCAGCTCTCCCACCGAGTGTCACTTAGTGGCTTCACAGTCAGATTTGTAACATTATCCCTGAGACCCTTCCACCTGATAATTGATGCTGAAAACAGGACATATATCCTTTGCACTACTCCAAAGAGAGATACTGAATTTAAAGATGATGAAGCTGCATCTGCCACAACCAGGTTGAGGGTATGGCAGCCACAAGGCATGAAGAAATCTCTTGGATTCAGCGCAAGGATCCTTGCCTAGATACTACTGTTTCTTCCTTTCATGTTCACACCATTGTCATAGCCTTGGCCAGGGCAGTCCTGAAGCTTCATTTTATTTTCATTCCAAACATTCATAAACAGTTCTGTTAGGCCTTTTCCAGCAGAGTCATTCACAGACCGGAAACAAATAAAGTGTTCCTTTATTTGGATATAACCATCCTCATTTTCAACAAATTTTACTGTAAATGACATCTTTTTACTGTGACTAATGTCAGGAGTGCAGTCCATTATTATGTCATAGTACTTTGTTTTGCCAAGCCACATCAATGTTATCAAGCACCTTCTTTGCCACAAGGTCAAATCGATTTGTTTTGAAATTTTTTGCTGCAGTAAAGGTCCATAGCTTCTTTATGAACTATTCAACGTAGGTGCTCATGCATTACATTGTCATATTTCTCAAGAAGCTCTACCAAACCAAGGAAATTGCCATTATGTTCAGTGAACAACTTATCCAATGAGCACCAGAAAGCCAAATTAGTCTTCGCAAGGAAGAGTGTAATTGACATCAGATGTTCAAGCACGTTCCTACAATGCTGGGTTTCTACATTAATACTACTCTGGTTTTCTGCATCTATGCATTTATTCAGCTTGAGCCTACGCATGACCTCCATCCATCTGGAGTAGGCTATAAAATGGCCAGGTGACTTTTCATCTTGTTTCAGAGCATCAGCTAAGTTATCCCCGTAATTGGACCCAGAAAGTACGAGCAACAATTTGGTGTTCTTGTCAAATACTTTGCAACAAAAACAGAACACTTTGTCGGTTGATTTCAAGTAAACTAGCCAACACCGATTCAGTTTCTTACCATTCTCGAGCATTCTTTCACAGTGTGACTTTGAGAAGTGTTGCTTCTGATTATTTACTGGAAACATCATATCCTCGATTTTGCCCAGTCCATTCAAAATTGTACGATCAATATAGGTAGAGTTTAAGATCACCGGCCATAAAGAAGGATCTGATGTGTCGATTTGTGGTGTGCAGTTTTTTCACGGCTTTTTCCTTCATCATGCAAAGCTGATTCTTCTTTATCGTTTCTCTCCTTTTCATGTAAACCAGATTTTTCTTTATCATTACTCTCCTTTTCATGTGAGCCACATTCTTCTCTATCATCACTCTCAAGGAAAACTGGATGATTCTTCATCATTTCCCTCACATTTCCATTCCTTATCTTCAGGTAAATCTGCTAATTCCTTCCTAATAGGACTTCCATCATTTACACTTTGCTCCTGAATTTCTTCTGCATTGGGATGATTGCTACTACCTAAAGCCCAGTCTATTTTGTTCTGTTTCAGATATTTTCTCACCAAATTTTCTCTTTTCTGCAAATTAGATTGCAATTGAGCTTTTCGCTCCTATACTGAGCTCCTGAAGGTTTCTTCAGGGGCATCTTTTATTTTCTCCAGGGGAAAACAGATAGTATTAGGGAGAGCAAAAGTCTATGTTCCACAGTCTTAGAACGTCATCAAACATTATGTATTAAGCATGCCAAAAGAAGTAACAGTATTTCTTTCATGTTGTTGTGTATATAGGGGTTTGATAGATATCTCTGGCATCTCATTAAATATGTCCTCTTATCACTTGCATCTGAAGAAGTGAGGTTCTTACCCACGAAAGCTTATGCTCCCAGTACTTCTGTTAGTCTCAAAGGTGCCACAGGACCCTCTGTCCTCTTATTAGTCGCTACTTACACTCTTCAAGTCTTAAAACACAAGTACACTTTCACAATTACACAATAAAACAAGATTCACAATATTGCAGCTGGGCCCTCACTTCACTTCAGTTTGTTCTTATATCTCACTGACTGACCGGCAAGGCCCTGCCCTTTATATACCCGCGAGGGCATGGCTGAGAACATTCTAGGAGGTTCAAGGAAAATGTAGATCTCAGAAAGTCTGGAAGGTTCCACAAAATTCTACAAAGGTCCAGAACATTCTAGGAGGGTAGTGAAAAATGAACCCACATATGGACTACCTGAAACATTTTACTTCAAACATTCTATTTTCCCTTTTGTAGCTAGCAATGAAAACAGCACCACAAGTCCAGTGTCCCCCCCACCCCAACCCGGCACCCCAGGCAGTCGTCTGGGTCAGCCGCCCCTAAATCCAGCCCTGGTTAAACTCCTAGAGTCCTGGCTCAGTGTTCATCACTGGGATCACTGTAAAACTGGAGGATGGATTATCTTTTAGGGCATAGTGTGAAGTTGTTCAAAAGCCTTGGTCTAGAGTCTGGATGGGATATACCAAGATTTTACAGGCAGTAGGATAGTAGGGCAAACACTTTTAAAGGGAACCCATATGCTACATGTCAAGGATATAAACACCATGCAGGTTTCCACACCAAGAGTAGGACTATTTCTGTGACTCTCATGGAAGCTCCATGCTAGCTATAATCTTAGAATTATGCCCCAAAAGTAGATTGTTTGAAGGACTAAAAATAAATTACAGCTGCCTGTAGTCAACCATTTATTGAGTAACATCCTGGCTGAAACACTATGGATATCAATAAAAGCCCAATGATTTACTAAAGCTAAACTAAGTGGAGGAGTAGGTTTTTTTTATTGTTTTGGTGTTTTAAAATCTATTGGTTTGTGCAAAGCATTTTCTGGTATCAATGGGTTTGGTTTGAGGTTTATATTGAAATAATCCCCCAAAACCTGAAAGCAAAACTCAGCCAAACCCTCCAAGTTTTGCCTGCTTTCGGGTTAAAGCTGACTTTTGCAAATTTGCAGTCCAAAACTATATAACAGCCCAGGGTCATACAAAGGACAAGGAGTAATGGTCTCAAGTTGCAGTGAGGGAGGTTTAGGTTGGATATTAGGAAAAACTTTTTCACTAGGAGGGTGGTGAAGCACTGGAATGGGTTACTTAGGGAAGTGGTAGAATCTCCTTCCTTAGAGGTTTTTAAGGTCAGGCTTGACAAAGCCCTGGCTGGGATGATTTAGTTGGGAATTGGTCCTGCTTTGAGCAGGGGGTTGGACTAGATGACCTCCTGAGGTCCCTTCCAACCCTGATATTCTGATTCTAAAGCCTCACAAGCCTCAGCATACCTTTACCTAAAATTGGCATGAATTTTTGTTTGTAACAAAACATGAACCTGGAGATAAGCTTAGGCCAAGAGGTCTTTAAAAAGAAGCTATTTGTCACTGGAAATCCTTTTCATTTGAAAAATTTTGACCCTTTCTAAAAACTAGATTCCCACCTAAATTCTTTTCATTTCCATGACTTCAGTAGAGAAAAGAGAATAAATGGGGTCCCAGGACTGCTAGAATAATGTGAGCAGTTTTCCTTTGTGAGTTCTTGATTTGATAAATACAATCCCAGTGCTTTTTAAAGGTATGTCCTGTATCCCTCTTAACATACATGTTGACAGCTTTTTAAGTTCCATATCTTTTCATAACTAGAATGGCTGGCAGCCCTCAAGTGGAGAGCATATCTAGTTTGCAAATATTTATTATTCTTGCCAGCTAAAGAGGCACTGAACTATACTATATAGAGGGTCATTTCCCTTTAAAAAAATAGAATGCTGTCTTTGCCATTGCCTCTGTTCCTTATGAACAGGCTGTTCTTATATAGAACTTACAAAAAAAAATCCACAGCATTGTACATTGGAATAATACCTGAAAAGGACCACTGGTTGTGAGGAATGCAGTGAGTAAAGATACAGAGTAAGGTCAGTGGGGATGTACAACACTTACCCAATACAGTTTTTGTTTACCTATCTGCATTTCTCTACTTCCTCTACTAGAGAATCTGGAGGTTATTGCATGAGTGGGAAATTTAGTTTATACAAAGAAACAGGGAAGAGGATTTACTTTTCTTGCGAGGGATTGACTCTCTGTTCAATTCTCACTATTACCATGTACTTGCCCTTTACCTCCCATGACTCTCCATTTGTATCATTCAATGCTCAGGGTGTGTGGTTAATAAAAGGCTTGCAGAGGTCGCTGGATGTGCCCACTTTATATATCATCTTCCCAGATACAGCTGTTGTGCTATCGCTGTCTCATGGTCTGACCAGGCCAGAGATGCACTGGCACGTTAGGAAAAGGGAGATTTTCACGGTTTCTAAGGGTCACCTCACTCAACATGTCCCCCAGCAAGCCCTTTAAGTAGTCACACTCAAACCTTTCTGGTTAAGGTTCACCAACATGGAGTTATGTTTATTTAGTTGATGCTGGGTTATTCACCCCCACACTGAGACTCAGCCCAGCCCTGAAGAGTCCAAAATAAAAGCATCTTGAGGTTTATTGTGTCTGTGTCCAAAAGAATGCTTACTCCAGCCAACCCCAGTGGAAAACCCCATTCGCTGTACCTTTTGCTTGCAGAACATACTGATTATCTCTGCTCTAGATACTAAAGGCTCACAGGGAAAAATTCTTTCTCCTCTTGTTCCTTTGAAAGCAAAACATTTTACTACAGCAGTGGCAATTGAACATGGCTGATCTACTTCCTGCCTCTCATTGTATCTGTGTTCAAATCCTCCTCTGTCTTCATGGTGCATGGGATCTGTACATCACCCCAGCCCCAATCCCGTTTGGTCCCCGCTTATTTTCTTGCTTTCATCTTCCAACCAGCCTAGGTCACCAACCCCTCCATTCCTGTTTCAGTGTCATTTCTTTCCTCTAGAAGGCTAATATTATCAGTTAGTTCTTGTGTGGTGATATCCATCCAGAGATCTCCAAACCCTTTGCAAAGGAACACAGGTATCATAACACCTCCTTTTGCAGGTGAGGAAGACAGTGGCAAAGTGAGATGAAGCGAGCAGCCCAAGATCACAAGGCAGGTCGGTGGCAGAACTGGAATAGTCTCCTGACTCCCAGCCCAGTGTCCTGTGTTCTGGATTATGCCATCTTCCTTTTATGTACAATATATAGAGTTGAATTACAGCTCAGGATCCTGGAGAGCACTAAGTCTGAGAGTACCATCAGAGCACTGCGAAGGGATGTAATATTAATACTGGGGGCATCCAACACAACACCCCTAGGAACACAAAGTAAAGTTTTTCTCCAAAAAAAGGGAGGAAAGCCAAAGACCCCATTGTCGGAGAAAAACACAGTTCTCACTTTTTGTTTGGGTACAGCAAGTCAGATGCTTTATTTCTCTCACAGTTCTTTCCCACTTGCCTCACACATTCCTCGCTTCTACAAATCTCGCGTTATTAGGGTTACAGTTAGCCTAACTCTTGCTAACGAACTGTCATGCATTGCATCCCCTTCCTGTCAGTTCTTTCTCTGCTTCCACACCATGAAGTCACTACTGACTTTGCTATTATGTGGAAGGGTCTCAGATACTATGGTGATGGGAAGTTATATAACCCTAAGACAGACTCACTCATTTATTTGGCTTCCTAATGTATTAATTTTATTCCATATTCTTCACAAACGTTTTCGCACTAATTTCTTGAATGTGGCCTTTTAGGTGGGGGATGAAGGGGAGAGAAATGTATGCTTGGTATTGCTGGGCAGTGGCTCGTGCTACTCCTATAAAAACAAAACCTATACCAATGCATAGAATGGGTGGACCTATAGCCATGACACAGCTCAGTTGCACACCTTCTGGGACACAACAGGCAGTACTGACTGGCTTCCCAGCCTTCTGTTCCCCATCACTTTTCAGTGAGATGCTCTGCAGAAAGATAGGGCTCCCAGTGTCTTCCTACTGTTAACAACAGCTCCAGCCAAACAAACAATTGGGAAATATAAGCAATCACATGAGACTTAAGCTGTCAGTCACACAATTTGATTAATGAATGCTAATTACTGGATACGCCTAGAAAACACATATTAAGAGCAATCCACTGGGTGAAATGGGTCTGCAGAAATAAAAGAATGGGTCAAATTATTTCAAATCACAAATATGGTCATAAAAATATCAGCCTGTTTATAGATAATGTATGGTGCTGAGTGAATTTCACTCTGAAGAGAAAAAGGGCAAAAATTGGCTAAATTAATTCTCAAAACCAAACTATTTATCCAACTCCAGCTGCAGGAAATTGAGACGAATAGATTAGCAGGATTCCAAGAAGGGATTTAATATTTCTATAAAACGGGAGCACAATTTGTAGCTACATTATGTAGGGGGAATGTTTTATAATAAAATTCAATCCTCAATGTTTTGGGACCTAGAAAGATCATTCCAGGGTCAGGGAGAACTTTTCTAGCTCATGGTAGAAGTTTGCACAACTGCAAAGTTATAGCATTTTTTTCTTCCTTTCCTCTGCAGCATCAAATATTGATGGATTCTGGACTACACGGAACACAAATTTGATATGGCTTCTAAATCTGGTTGAAAGAGCAAAAAATGTTGACATATTTGCAGAATTTCCCTGTCTTTGGCCAACTAGAGACCGCCTTGAAATTTCTCAAGTTTTTTAAATTTCTTAGAGTTTTTAATATAAAATATTTTTTTAAATAATTAAGTTGTTTCCTTTTTTTGGTAAATTATAAGGCAGACCTTTTGTTTCTATCCATAAATTATTACATAAAACACTAATATGCTAATATATTAATTATGAAGTTATCACATATATACGCCCTTGGGAGTTTTCTCATTGACTTCAATGCAGCCAGGATTTCAACTTTTTTAATTGGAAAGCAAATTAAAGAGATTCAAGTGGATGGCTCAAAGAATTTTCACCTCTAGGATATTGGAATCCAGTCTAGATTGGTAGTGACCAGATGTTTTTATTCTCTAATAGGGATTCAGTGGTCAATGGGAAATGAGTTGGTGGTCTGAATCAAGTTCCTATTGGACAGATGTGTGTATCAGAAATCTCCCACAGCTTCTGAAGGGATGTCAAGGATGGAATTGACATTATTTGGTTTTCTTCTCTCCCTGCTAGAGCAATATGTTCCATCCAGGCTGGCGTTGAAGCACGCTGGGAGAAGCTTATGTTGCTCCTTCATGTTTTGTATCTTTTCAGAGTTCAGAGAGGGTAGAGAATTTCAGTTTCTACTGAGAATGGCATATATTTAAAAAAGTCCATCGCCAGTGGTGATCCATGACATGGTCCCTGCGTTAGCCCTGTGAATGTTACCAAATGCGTGACAAATACATGGCTCATTTTCTTTTGCTTCCTGGTGACCCTCAAATCTCTAAATGCCAAATGAATTAAATTGCTATGAAATTAGAGTCAAACAAAACTAACTGCAACAATAAAACCCAGAACAATCTGCATTTCCATGGCATTTTTGTTATAATTAAAAATATTCATAGAGTTTTACAAAGCATGAAATTACCTCCTATTTCTGTAACATAGTAGAATCCTGGTATCAACTCAGGGAGAAAGCCCAGAGCACTGGGAGACTGCACATTTTACTTCCAAAAGATATCTATAGAACTGTTCGAGTATATGCTGAGTGTCAGCTGAAACTGCTAAGAAAATGTTTGAGTGGCCTGATGCTTTTGGACTAGACAGCTCTGACATTTTCTGTCAGCTTAGGAAATCTGTGCTTGGCAGGAGGTATATCAATACAGCAGCAAAATGACATTATGAGGGCTTTATCCGAAACAAAGGTGTTTACAAATGCAATACTGTAAGCTATAATAACTAATTGTGAAGCTTTTATTGAACTCTGCATGGAAAATGCATCTGTCAAGTAAACTGTCAGAGGACATTACCCAGAAAATTAAATTTGCATTCTTAAATGGGATTATGAAATACTGAAAGGAAAGTATCTTAATAAAGAAGTTTTCAGAAATGGAATACACTCAAAAGAAATTAGGAATAGTTGGAACCTCAAAAGATCTGGTTTAAGGATTCTGTTATCTTCACACTGGTTTAGCAGCATATTTCCTACTCACCCTCCCACATAGCCCCTCTGAAGTCAGTGGGACTAGTCACAGAATAAGGTACTATTTATTCATTGTAAGGGCATCAGGATCTGGCCCATGGACTACAGAGGGATTCAAGATTCCAGAATTCATATCTGAACTATAAATATTCCGAAGTTCAGGACAAGGCTATTCAGATCTGGTTCAGGTTACTAAATGTATGAAATTTGGTCCTGGTTCAGGTTTGGATTCAACAACACTGACCCCTTCAGACTTCATTAGATGTCTGCACCCAGGGATTTTATGCAGGCTCATCTCTAGATTGGAGATTGCTGGTTTTGGATAGTTTGTTGACTGGAAGGACTTTGTGATTTTTCATTGCAATCGTTGGATGGTTAGAAAAAAAGCACAGAAACTAACAAATTCAAAATTGTGAAAAGCAAATTATAGTAGGCTTTGCCGTAAAGTATTAGATTATGGAAGGGCTCATAAAAGACTTCATAGCCAGAGACATCTGCAGTCTCAGTCTCGTCATTCTGAGCAAAATATTAATGTTCTAATATCAAGATGATGACATGCACTGAAAGCCAAAGACCAAATAACTACTTTGACCTGAGAAATGAGGAAGAACTGGCTGACGACAAACAATTTGCAAACCAACAGACAGAAAATTGCAATCTTATGGCTTATTGTGCAGCACATACAAATGATATTCTAAGTCTCATAGACAGAACAGTAAGGTTTCTGCCTATCATCATGTCATTGATCCATCCCACATGAATCAAAGCAACATGTTATTTATAAAGAAACGATATTGATCTTTTCATCAGGTCATTGATGCAATGGAAATGGGAAGGAATAAATGTCTTGCCAGTGTGGCAACATATCTCATTCTTTTTGACTTGTTGCAACTAAAGGGGAAGGTACTAAACTTCATCAACAATGGCTAATCACTTATAAAATGTTCAATTTCCTCAATATGAAAACTCCAAAGCTTCCTTGTAAAGGTCTCACTAGCAGACAATATATTGAACCAAGATTGACAAAAAACCTTTGAGGGGGATGGTGAAAAAAAAGAGATTGGAATTGTTATCATCAATTAACATCAATCCCAGAAAAGAAATTCAAATGGCTGAGAATATTCTGCTAAATCATCATCCATACAAGAGACATCTTTAGATGGATACATCTTTAGTTGAAACTGATGAAGCATCAGTGACTAGTCTACTGAGCTTTGTACTGGTGGTTAGCTAGCCTTGATGGACCTCATGCACCGTTCTACAAACTAACCTGGTGCTGAACTGAAATACAAATGCTCAAGAAATGTTCATCAGCATCAGCACAAGAAAATTATTTCAACAGTTAGTAAAAATAAATACCTAAAATTATAGTGATATCAGATCACATTGTCAGGTAATACATCCTGTGCTAAAAAACATTTTTACTTTCAATTGAGTATAGCAAAGAGCTTCACAATATTAATTAATTAAGCCTCACAGCATTCCTCTTACAGGAAAATACTGCCAGCTCCATTTTACAGATGGGTAAACTGAGGCCCAACTATGTTAAATAAATTGCCTGAGTCAGTACTTGCCCTGAGTCATGTTTGTACTCAGGCAGCTAGCCCAACCAGCTGTTGGTGCTATGCCCGGCTACCTTGCCATTTTAAACATGCTAGTTCGAGCAGAGATAGCATGAGTCTGTCAACCTGAGTTGGGAAGTGCACTCCAAGCTGCTGTGTAGACATAAACTCACTGTAGACCGATGGTTACGCACATAAGCAAAACACACTGTAGTTCCCTATTGGCTGTGCATATGGGAAATCACACAAAAATGTGATCTAATTAATTCCTGTGCATAGTCAACATAATATTAGATATAAAGACTCACCTTTACCAATGGTATAAGCATGGGCTAGCTTATTAAAGCTGAAGAATTACACATTGCTTAACCAACACTGAGCTTCTAAAATTAGCAGAGACCCACAACCTCCTGTTTAGCTTAATTGTTCACCTCTGATGAAAACAAATACAAATACGCCAATATTTAAGAACTGTAAAGATCTTCCAAAATATGTATTATTCTAAGGACATATTTTTCAGAAAAATATCAATATTAATGCAGCACATTAAATTAGATTAGCCAGGGGTTACAAAGTATGTTATTCTGTATGAAATCCAATGCATTTACTTCTCTGCTAGCCTTTCTGAATAAATTAGTGCCCCTGCAGTAGAATTTAATTGGTATCAAAGATATCTCTGCTGCTTTGTATTTTACAGCGAGCAAGGAAAAACCTTCCATGAATTTTACTTCCCTCTAGGAATATGAATGTCATTAGAAACTAACGGCAATTAAAGCATGTTGCTAATGTAGTCACATTTGCAATGAAATCATTGAGCTAGTGGAATCTCTCTATTAACCCTCAACACTCAGGCAGCTTGCAAAATTTGTCTGCGAAGGATGATGGGAGATGTCTAAAAAATTAGGTGCCGATACTGCAAGTCCTTGCAAGATGCTCATGGTTGTTCCACTACCATGCAAGTGGATAATATGGATAGGTGCAAATAAAGCTAAACACTAGGGACAGTTCTCCGCTATGACGGGAAGTAAATCTGAACTTCTCTTGCTCCCTTATTTGCAAGAGCACCAAGTAAAGAAGTAGCAGGGCACGGGTGAAGGATAGGTATAGGTAAGGCTGTAAGTACAGGTATATTAATGAGACTCTTAGCTACATACACCCCTGTTTGGTCCTATTTGGAGTAGCTTGGTGGCTTCACAGCAGCACTTATTAATGCAGCATTAGTTCCCCACTCTCCTTGGCCCGCTCTTCATTTTTACTTTGTCCTATTACATGCAACACCCTATACCCAGGCTGTGGTAGATCATATACATAGGTAGCTACCATGGTAAATCTAGATTTCACTAGGATCTCTATGTCTGAGCATCTCTCTCTCTCTTTCTCTGACTCCAATCTTAACCCCGAGAAGAAGGCTGCTTGCGTCCACTTGAGATTCCAGAGTTTTGGGTTGTGGCTATCTGCCTGACAGACGACTGGTGAAAACATTCTTTATGGAGGCGGAGAAAAAGCCAGCTCCCTTCAGGCCTTGCTCTCCAGTGTGTGTGGGGCAGGATCAGTGTCTTTATGCTGGCACAGTGAGAGGGAGGTGGAGGGGTGCAGAGTGAGCTCACTCTGCAGCAGTGGCTTCTGTCTTGCTGGGCCCAGTTCTCTGCTCCCACTCATTAGCTGTCGCCCCTCACAGATTCGGAGGAGCCCACCGTGACATTCTGTACCTTGGGGGGAACACCCAGCACCCCCATGTTCATCCTTAGAATATGATTGTGTGGTATCCAATGCAACGTTTGTCATGTCAGGTGTCTCCGGAAGGCTCATGATGCACTGAGCATTGTTGTTATAGTAATGTTATAGGTTGTAATTTCATGTTTATAGTTATGAGGCTGAAAATGCATCCTCATGGCTTAAAATAGGCCCAGGCAAAATTCTCCAAGAGCAGGGAGATCATTCACACCTCATCAGGGCACTTATGGGACAAACCCAGCCCAACCTCACAGGAACAAAGGACACTGGCCTAGGAAGCAACAAAGGATCTGTTGGACTCTTGAGTGAGTCACCTCCCTTCCTTTGGTCAGTTTGGGGCTGCGATGAGGTAAAGCTCACCTGACTCTGAAGGGGGGGGACAAAGCCAAGACACAGGAAAGAACATGATAAAAGGGAGAGACGTTTGCCATGCTTTTCCTCTCTCTTCCACCTACATCTATAGACATCACCACCAAGCGACTGAAGCGCTTATCAAAGGGGAGAGCCTGGCTGAAGAGCAACCAGCCAGTCTGTGGTGAGAAGCATGTAAATTTGTAAGGGCATTGAAAGTGTTAAGATCAGTTTAGAATGTGTTTTGCTTTTATTTCATTTGACCAAATCTGACTTGTGCTTTGACTTATAATCACTTAAAATCGATCTTTGTAGTTAATAAGTCTGTTTGTTTATTCTACCTGAAGCAGTGCTTTTGGTTAGAAGTGTGTCTGAGACTCCCCTTGGGATAACAAGCCTGGTGCATAATAATTTCTTTGTTAAACTGAGAAACTCATATAAGCTTGTAGCGTCCAGCAGGAATAACTGGACACTGCAAGAGGGAGGTTCCTAGGGTTGTGTCTGGGACTGAAGATATTGGCTAGTGTCATTCGGTTGCACAATCCAAGGAGCAGCTTACAGGCCAGAGGCTGAGCCTGAACAGCCCAGGAATGGGGGTTCTCACAGCAGAGCAGGGTAAGGCTGGCTCCCAGAGTCAAGGACTGGAGTGACCTAGCAGATCACCAGTCCGGGTAACACCAGGGGAATGTCATACCCACCACATTTACTGAGAAAAATCCAGTCCTTCCAAGCCTGCCTGTAAGTGAATTGTCAGTAGACTTGAAATAAGATTTTGAAACACTACCACCTTGTGTTAGGTAAAGATTATAACACTTGTAAAATAGACCTCGAGAGGTGAAAGTGTTAGCTGTTGTTTCTGGGTTGTTTTTTTTAAGTTGTAAAAAACAACTGATATCACAGCAGCAGAAACAGACTGCTGCAAATAAATGATTGTAATAAAGGAATCAAACACTTCACACAAGGCTTTAAATGCTGCAGTAACAGTACTGTCAGCTATTACTGTAGATGTTTTAAATGGAGTACGACACAGCAGAGGTGACATCTCCCATTAAAGATGAAATACTACATGCTTTCAGACTAGCTAGTTCTCAAAAAGCACCAAAAGCTGAAACAGCGTCTTCTCTCTATTCCCTGTGTGAAAGGAAAATAGATTATCAATATTATTCATTATGGTGCTTATCTGAAAGGAGGCCATGACCCTTTGTGATTTGATGATGGAAAGGATAACCGCAGCAAAGCAAAGGGGAAACAGGGAGGGAATTGTTTCCCCCTAGCAGGGGCGGCTCTATGTATTTTGCCGCCCCAAGCACGGCAGTCAGGTGGCTTTCGGCGGCATGCCTGCAGGAGGTTTGCCGGTCCTGCACCTTCGGAGTACCCGCCGCCGAAACCGCAGGACCGGTGGACCTCCCGCAGGCATGCCGCCAAAGGCAGCCTGACTGCTGCCCTCACAGTGACTGGCAGGCCACCCACCGCGGCTTGCCACCCCAGGCACATGCTTGTTGCGCTGGTGCCTGGAGCCGCCCCTGCCCCCAAGGGTGTCTCTGAGTAACAGTGCCTCCTGGGACTACGCATAGGGCAGTGTACTGAGAAAACAGTTAAAGAGAAATTATACAAGTCTAATGTCCAAAATACTGAGAGGTGCTGAGCACCTGCAACTTCCAATGCACAGTAGATGCTCAGCAACGTGCAGGATATGGCCTTTATGATAACAAAATCACTGTAAGCACACGGTAAAGAAACACACATTACAAGATGCTACACAAGTACCTGCAAGGGCCAGATCCTGCCATCCTTATGTTGAGAAGTACCTTACTGGGACAACTCTTGGAGTACACTACTACTCAGTGCAAGTAAAAGTGACAGTATCTGACCCTATGATATCACATAATTATAGATTGTACCAGAATGCATAGACACCAGGGGCCAAAATTAAGCCTGCGCATGCAATCTTAACTTTGATATTTCCTATATGGAGTTCTTAGCCATGAAACCTGAATGTTGTCTTTTGTATGGAATATATGAAAAACATTGATATAAAAGGTTTGATCCTATAGATCTTATTTATGATTTCAAGTGACAAGGGCAGCAAGATCAGTCCCCAGCACTGCACAGTAAATAGCAATGCTTTTCATGATGTTAACTTTGGCAATTAGTATTCAGCTTAAAGAAAACCCACAGAAATTGAAACCATCTGTTCAGATTAATCCGTAGTAGTAAATAGGGGAAGCCTGACTCAGATTCCTTTTGCAAACTTCACATTGGATATTTAAGATGCACCACACTGCTAGCACAAAGACTGTAACTGTTTAATGTGGCAGAAAGATAACTTTACAGGTAAAATGGAACTAGGTATTTCCTTCGGTGTCTCCATTTGTCTGTCTTATACATCTGTTGTTTCTTGTCTTATACTGAGATCATAAACTCCGTGGGGGCAGAAACTGTCTTTTTGTTTTGTCTTTGTACAGCACCTAGCACAAGGGTGGTCTGGTCTACGACTGGGTGCTATTGAAATACAACTAATAATCATTGACATATATTATTACATTTCTTTAAAAAGAATTAACTTGATCACCCTCTCCAGATTTACATAAGTGACCTTTGCTACAATCAATGTCTACAAGTGCTGCAATAATCTCCCAGTGTGAATGGCAGGTAACTGTGACAATGGTGACAGGTTTCAGAGGGGTAGTCGTGTTAGGCTATATCAGCAAAAACACCAAGGAGTCCTTGTGGCACCTTAGAGACTAACAAATTTATTTGGGCATAAGCTCTTGTGGGCTATAACCCAGTTCATCAGATGCATGGAGTGGAAAATACTAGTAAAGAGGTATAAATACACAGCATACTTTATATTTTGGTGCCTTTCAACTGAAGATCTCAAAGCATTTTACAAATGCATATTCTCACAAAACCTCTCTGTTAGGTGGGACTATTACTAAACTCTTTCTACATATGTGTAAAAGGAGACACAGAAAAGCCAGGTGACACAACAAATCATGGAAGAGGAAACTAGGAGTCTGTAGTTTCAATCCACTTCTCTAGTATAGTAGGCCACACTGGAAACATTTTGATAGTGTTTCAGCCTCAAATTCCTACATTCCTAAAATTTCTAAACAAGATGAGAAAGGCTGAATACTTCCTTTAAAAATGTTTTAAAATGTATTTTCATCTCAATTTCAGTTGTACTGATTGCATTTTTTTAAGAGAAGTTTGAAATATTGAATAATGTTCTCTGTTAACATTTTGGAATAGGTTTCCAATTATCGTTATCCAATATTGATTTAATGAAATAACTATTAGTTTATTACATTGATTTATGAACAGAGAGCACTGTGCATCAGTTGAGTATAAATGTACTTTCTTAACATTAAGATTTCTAGTTAGAGTCTAATCAGTGCTATCTGTGTTAGTGAACTTGACTGTCCTAATATTGCCCCATGAAGCAAATTTCACATCATAAACCTCGCCCTACCTCTACATCTGTCTGAATGGAACCTCACTGAAGTTAGTGGGGCTTTGCATGGGGGCAGAAGTTCACCCACATGGATGCAGTCACAGGTCCATATTAACCTATATTTGTAACATATCAAACAGAACTGCAGCTTTCATTACAAGGCACAAACCCTGCTCATCTAACTCATGCCGTGCCATTCCATTTGCTTTTTTGAGGTTACTCACATGAGTAAGGCAAACTGGATTTGCCCTCAAATTATCTGTATTTTTGATTGCAAAAAAGAGTCCTTTACTAAAATGTAAGACATTGTTGGCAAACCATATTAAAAGGGGAAATCCTGCAGGTGAAATTATCAGAATAGAATGGATTTCTCTGAAGCATTTAGAAACATCAGAAATCCTGGAAAGCTTTTATAAATCTGTTTTGATTCTATTGGCTCATGCAAACAATATGCTTCCCATATACTTGACATCACTAAACTATTCCCATCCTTCCCAAATTTGCATTACAATTAATCCTCTTAAGCAAATCACCACTGGCCAGATGTCTTCAGCCAAGCTTAAAACTCCATTAAAATACATTCTGCCCTCCCCTTGCCTTTCACAGCTGTGCTCAGTCTGACAGGACTGGGGATTTACATATCACAAATCACAGGTTTAGAAGTATAACTGAAATAGAGTGCACCCTCACACACACATTTGTTTCTCCCCAACCTATGGTACAATTGCTTAGGCTTTTCACCTTCTCAATGAATGTGAGGAATATCTGTGGCAGCTGAGGAGAAAGGGATGAGAGAAACATGAGCAGGATTCCAAAAACAGCAAAGGGTTTGGAGGTTAAGTTCTGATTAGGGCTGTCAAGTGATTAAAAAAAATTAATCACGATTAATTGCACTGTTAAAACAATAATAGAATACAATTTATTTAAATATTTTTGGATGTTTTCTACATTTTAAAATATATTAATTTCAATTACAACACAGAATACAAAGTGTACAGTGCTTACTTTATATTTATTTTTATTACAAATATTTGCACTGTAAAAAAACAAAAGAAATAGTATTTTTCAATTCACCTAATACAAGTACTGTAGTGCAATCTCTAGCATGAAAGTTGAACTTACAAATTTAGAATTATGTACAAAAAAAACCTGCATTCAAAAATAAAACAAACAATGTAAAACTTTAGAGCCTACAAGTCCACTCAGTCCTCCTTGTTGTTCAGCCAATCGCTCAGACAAACAAGTTTGTTTACATTTTCAGAAGCTAATGCTGCCCACTTCTTGTTTACAATGTCACCTGAAAGCGAGAACAGGTGTTTGCATGGCACTGTTGTAGCCGGCGTCACAAGATATTTATATGCCAGATGTGCTAAAGATTCATATATCCCTTGATGCTTCAACCACTATGCCAGAGGTCATGCATCCATGCTGACGATGGGTTCTGCTTGATAACGATACAAAGCAGTGCAGACCGACGTGTTCATTTTCATCACCCGAGTCGGATGCAACCAGCAGAAGGTTGACTTTCTTTTTTGGTGGTTTGGGTTCTGTAACTCTCAGGTGCTGGCTACTAGGCCACACTGCCCTGCACCAAAGGGCCGTGCTATTGACTCTGGCCACTAGGACATGCTGTCCTGTGTCGAAGGGCAGCACTATTAACTGTAGCTGCTAGGCCATGCCGTCCTGAGCACCAGGGCTATTAACTTTTCACTGGTCCTTAGACCCCGGGATGGCAAGAGACTTACCGGCAGTGTCTGCGTACCCTTTGGTACTCTTCTTTCAGGCTGGGGTGTTCATACATTGCCACACACGGTGGAAATGTGAGCAATGACTGGGACTGGCTGAGAGGGCCATAAGAAGGGAACTAGACAGCGAGATTCCCACACCAGTCAGAAATGGATACTGAGAAGCTCCTGAAGTGGATGCTGGAAAGTCAGCAGCAGCCGGCGGCCCAGCAGCAGCAACAGTAGGCACAGCTGGTGCAGCAGATAGCCAGTCAACACCAGCTCCAGATGACCCAGCATCAGGAGCAACAACAGCAGCTGCTTCGAGAGTTGGCTGCCCAGCACCAGATCCAACAGGAGCGCCTGGTTCAGCAAGTGACAATGCTATTACACCAGGTTCGACCATCAGGGCCCGTCCCCACAGGGATAGGGCTGGGGGATGCCTTGGCGGAACTGTCTAAAGATCTCACCAAGATGGGGCCAGGGGATGATCCTGAGGTGTTTCTAGTTACCATTGAACAGGTCGCTATGTCTGCCCATTGCCCCCAGAGCACTGGGCCACCTTATTGGCCATCTATTTAACTGGCCAGGTGCAGACCACCTACCACAGCCTCAATCCTCACAAAGCCCTGGAGTATCCCCGAGTGAAAGCTGCAATATTGGATCACACTGGCATTAGCCCGGAGATCTACCGCCAGTGGCTGCACAAAGAACGGTACTCCCCTGGAGCTCGACCATGGGCTGTGGCCCAGTGGGTGCAGGGCTATTGTTGGAGATGGTTGAACCTGGAGAACTTAACTGGGCCCCAGGTGGTGGAGGCAGTGGCCCTAGAACAATTCATGCAGATACTGCCGGCAGGAGGGAAGGAATGGGTACAACACCACTGACCAGCGATGCTGGTGGAAGCCGTGGGCCTAATGGTGGCTAATGGGACCAAGCCCCAACTCCAGAGGTCTGGGAGCCCAAGAAGGAGAGAAGGGCCAGCAGGAGGGAACCCACAGAGGATGGAGCCACGAGAACCCCAATGCCTATCCCAACCACCACTGGCCAATCCCTCCAGTCCCGAACCCCAACGACAAGCCAGCTGAACCCAGGCTAGGAGTGAAGGGCACCCATAAGAGGGAGGAGGCCCACCACAGGAAGACACCGGGCCCACAGAGACCCAAGACCGCTGCTGGGAATGTGGTCAAGAAAGGAACTTTCAGCGGGAGTGCCCTTATATGGATTGTAACTATGGCCAAGTCTGGGTCACTGGCCAAAGGGCATGGAAACGGGGCCAAGATAATCTCCTGGTAGAAAAGGATCCACATGAGCACCCTAGTTGACTCCGGATTAGCCAGACACTCATGTAGGAGGGGTTAGTTCCCAGCCTTAAACTCTCTGGGATGCAGCTGCATCTGCAACGTATCCATGGTGACATCCACCCTTATCCCACCACCAAGGTGAGGATCAAAATCTACCACTGGGAGGAAGTCCACCATTTAGGTGTGGCCCCCAGGCTAGCCTACCCCATAGTGCTGGGGTGGGACTGGCTTGAATTCAAGGAGATCCTCCAGAAATACAAACAGACAGCCCCACGAGCTGAGGAGGCCAAGGCCGCAAGGAGGGAACTACTCTGCCGCTGACCAGAAGTCGACCCTAGGGAAGGATCTTCCCCCAGTGAGCCGTCTGCCAATGCCAGATCCGATACGGACCACACCATGGAGGACACCCAGGCAGAGCTGGAACGAGATGTGGATTTCGTGCAAGAGCAGAGAGAAGACCCAACCTTGAATAGAGCCAATGAGCAGGCCACGGCCCCAGACATGGAAGAGATGTAACGCCGAGATCCCCGCAGGGGCTGCAGCTCGAGATCCGGCAGGACTGCTTGTATCGGGTGATACAGGAACTGCAAAAAACTAGAACCTCTCCATCACCTGTTGGTCCCCCGAAGATTACGCCGGAGCCTCCTGCATTTAGCCCACGTGACACCCTGGGCAGGCCATCTGGGGCAGGAAAAGACTCTCCAGAGAGTAGCCCATCATTTCTTTTGGCCCAGCATCCACCAAGAAGTCTGGTACTATTGTGCTTCTTGTCCGGAATGCCAGTGGTCCGGACCAAAAGGGGTATCTTGAGCAGCCCTTATACCCCTTCTGGTGGTCAGCATGCCCTTCAAATGTATCAAAATGGACCTTGTTGGGCGCCTGGAAAGAAGTCAGACAGAATCAATTTATTCTAGTAATCGTTGATTACTCAACTCGATACCTTGAAGCTGTCCCTCTCCGATTGGCCCCAGCACGCACTATCGCCACCGAATTGGTGAAGGTCTTTGCTAGGGTTGGGATACCCAAGGAAATCCTGACTGATCAGGGCACTAACATGTGCTCTAAACTGATAGCGGAGCTGTGCTGTCTCCTGAACATAGGGCAGGGGTCAGCAACTTTCGGCATGTGGCCAATCAGAGTAATCCGCTGGTGGGACGCGAGACATTTTGTTTACATTGATGTCCGCAGGCACGGCCTCCCCGCAGCTCCCAGTGGCTGCGGTTCGCCGTTCTTTTGGCAGCTCTATTGATTCTGGCCGCTAGGCCATGCTGTCCTGTATCGAAGGGCAGCACTATTAACTCTAGCCGCTAGGCCATGCTGTCCTGGGCACCAGGGCTATTATCCTTTCTCTGGTCCTAGGCTCCGGGGTGGCGAGGTCAGAGACGGACAAGCGGACTTAATGGCGGTGTCAGCATACTCCCTGGCACCCCTCTTTCGGGCTGGGGTGTGCATGCACTGCCATACAGGGCTTAGAAATTTCATCAGAGAACAATTTCTTCCAGCTCACTTTTCAAGTTTCATGCTCTGGGAGCTGGTCCTTGCTTATGTTAAGAGTTGCATATAAGTTGCTGCTTGTTAGAAGCCATTTGCTGTGCACAGCAACACAGTAAGTTTTATTAGTCCCATGATCATTGCTATCTAATTGTCAGAACTCTCTACTGGCACATTATCTATTAGCTATTTATATCTGTATAAACATCTGTCTTTTATAGAGCACTTCTGTAACAGTTTATAGCTCACTGTGTGTGTAGGGTGACCAGATTGCAAGTGTGCAAAATCAGGACACTTTTATCAGGGGTGAGTGTAGTAATTTCATATATAAGACAAAGCCCCTAATATTAGGACAGTCCCAATAATATCGGGACATCTGGTCACCCTTTCTGTGTGTATGAGTTCATAGATCTAAATAATATTTTGCACATAGATGATGGTCTCAAACAATGGAAATACCACCAGACTGCATAGTCTCTTACCACTATATATTCACCATCATTCCATAGATCAGAGCACAGTTCCTCTTTAAGATGGAGGTGTGAGCAGATGGCTGGGAATATCCACTCTACATGGCACATTTCCCTTTTCAGCAGCAAAAACAAATGCCAACAAATGAAGCAGAAGTTAATGTTGCTTTAACGTCTCAGTGCTCTGGAACCCCAACACTGAAGAGGCCACTTGAGTAAAGCCTTAGTATAGGAGCCGATAGCAGCAGGGCAACTGAATTGAGGGTATAAATCTGAGAAGGAAAAGACAAGGATGATCGCAGGCTGCACTCTAGGACTCCCGGGGCTGCACTGTGGGTGTGTGGGTGTTCCTAGAACGGAGCAAGAAATACATCAGTTTAATTCTTCCAAGAAAAAAAAGTCATGTTAAATATTGTGGAATCTTTTCTTCTAGGTTTCAGTGCTCACTGAAAGAGAATGCATTGGTTACTCTAGTACTTCATCTCTTCACAGAAAATCAGCTCCCCTTCTACTGTAGCCAACTACTGTCCTCCTTTATCCAGGCAACAGACTCTATAAACATTTCCATCTGTTTCTCTTGTTCTTTTTGGAAAAAGCTTGGTCAATAAAGAAATTGCTAAGCAGGGTGAGATTCTTACTCTAGAATCCAAGGGCCAGGTCCTCAGCAGATGGATGTCACTGTAGCTCCATAGAGGGCAATGGCACCGTGCAGATTTACCATAGCTGAGGATTTTCCCCTATGGAGAGCCATCAGGAACAGCCAGGGCGTTAGACAAATATGGCCAGATTCTCAAAAGGGCTCAGCACTTTGCCATTAGTGTTACAATGGGAGCTGCTTGGTGCTGTGCCCTTTGAAAAATCCATCCAAGAAAGAGTTTTCAAAATCACCTGGTTTAAAAGCCTCAATCCCTCTGACTTTCAGTGGGGTACTTAACTCACTTGGGTAAAATTTTCAAATGTGCCTATTACCATATCTAGCTATCCGGGAGTTAACTGAAGTGACATTTCTTCACAAATATGTGATTTCTCAACCTGTTAATGAATAATCTTCCTTTCATTTGATACTTTGGTCACCACACCTGCTGTGCACTCTGAGACTATGAGTTTTCACAGTGCGTCTCCTTGCCTGTGTGTATATTCTTTAACACTCAGATGAGTGTTGTGCAGTCTTAGGACCACAGAGAGCAGCAAATTACATGTGCGCACAGATGCTCATGCACACACACACACACACACACACACACACACACACACACACACACACACAGGGCCGGCTCCAGGCACCAGGTAAGGGGCGGCCAATCTTGGGGTGGCGGGGGGCAGCGTGGCGAGGCATTCCGCGGGGGGGGGGGGGCGCTCCGGTGGCGCGGTGCTCGGCGGGGGGAGGGGGGACTCAGTGGGGTGGCGCTTTTTTTTGCTACTTGGGGCAGCAAAAAAGTTAGAGCCGGCCCAGATTTGAGATCTGTTCCTGACAGGTCGAGGGTCCAGTGAGCAAGATAGCATTGCATTAACTCAGCAGTTCTCAAACTATGGGTCGGGAGTCCAAAGTGGGTCATGACCCTGTTTTAATGGGGTCACCAGGGCTGACGTTAGACTGGCTGGGGCCCACGGCCGAAGCCGAAGCCTGAGCTCCACCACCGGGGGCTCTGGCTTTGGCTTCATCCCTGGGTGGTGGGGCTCAGGTTACAGGCCCCGTCATGGGCATAGGGTAGCATAGGCAGGGGAAGGCTGTGCCTCCCCAAACAGCCTCGTGTAGCCCTGCCCATGTTTCACCCTGAGGCCCCCCTCCTGCTTGCTGCTAGTTGGCCCCAGCCCAAGCAGGCTGCTCCTCTTCCAGGAAGAGGACTTGGGGAGGCTGGGGCCATGCCACCCAATGCTCCAGGTTTGGGGTGGGGGAGCGCGCCGTGTGCCTCCCACCCGGTGATCCAGGGCTGCGGGGGCTGTGCACCCACCCGCCGGGCACTCTGGAGCTGGAGGGCTGGCAGCCGTGGGGGGTGAGGGGCCTCTGGGCTGCAGCAGGGGAAGAGGGTGGGGAGAGGTGGGGCCTCAGGCAGGAGAGGTGGGCTGAGCTGGGGACTAGCCTCCCTGAGCTTGTGGCTCACCCACCGCCCATAGGCTCTCTGCCCGGGGATGACGCTCTTGGGCTTTGCCCCCCGCCCGCCGCCTAGGATGCTGGGGCTCAGACTTTGGTCCCCCCCCCCCAACCCGGGTCATGTAGTAATTTCTGTTGTCTGAAGGGGGTCACGGTGCAATGAAGTTTGAGAACCCCTGCATTAACTGCACAGTGAGGATAAAAATAATGTATCAGACATAAATATACTTAAATAAACTGGATTTATTTAAAGAAAGCTGTTTAAAAAAAAAAACATTTCCAGAGAGCACATAAATCATTTTTCCTTGCAGCTGTCAGTTGCGTGCAGCCTTCCTCTTCACTTGTGTTCCAATGAGTCATTTAAAAATAAACATTGCAGCCCTTCCTCTCACACTGTGCATACCCCATGGAATGAACCAAGCATGCTGCACTAATAATGGTGCACTATGTGGTCATGTAGTCATAGAGTGCACTGTATGTTCATGCCATAGTCTACAACAGACTATTGCAGTGCATATGCACCAAAGGGTGGGGATGCAAGTTAAGACTGCACATTCAGCCTAAATATTAGCATTTCCTGAATTTTGAAATCTTGACCTGGAAACTTTGTCGTTCTTTTATGGTATTTTTTGGTATAAATCTGTATATTATACGTGGTAGCTCACTTTTGGCTCTTGACATGCAGTTATAGAAGTCTAAATCACAGTGCACTCTGTTTATAAAAATCACCTACTTATAGTGATCAAAACCACCTGGACAACATCATTGCTAGACTAACCTATACTCCGCTTGTAAGAATCAACCGCTTACAAGAATCAAATCATCTGGGACGGATGTGATTCTTACAAAAGGAGTGCACTGTATTTCTGGAGCATTATATCTTGACAAGATGAAACAGTGACATTAATACAGTGGTTTTCAAAGCTTTTGAGCTGAGCCCCCTTTGAGTTACAATTTTTAGTCGTGCCCCTACAACCCAGACCAAAATAGACACCTAGAAAAGTATGCTAGATAGCCTAATGGATACCTTAACACAACTTTAATTAAAATTACCTACACCCATTAAGTTTCAAATACACAGATACTTACCAATTAATGCGTAGAGTGTGCCTGTTTCGCTGAGGACAGTTTATCAATTTGTAGGGAGACTTTTGAAACCAACACTCTGTGGTTGTCCTCTACTTCCAGTGTCGAATGGTACTTTGTCTTTAGCACAGCCAGAATCCAATCTCACACAAATAAGATAAACAAAATGGCAAAAGAGCTTTCATTGCACACTTTGACAAAGCTGGATATTTGGAGCCAACTTTCAACCAAAAATCCCCCAAAGGCTGTTTTTTAAATTGAATGTCCTGTGTCCTATCACTGTGAAGTTTAATCAGCTTCCATCTCTCAAATGACATTCAGGAGGACAAGGTCACTGCCTCAGCTACAAAAGGTTGGATCATCCAGTCATTCGGGGTACATTTCCCTAAACTGGCTCGGAGAGAAGTCAAGTGATTCTTGATTGGCTCCACAACACTCAAAAGTTCAGATTCTGTTTAGTCAATAATGTCAGTTAACAACAGGAATGGAACACTTAATCCAGTTTCGATCTTTGTTTCCCAGAGATCTAGCTTTCTTTTGAATGCCGATATCTTGTTGTGCAGGTCAAAAATAGTACTCTCCGCCCCTTGCAATGAGACATTTAGAGAATTCAGTTTGTCAAAAATATCAGCAAGGTAAGCCAAAAGCACAAGCTAAGCAGTGTCTCTGCATTGCTGAAATTCAAATTCACTAGAAAAAGTTAAACTTTGTTTCGTAGTTCCCCCCGGATAGTCACCTGACTTTCATGTGAAACAACAAAATATTGTACTCTGCTCCCATTTCTGCACAAAGCACTGCAAAGAGATGTACCTTTGTGGGCTGCATCTTGATAAAGTTAATGATATTAATAGCAGAACTCAGAACATCAGTAAGTTGCTGATCCATGTTTTGAGTTGCAAGGGCTTCGCAATGTATCATACGAGTCCACAATACATGTGGAGCAATTTTAAACAATTTGGCTTTCAAGCCTGCTCTACCTCCTCCAGACATAGAAGGGGCTCAATCAGTGCAGAGTCTGACGCAGTGAGAAGTTAGGAGGTTGTTTAAGATACAGTTCAGATCCAGTGGCTTGCAGAACAAAACATCTTCCAATATTGCTGTTTCACGAGAGTACTAAACATAAGCAACTACATTAGCTTCTTTTGATATATCTGTTGCTTCATCCAACTGGATTGCAATAGAGAGATCAGCTAATCTAGGTACTGCTAGAATACAAATTAAAGGAACTGGAACATGAAATTGCAAGCCCATTAGCAAGAATTTTTAATGAATCTGTAAACTCAGGAGTTGTACCATATGACTGGAGAATTGCTAACATAGTTCCTATTTTTAAGAAAGGGGAAAAAAAGTGATCCGGGTAACTACAGGCCTGTCAGTTTGACATCTGTAGTATGCAAGGTTTTGACAAAAATTTTGAAGGAGAAAGTAGTTAAGGACATTGAGGTCAATAGTAATTGGGACAAAATACAACATGGTTTTACAAAAGGTAGATCGTGCCAAACCAACCTGATCTCCTCCTTTGAGAAGGTAACAGATTTTTTAGACAAAGGAAATGCAGTGGATCTAATTTACCTCGATTTCAGTAATGCATTTGATACAGTTCCACATAGGGAATTAGATGGGGATCAATATGAAAATTGAAAGCTGGATAAGGAACTGGTTAAAGGGGAGACTACAACAGGTCATACTGAAAGATGAACTGTCAGGCTGGAGGGAGGTTACTACTGGAGTTCCTCAGGGATCGGTTTTGGGATCAATCTTATTTAATCTTTTTATTACTGACCTTGGCACAAAAAGTGGGAATGTGCTAATAAAGTTTGTGGATGACACGAAGCTGGGAGGTATTGCCAATACAGAGAGGGACCGGGATCTGGATGACCTTGTAAACTGGAGTAACAGTAATAGGATGAAATTTAATAGTAAAAAGTGCAAGGTCATGCATTTAAGGATTAATAACAAGAATTTTTGTTATAAACTGGAGACACATCCGTTGGAAGTAACAGAGGAGGAGAAGGACCTCGGAGTATTGGTTGATCACAGGATGACTATGAGCCACCAATGTGATATGGCTGTGAAAAAAAGCTAATGCGGTCTTGGGGTGCATCAGGCGAGGTATTTCCAGTAGAGATAAGGAGGTGTTAGTACCATTATACAAGGCACTGGTGAGACCTCATCTGGAATATTGTGTGCAGTTCTGGTCTCCCATGTTTAAGAAGGATGAATTCAAAGTGGAACAGGTACAGAGAAGGACGACTAGGATGATCCGAGGAATGAAAAACCTGTCTTATGAAAGGAGACTCAAAGAGCTTGGCTTGTTTAGCCTAACCAAAAGAAGGCTGAGGGGAGATATGATTGCTCTCTATAAATATATCAGAGGGATAAATACCAGGGAGGGAAAGGAATTATTTAAGCTCAGTACCAATGTGGGCACAAGAACAAATAGATATAAACTGGCCATCAGGAAGTTTAGACTTGAAACTAGACAAAGGTTTCTAACCATCCAAGGAGTGAAGTTCTGGAATAGCCTTCCAAGCGGAGCAGTGGAGGCAAAAGGCATATCTGGCTTCAAGACTAAGCTTGATAAGTCTATGGAGGGGATGGTATGATGGGATAGCCTAATTTTGGCAATTAATTGATCTTTGATTATTAGCGGTAAATATGCCCAATGGCCTGTGATGGGATGTTAGATGGGGTGGGATCTGAGTTACTACAGAGAATTCTTTCCTGGGTGTCTGACTGGTGAGTCTTGCCCACATGCTCAGGGTTTAGCTGATTGCCATATTTGGGGTCGGGAAGGAATTTTCCTCCAGGGCAGATTGGCAGAGGTCCTGGGGGTTTTTCGCCTTCCTCTGCAGCATAGGGCACAGGTCACTTTCTGGAGGATTCTCTGTACCTTGAAGTCTTTAAACCACAAGTTGAGGACTTCAATAGCTCAGACATAGGTCAGGGGTTTGTTACAGAAATGGGTGGGTGAGATTCTGTGGCCTGCGTTGTGCAGGAGGTCAGACTAGACGATCATAATGGTCCCTTCTGACCTTAAAGTCTATGAGTCTACATATTTACTAATAACTGGGAGTTATTGGGAATCCATGACACATAAATCCAGGCTGGGATTTCCCTGTGACTTTCACAGATTAGAGATCCTGGGATGGAAGACACTTGTATAAGTATTAAGGCTAGTTAGTAGCAACAGCGGGTCCTGTGGCACCTTTAAGACTAACAGAAGTACTGGAGCATAAGCTTTCGTGGGTGAATGCCCACTTCATCAGACGCAAGTAATGGAAATTTCCAGAGGCAGGTATAAATCAGTATGGAGATAACGAGGTTAGTTCAATCAGGGAGGGTGAGGTGCTCTGCTAGCAGTTGAGGTGTGAACACCAAGGGAGGAGAAACTGCTTCTGTAGTTCGATAGCCATTCACAGTCTTTGTTTAATCCTGATCTGATGGTGTCAAATTTGCAAATGAACTGGAGCTCAGCACTTTCTCTTTGGAGTCTGGTCCTGAAGTATTTTTTGCTGTAAGATGGCTACCTTAACATCTGCTATTGTGTGGCCAGGGAGGTTGAAGTGTTCTCCTACAGGTTTTTGTGTATTGCCATTCCTGATATCTGACTTGTGTCCATTTATCCTCTTGCATAGTGACTGTCCAGTTTGGCCAATGTACATAGCAGAGGGGCATTGCTGGCACATGATGGCATATATAACATTGGTGGACGTGCAGGTGAATGAACCGGTGATGTTGTAGCTGATCTGGTTAGGTCCTGTGATGGTGTTGCTGGTGTAGATATGTGGGCAGAGTTGGCATTGAGGTTTGTTGCATGGGTTGGTTCCTGAGTTAGAGTTGTTATGGTGTGGTGTGTGGTTGCTGGTGAGAATATGCTTAAGGTTGGTGGGTTGTCTGTTAGTATTATTATTATGGTGGCTGTGTTACCTAATGATTTTTTTTCTTTTATTTCTTTGCTCTATCTCCTCTCCCAACTCATCAGTTAGTTTCAAGAAAACAACAAAACCATTCCCCACTGAGCCTCAGGAGGGTAAGTGTGAAGAACAAGAGAGCTATCTATATTATGTTCTATGAATATCATAGGCACTTCAGTTAACCTGCTTGATATTATCCAGCCTGGCTGCAAGAAGCAGAATCAAAGGAGACTGTTAGGGGAAACAAACAAGAAATAGAACGATGGCAAAGAAAAGGTACCATCAGAGAGAAACAGTGGGGAAGCTAATAATAAGAGAATGTCCACCTGTCTGGCTCCAACTCAGCTAGCAAGGTTTATTTTTCTCAGACCCACATCTGGGATCAAAGGGGATATTAAACTATTAAAGTCCCTGGCCTAGGAAGGAAGGGGGATTGAGCAGGCAGTAGAGGCTGGGGATGGATCTTTGACGGAGAGAGACAGAGAATGCTTCAGGAGCTGTCTGTCTTTCTCAGGAAAAGGGGTGTCTGAGCTGAGTGGAACTTACCCAAAACTTACAAGAAAAGAATAAAGTTTAGGTAAGACCCAGGTGTATAGGCCTTTTGTTGTTTTATCCTTTTTCTCTGCTTGTTATGTACCTTTGGATGAATAAATAGTGCTTTGATTTTGAAGAAGCCATTTCTGAGTCACTCACAAGCCCCTGAAGAAAAATGGTTTGCAGGTGCCAAGCCCAGTTGGACCTGTTGTGTTAATGTGGTTGGGAAATAAGGGGGCTGCCACCCAGAGATCCAGTCCCAGCGTGGTTGCTCGGTGGGAAAGGTGAGAGGAAGACAGGCCTGTCACCTAAAGGGTGCACTAGAGGGACTAAAAGGGATCTAAAACACAGCTTGCCATTTAGCTGCAATAGTGCGTTTTCAGCTAAATTTTCAGAAGTGGCCTAAGATGTCTCAATTTGGACACCTATTAGTGGAGAGATCCCAAATCAGTGGCCACTTTGCTCCATGGTGGCCTTCGTTTTTCTAAAGCTCTTTTTGGTTCTGTGTTATGTCCTGTTGGGTGACTCCATTTTCACATCCTACCATTTCTTTTTCTTATAGACCTGAAGAAAGAGTTGCAGGACTTCAGGAAAATGTTAAGGAAGCGGTGAGTGGCCCCGGGGCAGGACCAGTGTCATAAAAGAGGCTTGTTTAGCCTTTGTGGCAGGGGTGACTATCCACCCTTCACAGACCATCCAGGCAACACTACCTGCTTCTGCTTGCTTGGAGTCACCACATGGAAAGTGCTCTGCTACTGGCTCTGGGGCTGAGGTGCCAGTGCTCTCCAGTAGGAGGCATCTACAGGGTTGTGCTGCTGATACTGTCTTGTATCACAAAGTTTGCCTTGAGGGATCTGTGTCTCTTCTGCTCCTGCATTTTAGCTCACACTGAACTTATTGGGGAGATGGCTGAAAAAGGGTACAGAGACACGTGGCATGTATCTCAACAGTAACACCTCTGGCCAATTAAGGAGCAGCATCAATGTGTCTCAGAAAGAGTCCCATCTGGTCTAGTCTTCATTTGCTGGTGGATATGACCTCCAGAAAGGGTGGGGATGAAGAATGAAAGAGGGGTAAATTAAGTTGCGGAGGGCAACAAAAATGATTAGGGGGCTGGTGCACATGACTTATGAGGAGAGGCTGAGGGAACTGGGATTGTTTAGTCTGCAGAAGAGAAGAATGAGGGAGAATTTGATAGCTGCTTTCAACTACCTGAAAGAGGGTTTCAAAGAGGATGGATCTAGACTGTTCTCATGGTACCAGATGACAGAACAAGGAGTAATGGTCTCAAGTTGCAGAGGGGGAGGTTTAGGTTGGATATTAGGAAAAACTTTTTCACTAGGAGGGTGGTGAAGCACTGGAATGGGTTACCCAGGGAGGTGGTGGAATCTCCTTCTTTAGAGGTTTTTAAGGTTAGGCTTGACAAAGCCCTGGCTGGGATCATTTAGTTGGGGATTGGTCCTGCTTTGAGCAGGGGGTTGGATTAGATGACCTTCTGAGGTCCCTTCCAACCCTGATATTCTATGCTTCTATGATTCTATAAGAGGAAAGAGGTGCTCCCTGTTGCCTATCTAAACTCCCAGCTTTTCCTCCTGTGACTGTTCCTTAGAACTCCACTACCTACACAGAAGAAGGAAGTTGACATGGAACAGGTCTGGCAGTTGCTGCTGAATGCCGATAGGAAGGATTATGAGAAAATCTGTTTAAAGCATGGGATTGTTGACTTCCGTGGGATGCTGAGGAAGCTTCAGCAGATGAAGAAGGACAGAGAGGACAAGCAACAACAGGTAAGACAAACCTTGAAAACCATTGGATTTCAATGAGACTTAAGCTCCTCAGGGCCTAAATCACTTTAGAAAATGGGATTTAAGCTCCTAAATCACTTATATGCTTTTGAACATTTTACCCAAGGGCAGCAAAACATTAGTGGCAATACAACAAAGAAGGCTCAATTCCAGCCTGACCTGTGTGTAACTCCTGTAATTTCAGGGGACTTCACTTTGCAAGGTATTGGTGGAATTGGTACCAGGGAGCCCATTTTTTAAAACCTGGGTGCTGAATTTTGTATTGGGTGTCTGTGATGGATATTTGTGCACCTAAGTGCTGATTTACACACTCAAATGTAGAATTAGGTCAACCAATAGCGGCAACCATATTTGAAAATTGGACCAATGGTGTTTGTTTTGTGTATGAGTGACCAGGAGGCTGCTGGGTACTATCCAGCTTGCCTAAAGCAGCAAAAAGTGGAGGGCTAGTGCTGTTCCTTTTACTACACTGATACAGTGGTGGGTAGAGTAGGTTCCACCCCATTTTGACAATCTAATGGCAGATCTACCAAAGCCAGCCCTATCATATACCATGTGCTTGTGTCTGTCCTTCACAGTATATCTACAGTGTCACAAACCTCAAACACATCAAGGTCAATAAGGAGGGGAATGCTACATTCCATCTAGAGATGGACCTGAAAAATCCTGAGAGCAGAATTTACCTGTACAAGGTAAGGTGGGAGATGGAGTGGCTAGATCAAGCCATGCTGAGATTACAGTGGTCACTTAGATCTGACTCATAACATGCCCGATTCACTGTGCAGCAACAGAGTGTGTAAGAATTGCTTTATAATGTGCCTCTCAATAGCAACCCCTTTGGTTGATTAAGGAGCATAATTGAAGTGGGAGTCCCATCCAGTTGTCCTCTGCTGGTGGATGTGGCATGAAACCTGAAGCGCAGAAGATGAAGGGGTTACAATAAAGATTCAAGTCCATCAGGGTCCTCCATGGAAATTCAAGAACCCCACAGGCAATAAATTGATGCCTGCAGTCTCAAATCAGCAAATTCAGACTAGTCTCAATCATTTTGATGGGCATTGTGTCCCTGTCTTCTTTCAAAGAGGACTCTCAAGGAAATTAAAAATTAGACCTAGTTACAGAAGTTCACAGCCATGGTCATTAGATCACTGATGGTGCAGGTGATTTATGAACAGCAGGATGATTACATGGTGCTGAGTCCTCTTCCTCATTTCCTGCTGCTCCATTGCATTCAGAATAAGCTAAAAATACATTAAATATTTTTCTAATATGCCTTTCCTATGCATGCAGTTTTTATAGCTGTTTTAGAGACATTTATGCAGTGCCAAATGAACTCTCTGTGCAACGTGTATCAAAAAGAGATAACGGGATCTTTGGCTGTATGAACAAAGAGTGATGAGCAGCAGTGGCGTAGCCAGCTTCTAAGAGGAGGGGGAGCAAACATAAAAAAGGCGCCCCCCCCTTGGCTCCTCCTCTGACCGCTCTGCGCCCCCGCCTTGGCTCCTCCTCCGGCCGCACCGCCCCCCCCCCAAGGCTCCTCCGGCCCTGCCGTGCCACCCCCGTGGTCCCCCCCTTGCTCCTCCAGCTGTGGCTGCTGGCCGCCATGCTGCGCCCCCCCCGCTCCTCCGGCCGTGCCTGCCGCCTCCCCATGGCTGCCGGCCGTGCTGTGGGCCACCAGCCTGGGCCCCCCCCACTCCTCCGGCCGTGCCCGCCGCCCCCCCATGGCTACTGGCCGCGCTGCGGGCCGCCAGCCTGCGCCCCCCCCTCACTCCTCCAGCCGCTTTTGGAAAGGCGGGGGAAGCAGCTGCTTCCCCTGCACCCCGCTAGCTACGCTACTGGTGAGCAGTAGTAGCGAGGTGGGTTTACCCCTGTATACTGCGCACATTTTTAACAGCGAGCATGATTAACAATTGGAACAAACTACCAAAGGAAGTGGTGGATTCTCCGTTTCTTGAAGTCTTCAGATCAAGACTGCATGTCTTTCTGGAAGATATGCTTTAGCCAAACACAAGTTACTGGACTCAACACAGTGATAACTGGGGAAATTCTCTGGTCTGTGTTATAGAGGAAGTCAGACTAGATGATCTAATGGTCCCTTCTGCCCTTAAACTCTGTGAAGCTATGAAACAAATGGGTGGGGAAGTGGTCCATGCAGCCACAAATGGTAGCAGAGATTGTGAGTAAAATCAAAAATTGGAGGGCAGTTTGATCACAAGCTATTCCATCCACACTAGGAGAGAGTCTAAGCACCCTGAGCATGTACATCTTCAAAGCTACAATGAGAAACTAATTAATTAAGCCTCAAAATGCCATGTGAATCAGGCAAATAAATATTTTTTCCTCATTTAAGAGAGTTCTGTACAGGGCTCATTGTGAAGTTAGTTTTCATAAGCCATGAGCAGCAACTGCCCATTATCAGCAATAATAGGCTATAGGGCAGGGGTCGGCAACCTTTGGCACGCGGCTCGCCAGGGTAAGCACCCTGGCAAGTCGGGCCGGTTTGTTTACCTGCCGTGTCCGCAGGTTCAGCTGATCGCAGCTCCCACTGGCCGCGGTTCGCCGCTCCAGGCCAATGGGGGCGAGCCGCGTGCCAAAGGTTGCCGATCCCTGCTATAGGGCCAACAAACATGTGGACAAAGGTGATCCAGTGGATAGAATGTTAGGAACTGTTAGGAAAGTAGGGTTACCATACATCCAGATTTCCCCGAACATGTCCAGCTTTTTGGTGCTCAAATCGCCGTCTGGGGGGAATTTCCAAAGAGCCACACATGTCCGGGGAAATAGGGAGGCATAAGCCAGGGTCTGCCCAGCACGATCCGCCGGGTCCGCAGCGCAGCCCAGCTGCCCCAGCTACAATGCTCAGGCGGGGAACGGGGCGGGCTCGGGCTTCCCTTGCGGGCGGGGACCCCCCGGCCACTGGGGGACCCTTCCTGTGGCCCCATTGCCCCGCGCAGCTCGGAACCCGCCGCCGTGGGAGCTGTTTCCGGCGGGGACAAAAGGCCGGGGAATGTGCGCGGCGGCGGCAGGAAGGAGGCTGTGGCCAGGGCTTCAGGGACCCGCGCCGCCCTGGTCACCGCTGAGCGTCTGAAGCCCCTGCCAGGCAGAGGCTGCCGAGTGAGCGGGAGAGCAGGGCAGGCGGGGGGCGCAGAGGCTGCAGGGCGAGGAGGAGCAGGGCAGGCAGGGGCATAGAGGCTGCAGGGGCAGGGCAGGCGGGGGGCGCAGAGGCTGCAGGGGCAGAGGGGTGTGGGGGCTGCAGGGCGAGTGGGGAGCAGGGGCTGCAGGGTGAGGAGGAGCAGGGCAGGCAGGGGCATAGAGGCTGCAGGGGCAGGGGCTGCAGGGGCTGCAGGGCGAGTGGGGAGCAGGGGTCACAGAGGCTGCAGGGGCTGCAGGGCAAGTGGGGAGCCGGAGTCTCAGAGGCTGCAGGGGTGGGGGGGCGCAGGGGCAGGGCAAGCAGGGACGCAGAGGCTGCAGGGGCGGAGGGGCTGCAGGGGCTGCAGGGAGAGTGGGGAGCAGGGGTCTCAGAGGCTGCAGGGGTGGGGGGGTGCAGAGGCTGCAGGGCGAGTGGGGAGCAGGGAAGCACTTAGCAACCCCCAACCAAGATCAGAGCGGGAGGCAGGAGGGGGAATGCAGGGTGCTCAGAGGAGGGGGCAGGGACTTTGGGGAAGGGGCGTGGCCAGGGCAGAGTTGGGGCAGGGCCAGGGAAGGGGCAGAGTTGGGGCAGGGCCAGGGCCCCCGTGGAGTATCCTCTTTTTTCAGTGTTGAAATATGGTAACCCTACCCAAGCCTGGGGGGGTGATGGAGTGGTGGGGAAGGGGTATGGGATGGGGAAGCAGGGGTCCAGCATGCGGATCCCCTTGTCAGCAGCTGGGGCTCCCCTGTTAAGCAGGCCCATTAAACCCTCACCTTGACAAGCCCCACCTCCCCTTCGTCTGTACCACCCCGATGAGCCCACCCAGACACCTCCCCACTGAGCCCCAACCACCTACACCTGGACCTCCACCCAAATGAACCCCACCTCCCCTGCACCCAGACACCCCCCGTCCCCCATTGAGCTCCAACCACTTTCACTTGGTCCTCCCTACAGACTCCCATTGCCCCTGCACGTGGAATCTCCCTGTGCATCCAGATCCCGCACTGAGCTGCCTGCACCCAGACTTCCCCACACAGAACCCTCTTACCCCCATCTGGATCCCCCCACACTAAGTCCCTCTGCACTTGGATCCTGCTGCCAGGATGAGCCTCCCTGCCCACATCTGGTGTGCCTGGCGCAAAAGGGGCAGGGCCCCAGGGTCTTTCTGAGGCAGACATGGCCCTTGTGCTGTGTCAGGGTCAGATTCAGCCTCACTGCCAAGTCCCTGTCCCAGAGGGGCGGGGGAGGCTGCAGGGTATTCTCCCACCTCCATGCAGCCAGTGGCCTGTGCTCCCCACTGCCGTGGTGGAGCTTCCACATTTATTTATTGTAAAAAAAAAAAAAAAAAATTGCAGAATTTTAAAATATTATGCACAGAATTTGATGCAGAATTCCCTCAGGAATATGGGGCACTGTACAACTATAATGGTGGGACTGTGAAGGGGGTGCTGGACAGTAGGGCATCTGTGGGTGGGGGAGCTGGGCAGGGGGTGTGGTGTGCAGGGTGCTGTGCAGTTGTGGTGGGAGGTCAGCGGGAGGGGTCTCTGGGCAGGGGGTGCTGGGCAGCGGGTCTGGGGGCATGGGGCATTGGGCATAGGGATCTGTGTGGGAGGTGTCTGAGTGAGGGGGTGCTGGGCATAAGGGCAGGGCACTGGGCAGGGGGGCAGTGTGGAAGGGGCATCTAGCAGTTTGGGGTTTGTAAACAGTGCCCTTGTGCTGGACTGAGTGGGGCCACTCCTGCTGCGCTGCACCTCATTGCCCCCCAACCATCCCCTCTGCAGATCGCCCCCATCACATGCCCTATTTCCCCAATGGGGGCCCACAAATATGTTTGGCACCAGGCCCACAAAAAGTTAATCCAGCCCTGCCCTTTTATGTAAGGTGAAGATCCTAAAGCCCTATTTAGGCTGACATTCCCAAATGTGTAACCACCTACTCCAATTCCAGAATGTGCATATCCTGGTGTGGTCCCATAGCACATGTGTAAGCAGGGTGGCCTCTACAAACAACATTACCCTGAGGCTGGCATTTTCCAGACATTGTTAAATAAACATGTAGAAGATCAAAGATATATATATAGATCAGTGGTTTTCACCTTTTCCATACAGGACCTGCTCATTTAGCAATAGGGGAAAGGAAAGATGGTCCCTGATACCTGGTCACATGCCCCAGGCTGAGAACCCCAATATAGATAATATGTAGTCTCTGAAAGCTAATTCAAGAAAGTATCAAGAGGACTCCATAATTTTCTGAAACTTCTATGGTATTCTCATCAGCAAATACTGAAATGGGTTTTGACCCCAGTACAATGTATATCGCCACTGTCCCCCATCCCCCGCAAGAGAAATTGGCTCCCACTGGAATTCTCAGCTCAGAGGGGATGGAAGGTGGCCTCTTGGGTGTTATTTCAAGGGCATTTTTTGTTTGCTGAATATCGGAGTAATACTAATCCTGCACAGAGGGAATAAGGCAGAAACCATAATGGCAGAATTAGCTGCTAAAGTGAATAACTACTGGGTATTTCTCAGCATGAAATACATTTATATTCCATACATAGAATAACCAGAGGATGGCACTGATGTACTATCAAAATCCCTGTGTCAGTTCAGCATACAATAACACAGTGGTTCTCAAACAGGGGCCAGGGGGGCCGTTGGCCGGTTTCAGGGGGTCCACTAAGCATGGCCAGTGTTAGACTTGCTAGGGCCCAGGGCAGAAAGCTAAAGCCTTGCTGCACTGGACTGCAGCATGGGGCCCCGAGCTCCACCACCCGAGGCTGAAGGCGAAGCCTGAGCAACTGAGCTTCACGGTGGCCCCTGTGGCGTGGGGCCCTGGGCAATTGCCCTGCTTGTTACCCCTTATCGCCAAACCTGGCTTTTATATGCAGTTTGTGTGGCACAGGTGGTCTGTGGAGTTTTTATAGCATTTTGGGGGGCCTCAGAGAAAGGTTGAGAACCTCTGCACTAACATAAAATAAATATTGACTATTGACACATGACAGAAACCCCTGCCCATACACAGTTCTTTGACCACTTTTGGTGGGAACATTTTTGACTATTGTGTAGCTATAGTTTGGGACACTTTTTAAGAACACATTTTAAACCATTTTGAAGCTTTTTTTAAAAAAAAAAAAACTTAGTTTGTATCACTTTGGGCATTTGGGGGACAGTTTTGATCATTTCTGTGCATTTTTTGTCCTCTTTTGGGGAATTTGGGAACATTTTTAAACATTTTTGAGGGGAAGTTGTTTTCACAGCTTTTTGGCAGTTTGGGGGAAAGTTTTATTTTTCTCACCAGTTTTTTGGTACATTTAGTCTCTAAAAATTGCAAAACTCTGGCACCACAAATGCTCAGTTGAAGTCAAGGGGCTCATTCAGGTGCATGAAGTTAAGTACGTCCTTAAATGTTTTCAGGGTGAGGGCCAAAGAAAGGAGGGAGAGAAAGTGGATTTTTTTGCAGTTGTGGTGACTGACATGTGCAGGGTTATTATTACTCTGGTTATTTACCTTTGAGCATCATTGCTTGGTAACGTCTGCACTTACTGAAACTCCTCGGGAGTTAGAGGATGCAGTGTTGGAGAGTTTGTATATCACCTGTGTCAGAACAGAGTTGAATTCCTCACTTAAAAATGTTTTCTCCCTCCCAGTGTGCAGACACAGATTTCTATGAGACTCCAGATTTTCAGAACTTTGATAAACTTTTTTTTTTCTCTGTTTTTCAATGCTTTCATAGGGTTTTGGAACTTCAAATTTCAATGACAATTTTTCCACCAACTCTATTTCTCAGTACACCACAAACAAGAAGTTTTGAATACATGCCTTCGGCTTCTCATCTCCCATGTCTGTTTCCTTTCAAAAGTTAAGATGGAGGCAGCAGCCTAGCTGAAGCAAAGCTGAAGGCCACGTGGATAGCACCCTCGTACACAGGATCTCTCTTATCGAAAGGCATCACACAACAGACTTCATGCCTTTTAATAAAATATAGAAACTAGTCATGAACAGCATCAGCTGGGGGATGCCTAAAATATCTGTGGTGGGTGTGACATTATTGACATAAACTGTGACCATATAGATCATTGTTGCAACCAAGGTCCTATAGTTAAACCAAATCTTGTACAAAGGAGGTCAAGTAAGGTGTCTATGAAAAGGTTATGATTTGCTGGTTATGATTATGCTATCTGGATGTATGTATCATAAAGGACATAAATCCACACCGTGTAGAGGTCAAGCATAGGAGTTTATTACACACAGCGCTAGCGGAGTGTCACTTGGCTTATTAGGCTCAGAGACACTATTAATTAATTGATTACATATAGATTTTTTATGGGCGGGGGAAAGTGACGGGGTAGGCAGTTCCACACCCCACGATAGGTTTTGCAGCAAGACAAGACAGCACATTAGCCAATGGTTAAAAGGTTACATAATGTCTCCGCTCATGGTTTTAAGTTAGCAAATTAACATTTAATTAATACTTCGATAAAAAGGTTATTAGTATAAAATATTATATATATATATTTTGAATTTTTGATTTGGGGTTCATAGGAATGGAGCATTTTTTTTAATTGTCTAACAGGTACATTCCTAGGGGTTAAAGCAAAGAAACAGTGAAAAAATATGATAATACAGATTGTCTCCTTTATGTCTTAAGGCAGGGCATTGGTCCCTGGGAAAGGAGGTGGAAGGATGCCATATTTTATACTGACATGTGCCAATTTTTATAAACTCAAGGTTGGATCTGTGGGAAGACTGTTTTCCCTTTAGGAGAAACACAATAGGAACAGGGATTTTTTGTTTAATTTGAAACATCGGATGAAACATAATTATTTAGTTATTGTTTTAACATTTGGCATTTTTACTGATTAAGCATATTTTAGCAAAGGCAATGTTATTTTGCTTATTTTGCTTTTTTTAGCTAATTACTATTTGCTAGGCCTTTGGTCTCCAGACCAAACTCTGGACTTTGGGTATGAAAAAGACCTGGCACAATCCATATACCAGGTTGTTATATAAAATGCACATGGATTTTAACCCTTCATATCATTTTCTGTATTTAAAGTTATAAGTATTGGCTCTATACTGTCTGTATTTCAAACTTGTATTATGCTTCTGGGTGACACCCCAGACAATTTGGCATCAGCACTGCCTAGCCTGCTTGATGGCCCATTAAGGACCATCAGCTATACAATTGACCCATTGAGAGAAGGCAGATACACCTTATGACTCAGCAAGGCATGCAGGGACATGCCTATGGAGAGAACTTAAGGCTTCCAAGCCATGTGCTGGGCAGCTTGTGTTTGAAACAAAGGAAGCACAGGCTTCCTTGCCAAGAGACTATAAAATAGGGTCACCATATTTCCACAATCAAAAAAGAGGACTCCCTGTCCCCTGATTGCCCCCCTTCTCCCCAGCCCCCTTACCGTGCCGCTCGGCTTAGAGCAAGGTTTCTGGCTCCGCCCCACCCCACCCGAGCGGCGTGCTGAGGCTGTGCGGGGGGGGGGAGGGGCTCTGGCTGCCGCTGCCAGCCCCGCCGCCGCGTTCCCTCACAGGCGCACAGACCCGCCCCCAGTGCTGCCGGGCGGCGTGCTAAGGCTGCAGGGGATGGGGGGGAGCCGGGAAGGGGCTTTGGCTACTGAGGCCCCAATGTGAGCGGCGCTCGGCCACCCTATCAGCCGCTTTTCACTCTTTAAATAGCCGACCGGGGTTTTTAGATTCCCAGAAATCCCCCCAGACGGCTATTTAAAGAGCGAAAAGCCGGACATGTCCAGGGAAATCCGGACGTATGGTAGCCCTACTATAAAAGGCAGCTGCATCTTCTCCATTTTGTCTTCAATCCTGCTTCTTACCTCTGGAGGAACTTCGCTACAAACTGAAGCTCTGCACAAAGGACTGAATGACACATCCAAGCTGTGGATGTACTCCAGAGACTTAACTTAAGCCAGCAGTTTATTCCATCACTGCTACAAGCCTGAACCAAGAACTTTGCCATTGCTGTATGTAATTGATTCTGTTTAACCAATTTTAGCTCTCATTTATATTTCTTTCTTTTTATGAATAAATCTTTAGATTTTAGATTCTAATGCATTGATATTTGCTGACATGTCAGAGATTTGGTGGCAGACCATGTTGTGTGACAACGGGATCATTTTTTAACTTCTCTGTTGCACTGTCACCAAGAATCATCCTACAAATGTCAATCACTGCTGGGAGAGAATCAGTTTTTCCCCAGTTGTGTAAGGCTTTTTATTCTTGGCAATGTGGTACGCAACTGATAGGATGCTTTTAAAGCACTTGCCGAGGGGATACCACATTTTTCATTGTGTTTTTGTTTGTTAATTTCTTGTAACTTTCATTTGAAGAAAAAAAAAAAATCGCTGTACTTTCCTACCAGATCACCATGTTTTGTTTCTAAATGGCATCTTAATTTTGTTGGCTTCAGGCTATCGTTTGCTAAGGTTACTAAACACACTACACATTAAGAAGAACAGGAGTACTTGTGGCACCTTAGAGACTAACAAATTTATTAGAGCATAAGCTTTCGTGGACTACAGCCCACTTCTTGCATCCGAAGAAGTGGGCTGTAGTCCACGAAAGCTTATGCTCTAATAAATTTGTTAGTCTCTAAGGTGCCACAAGTACTCCTGTTCTTCTTTTTGCGGATACAGACTAACACGGCTGCTACTCTGAAACACTACACATTGAGGCCTAATTTCTCCAATAGCTGCAATGAAAGTGAAACGAAAATCCAAATATGCTTCATCGTGTTTTCTTGGTTTTGCAAATTTTTTCTCTGTATTGGCTTCTAGCTGCTTCACCTTCTGCCTTTCATTTCAGAACACTACTGTCTTTTGGCAATAAGTACCAATCCATTTTTCACCATGTAATGCTATGAATAAATATCAAACTCACCAGTGGAATAAGCACTGCACAACTGCTTGTTGTAATGACAGGATAGGAATGGCTATACTAAATCGGAAGGTGGGAAAGGTAGTTGTTGCAATAGAAATGACGGTGGGTTTATAATTAAATACATTGTAACGCACTCATGTCCTGCATCAGCAGCCTTGTATCAGCCAAAAAGTCCATCTGATTAAATCAGTTGCAAAATATTTGACAATTACGCATACTGAAATTGTATGAATAATCTCATGTTCTTGTTATAATAATAATAAATAATAATAATATGGAAAAAACGCTTTGCGCATTGCGCTCCACCCTCCCCCCCTTCCCAAGTTCCTCCAGGCCCCCCAGCATGGCACACCCATGGTTTGGAAACCTCTGCACTACAACTTCTATGACTAAGAACAAAGGCAGCCTGCAGGTGGCATTGTTAGACCATCTTCATTTCAAGCTACGGGGAATATTATTTACTGAGAAGTAATATTAAATCAGTGGTTCTCAAACTTTTGTACTCGTGACCCCTTTCACATAGCAAGCCTCTGAGTGCGACCTCCTTATAAATATATTAAAAAGAATTTTTAATTTAACACCATTATAAATGCTGGAGGCAAAGAAGGGTATGGGGTGGAGGCTGATAGCTGACGACCCTCCATATAATAACCTCGCAACCCCCTGAGGGGTCCCGACCCCCAGTTTGAGAACTCCTGTATTAAATAGAGTGTTTTCACTGGTCACCTTTTCTTCTTCCTAGCTCCATTTTTAGTTTATTTTTATGCTAAGGTGGGCACCAAGATAATCACTGCAATGATGGATTCACTTCCTATTTGCTAAAAGGCATCGCAGAGTACCAGTATGTTACTGGTAATGCCATGTCCAGTTCCTAATGGAGAAAATTACAGTATTTCCATCCACAGAACTCAAAGCTCTTGGGAAAAAATAAGCCTCCTAGCACCCCAGGTGATCCTACTGGTAGATATCAACCCAATTTTACACAGGGGAAATAGAGTCACTGAGGGGCTCAGTGAGTTTTCCATATGTTTGTGTGATCTTGGGAAAGGCAGTCAAAAAACCTAAATCCCAGTCCTAAGCATTAACCACAGGCTGTGATTTCTCTGTATGCAGTAGGGATACATATTAGAAATCAAACAAAACCTATCATACTCTTATTATTCGCTTTGAATACTGCTGTTCCTTAGGGGAAGTGCCAGTATTTGAACGTTTGTTCCAAACACTCATTTAGCAACCAGGGCTGTGATAAAAAAAACAAAACCAAAAATTTACAATAATCTCACCCTTCAAAATGCTCTGGAGAGCTTGCTGATGAGAAACTCCATCCTGAAGGCTGGCAGAGGCTCCAATCAGCTAATATATCAAAGTTCAAGTGTAGCTTGACTACTCTCCAGTCCTCAATAAGAGATACAAAATAATTCCCACAGATGAAGCCACAATTCCAAGGGCAAGCAAGAAAAATATGCATTACGACACCCTGCAAAACTGTAAATGGATCATGGTGGTCAAGCCCACGCTTGGATGCTGTGACTAATAAAAGTATATGTCAGAATGTCTGTTGTTGAATTCATCATCTGTACCGAAAGCCACCTCCACAAGGCGGGTGGGGACAGGCTGTTTACTTCCAGATCTTATATGAAACAGAACAGGGGTAGCATTTTTAGTTTTGGTTCAGAATAACAAATAAACAATCACTGTAATGAAGTAGTTAACCACACCTTATGTGAGAAATTAACTAGATTTTTAGAATCTGGAGGCTTTTCTTCATCTATTCCACATCCAAGACAGGTCACACAGTACAGGGATCTAAACTTTTCCCAGTTATCTTTCAGCATCAGATGTAAGCATTTCACCCTGTGATAGCTATCTCCCTAGCTAGTTTGGCTCTGGGATTTGAATACTGCACCTCTATCCATGTTTCATTATATCATGAATTCAACTGTAATAAAATTCTTAAAACATTAAATTATTCAGGTAATCCTAGAAAAGAGCAACAGAAAAAAAACAACCAAAAAAAAAAAACAAAAAACCCCACACATTCCCTATTTTTTGTCCATATGGTAAGCACCACAAAATGCATGCTAATTCCAAAGCTAAATTCCCAGGAGTCAATCATTTGTCCATTTACTCTTAGGAAACCTGGTATTTACCATTCAGTTACAACTAACTGAGATGGCTACTTCTAAAATGTTTATTCCGGGCCAGATGTTGACACCCTTACTTACGCTGAGCAAGTAGCATGAGTAAAAGTGGCAGGAGGTGGCCATCTTTAATCTCTAAAAATTATTTACTTTTCACACTATTTAAAAATATTGTTTGGGATTATAGCTACTGCAGCTGCCCCTTTAAGGAAGTTGCTGCTGACAAAGTCAGGATTTTTAAACAGCTGCAGAATTTCCTTAGTAAGGGTTTTCATGAATAGTTCTTTAATATCCTGGGTCACGCTCCGCTATTTTCACTCACAGCAAGCAGCATCTTCCTGAACAAGTAGTCAGTCCTGTTGTCTTCATTGGTCTGTCTGTGGAGTGCTCAAGGTGAGGAAAGGTTTAATAATTTGGGATATTGAATGATGAAAGTCTGTTGTCCAATAATACAGCACAGCAGCCCTGTTGCTGTAAAGTCTACAGGAGCCTCATAGGATATACTTTACATAATAGAGCAAATAGCTGTGTGTCAGGTCTGATGACGGGGAGATTAATCAGCCAGATCATAGTAATGGCTGTGCTCACATAGATCCTGAAGATTTAGTTTTAAGTTCTCAGTCTTTGGAAGCCAGTGATCAATAATTGAAAACTGAATTAAAATGTGTGTTTCTGATCATTAGGAACATTTATTGAGTGGGGAAAAGCCAGGCATAAATTAAGCTACCACAAACTGTATTTTTTAATAGCATATGTAAAGGTACTATCAATGTAGCAAGTCCCCCGCAATGAACATTCTTCTTTATTAAGGTCATCTGAACCCCATACAGCATGCTTGGGGAACTGGTTTGCTTGCTCTCCAGTGATTAACTACATATAGTGAGGTACAGTATAAATGATGATGATATAGTATGCTACAAAGTCTTTATCAGCACAAATGTGGGGTTGTCACGTTACTCTCATTCCTAGGCCTTTGACAAATTCTCCATGAGGAGAGAGATTCTGAATTTTCTGAGGCATCTGAAACCTGGATCTAGGCTCATTTCTCTGATTTTGTGTCTGACTCCACAATAATTTTGAATAAGGATTCAAAAGATTTAAGGCCAGAGGGGCCATTATGATCATCCAGTCAGATCTCTTGTATACTACAGGCCATAGACCCTTACCTACTAATTCAATAACTTCAGTTTGAGCTATAGTATATCCTAATGCTTAGAAAGAGATCCATTTTGATTGAAATAGTGAGAGAATCAATTTAAATAAAACTTAAAAACTTACCTAAACCTTTGTCCAGAATTCAAATAGAATTAGCCTGAAATTTTTCTGAGCTTTGAAGTAGATTGTTCACTTTTTTCTCCTCTTCTTTACATCCTATTTTTCTCCTCCTCTTTGAAACTTCCTTATTTTGGCAGCTGTCAGGAGCAGAACTACAAAAATACCACAAGAAAGCCCCTTATTAAATTTTCAGTCTGATTTCTAAACAGCAAAGGTTGAGAAATAAGGTTTATTTGAGCTTTAATTAGCTGTTTTTCCCCCCCATTAAATATCCTGATGCTTTGGATCTTCAGCAAACTTTTCTTCAGATTAATTTATTTATAGCTAAGGACAGCTCTCAATCAAAACCTGGATGTAAACTTCCTAGCTCTATAATGGGCCAAACCACAGCCCTAGAACAAATCTGAGGTAACAAAAATGTGAATCCAAACTCAAACTCTGGGAAAGTTTGAAGAGGTCAGCATTGGCCTATTACACACTGATATGTTTGAACTCAAATTTGAATCTGAACTACAATCTAGATCTGAGGTTTGGATTCAGGATTTTGGACCATCTCTGTCTGGAGGTAATCTTTATTATATTGGCTTGAAATGGGGCAAAGCACAGGCATGCTGCCCCAGTGGGGTAATTGTGCCTCAAGATCTCAGTGTCTTTCAAAGACAGTGTGCCTGCTACACCACCCCATGCAAAAAGCTCCCTGCCAATCCAGCCACCTCCATTGACTGCTGTAGAATATGAGTGTTACCTGGGCTCTGCCTGCTCCCTGCCTCAGGGGATGCTAGCGATGAGCAGTCCCTTTGCTGTAATTATGCCTGGCATCTATGCCCATGCTTGTACACCTGTGCAAGGCCATGCAAAATCTATCCAGAAATTATTTTTGTTAGTGGAATCATCTCCTGAGTTACGCTAACAAGGGATGTTGTTGGCTCCTCCTCAGTGACTTCACTTATCTCATTAAATGGATGTACCTACTATATTTGCATGCTCATTATCTAAGTAATTATCATCCATTCCCTACTCCTGACAATGCCACAGGCATATTGTACCATATTAGGAAATTCACCTCTTTTTAAAAAATTGACATTTTTTTCAAAGCAACAGTACCCCTATGTTGTGTTGGCTGAAAAATCAACAAGTTCTATAGTCATCATCATTTTAAATGGCTCAATAAAGACTTCCACTCAATGAGCAGCAGTGTTTATAGAAACAGGTAAGATCTTAGACTGTATTAAGAAATTAATAGAAAATAATTGGGAATACATTATATATTCATGCTGCTACATTGATGGTACATCTTCAAACCTGACTGTAGTATGCAGAGTGGTCACTTCAAAAAAGACCGCTGCTCTAGAAAAGCTCTACAAAAGCATGCAGTCAGGGCTGGGGCTTACATTACGAGGAGAAATTAGAGAGATAAGAACCATTTAGTTTGGCTACCCGTAGAAATGGAAACAAACCTCCCACTTCTGTTTTAGGTCTAGATTTTTGTACCGACAGTAGGCTGAAACTTTTTTGATGATTTTTTTCACCGATAAAGGGGTTTTATCAAAAATGAATTTTATAGCGAACAAAATTTCATAGGATGAATTTTTTCCATTTTCCAAATAAAATCATTTTGCTTAAAAAAAGTGTTTCTCATTTTTCACTGAATAAAGCAAAGAGTGAAAAAATTCAAATGAAACAAACTTTCAACATTTTTTTTCCAAACTCCACTCCCTCCCAAAATTTCAATCAGTCCATTTGAACTTCCCTAACCAAAATATGGAGATGTTTCAAATCCCAAATTCTGGTTCAGCTCACTGTAGACTCTTGCCACTTCACCAAGCTCAGTTCTTTAAGGGCTTGATCCTGCAAGGTATTAAGTAGTCTGGCCTGGTCCACAAAGCAATTAAGCACATGCTTGACTTTAAGAATGTGAGCAGTCCCACTGACTTCTTCAGTGAGACTACTCATGTGCTTAATGCTAAATACATATTTAAGTGCTGTGCTGGAAAGAGGCCAGAGCATTCAGTACCTTGCAGACTGAGTCCTAAAGCTTCCATCAGAAGTCATTCGATTCCAGTCCTTCACCAGTTTTGTTCTCTGAATTTCTCTCTTTTTTGGGGGTGGGGTATGAAAATGAAGACATAGGGCCCAATTCACTATTGCCTTACGCCACTTTGACGCTAGTCTAACTTCTCTGAAATGTCCTGAAACTGATGTTATGCAGTAGTGAATCATAAGAACCTAAGAACAGCCATACTGGGTCAGACCAAAGGTCCTCAGTATCCTGTCTTCCAACAGTGGCCAATGCCAGGTGCTCCAGAGGGAATGAACATAACAGGTAATCATCAAGTGATCCATCCCCTGTTGCCCATTCCCAGCTTCTGTCAAACAGAGGCTAGGGACACTTCAGACCATGGTTTTGTATCCCAGCTCATACTGGCTAATAGCCATTGATGGACCTATCATCCATGAATTTATCTAGTTCTTTTTTGAACCCTGTTATAGTCTGGGCCTTCACAACATTCTCTGACAAAGAGTTCCATAGGTTGACTGTGCGTTGTGTGAAGAAATACTTCCTTTTGTTTGTTTTATACCTGCTGCATATTTATTTCATTTGGTGAACCCTAGTTCTTGTGTTATGAGAAGGAGTAAATAACACTTCCTTATTTACTTTCTCCACACCAGTCATGATTTTATAGACCTCTATCTTATCCCCCCTTCATCATCTCTTTTCCAAGCTGAAAAGTCCCAGTCTTATTAATCTATCCTCATACAGCAACCATTCCATACCCCTAATAATTTTTGTTGCCCTTTTCTGAACCTTTTCCAATTCTAATATATGTTTTTTGAGCTGGAGCAACCACATCTGCATGCAGTATTCAAGATGTGGGCATACCATGGATTTATATAGAGGCAATATAATATTTTCTGTCTTATTATCTATCCTTTTCTTAATGATTCCCAACATTCTGTTTGCTTCTTTGACTGCTGCTGCACATTGAGTAGATGTTTTCAGGCCCTGAGTATGCATTTCTCCTCCCTAGCCCCATATATATTGCAAGTTTTCTGGGAAACTGATTACATGGATGGATGGATGGACAGACATGTTTATACACTGGCAATTTCAGACAGTTATCCATCAGGAAAAAATTACCCTTAACTTGTCTTTGTAACTTGATTAGAGCTTGATGTCCAAATCAAATAAAAACCAAATTAAACTGAAGTATGATTTTTTTATTCCAGACTAGTTGGCCTTGTGACAGTGGTCATAAACCAGAGAGTTTAAACAGCAAAAGGGAAAGAAATTAATCTGTTCATGTACTGAAATAAGTTTTAGAGGATGCAGACGAATTGACATGACAAGTCCTTTAGGTGAATATATTGAATCATGGCCTCTATAGCAAGGATTGGTGGGCTGGGAATCTGTGTGCCTCCACTAGGAAATTATCTTATTCAAATGCATACAGCATTGGGGACTCCAGGCTTCCTCTCTTTCTGTAGAATGCCAAACACATCTGATTAGACAATAAATGGAACAGGCAGATTGGCCAAAACTCATCCCTAGACTATTGATTTCAATAAGTTACACCAGGAATTAATTTGATACAATATTTTCCAAATTTTGAAATTCCATGACTCCTTTCCTTACTTTCCATTCCTTCCTATCTGAGAGAATATTTTCTGAGTTACTTCCTGTTTTTTTCCCCTGAATATCATGATTTTCTTCCCTTCATGGTCCATAATGTTATATAATGTCACTGAGTTCCTTAAAAGCTGCTTCTTTCCCTCCAACCTCAGCCTATATTTCAGTGGTGGGTGAAGTGATTCATTAGTTTCAGTGGAGTTTTGATTACACCTCCTCTGAAAGTGGCCCAAATCTGACTTGAGATGAGGCTATAGGTGAGCACATTATTTAGCTAAAAAAATTGACTTCAGACTGAAAATGTACAGAGCAATAATCATACCTTAAAAAAGCTGGTCAAAGCTAGTCTCAGACTAGGTGTATAATAGAAATGCTGCATAAGGACCAGGGCAAATTTCTACAGAGACCCCGTCATGATTTAGGGTTTGTCTACACTTGAAACGCTACAGCAGCATAGCTGCAGCTGCCCCGTTGCAGTGCTTCAGTGTAGACCCTACACCTACACTGAGGGGAAAGGTTCTCCCATTGGTGTAGGTAATCCACTTCCCCAAGAGGCAGCAGCTAGGTTGACAGAAATTTTTTTCCAACAACCTAGCGCTGTCTACAGCAGGGGTTAGGTTGGCTTAACTATGTCGGCTTAACTATGTGGATTTTTCACACCCCTAAGCAACACAGCTGGGTCAACCTAACTTTTTAGTGTAGGCCAGGCATAAGTGGCAGTAAATACTGAATTGAGGCTTTGCCAGTGTTTTTATCAGATGAAATACATCTCACCAGATCAAGTAAACAAAGAAACAGACCCAAGTTAACTTTAATGGAAGAAATGATCCTAAGCAGAATTCATTCTGCTTTTATCTCAATAGTAGTGCTGGAATTTTAAATGCTTTTTAAAGTTACAAAAAGTACAAATGTTTCTAATTCAGTAAATAATACATTAATCCTACTTTGATTTAATCCACTCAATGCTGGTGGTTGTTTTTCAAAGACAGATTAGTATTTACTTTGCCACAAAACAGGTGGCTAGCTTGGGACTGAATTTATTTCCCCAAGAGACATTTCAGCTAGGAAAGCATGCTTCTGGTACAAGTCAGCAAAGCTAAGAACTTTAATTCTTACATGATCCCTCACAAACAAAGCCCTTCTTTACTGGAATTCCTTGTTTGTATCTGTTCGTACTCTATTGCCACACTAAATGTATTTTTGTAGACAAGAGACCCTGATTAGCAACTTGACCTTTACTGGTGGCGAGTTCGTTGAGGGGTGTCATAATGACAGAGTGCCATTACTCCACTGGGGGGAGGGAGGAAGCAGAACAATTGGCACAGCCCACACAATGTGTGGGCAAGCTTGCTCCTCAGTATCAGAGAGATTTGTTGATTCAGTGCATCTCATGGACAGTCTTCTCTGGAGGGGCTTCTGCAGAGCTCTGCTTACAGTTTAAATCTACTTTCCCCACGGGTAAATCCTTCCTCGCTCTTGGATGTAGCTGGTCGTACAGGCAGAGGAGACGTCACCTGCCACATAGGCAGAGAAGGTGTTCCTATGAGGGTAATCCTAAAATCAAGAAGTGTCCACAGGAGGTTATACTTTGGTTTATAACTAAGGCCCTACTTACTTTGTGATATTGCGGTTTTCACAATATTAGGCTTCTATTGCCATTTTGACAGCAGGGTCCCCTGATTTCAGCACTAGGCGTCTGACAGCAGAAAACTGAGGAAAAGTAATGGACTTCATTACCGTAAATAAGGTCCATTATTACCTTTCCGCAATTGTCCATGGCTTGTCCACAACTGAGCCACAATTTTTTACAGTCATCCCACTAGTCAAGTAGGGCCTTTTTTAATAACAGAAAAAACAAAAGCAACTAGTTTGTGCTTGCCTATTATGGGCCTTTCAGAATGCCCCATAGGCCAAGAGATCTGACTATCGCAGACCAAGAACAGGGAGAGAGAATTCAAAAGTTGAGGCCTCCTCATGGAGAACTGCCTACACAGCAGGGCTCACTCTTTCAATGAGTAGGTTCTAACCAGACTGCCTCTACTGACTGCAGCTGTGGATCGGAAACAAGTAGCCACGCCAAGGGTCAGAACTGGAATCAGGAACCAGGGTGAGGAACCAGAAACAGGAGTGAGCTGAGATAGCAAGGACTGAACAGGAGCAAGGCTGGGGAACAAGGCAGGATAAGGAACAGAAGCCGGGCTGGAGTAAGACAGGAACAAAGCAAGGAGGAGCAGCTGCAAGTACAGGGATGATCACAGCTGCAGGCATGAATACATTAGGGTTCCAGGCATCTGGTTTTCGACCGGCACACCTGGTCGAAAAGGAAACCTGGTGGCTCTGGTCAGCATCACTGACCGGGCCACTAAAAGTCTGGTCGGTGGCGCAGCAGTGCTAACGCAGGCTCCCTGCCTGCCCTGGCTCCATGAGGCTCCCGGAAGTGGCCGGCATGTCTGGCTCCTAGGTGCAGGGGCAGCCATGGGGGCTTCCCAGCCAATGGGGGCTGCAGGGGCAATGCCTGTGGGTGCAGGCAGTGCGCAGAGTCCCCGGCCCCTCTACCTAGGAGCTGGACATGCCAGACTCTTCCAAGAGCCGCCTGAGGTAAGCACCACCCAGCCGGAGCCTGCACCCCAAACCCCCTTCCGCAACCAAACCTCCTGCCCCAGCCCTGAGCCCCCTCCCACACCCAAACTCCCTCCTATACCCCAACCCCCTACCCCAATCCCCCTCCTGCACCCCAAGCCTCTCATTCCTGGCCCCATCCTAGAGCCCATACCCCCAGCCAGAGCCCACACCCTCTGCCCCAGCCTGGTGAAAGTGAGTGAAGGTGGGGGAAGAGTGAGCTATGGGGGGGGGGAATGGAGTGAGCGGGGGGCAGGGCAAAGGTGTTCAGTTTTGTGCAATTTTGTGCAACCCTATAACACATTGAGCAGCCAAAGAGGAGCTGCTGCTGTGCTAAAACCAGCCACTTTGTGAGCAATCAGGCAGTTCACAGCAAGCCAGCTGTACTTGTTGGGTTGCCAGGAGACTCTGCTGCAGGCCCTGATCCCTGACAGTTATGCAGGCACCAAGTCATTTAAGATTCTCTAGCTTAAAACCAACATCTTAATCTCCTCCCAATAACCAATAGGTAGCAAGTGCACAGCACTGTTATGTCTTCAATAAGACAGTCACACTACCTGCAGTATCCAGATTGATTTAAAACTGAAGCCATAATGTGAATTGCATTGCAATAGTCTTTTCTGCACTGATTCAGATCATATTGGTGTATATAAGTGTTCCATACAAAACAGTACATTAAAACAAAGTTGGTTTTGGGGGTTGCAAGTGCTTAAAAGTTAGGAAATGCTGAAATTGCGTCTGTCTGTTCGGTCCCTTGTGCTTATGCATTGCGCTACAATCTTTGGTTACGTGATCACCAGCTATTTTTTCCACAAGAACCCTACCTCACTCAGCATAGCTCAAGGGATCTGCCAACGTTGTGCCAAATCCACTCAACCACCATGCTCCCCTAGCAAAATTATTCTAGAACCACTAGGGTTAAATGTGTCTACTGGTAGAGATCATTGCTTTTGGGCTCAATTGGGCAACCCTCCTTTACATTGGGCTACACTACACCTTGCAATCTGCCAAGATTCATCATCAAAACTCAGTCCCTGCTTCCCCTTTGCTCCATGGGGGACTAAACTAGGCCAGATCTTTGCCTGGCACAGCTCACTTCCCCTTTGGTGCTGGCTCAGCTGCACTAGCACAGTGGGAGCCAGAGCTAAGACTCTGCTCCTTCCCTGTCCCACTTGCACAGGAGAGGAAATAATGATTGACGGCAGCGACTGATGGCAGCTGTTCTTCACAAGATGTTGGTTCCCCTGTGCTATTGATAGGCCCTCTTACATCCCAGCATGGGCTCCTAAGCTGGCTCAAAACCAAACCCAGTGGTGCAAGTAAGTACTCACCAACATGAAATCCTGAGTTTCAATCTGGAAATCTAGAAACAAATCCAGAAATCCAGGGGTGCACAGTCTAGCCATCTTGTGGTTTCTCATCTTTGATCACGTCAGTGACAGTGAGCCTTCAGGAACTTTCCTGTGCATAAACTCTGCCATTCCTATGAGTGCAAAGTCTTCCTTGCCTGGTACTTAAATATCCCCTCTCCCCCCATTTCCAGTTATTACCAGATGACGATACCACCATTTGAATGAATGCATATGGCCTGAAGTTCCATTCAAAAGAGAAAGAGAGCACTGTTATTATTGCTTATCTGTCTTCAATAGTCCCCCCCCCCCCTTTTTTTTTTTTAAATGGACTTCACCCAGGTCTCAGACATTGCCCTTCAGGAAGAATTAGGAGCTGAAGTGACATCATCACATACTATTCCTGCTTTCTTTAAGAGGAGCTTGTTCCTGTACATTCAGGCAAGATGTCATGGTAATGTGGAGTTATATATGCTTTATCCAATGGGAGCCACCTATTGCTAAATGTAACATGAATCTCAGAACTAGTTTGACAGCCTGTAGATAGTTCAAAGCTGTACTTACATAAATTTGCTTTAATTAGTACTATCCTGGATTCTGACTGCCAGATGCTGGGACCGGATGACAGGGGCTGGATCACTGGATGATTTCCCTGTTCAGTTCATTCCCTTAGAAGTATCTGGCATTGGCCACTATCAGAAGCAGGGCCGCCCAGAGGGGGAGGGGGGCAAGTGGGGCAATTTGCCCCAGGCCCCTCAGCGGTCCGGGTCTTCGGTGGCATTTCGGCGGCAGGGGCCCTTCAGCGCTGCCAAAGACGCGGAGTGACTGAAGGGCCCCCCGCCACCGAAATGCCGAAGACCCAGACCGCCGCCAGGTGAGTACAAGCGCCACAGCTCCCCCGCTTTGCCCCAGGCCCCCTGAATCCTCTGGGCGGCCCTGATCAGAAGACAGGACACTGGGCTAGATGGACCACTGGTCTGACCCAGTATGACTGTTCTTATGGAGCAACTCACAAGCAATTTGTTTCTTTAACTTCCTTAGCTTTTTCAAAGCTGAGCAATTGTAAAAGGCACTTTAACAACATAGTAAAGGGGCTTTCAGCAGCAGATTGCTTCCTCTCTTTGAAAAGAATCACTTTTATATTCAATTATTTTCCATGGTTATTTTTAGTTTGGATTGGATGCTTAGCACACTTTCAGTGCTCCTGAAAATCAATACCAACCAGGGGAGAAATTGGCTTAACAAGGTAGGTAGCAGACAGACATGGAATCTATATTATATCTACTTCAATGAACACATGGAAACAAATTGTATTCATCACCCCACATCCTGAAACTTACAATAGGAATCACATTTTAAAATATATAGGGTTGTGCATTTCAAGCTACGCTACCCTCAAACTTATATTAAACAGGTGTGTGTAGCTGGAGATTATTGTTATGATGAAAGGTGCTAATGGCTGCCATGGGTTGGGGGTACGGGGAGAGGGAAGGGAAGATGTCTTAGATTTAAAGACAATCACAGAACCCCTTAAAGCCAAGCACTCTCTTTCAGGCTCCACAGAAGGAGCAATCAAACCCCTTCATGTAGTACAAAAAGCTGCAGACAGCAGTAATGGCCACTCACAGCAATAGGTTACATTGTAAACCAGAGCTAAAACCAGGTACTGTACATTGACAGGGGAATTCTCAGTTTACAAAGGTAGGGCTAGGATATTTGTTGTAAAGGGTGTGTGTTGGAGGAACAGAAAGCCAGAAGCAGTTATGAGGATTACCCTGAGGGAAGGCAGGAGGACAAAGTTTCTTGGTCAGAGAAGTCACTGAAGTGGGAGAGGAAATCCCGTCTCTACTGTAGTTAGGGAAACAGGACTTAGTGGCACAAGATAACACTTGTGAAACAAGTGAACACTAAGAATACATTGGACTCTTTTCACTGATTTCTCATCCTAAATGAAGACAACCCTGTAAAGTACTCAAATTTTGGCTAACCACTTGGACCAGAGGGGCAACAAGGCATATTAGAGCTGAGCAGAAAAATTTCTGTTTCACAGGGGATTTCATAACTTCAGTCAATCATAAATTGATTTCATAACTTCAGTTCTCTGTGAAAGGGAATGGAGCCCTGCTCCAGGGCAATCCTCATGACAGGCTGCTTCAGAGCAGGGGTCGCTGGTATCCACCTGATGGGCTGCCTTAGAACCATAGATCCTGGCAGCCCAGATTGCTGAGGAGCTGCAAGCCTTAGAGCTTGGGAGCCAGGACTGAGAATGGTTCCATTAGAACTTTGTTGAAATTGAACGGTCTCCATGAAGAGTTTCAAGTTTGACAAGTCTGCAAATTCTGATGAAAAATGTTTCACTAATTTTTCCATCTCCCTCTTTTGGGCCTGGTCTACGCTGGGGGGGGGGGGGGAGGGGGGAATCGATCTCGCTGAAGTCAAAGTATCTTAAATCGACTTAGAATTACTTACTTTGCGTCCTCGTGGCACGGGATTGATGGCTGCAGCTCCCCCGTCGACTTTGCTTCTGCCTCTCGCTGAGCTGGAGTTCAGCAGTCGACAGAAGAGCTATCGGGGATCGATTTATCATGTTTACACTACACGCGATAAATTGATCCCCAATAGATCGATCGCTACCCACTGATCCAGCGGGTAGTGTAGACGTACCCTAAGTAAAACTCCTTAGACAATCTCTCTCTTTCGGAACTGACACCAATAGCAGCAATACCAGAGTGGGAGAAAGCATCAGAAATCACCATCCCTAGCCAGTCTTATCTCACCCACCCTCAAGCAAATGTTTAGGTGAGCAGATTTGCCTTGCATGAAAGCCTGAATATCATCTCAGTTAGATTGACAGAATCAGAAGGGGAATAAATTCCAGAGTTTAAGTTATTCTGGAATCTTATTGCAATGAAATCGGAGCAAGTTTTCAATGATTTGCAGTAAAGCTGGCATATAGCATTTTTCATGGCTCTCATATACGTTAGATGTTATATGCAAGATTAGTAACTTTGGTTACTTCCATTTTGGGACATCCAATTTGGACTCTTTAAAGGAACCTGGTATTCAGAAAGTACCGAGCACCAATCCTCTGGGGGGTGGGGGGGGGGAGGAATCAGACCACTTCAGCATCAACTTGGGCATCCACAAATTAAGATGCTCAAAATGTGACTAGCAATTGAGTCTTCTATGTCTTGGTGAAGTGTTTTCAAAAGTGACTAGTCATTTTAGGTGCCCAAGATGAGACATCCCTAAAGGGGCCTGATTTTCAGAGGGTGACGGCTCAGTACCGAGCACCAGGCCCCTTTGAGGAGTCCCGGAATTGAGATACCCCCAAATCACTAGTCACATTTGAAATTTTGGCCAAAGCTTTTAGTTAAATGGGCAGTAAGGTTTCAATCTGACACCAGTGATAAATGATACATGCTGCAAATACTATAGCTACTTAACTGAGAGGCAATGTATAGAACTCTCACTGCTTGCTGCCCGGACAGCTGGGGGGAGCTGCCATTTTGTTTCAATTCAGATGTAGAGTATTAGGGAGAGTTGCTATATTCTGTTTTTCTTATTGAAACTTTAAAGAGAAAAACAATACAGAATAGTAAAAAGCAACAGATAATCTCACACAGGAGTCACCTAAAAAACAGCATACATGTTTTGCTGCACAGATTTATCACGCCAGCCAAAAATGATAGAAGTCTGATATCTAAGCCAATTAACACCAATATAGTCTTTTTTCAATACCAGTTGGCATGCTGCTTTAAGAACTAAATGGCTGAATTAGACTCTTCCTCTACAATACTTGAGAAAATTTACAACTCTTTACGGAGGCAGGAAGCTTCAAACAACAAGTGTACAAACAATTGATGTACCATTGTAACAAAGTACAAATCTTTAAGGTCATGCAAGGATGTTTATAGCTATGTTCACTGCCCTATATTATGAGTCTTATTTGTTTTAGTTATAAGCTGGATATTTCAGGGTAACTTCCTTTTTTTCCCTGTAGGGAAAAACCTTAAAAAAAAAAAAGTTTAAGCTTTTGCACCACTGAGACATAGAACATTCTTTGTATTAGTTAAAGAAACATCACTATGATGGATTAAACCACATTGATTAAAGGCATACTATAGGCATTACTCTACAATCTTTCCCAGGAGAAACATTTAACCTATTTCCATTAGCTATTTTGAAATACCATTGAGAAATTTATTCCTATTGACTTATAAATGCAGGTGAAACATTAACATTATCAGCTTAAAAATCAGTGTTTGATTAGTTAGCAATTAGTACAAATAACATTAATGCTGTTACTTGCTGCAGTATATAAGGGTCAAGTTCTGAAGTCAGGGGAGTTTTGCCTACATAAGGATTGTAGCAAAAAGCTGGATAAGGCTAGCAAGACTTAACCCTATGCATTCTCTTATGCCCTAATTCAATGCAGTGTTCAAGCACGTGTCTCACCTTAACCTGAATCCACAGAGACTTAAGCATGCAGTAAGCAGTTCCACGCAAAGCTGTAGCACCCTCCAGTATCAGTTCCTGGCATTGCAAGGATATTCACCTTGAGTGCCCTTTGATCACTTTATGGCCTTGTGACGGCCTATTTCTGTCCATAACATAGTCCTCCAGCTAAGCCACATCTGTCCAGACCTCTTCCAGGGAGACAAGAGTCCAACTAGAAACCTAAATGTTCTAACAAGAGATTGTTTCATTTGTCTTGGGTACTCCTCCATCCTTCCTCTGTGTTCAGTCCTCAACCCCATCACAGGCTCAATAGTCCTCATGCTAGGGCTTTTACACCCCTTCCTTAAGGCTGGTAGCAGAAACCAGATCCACGCTTTGCTCTAGGTTGCAGCTTGGTCTGCTCCTTTAGATGCTGGGCTGTGTCCCCAGGACACTCCCTACCTCTAAGCCCCTGGTGCTGTTTCCCAGTAGCTTTGTGTTAATATAGCCTCTCCTTGAGTTCCCAAGCTTCTCTCTAAGTCCTTCTAGCTCCTTCCCTGGAACGCCAACCCACAAGTATGGCTCTCTGGGTCTTACCCCATTTCCAGGGCTCACCAGTGGAACTAAAGAGGCTCTCCCCAGAGATAGAGAGAGCAAGCATGCACACTCACTCATTCCTGGGTCTCCTTTTTCTGACACAATTCTCCTATCTCTATATAGTGAGGCCATCCTGATCCCTTCACAGTCTGTGACACATGCTTCAGTGCTCTGCAGAATTGTGGCCTTAACAATCACTCTTGTAAAAACAAATCCTTTCGGAGGATTCTCCCTATTCTTTTATAAAAGGGCCTCAAATTTAATTATTGTAATTTTCATTTATTAAAAGCAGCTACCTTGTTACATAGCAGCTGTTCCTGTTTGTATCATCTCCCAGTGGGGTTATCCACTACTTTATTATTGATTCATTTGCAATCAGTATGTTCAGGGGTTTGTAGTAAATTGAAGACACTATTGTACACATACTGTCCCAGCAACTAGTTACACAAAAAAATCTGATTAGTCATAATGATTACAGCAACTAGTACATAAAAGCTAGATTGATTAGCAATAATGATTTCCAGATGTGCACTGATGACTCACTAATGCAGTAGTCTCATGTTCTGCTTTATCGGAAGACTAGATATCCATCACCAACTGAGAGGGAAGATAGCAACAACTACAGCAATGCCTAATTTCTAGAAGTGCCTAACTCTCTGGCCAGCTGTTATAAACTAAACTGGGAAAAGAGGCAGAGACTCCATGAAATTTACTAAGCACTTTGCTATTGCCAATCAATTTTATATGGAAGACACTCAGATACTATGAGGAATGGTGGCAGTATAAAATCTGAAAAGAGCACTCTTCAAAATAGTACTTGAGAGATAGGCAGTGACACATGTATGTGCAGTAAAATGGTTAAAGTATGCCCTGGAATTTATATATCAATCAACCTATATAACATTATGAAACAAAATAGAGCCGTAGGCCTTATTTACAGCACACCTTTCAAACATTGCACTGAATACAAAATTACTAGTTTCTTAATGAGACCAGGTGGGTGAGGTAATATCTTTTATTGGACCAACTTCTGGTGGTGAGGAATTGTCCCTTGGCCTGGCAAGAAGGGATGCCAGGCACCCTTAGACTCTTCTGGCAGCTGCTTCCCCCACTTTCTTTACTCTCTAGGACTGGAGGGGTAACGGGCCACTGCACATTGACTGGACCCTGGAAATATGTGTTAACTACTTATGCTAAACAATCTTGTATTTAGCTGTGACACCCTGAGTAAGTTTCCCAGATCTGAAGAAGAGCTCTATGTGTCTAGAAAACTTGTCTCTCTCCCCAATTACCACACCCACTTGTCTCTCTAATATCCTGGAACGGACATGGCTACAACACTACATACAAATAATAGTTTCTTCCTGGGAATCCTAGGCATTTCTATGGGTTTTACACCATAGGGTCCAAGCTCTTTAAAACCACTAATGAATTTATATTCACAATACCCCTCTGAGAACAGGTGATACAATTCCAGATGAGGACCTGAGGCAGTTTGTTATGTGTGCCCTGTGTCACCTGGGGTTTCACCCTTAATGTTTGTTTTACCTCCCTCACCTAGCACCCCCTTGCTTGTTTGTTTGATGCCTCCCCTACCCCACCTGAGCCCCTTCACATTTTGTTTTCAGGCTTTCCATAGCTTGTCCCAGCCCCATGCTTTGCTGTTTATTCCCTGCCCAGGCCCTTCCCCTTATTGTTTGTTCCTTGCCTCCTATGTCCCACCTGGCTTCGCTTGCCCCTCCCCTCACCATTTTTGTTTGATACCCTGTTCACAGCACCCCCTCACACTTACATCTACCCCTCATCCCAATGCAGCCGGAGGAGCCAGTTTCACCCAAACTGCTGGTTGTGACACACACCCCCAGCTTCTCTTGTTTCACTAATCTGTGCCCTCCTCCCACCACACACAACTCAGTGGGGAGGAGCAGTTAGCCTCTGCCTTCCCTATCACCACCTTTCCATTTATCACTCTGATCCCCCACCCCTTCTGGTGACTCTCTCATTGGCAGACCCCGACTCAGCCACTCAGTGCAAAGTTTCCACTCCAACAGCTTTGTCCATGGGGACACTGGGGAGAATGCTGAGCTGGGGACCCGGGGACACTGGTGTTGCCCCCACCTTGGCTTTTTCCCCCCATCTGCTCCCATGGCAACCACCATTAACACTGCTGCCAGTACCATCAATGCCCTCAGTGGGGCGGCGGCAGCAGGGACAGGAAGGGACTCCACTGCCAAATCTGCTACCACCAGCAAGGGAGCCCCCTCAGCCAGCAGAAAAGGCCAGGGGAAGAAAAAGGGCAGGAGCTTCACCCAGAAGGCTCCTTCCACCATGGTGGCTGCCACTACTGCAGCACACCATCAGCTGCAGCTCCCCATCCGCCTGCAGTCCCTTCCACTGGCTCTGGGGTTGCTCACTCCTCAGCCCCCAGAGCGTAGGCCCAGCTGGCCATGGCTCCGCATGCTATCCCATGACCCCTTTGCCACTGCTGCCATTACTGCTGCTGCCACCTCTACTAACATCAATGCTCGGTGGGGCCCTTTCCCCCCACCCTGACTAGGAAGCACAGTGTCTGCTGCCTCCTCCTAGCGGCTGCCTTGCCCTACACTGAAGCCTACATAGCAGGCATTGACACTGTGGCCAGGCTGTCAGCCATAGAGTTGGCCTCCAAAATGTATGGGATGGTTGTCTTCTTCCTGGCATTGGAGGCTGGCACCCAGGAGCTAGTGGCGAAAGACATCTCAGTGGGGAGGGCTTCTTTGTTTCCCTTGAACCTGTGGAGGACCTGGGCATACGGGGGGTTCTCACCTCCATCTCATCCTTCCTACCCAACGTTATCCTGTTTCTCCTGTTCAACTGGGGGAAGCTGGTCTCCGACCCTCTCCTGCTGGGGTGAAAGGACTCCATCCTCTGCTAAGTCACCATTCAGCTGCCAGTAGTAGTGTGTGGCAGGGGGAGCTTGGAGGGGTCTTTTCTAGTGCCCTATCTGGGCTCCTTGTACCAGGTCCGCTACTCTTTGGGGATGCTCGGTGCTGCTTCTGCCAGACTTCAGGGCACATCTCGAGAGACTGTCCTTTGGCCTGGCAAGGTGGAATACCAGGCACCCCCAAGACGCAGGAGGGTGTTGGTCCTGCTACTGCCAGCGACCCTACCTGCCTGGTTCCCCCTCCTCCTCCACCAGCCAACAATCCTGCTCGGGTGTCAGAGAGCCATTGGGCGGGGTCTGTGGAGGAGGGGGTTGCTCTGCCATCCAGGAGCAGGTCTACATCGGGGAAGACCACCGCTCCTTCTTTGCCCCATCCCTGCCTCCCCAAGCCACAGTCTCATTGCCCTTGCCCGTTGGACCTACCCCAGCTGGATGGCCCTCCAGTGAGCGCCGTGGAGGTCTGGGTATTGGTTATCGGGAAGGAGACGGAGGAAGTGCGGCAAGCATAAGTTGCGGGCCTAGCACCTCCCCCTCCTTGAGGGGGAGGAATGCCTCCACAGGACATGTAGGGGGGCCACCACTGAGCCTGATTCTGTGCCCCCTGAGAATGTCCAATTGGTGGATCCCCTCCTGAATCAGGGCATTTGTTGCCAGAGCAGCTGGAGAGCCCCAAATCAATCAGTATCCAACATGATATTGAGGCTGTGGGCACACTGAGCCCATCCCGGTGCCCGAGCACTGTGTCAGAGAAGGGCCACCTCACACCTGCCCTCAGTGCAGCACCATCCACAATGTAGTTTCTGTCTCAGCTCCCGACACAGAGTGAACAGCAGAGGGAGTACAGCAGCTGCCCGTGAAATGACGTAGGGGAATAGAAATACCAGCTGCACAAATGTTCCTGCCTGAAGGCTGTAGGGCCATTGATGGGGCTTAGCTGGAGGACGACCGGGAGTCTGTGGGATTGGCTGGGTCTACAGAGTTCTTGACCCCCACTGTGCTGCAGGATGACCTGCACCAGTTCCTGGTAGATGTCTTTGGCTCCAAGTGGAAGGTACAGCTCACTCTCCCGTGGTGGTGGTGGGGACTTTAATCTTGTTCTCCAGGCCTCGAGGGCCTTAATGGGGGAAGGAAAGGGGACCAGGAAACAGGACATCACAGACTAGCAGTGGGCAAACAGCTTCCATGATGCCCTGATCTACTTTGGGATGGACTATGGGTTGCTGTGGGGGTGGATGGCACTCATGGCTGTGAGGATTCTCGGCCTTCAAATGATACCAACTACCATCAACTCACTTAACACCAGAGGCTGTAGGATGAGTCTTCACAGGTGCCTCTCTTTCCTTCGGGAAGGGGGGGGGGGGGCGGGGGAAAAAGAATACTCTGTGATCTTCCTGTAGGAGACTTTCACTGATCCAGCTGCTGAAGCCAGATGGCAGGTGGAGTCAGGGAATGGGGTGTACTTCAGCCACTTCACCACACTCTTGGATGGTGTAGCCACTGTTCTCCCTGGACCTACGGCCCGAGGGGCTGCTGAGGTCATGCTGGGATGCCTACTGGACCTCTGGGTCTGCGTGGAGGGGATTCTCAACCTGGTTAACATCTCTGTCCTGATGCTGTGCCCAGAGTGGGTGCGCTTCTATTGCCAGGCGTCTGACCTCCTCACCACTTAGAACCCCCGCCCAGGACCAGCCCCTTGCGAGGGTACAAACATCACCCAGGACATGTGGGACTTCCTTGTGACAAAGAAGTGCCGGCTACCATGGGTGTCCTCAGGGAGATTGTTGATCATCACTCCCTGTGGATGTCTGGCGCAACCACCTCCCAGACACCACCACCTTCACTTATGTCCATGTGGAAGACACATGGTTGTGCCACTCCTGGATGGACTGCATCTATCTTTTAATTTCACATCTTGCATGCCCACTCCTCGAGCATCATTATCCCATTCTCAGACCACATTCTGGTGGCCATCACGGCCTTGCTGACACCTGAGCCACTAGGGCTGACCTACTGGCATTTCAGTAACAGCCTGTTGGAGTAAGTGGGTTTTGCAGTGTCCTTCCAAGAGTTCTAGAGGGCCCGCAGAGGCATGTGGGAAAGGCCCATGCCCATCTCTTCTGCCGTGACTACACCCGGGGACCAGCCAGAGAAGGGATACAGCAATAGAGCAGCTGGAGTTGGATGTTTTGGAGCCAGAGAGGAGCCTGGATGCTTGCCCTGGGGATCTATCCCTCTGGAAAGAGCATCAGAAGAAGCTGGAGGAGCTCTGGGCCCTCAGCAGCCATCGGGTCTGGAGTAATTTCATTCGATCCTGCATCCATCTCCTTCAGGAGCTGCTTCTTCTACACCCTAAAGAAAAGGAGTGATGCCAAAACAGAATATCACCTGCCTCCTGAGGACAGCATCCCCACAAGGATCCAGGGAAAGGCCATGACCATCTATGCCCCCTGTTCTCCTTGGATCCAACCAATACCAATGCTTGCGGGGTCCTGTGGGATGAATGCCCTACATCAGTGCGGGTGACCAGAACCAGCTACAATAACTTCTCACTCTGGCAGAATTCTCAGAAGCCTTCCAATGAATCTCCAGGCATTGACCAGCTGACCTGGGAGTTCTATCATGCTTTCTGGGCTGTCTTTGGGCAGGACATCACCATCACCTGGGCTGAGTCCTTGAGGATAGGGGTGCTCCCCCATAATGTAGGCAGGCCATGCTTGCCCTGCTGCCTAAGAAGGTGTACCTCCTCGACCGAAGGACCTGGTGCCATCTTTTGCTCCTGAGCATGGACTACAAAGTTTTAATGAAAGCCATCTCGTTGCAGCTGGGGTCCATGCTGGTGGATGTGATCCACCCTGAGCAGACCTATGCCATCCCAGGCTGGACTGTCTTCAGTAACTTCTATCTGGTCTGGGATCTACTCCATCTAGCATGTAGGGATGGTCTGTCACTCATCCTCCTATCCCTGGACCAGGAGAAGGCATTTGACAGGTTGGATCACAGGTATCTCAAGGGCACTCTGTGGGCATTTATCTTTGGACCCCACTTTGTGGGGTTTCTCCAGGTGCTATAAGCCACGGTGGAATGTCTGATCAAGCTCAACTGGGCCTTGACTGAACTTGTCACCTTCTGTCAAGGGTACATCAGGCTTGTCTGTTGTCTGTCCAGCTCTAGACCATTGCTATCAAGCCCTTCCTCTGTCTTCTCTGCAAGAGGATGATAGGGTTGGTACTTTGGGAGCTGGATGGTCTGTGGTCCTATCAGTGTATGCGGACAATGAGCTCCTCATGGCCCAGGACCTGGGAGATCTGGCACAGGTGAAGGCTTGCAAAGCCATTTATTTGGCAGCCTCCTCCAGTTGGGTCAACTGGGTCAAGAACTCTTGCCTGATGGTCAGAGATGGGTGGCAGGTGGGCTACCTCTCACCTGTGCTCCATGCCATCCAGTGGGGCACAGGTCCACTGCTCTATCTGGCCATGTACCTTTCTGCCACCAATCCCTCCCCACTGGAAAATGCGATTGACCTAGAGGCCAGGATGTCTGACTGGTTGGGGAGATGAATGGGCCAGTTCCGGAGCCTTTCCCTTCAGGAGAGGGCACCAGTGATCAACCAATTAGTCCCATCCATGTTCTGGCATCGGTTCAACACCCTAAGCCCAAGGGACTCTGGCCAGTCTCCAGCAGAAGATTCTGAAGTTTTTCTAGCTGGTCTCTGTGGGTGATCTGAGCCTTCCCCTGGGAGAGGGTGGACAGGGCCTGCTCTGTGTCTGTAGCCAGGTTCACACCTTCTGCCTCTGCAGAGACTCCTTTACAGTGCAGATAGGCCAACGTGGAGCATGCTGGCACACGCCTTCCTCCGCTGCCTCTCAGTGCTCCAATATGACAGGCAGCTCTTTTATCTCCACCTGTGGTGTCTCCCCCAACACCTCTCTGACTGCTGGTCTTTTACCAGGACCTCCTCAGGACCTGGAAGCTAGTTTCAACAACCAGGTCCATAGCAGCCATCAAGGGGGAGGATCTCTTCATAGAACTCCGACTACATAACCCCCACCTCCATGTGCAGTGGTAGAGTTCCCCCATGATGTACCAGAGGTTGGTCTTGGCTGGCATCACCAGAATCGGAGACCTCCTGGACTATGATCAGAGGAACTGGGTGGACCTCATGGCACTTGACCAGCGCATGGGGCTGCCCACCCTGTGTGTCCCTTCATTTGCTCCAGGAGGTGAAGGCAACCTTGCCTCCCACATCTCTCACTTTTCTTGAGTGGGTCATGTGGGAGGGTGCTTCCTGTGGATACCTCATCTCTTGCCCTCTGGAACTCATCATTAGGTCCCTGCCCTGCAAGCCCCGCCAGCTTCCCCTGACAAGCAACCTAAGTCAACTGAAGAACATCCAGCCAGTTCACCGCCAAACTGCATCCCGAGACCATCTGTACATTCTTGTGCTTCATACCACCTACTCCCTTGTCCTCATGTCCCACCATAATACAAAGTGGTGGGACCTGCTACTACCTGAGGAGGGTGAGGAATCCCAGTGGGCGAACCTGCATTCCATTCTGGCTCCATGGCCGACCAAGGATATCAGTTGGCGGCTGATGTGGTTCACTTATCCCTTCTGTGGAGAGAGGGAGACACTTGCACATAACTACATAGGCTGCTTCAGACTGAAGCCCCTCTTTTGGCTCCTCCAGAACCTCTTACTGGGGTTCTGGCTGCAGTTCTCCCTGCACCTCCTTATTTACACACACCCCCATCTGTGGCCCCACAAAATTGCGAGAACTCCTCATCAACTTCCTCCGGGCACTGGCCAAGATGGCCATCCATCACGCCAGGAGGAGGAAGTTGGATAGGGGTGTGTATGCTCTTGTGGGGCCTATTTCCAATCCTTGTGAAGAAGTGCCTCTGAGCAGCATTCCTCTGAGCAGTGTTCACTGACTCCTTAGATGCCTTTGAGGACCAAAGAGCACTGCTGGGGGTTCTCTGCTCAGTATCCCCTTCCAGTTCCCTGATTTTTTTCCTTTTGACCTTCACTCCTGTCCCTGTTTTCCATTTGTTGTCCCTGGTATTTACTTGTGGCCTAGATTCAATGGCCCCTCCCCCTTGGAGTAGGGCTTTTAGCTTTGGGCAGGCTTAGGCCCTCCATCTCCTGGCAACCACAATAAGGTGCACACCTTCCAGCATCTGCAACAAATGGTGCAGGGATCACACAGACAACACCCTCCTTCCCTATACAACCTGATTTATCCCCAGAGCACGTAGGCCACATATTGAATGAGGAGACTAAAAAGAAATATTGAATAACTACTCATTCATGGAATGAGACACCGGTCCTGTGGGAAAAAAAATATGGATCATGTAGTTAAAGATTATATCATAATGCATACACATAATGGGGCAAATAAAGGCTGCATGGGCAACCTTAATTCTGGCATTTTGTAACTTTGGAGTGCTTGACTTTGCAACCATAACATTCTTTTAATGTAGTTCTGTGTAAAATGTAATTTCCTATTAAAAAAACCCTGAAAAACAAATTCCATTATGTGGAACTATATTGACCCCACAAATCGTGTCATCAACAGGGTTTGGACTGGTTTGATCTACAGCACAGACATCTACCACTTGAACTATTGAGAGCAGCAGTAGTCGGATTGTGCAAAGGGGGATGAAACACGTACATTACCAGTGAGTTACACAACTATTTGCCAGTAGTACAGGAATGTAGAGAATTGGGACTCCTGGGATCAATTCAAGGTTGTGGAGGGGCATGTGCTCTAGTGTTCATAGACACTTCTGCGCCCCTCCCTCCTGCCAACTTATGTCCCACTCCCCCGCTTCCTATCATCCTCCTCCCATCTGCACTTTTGTATCTCCCATAACTCTCCCCCTCCCCTCAATGAGCTCCTATCAAAAATTCCCCACTGGCTTCTGGATCCCACTGCTTCCCCTCCCCCCCTTCTGGCTATTGTCCCCCCCAACCCCGCTGCTTCTCCCCACTCTCTAGCTCCAGTAACCCCCTCTCCTTATGTCCCATCCTCATCCCCCCACATTCCTTAAGACATTGTATTCTGTGTCAGTCTGCTTCCTTCTTCCCCTCACTGCCTGGACACCAGCAGAAGCATTGAAAGCCCTAGAGAATCAGTCACACTGTTCTCAGTTCTGGTGCCTGGCACCACAGAGCAGCAATTGCAGGGAAATTTCTGTTCAGGCCCTACAGAGCATGCTCAATCACTCTGAAGACAGTGTATGCACAGTCCTGTCACATGCAGGAGCCAAGCAGAACTGGGGCATGCTCAGTGCTGACAAATCTTCACAGAATTTAGAAGTCAAACTCTACCAAATCTCTCCTCAGCATGTGCAAACAGAGAATTTAGCTATCAACCTTTAACAAAATTCTTCTGAGCATGAGGGTTACAAGGAATAGCTGGCATGGATTTGTCAAGAACAAATCATGACGAACCAACCTACTTTCCTTCTTTGACAAGGTTACTGGCCTAATGGATGGGGTAAGCAGTAGATGTGATATATCTTGACTTTAGTAAGGCTTTTGACACAGTCCCAAATAATGTTCTCATAACCAAACTAGGGAAATGTGGTCTAGATGAAATTACTATAAGTTGGGTGCACAACTGGTTGAAAGACCATATTCAAAGCGTAATTATTGATGGTTCGCTGTCAAATTGAGAGGGCGTATGTAGTGTTGTTTCACAGGGGTCAGTCCTGGGTCTATTATTGAATATTTTCATCAGTGTCTTGGATAATAGAGTCGGGAATACGCTTATCAAATTTGCAGATGATACCAAGCTGGGAGGAATTGCAAACACTTTGGAGCCAGGAGTACAATTCAAAATGATCTTCAGAATTGGAGAACTAGTCTGAATTCAACAAGATGAAATTTAGTAAAGACAAGTGCAAAGAACTTCATTTAAGAAGGAAAAGTCAAATGGACAGCTACAAAGTAGGGAATAACTGGCTAGGTAGTAGTAATGCTGAAAAAGATCTGGGGGTTATAGTGGATCACAAGTTGAACATGAGTCAACAATGTGATGCAGGTACAAAAAAGGCAAATATTCTGGGGTGTATTAACAGGAGTGTCATATGGAAGACCTGGGAGGTAATTGTCCCATTCTACTCCGCACTGGTGAGGCCTTAGCTGGAGTACTATGTCCTATTCTGGGCATCACACTTTAGGAAAGATGTGGAGAAATTGGAGAGTGTCCAGAGGAGAGCAACAAAAAATGATGAAAATTTAGAAAACCTGACCTATGAGGAAAAGTTTAAAAAAAAAAAACTGGGCTTGTTTAACCTTCAGAAAAGAAGACTGAAGGAGAACAGTCTTCAAATATGTAAGGACGGTTCTAAAGAGGACTGTGATCAATTGTTCTCCATATCCACTGAAGGCTGGACAATAAGTAATGGGCTTAATTTGCAGCAAGAGAGATTCAAGTTAGATATTAGGAAAAGCTTTCTAATTATAAAGGCAGATAAGTTCTAGAATAGGCTTCTAAGGGAGGTTGTGGAAGCCGCACCCTGGGAGGTTTTTAAAAAACACAGGTTGGATAAACATCTGTCAGGGATGGTCTAGGTCGGGGTAGTCAATTATTTTTTGGCAAGGTCCAAATTTCTTGGTCAAAGTATAGTCAAGATCCAGTCTTCAGAGAAAATAATTAAAAAAATAATAATTATAAGTAAATAAATAGATTTTAGGTTCCGTTCAAAAGCGCCTGGTGGTTTAGATTGGACCAGTGATCCGCCTATTGACTACCCCAGTCTAGGTTAATTTGGTCCTGCCACAGTACAAGGGACTGGACTTGGTGACCTCTCAAAGTCCTTTCCAGCCCTATATTTCTACAAGTCTATGATTCTATGTGCAAACAGATTTTTTCAATGGCTCGTAACTTGGCCAAAAGTTGAATGTTTTTTGTTTGTTTGTTTTCATGCGAGAAGAAAAAGCACATCCCTGACACCAGGGTGACCCCCTTCAAACCTCAAATCCCAGCTCCAAAGCTTGGAGGCACTAGAGTGTCTGAAAAAATTCTTATCACTTTGTTAAAATGGGGAAAAAATGAATTTTTCCCCTAATCTCATTCTCTGAAATGGCTGAACTGTTTTTACTAAAACAAAAACAAAACACAACAAAACAAACAACGTTCAGCCAGGGGCAGAAAAGCATCATGGAAAATTTCTTATCGTGGGAAACATTGAGCGACCCTAACTATAGTCCCCATTACCAACTACCTATAATAAAAGTCATCTGAACTGACCACTGACATAGGATTAGCTGTTCATTCTCATTGAATGTATAGTGAGGTTTCAACAAGATGGGTTTTGCCAAAGGACATGTTAAAGAATGATCAAAATAGTTTGACGTAGAAGCAGAAGAAATTCTTAAGTACAACCACTATAATGATTTTTAAAATCACTTTTAGTTTTAATAATCTAGGTATTATTAAGTAAATGATTAAATAATTTGAAATGCTGTGTATAATATTTGTAGCCAAACCCAGCAACCGCCTTCATCAGCACTGGTTTGATTTCAACAGCTTTCCTGGTATGGGCATTGTGACGGGGTGCGACTCACCATTGCGGTGCCTCCTGCTGGCTGTCCTGGGAATTAGCTCTACACCCTCTTCTGGTGGTGTCTCACCTGCTGTCACCTCTATTCCTGGACCTGTGGTGGTCCAAGGACACAGCCCTCTGGCTGTGCTGCACTCTATGGTCCCCCCTTCAGGGGAATGTACCGCAGTCCAATGGTCTAGCCACTTCCTCAGTGGCAAGTGGGGTGGGGGGGGGACCCAGGCCCACCCACCAATGTTCCCTCTAATTTTTTATATCCATGTACAGAATGAATTTTATTATGTGCATCAATATGGAGGTGATGTGTGGCAGGGGTGAGGCTGAGGAGTTCAGAGCGTGGGAGGGGGCTCAGGGCTGGGGCAGAGCGTTGAGGTGCGGAGGGGTGATGGCTCCAGCTAGGGTTGTGGGCTGTGATGTGGGGCTGCAGATGAGGAGTTGGGGGTGCAGGCTGCCCCAGGGCTGAGGCCAGAGGACTCCCCCCAGCCCTCTCATTGCTGGCAGCAGCGAGCTCCAGGGGAGGGGCCCCTCTCCCCATGCCGGCAGCAGCGAGCTCTGGGGCCGGGGGAGAGGCCCGTGGCTGAGGCCCGTGGCAGCCCTGCACGCCCCAACTCACTCCCCTTGCCAGTCCCCACCCACCCTCTACCTCTCTCCACTCCAGGCCCCTGTGGCTGCGCGGCCCTTTATAGCCCGCTGCATGGCTGTGCAGCTTAGAGGGAACTTAGTCACCCACTATTCTGGTCCCATCCAGTCCTATAGATGGCAGCCATGTGCTGCGTCTCCTCAAACCTCTCAGTCTACTTCCTTGGGCCACTTCCCCACAGCCCCAGCACCATCTCTGCCCTTATCTCAGGGCCTCAGCATGCCAGCAGTCAGCTGGGAGCTTGCTCTCATTCCCTTTATCCTGCTTAGCACTACTCTGTCCAAGGTGCTAGCTTTCTTCCTCCTGCAAGGCAGGCAGGCAGCCTTCCTTCCTCAAGCTCCAGGGAGCAACTGCCTCTGCTCTGCCCTACAGTTCTCTTTATATTGGCCTGCCCAGCCTGGATAGGCTGCTCCTCGCAGCCTCTCTCCTATTAGCTGCTTTTCTCACAGCCTCCTTAGGCCTCCATTAACCCTTTATAGGCCAGGCATATTGTTAGGATGGAACCCCAACAAATTACGAAGTGTGTTTACCATGGAATATCACTACAGGGTTGGTCAGTGCTGCAATAAGATAACCAGTGACAGACAGACTGAACATCCAGACTGTTTTAAGGACCCACTTAGAGCTTGCTCTCGGCGGTGCTCCATCTGTAAGGAGGCTACATTCCTTTGGGATTAATCCTGATGATGACATATATGATGTTGAACCTGATAGTACTCCCTTTAAAATGTTTTCACTATGCATGCTACTTAATATTCTGTCATTTTAAATTAAGGATACATTTGTAAATTGTTTATAACATTTATTATCCTTTTATAAGCACGTTATGGACATGAGCAGTATGTTACACATGGTTATATGCACATTTGCCTAAGATCGTACAGTTGGTCATTAGCCATGGTTACATGGAAGCTATTAACCTGTTGGTTATTACAATTGATTAACCGTTTATTAAAACATTTATTAATTATTAATCTTTATAAACTATTGATAATGTACCCTTAACATACAGCCTGACTAAATATTCTCCAAAGCTCTACTATATGTTCAAGAAAACTGGCAGCAATTCCTTCCTCTTCCTCCCCCCTCCCCCCCCCAAGGTCTTGATTAAACAGGGGGAGGTAACATCAGGAAAAGAGTGAATTCCAGATGTTCTTGCCATCAGTGACCAGTTCCACTAAAAAACATGAACATTTAATAATAAATTGCAGTCAGATACCCATGGCCCCACCAGGTGCAGTCATAATACTGGCAAAGAAAATATAAAGTATAACTAGCATTAGTTAATATGAATAGAAAATGAATTAATGATGATCTCCCTTGAAAAAGCACTGGCCCTTTCAAGATGCATGGATACATCTGCAAGAAATTAAGACAGCAAGTGCTGCATGCAGCACTCCTGATAAAAGTCTGGTTTTGCACATTTGTTACAAACTTTACAAATGTTATTAATTCTCTGCCTACTTCAATACTTAGTCCTATTTATCATAAATTACTGAAATGAAGGCAAGAAAAAAACCTACTGATTTATTAAGGATCCTGTGGTATAAAACTATATTATATTAGCATAATACTAACTAGATTAGTAGAGCATACTATGTAGATAATTTCTCTAACTGTTTAACATATTACCTTTTCATAAAACATGGCATCCTTCAGGAAAAAAATATCTATTTTACATTTATCTTGTCATTGTAATTACTTATAAGAGCATTTTAAGTATGTTTCATTCAATTCCTGTTTCTTCACACGTGTGTGCTCAAGTATACATCAATTTTAGATCAATGGAAATGCAATAAGCGACACCTATCCATATGATCTAGGCGACAGCTAGTGCAGCTGAACTGACCCCGAGGGAGAAGTAAGATACACCAGGAAAAGGGCTGGCACTACCTATTCTCCTCCCCCGCCCCATTAAGCAAGGAGAAAAACAGGGACAAAATTGTGACTGAGCCACGGTTCAAAACCTACTCTGCTCGCTCCCCATTATTCAGGGCAGATGGTAGTCTTAGTGAGCTGTGTCTTTGACTTTGCAGACTTTCCACTACTAAAACATACCTGATTAGATAACCTCCTGGCGTTTGTGTGCACTCAGGTGCAGCAGTCCACCCACGCCGATCACAATGCAGGATGTGGGGGCCTAAGGGGCTTGTCTAAATGGGGAGTTAGTTTGCAGCAGGATAGGGTGTAACATTTACAGCGCGCTAGCCTGCCTCACCTCAAAGGTCTTGTGGATCCTGCTACCGCAAACTGAAAGTTCCATAGTGCGCTTTGATCTACTGTGGTTTGAACAGCAGTCGATCAACGCTCACTGTGAAACGTTTAGTGCATGGCAGCATGGTCCACAAACACATGTATGGGGTAGATTTACATCACCACTTGCTGCTCACTAGCTCTCAATTTAGCCAAGCTCCAAATCTTGACACTGCTGTCGTGCAGCATTCCACTATGATACTTCGTTGTACCATAAAGTAGAGCAACTTTAAATGCTGAGGTTTCTTTTAATCAACGTCATACAGTGTCTGGGCCCACGTGACCCTGCATTTCTTGAATATCCAGCATTTCTATTGGCTTTAGGGATACAATGCTACCACGTTGCTTATTTCCTAATGGGATTTAGGCCTAGAACTGACAAACACTTAAAACATTCTTAACTTTACACAAGAATAATCCACTGAACTCTTTGTAACTACTCACATGGCATGTACAATGTTAAACATATCTAAGTGTTTGCAGAATCTGGACCTTAATTATTACACTATTATTAATAAAAGTGATACAATTTGCATTTAAAAACCAAGTAAAATATGTATTGGATTTTTTTTAATAGGGGGAAAAGTGAGCATAAAAGTTTATAAATCATAAGGACACACTCAAGAATCACATCATTAAAAACTGTGTAACATGAGCCACAATGGAAAATATGAGAGAATATAATATTAAATCAACCAGCAATACTTCATAATCACTACAACCCAAACTACCAGCAAAGTTCATCTATAATTTAATGACAAAGATAGCCCTATATTTCATTGAGCTAGATTAGCATATCTTAATAGATTTATGTACAGGGCCTTGAGCCAACACAGAAACATTTGGAAGATGAAACTGAAGAAAACAATCTCAACATTTCCATGTGTACCTTTAGTAATTGCTACAAATATCTGGATTAAGACATTAACCTCAAATAGTGTTCAGCAGCTGCTCAACTACCAACTGAGAATCTCCACAGCACTTGAGAGAATACTAGGAGAGAGCTTAGGGAAGGGGTGGGGAACCTTTTTTCTATCTTGGGCCCTTGACCCAGAATAAACATCAATCGTGGGCCACACACAAGTAAAAAGCAACTTAATTTAGGGTGTTATTATTATTATTCTTTTTAAGAGAGAGAAATATAAAACGTTCAACTCACCCGCCTGGAGGTGCGCGGAGGTTCGGGGCTTCCCCCCGCAGCGGGGCGAGCTGGCACTCATGGCTCCAGCCCCAAGGGGTGGCGCCAAGGCTCGGGGCTTCCCGCCTATGGTGGGGCAAGCCAGTGCTTGCGGCTCCAGCCTGGGTTGGAAGCGCAGAGACTTGCTGTGGGCCGGATGAAATGAAGCAATGGGCTGGATCGGGCCCATGTGCCATAGGTTCCCCAGCCCTAGCTTAGGGAGACCACCCAGCCATCAACCCAGGTAGAACATGTGTTGTACTCAGCAGCAAGCACTGCTCCAGGTGTATGCTGCTATTGATTAATGCACCAGCAAAGGGGACTTGAGAATCTGTACTCCTGGCCTGCCTGGACGACTGCTTTCCCCAGCATGTTTCTTATGGCAGAGGACACATCAGCGTTATCTCTGCTTTTCCGTGCTCCCGTGGGAAGCATTTGCCCCACAGTTTGTAGATACTGAAAGTCATCCCCCACAGCCAGATGCTGCTCCTTTGGTTGTTGCAGCCTATAGCCCAATCAGATACAACTGATTCTCCTGCTTTAAAAATACTAACTCACTAGCAATCCTGTGCACTTTACACATCCTGCCTTAAGTGTTGCCCTCAGGTGGGCAGCATCACACTAAATCATCTGCACAATTCATGAAGCAAGAGCCTCTGGTTTGCCTATTTCAAATGGGGAAATACCTCAAGAAAATAATAAGAAAATAGAAATGATAGCTAAGGCCCTGTACACACATACCATCATCCAGACAGGCAGAGGAAAAATACATTGGACTTTGGCATCACTTGTATAGCTTGTCATAGCAATAAAGTGTTATTGAATGGCACTGAAATTGTGATAGAGTCATTCAGGGCTATTTACATCAACTGCAGCTGTTGGGAAGAGAGCCCTTTAATTTATACTGAGGCTGAGGTTAGCTTTGCCTTGGGGTTTGTATAGCTGTAGAGAGTCTGGGCCAGTGTTTGATTCTAGGGACACTGATGCTCTCTGTTTAATAAGTGGGTGGAAGAGCAGACCATGGAGGTTTCTGGTGAGCCATGGCATGTCTGAAATTCCCTACTGCTGATATAGGCTGCTTCAAGATAGCTGCTTCTGATGAGCTTCTTATAAACAGGTCAGGATTGTTGCTCTAGGTTTGTATTCACCTATGGGGAGGCTCCCTTGGGAGAAAAATATAGCTCCTACAGCAGCTGCACCATACCTGCAGCTATGAGTTCACTAAGAGCTCAGCCCTTATACGGGGCCTAGAATCACCCCTCAGAGCAATGAAGCTATAAATAAGGTCACTGATGCTGGAGAAGAATGAGCATCCAAGAGGAAGCAGCGTTCCCAGCTACTGTCTCTAGCACTAGGATTATCACAGGCACCAATAGTAAATGTTTGTGTGAGTCTTTATTTATTGCTTTAATTCCTGTTCCTCTGTCTGTTCATACCAATAAATCATTCTGCACTGAAGAGGTTGAGTTTGAGTCTCTGCTCCTCCCCCTACCATTTGTAACATCTCCACGGCCACAATTTCCATATTCAGAGCCCAGATGAAGGCTTGGCTGCTAAATCCCTGTTTCTAACCACTGCTTCCTTAAACATCTGTTCCCAAAAAGTGCGCTCATCAATGCTCCATTGCAACTGATAATTCCAGGTCCCAATTTTCCCCTCATGCTGTAACTACTATTTTTCCTTCCACTAGATATACATTTTGGGTAACATGTTGGATACACCTGTGGCTATGTCTTCACTGCAGGATCACCCCTGGGGTCTTACCTGGGGTTTAGCCCACGCCCTTCTCACCCAAAACCCTTTACGCCTGGGTTTATATGTGGCTTCGATTCTGGGATTGCTTGCCTGGCTGGAGCTATAGGTTAGGTGACATAGGAGCCTAAATCCTATTTTCAAAAGCATTTAAGTGCAATGTTACCTGCCAAGGGGAGCAAGGAGACCTGCACCAAAGGTGAAATCAATGGAAAAGCTCCTGCTGATTTCAGTGGGATCAGGATTTCACCCACAATCAAACACAGGATAAGCCATGCTGGATCAGATTACTGGTACAGTAAGCCTGGCTTCCTGTTTCCGGCATTGGCCTATACCTCTACCCTCTGATGATGGCAAGGGAAGAAGGACTCCTGCTCATCTTGAATATAGTCTATGCAGGGTTGTTCATGAATGAAAGAAATTCCTTCCTGTTCCCCATAGTGATCAGCTTATGAGCAGGAGCATGAGATTTAATTACCCTTACTACTGTAGCTTGCACTGCTACAAAATTGGTAATTTGGTGGTCAAGAAATTACCCATTGGTTTGTCAATCCTGCCATAGCATCTAACTCAATGACCCCCCTGCAGCGTGAATTCCACAGACGCAGAACCCAAATGCCAGCCCTTGAAACTGACAAATACGTCCCCATATGTAAAACAGAAACGCACCAGTTACTCGCACAGGAGAATGGAAAAGCCAGTTTATCTAAATTATGTAAACCAAACGTTGAGAGAAGGTTTAAAGCCTCAGCAGTTATTTTTAACAAGTAAAATATAAACTGCAACACAGCTTTAAAATCTGCCTTTGAATTATCTGCCTTTGTACGATAAGCAGCCGAGCTATTTTAAGAGCTGATCCTGAGAAGGAGCTGCGTGTCCGCTGCTCCCATTGAACACAGCAGAGTTGTGGGTGCTCAGTCCCTCTCAGGATTAGGCCCTGCAAGCCTCGGCCTCCTAATTCTCTAGTGTGCTCTTATTATTCTACATGAGAGAGACTTGAATCATTGTGGAAGAGTTGAATGTGAAGTTAATTTGTATTTAACTTCTGCTCACTAAGAAGAGGGAGATGATTGCCTTTACTGCCATTTTATCTCACTTATTTGCATTAGAGATGAGTTGGAACCAGAACACAGGAGCAACACCCACTGATCTTTGAGGACCTTTTACCTCTGGTTTACAGCTGTTACTAAGGTATCCCTGTATCAATGGACAAGTCAGTAAAAAGGGAGATAGATGTGATCCAGTGGATAGAACCTTTGTCTTAAGATTTAGAGACCTGGATTCTATTCCTAGCTCTGGCCCTAGCCTAAAAGATGGCCTTGAATAAGCCCCTTTGCCTCAATTTCCCCTCTGTAACACATAAGATGAATGACGCTTACCTCCTTTGTAAAATACTTTGGGATTGATAGAGGAAAATTACATAAAAACTAGATATTGTTTACAGCCCAGGAAAGAAGGTGGTTGTAGCAGCCTTAACACTGTTTTATTGTTAGGCTAGAGAGGGCAGGCAAAAGCTAGTTCCCTCACTATTCCACATTTCTAGAACTTGACGAGGCACAGATGAATGCTTGTGAACAGTGCTGAACGAAACAGGTGAAAAAACAAACATCCAGAAACTTTGGGTTACATTTCTTAGTTCATTTTGTAAGAGTTTTTTCTTTTCTTTTAACCCCTGGAATGTTGACCTTTGCAAAACGTGGAGGGACTGGATTATTCATAGCTGAGTGGGTGAAATCTCAAAAGCCCTTTTTTCATGTGTGCAAAAAATTCACCCTGGACACAGGAGGAGGAGGATGACAACCATGGTGTAGTTTTCCTGCCTACACCAAAGCCAGGCGGTCTTCTAGTGGAGTAAGTACAGGGCTGCGAGATTGTGAGTTCAACCCTACCACTGACTGACCTTCATGTCTTGCACCTTAGAAAAACAAACACTCTTAGCAGGTGTCATTATCTTCATTTAACAGTGGGGAAAAACAGAGACTAAGAGAAGGTAAGTGACTTGCCAAATGTCACAAACAATTCAACAGAGGGTCCTGTGGCACCTTAGAGACTAACAGAAATATTGGGAGCATAAGCTTTCGTGACAAACAATTCAGTGGCTCCGTTTGTAAGGAAAGGTTGTGTTCTGGATATTCTTAAATTGGACACAGCTAAAACCTAAGGGGCCACATTCCTCCCTGGTCTAACTCCATCAGATCTACACCAGACAGGAATTTGGCCCAAGATATCTAATATGCAGCAAATCAAGTCATATGATTTAGCATAGAAGGACTACAGGCCAGATTTACAAACGTTTACTATCAGATGCTGTACTTACTACTGTGAGTAGTCCCATTAGGAATGATCTTGTGAACACTTATGACTAACTTTACTAACATGAGTTAGCCCCAGTGTCCACCCTTTGATTACAAGGTCACATGTTTATTTTCAGGGACTACTCCTGGTAGTAAACACTGCTCCTGGTAGTAAGTAGTCGTAGGATCAGGTTCTATGAAAGTAAGCCCTTACTGCAACACGCCTTCTTTTTCTTTAATTGGATAGTTGTGGTCCCTAGCCAGATTGAAAGGAAAAAAAGTGTAGACAACACCACTGGATGCTAGAGCTTTGTTATTACATAGGGTCTGATTTTCAGAGGTACTGAGAACCTACAGCTGCCACGTCAATGGTCCTGTAAATCAGAACCTTAGTGTGCCCAAACTTGAATACAGCTTGAAATTCCTTATCTAGCAACACATGGAGTGATTGTAACTGTTCTCCTTAAGGTCTGGTTCCTGGTCCTACTGAAGGCAATGATCAGACTCCCATTTGACTTCATTCGATGCAAGCTCAATCCAGAGAACTAAAGTTTACTGCTTTCGCCCTGGCATACATTTAAATTCATTAAAGTCTCTGGACTGAGTTTCTTTTAAGGCAGAAACCCTTTCTATAGTTTCCATTTCTGGCCGGTGCAGACATTCACGGCATTTCCTCCCTCGTGGTTCTCCCACTTGGGTTAGGCGTTTAGTCACAGTTCCCACTACCAGCCCATGAACCAGCCCCTCGCACATTTCCTTGCACACCACGCCTTGTTCCGCTCAAGCCAGCATCTTGGTTTCATTTGATCGTGTAGGCACGGTTCCGATGCTACACATTTAGAAAGGGGGAGTCTCCATTTCACCTGCCCCGGTGCTGTAGATTAAACACCTCATGCTCACAACCTTTCACACACCCCTTATCCTTCAATGCTGGTCCCGCTGCCTGCCCAGCTGTCTCGCTGCAGCCCATTCCGCGTCCTAGCGCCGGAGCACCTGCAGGGGGCGCCAGAGAGCTTTCCTGCGACTGCCGTAGCCGGTAGGAGAAGGCAGCCGCGGAGAGCTGGTCCTGGGGCTGTGTGAAGTCTCCGCATTCTGCGGCAGAGGGACTAGACCGGGGGAGAAAGGAGACTACGGGCAACCCACGATGGCTGAGGTCGGCTTCCTTCTCTGATCACACAGCTAGGTGAGCCGGCCGGCAACAAAGACCAGGGCTGAATTCCCGTCCTCCCAAGTCACCCTCGTGCTGCTTTACTGGTGTGGAGAGGTGAGTTTGATGCACGAAGAGGCATCTGGCTGAATAGGGCTAGAGCGCACATAGCCAGGGGCTACTGCAGCAAGAGAGGGACCCTGGCGAAGCCAGCCGCTATCTTTGTGCTTTGCCAAGAGCAACAAACAAGCTCCTTAATTGTTACCGGGTTATCGCTTCGGCGATGCCCCAAATCGGGCAGAGCTAGAACAGGATGGGCTTCCTGGGATCATCTCCGGATTCTGCATGGGAAGATATTAGGGGAGACACCTCTACTTCTGGGGATCCCTCCTGGCTGTTAATTGTAACAAGAGTAGCAAGGTGGCAAGCACATTGTGAGCTTGTCTATCTGCCCAGCAGTGGGGGAGGATTCCTTCAGCCCTTTCATCAGGAAAGCAAAATATTACCTGTTGCACTGTATTATTTAATCAGTGACAGCAGTGGGTTTGGAGCAGCGATCTGTAATTATTTCAGGGACTGTCTTGATGTGCTCATCACATATGGGAAGCCAAACATTTACAAGCTGAAGGTGAGAAAACTAGAGAGAACCAAAAAGTATCCCTTAGATCACACTGTTGCTCTATATGCCTCTCAGCTCTTTTGCTATGATAACGACACTGAGGCAGAGACCTACGGAAAATCGGAAGAGAAATTAATGTGTGAACTAGTATTTGTTTATTAAAGTGGGGATGGCAGTTGTGTGGTTGACTTAAACCAAATATACCTTTTTATTTTAATGCATGGGCCTGATTGAGAAGGGAATCTTTGCTCATAGTTTTTTTAAGACGTTCTTGGTGACAAACCGGCATTCATACTTTTTTCAATGACATTTGAGTATGAAAATGAATATTGGATTTCTTTTGGAGCCAGAGTACACCCAGTAGTATGTCAATCTTTACTTAGAGAGAGTATGTTTTATAGCAACACGTTGTCTTGTTTTCTCTTTTGCTCTGATATAGAAATATGGGGTTCAGATTCTCAACTCAGTTGCTGCAGTGTAAATAAGGAACAAATCAAGCTGATGGAGTTACTCCAGATATAGACCAGATTGGCATCTAGCCCAGGTGTTTTAGAGGAAGGTGGCATGTAAATATAGAAAAGGGACACTTGCAACCCTCTAATTTACAGTGTGCATTTATGGTCATCCAGAAATAAGCATCCATCTCTTTAAACAGTAAGGGTCAGATTCTCAGTGTAAATTGACATAGCTCCATTGACTTCAGAGCTACTCCAGTTCACACCAGGTGAGAATCTGGCCCAAGCTGCAAGACGGTTTTTAGGGTTGTCAGCAGTTATGTGTATTAGAAACCCCAAGAGCCATTAAAACTAGGGATTATATAGTACAGATTGATTTAAGTACTTTCTTCTGCCAGCATACTATAGCATTTTTCATTTCCTATCTAAAGCTGAAAGTGAGAGTAATGTATTGGCTGCATCACATTTATGCCTTTCTTCCATGAGCGGAACTGGAGTAAGAAAAGCAAATCTTGCTACAGATGATTTTACATGACTCGCTTTTCACAAAGCATGCCACTGTGACTTTATTAGGTTAGAAATTGGAAGGCAAATGTATGCATTTTTTGGAGTTAAAGTCCTGTCTCTCTTCTGGTAGATGAAACAATTCATAAAAGCTTTTGCCTTTCTAAATGCTTGCACGGGATGAATATGATTTGCCGTTTACTCCTCTGCAAAATAAACCAGGAGAATGAGATTTCAAAAATATATTCATATCCTTCTCTAAATAAAGTACATTGGACAAAATTTGTGCAACATATTGTATTCTGGAGAAAATTTAATAAAACATTATTTTATTTCACAAAGTTGCTTGAAATGTGTTATTGCTTTAGTGTGGGTAATGCTAATGTAGCAATTAATATATCTGATATTTATGATTAAAATAATCTTATGTCTTTCTATAGAAATATTGGCAAACCTTTCTAACAGAGATTGGTATTTTTTGTGAAACATGCTGTGTACAGAAGTAAAATTATACTATGGTGTAATTGGTGAGATGAATTATCCACACTAAATGGTAGTATTGGTACAATACTAATCATCTATAGTGCCTTCGTCCATAGATCTCAAAGCACTTTACAGAGGAAAGTAAATTTAGTTATCCTTAAATTCACAGATGGGAAAATTGAGGCAGAGAGCAAGGTGACATAACACGCTGAAAGTCATACAGCAGGGCAATAGAGGTAGTAGGAACATTCTTATGTGGTCTTTAAAAATATATAAAGAGAAACTTCAGTGTCCCTTTCTAGCCTATGCTTTTCTGAATATTTACGTCTGAGCTGAGTCATCTTACACAAAGAACATCAAGGAACTTTGTGTAAAGGTTCTGTTTACTGGAATGGGCAAAGTGCAAATATTTAGAACTGTTGAAGACTTTTAATAACTGCTGCTGAGTAATTGGGGCTTTGAAATAATTGAGGGTTTGGGAAAGGGAGTTCAACTATCTGCAAATAGATTAATGAATACTTATGGTTTTTAAATATATTCTGTAAAATAAAATTCATTAAAGTTAGTTTGGCCAAAAGTAGTAACTTAATATAAACTATCCCAGCTGGCTTAAAAAAAAAGTAAGAGGGAACCTTATATGGCATTATGAGCTGAGCGCTGAAGATTATTGAATAAGAACCTTTGTTCAACAAAGTGTAATGGGGCATGTCTCAACAGCTGAGCTAGAAAACGAATGTGATATATATTCTACATGAATGGTGACAAACACCAAAGGTGTCAGTATTGTTACCTCCGTGTTTGAGGATATTAGCATATGGTTTAAATAAAGAAATATTTAGGAAGAGACTTTCTGCCTACTCACTGTATTACACCGCTTTAAGGTTCTGTGCAGAAGTCACAATGACGTGGTGAAGCTGAAGACGGGACCTGGGAACCTTCCGTCTGCTCAATTTTGGGTAATCCAGTGAATTCTCCAGCGTTCCATTTTCCCACCATGGCTAAAAGTGCAGAAGTGAAGCTGGCGATCTTTGGTCGAGCTGGCGTGGGGAAGTCAGGTATGTTTGTTGTCTGTTTTTCTTCTGTCTTTGATCAGGTGGCTTTTTCCTCACTCTGTCCAGTGTTCTCAAAATGAGCCTTTGTGTATGCAAAAAACTGCTGGGCCTTCCTCTGATTTTATCTATATCAGCGTGAATCATGCAGAGCGTCAGAGAAGCCAGTGGGGTGATGTGGGTGTAAAGCTGGTGTCAGAGAGATCAGCATCAGGCCCCTAATTTTTAATTTAGCTTTCCACGCCATTTTTCATGCTCTAGGCTCTGCAAATAAAAGGAATAGTATAACAATGGAAGTGGGATCAGGCCTACTGTTTGAAGTCAATGCCAAGACTCCTATTGATTTCTGTGGAGATAGAGATGGACTAGCATTGTTTAATTTGTCCCTACATAGCTTGCTTATTATCTTTTAATTCCCTATACAAAAGGAGGTCAGAGCCCAGGTAGAATAATGCACTTGTCCTGAGCAGTATTGAGTGCTGCAGTGCCTATTGAGTCCAGTGGGGATTTCTGATGCTTAGCAACTCACAGGATCACACCCTAGGAAAGTACACTGGAAGCGATGTGGAGCTAACAACCAGTTGTGTGATATCCCAGCAGTTTTCACAGGATTCTAGAGAGAAGTGGAAGGACCAAATCAGATCAGGGTGACTTTTTGGATGACCCAGTTTTGCCCTGTTTTGAGGAGGATAAAGCAACAACTGACTTTATTCACAACATCACCATTTTGGCCTCCTGCAGGGTGGAGAGGAAACAGCTGGCGTCTGTTTTACATAGAATATCCCTCCTTGTTGCTTCCACTTAAAATTAGCTTTGAATGAGCAAGTTAAAAAAAATTAGGCTCAGGGGAGTCACAGAACTCCCACCCACTTCAGCGCCCAGGGAATGACTGAGCCCTTTAGTGAGCTGCTGGCCAAATTCACCTGCCAACTCCATTGGTGTGCCCAGTGAAACAAACCCCCATCAGCAAGTGACAATCTCAGTAGAAAACAAAAGTTTAGACACACGCACCCCTTTTCTACTGATCTATTCATTCCAGGCTCGATTTTCTCACTATTGTCTGGGATTTTGACATCAGAAGGTTTACATAAGATGCACCATTTGTACTTAGAGCAGTACAATGGTGCATTTGTAGAAACAAGTACTGACTGGTAAGTGATATGAGGTACACAAGCTACCTTGAGTAGTGCTGTAGTCTTGCAGTTACTTGACGACTTTAAGGCCACCTTAATATACACTTCAGACAATAGGACCAGAAGGCAAGGCCTAATTTACCTCCTGTGGCAGTTTGGGACCTTGCAAAATATAAAACTGGCCTCCACAGGTACCATGTATTGTAGCTGTTTGTTTGAAGTGTGAGCAACATGAAGTTACAGTGTGTGCTTTTAAGAACATAGGGCTAGATACTCAGCTGTTGAAAATCAGTGCAGTTCCATTGAAGTGTATTTTAGTTGATAGCAACTGAGGATCAGGCCCATAAACATTATTATTGTTTAGTTAATTTGGACCCAAGTGTGTTTATTCAGAAAATATTGTACCAGGAAAATATCAGTGAAATAGCTCACTTCCATCAGCCTACAAAGGAAGAGTGTACATGGGACAGAGGACATTATAGTGATCATATCACAAAGGAAATACAAATTGAATCATATCTACTTACATAACGTATTTAAAAGGGTGCTCTTAAGATTAAAAACAAAGATTTAAATTGCCTTATCTGTGTTATAATGCCACAGACTGTTAACTGGAAGTGCCGTAATGAATCTGCCTTTACTTTGTACCATTTATCCTATTTAAGGTTTGGAAGTCAGTTTGGACAGTGAAATAAGGCCAGTTAGTTTCACTTTTTGTTTGTAGTCAAACTCTGTTTATGGTTGTGGTTGCCTAGCACAATGCTTTGGTTGGATTCAGAATAATGAAGGAGAATCTCCCTCCCAAGTGTCCCCTATCCCAAAAAGTTTTTTCAGCAAAATTAACCTCCCTCCACACACACAAAATATTTCTCTTCATATGAGGTTTCGTAACTTTTATTTAAAAAAAAGAGACTTTAAAAGTTCAGTCAAAAGTAATCAGCAGTGTCCTTCGTAAGAACATCGAGCATGCGAGCGGTACAGTTTTCACATTTGGTCTTCCCTTTATGGCCTTCACTACACTAAGGTTTTCTGGCAATTATTCCCCACTGTGATAATATCAGGACAGTAGCAATACTGAGACTGTTATTGTGGATCATCTATGAGCAGGATGAGACAAAATAGTCCCCAGAGAGCAAACTGTTGTGGACAGAGAGGCCCAGTGTTAGGCTGTAATAGATGCTGCCTCTAAATGGCTTTTTTGTGAGAGAGATGTAGATTCTTGAGAGTGTCCATATAATTTTCCATAAAGATATGTGTCCAGTTTATGATATGTAGTGTGTGAAATCCTGGTTTCTCTGAATGTACAGTACTAGACTTGACTAAGCCAGACAGCTGGAAGTTAAGCCAAGTTCTAAAAGCCAGAACATGACTCAAGACACTGGAGAGGACTAGATGCATATGAAGAAGGAAATACATGTGGCAATAAATAAGACTGTTTTGATTACCAGAGAGTCATTCCAAAATAAGGTCACTGTCTTTCTCTCTTTTTTGGCTCATCCTCATTTAACGAGACAGGGCAAGACATTAGATTCTAGTCTGGCTTAAGCCTTTATTGGCTTCCCTCCCTAAAAGCAGAACATTTGTGAAGTTACAGAAGCATATTGTAATGTCCAAGAAAGATTCCCCTCCCAATTCTTGATCAGGGTTTGGGAATGATCGAAGCTGAGGTAGCCATAAAGAATTTTTTGCAAAAGAAATAGTGTGTGCTGGGACAGGATGCTTTGGGAATTTTAGTCTTCCATCATGCAACAGTGAAGCCAATGGGAGTTTTACCATTTTTGTTACTGGCAGTAGGATCAGGGCTTTAGTCTGATCTACGTAGTAGTCCACTTAATAGGATGTGTTCAGTAAGACTTCCTATTCTTTCCTTCAGTATATTAATTCAAGGCTCTCAGAAAGGTGGGATGGAGCATGAGTGGTGAAGTCTGAAAGAGCTAAAGCCAGATTAAAACAAACTTCTACACTTGCTGCTACTTGTCAGGTTTCCTTGCCCTTAGGTTTTCTAGGCTAGAGGGTTTTTTGTTTGTTTTAAATGGTTACATAAAATCTGTTCTCAGTCATAGCCACTATTTACTTATCATCCTACCAGATTAAGGCCAGTAGATTTAATTGCTAATCTACCTCACCTATTTTATTTTCCTCTCTAGATATAAGCCCTTCAAAGATAGAGGACCAAATCTACTCGCACAGGTGTAAATCAAGAGTACTTCCACTGAAGCTAAGAAGGTTACTTCAGAATTACTGAGCAATAAATGAGCATTTGGTGCATGGTCTCTCTCTCTTGTGCAAGTTAAACCAGTGGAAGTCTTCCAATGCACGAACACACCACGAGCTGCATTCTCCATTCTGCTAAGGCCAGTTTGCACTGCATAAACAATGCAAAGTGGCCTTAAACTGGCTGCAGGTAATGGATAGAGAATTCCTTCTGAGCAGCAGAACTGTTTGCTGTCTCCTGTGTCACCCATGCCCCTCCCCCACTTAAGGGGAAGAAAGGAAGTGGCATTTCAAAGGCAGGGAAGGGGCATGGCACAGCTCTACTCTACCCAGTCCTCCACTGGTGTAAATTAGGGTGCACTTGCACTGGAGCCAGGCAGCCCTGAATGAGAATGGCCACCAGCTCTCTATGTCCTCCCCTCTCCATAATGTCTTGGATGGAATGGAGAATTAAAGCTCACAGTAGTTTAAACTAGGGCTGTCAAGCGATTAAAAAAATAATCATGATTAATCGTGCTGTTAAACAATAATACTATTTATATAAATATTGTTGGATGTTTTCCACATTTTCAAATATATTGGTTGGTTTCAATTACAACAAAGAATACAAAATGTACAGTGCTCACTTTATATTTATTTTTATTATAAATATTTGCACTGTAAAAATAAAAGAAAGGTTTATACCATTTGAAGAGAAACTTTTCAATTCACTTTCTACAAGTACTGTAGTGCAATCTCTTTATCATGAAATTTGAATTTATTAGTGTAGAATGATGTACAAAAAAACCTGCATTAAAAATAAAACAATGTAAAACTTTAGACCCTACAAGTCCATTCAGTCCTACTTCTTGTTCAGCCAATTGCTAAGACAAACAAGTTTGGTTACAATTTGCAGGAGATAATGCTGCCCACTTCTTGTTTACAATGTCACCTGAGAGTGAGAACAGGCGTTCACATGGCACGGTTGTAGCCGGCGTTGCAAGATATTTACGTGCCAAATCCGCTAAAGATTCATATGTCCCTTCATGTTTCAACCACCATTACAGAGGACATGTGTCCATGCTGATGATGGGTTCTGCTCAATAACGATCCAAAGCAGTGCATACCAAAGCATGTTCATTTTCATCATCTGAGTCAGATGCCACCAGCAGAAGATTGATTTTCTTTTTTGGTGGTGCAGGTTCTGTGGTTTCCGCATCGGAGTGTTGCTCTTTTAAGACTTCTGAAAACATGCTCCACACCTTGTCCCTCTCAGATTTTAGAAGGCACTTCAGATTCTTACATCGAGTGCTGTAGCTATCTTTAGAAATGTCACATTGGTACCTTCTTTGTGTTTTGTCAAATCTGCTGTGACAGTGTTCTTAAAACGAACAACATGTGCTGGGTCATCATCCGAGACTGCTATAACATGAAATATATGGCAGAATGTGGGTAAAACAGAGCTGAAGACATACAGTTCTCCCCCAAGGAGTTCAGTCACAAAGTTAATTAACACTTTTTTTTTTAACAAGCATCATCAGTATGGAAGCACGTCCTCTGGAATGGTGGCCAAAGCATGAAGGGGCATATGAATGTTTAGCATATTTGGCGTATGGTAAATACCTTGCAATGCTGGCTACAAAAGTGCCTTGCGAACGCCTGTTCTCACTTTTTGGTGACATTGTAAATAAGAAGCAGGCAGCAGTATCTCCCATAAATGTAAACAAACTTATTTGTCTTAGCAATTGACTGAACAAGAAGTAGGACTGAGTGGACTTGTAGGGTCTAAAGTTTTACATTGTTTTGTTTTTGAGTGCAGTTACGTAACAAAAAAAATCTATATTTGTAAATTGCACTTTCACGATAAAGAGATTGCACTACAGTACTTGTACGAGATGAATTGAAAAATACTATTTCTTTTATCATTTTTACAGTGCAAATATTTGTAATAAATAAAGTGAGCACTGTACACTTTATATTACACGTTATAATTGAAATCAATATATTTGAAAATGTAGAAAAATGTCCAAAATATTGAATAAATTTCAATGGGTATTTTATTGTTTAACAGTGTGATTAATTGCGATTAAATTTTTTGAGTTAATCGCGTGAGTTAACTGCAATTAATCAACAGCCCTAGTTTACACAGTGCTGTTCAAATCACTGTTCAGTTTGATTTTACACCTTCATTCCTATTCCACAGAGAGCTGGGATTTCATAATGCAAGTGGCTATTTTAAAACTCTGTGGTATTAACAGCCATTAAAGAAAGTCACAAAGGTCTGATCCCCCAATGGTTGCAACGAAGGTCTGCAATACATGCATGGGTGGGAGGGGGAAAAGAAAGGCTGGAGAGGAATGACCTGTACGGAAGGGGAAGAGCATGAATATGTGTGTGTGTGAGAGAGAGAAAAGAATGGGTGGAAGCATTGAAATGGTTGAAGTCCTTTCCAGCTCCCAATGTAATTGGCCTTTAAATACAATGTTCAAAATACAGTATCTATGCCTCGGAGACTTTTTTTATTTTGACCTCGGAATGATTAGTGTCCAGCTAAGGTATGTGCAAGCCTAGCTTCCAAAAGCCAATATAGCTTTTACTCTGTAAGGCCCCATCTCAGTGTGGCAGATTGCAGGGTTTTGCACTGGCAAATAGAGCACATCTAGGTCACCAGGATGAAGAGTTATTTCTGCTGACAAATGGCTCCCATCAGTTTCAAGCCAGGATGGAAGAAACTGCCTGAGAGAAAGGTAGTAGGGATACAGGAGCCCTGCAGAGAAAATGCTAGGAATAGCCATGCTCAGGCGAAAAGTCTAGCCAGAGGTTGTGGTATTTTGTTGTGGCTATTTAAGTGAACAGCAAAGGCAAACCCCAGGAAAGGCCATGATTCAGCAAAGGCTTATGCACTTGGTTAGCTTTGCACACTGTGACTGGAAGGGCATAAAGTTAAGCACATGCATAAGTTTGGACCATATCCAGCATCTGCTTATGCTGTGTTTGGAGCAGTGTCAGAACTGCACTTGTGATGGGGCCCTATGCTACATTGACCCTACTGACTGCAGCGTGCAGACCCAGGTCAGCATATGGCTCTTGTTCAGTGATCACTTCGTTGCAAGAGATCTGCTTTATTCTGTGTTCAGTTTCAACGGGCTGTATATAACAGGAGCTTCACAGCGCCCCATCCAGACTATGTTTGGGAAACTCAACCCTTAAAGGCATAGTCCCCAATACTACAACCCTGACAACCAAAGCAAAGCTGTGTGAAAAATGAAATGGATGAATCTGGGCTTTTTTCTGAGAGAGGTGGCGGTGGTCTGAGGAGATCCTTTTTGGCCATGTGATTTGTCCATGTTTTAAGTTTTATCAAAAGGGAGATACTTTTACATTTGCCAAAAAAACCTGAGTGAACAAAAATCTCTTCACTAGAGCCAGTCAAAAACAAGAGGGCAGGCAGGGAATCCACTAAATTTGTTTATGTGTGTGTGGGGAGGCGGAAGGGGGGGTTATGAAATTTTACAAGGTGCTGAACACACAAGCATCTGGTGGAATCACATGCGAACAACAGAAATGTCTTAAACCAATTCCCTTTTTGTGCCCAGTATATAATTAAGTACAGAATAGAGACGCAGTACAGTGCAGTACAATTTTTTTTTTTTTTGCATAGCACTTTTCATCCAAGTCTATAGGATAAAATGTTTGTTGTAGAACTGGTTGGAAAATGGTGGGGCACACACAAAATTTTCCCATTTATATTTTTGAAGTCTCAAATTTAAAAACATTTCAGCCAGCTCTGGTTTGTTATGCTACAAAGTTCAATCTTCAAGACTGGATGGCAACAAGTTACTGAACTCAAAACTAGAGTAATTGGGTGAAGTTCTACATCCTGTGTTATACAGGATGTTGGACGACATGATCTAAACATCCCATCTGGTCCAAACATTTTTGAATCTATGGATGAAATAATAGCAGGGGAGGAAACCAAGTGGTTGAGGCGGGAGACAAAAATATATGTTCAGACAAGATTTTAAATGTACAATGGGAAATTCTTGTAGATGATCCAGATAGATGGAGCTTCAGAGGAGAGGGCTGTCATACCAGTTGTGGCCAGATTGTATGAATTCAGCAGAGAGATGGGAAGTTGATGCTAGACATAGTTGCAACACCAGGGAAGGGTGTAGAGAGACTGTATGGAGGCAGGCTAGAACGAGTCCATAGAGAGTTGTAGACACAAGAAGGCAAGCTTTGAACCGAGTTCTACGCCCTCCCCACTCATTTTAGACTTTAACTCCAACTCCTTTTTTTCAAAGCTGCACACACAGTTACCAAAGATGTCTCTTTACAAGTGATTTTCAGCCTCACAATGCACATTCTTATGCTCCCACCCCCTTTCTTTTACCGTTTTTAGTTCAGTGTATTTACTAGGAAATGTCAAATTCTTCCTCAACAGCAATTACTCATCTAGTTATCAGTTCTGTCAGGGGGAAAATCCTCATCACACAAAAGCTTTAAAGTCAGGGCAAGTTACCATACATAACAGGTTACTTCAGAAGTCCAGAAAATGGGATGGAATTTCATGGTGGTACAGTGGGTCAACTGCTTTCATTATTTAGCTAAAGACACTCTTATCATAGTGCTTGTTACAGGATCAGCTGTATTAGTTTTTCCTAACATGCACTGTATTCATTTTTCCTAATGCGGTGCTGGTGAAATATTATTATTTTTCCATATTAAACAACTCCTGCCTCTTCTGTCCTCTGGTTTTATGCCTTGGATGAGAGGATGTGCTTATCAGAGGGTCCTGTGTACACATGTTTAACTTTTGTGTATTACTAGGAATAGAATGGTAGCCAGTGCAAGGAGAAGGGGACGGGAACGGGCCTCTGGCCATGCCCCCAGGCTACTCAAACATGTTCCTTTTTGATGTACGTCATGCTCTAACCTGTGATAGGACTCTTCTGCACCCTTCATCTGGGGTGCAATTGATCCCTTTGCATAGGGCCAACCCAGGCCCTACGCACCAATTAAGCCCCTGAAGTAGATCAGTTTCATCCATGAAAAGCATGTACAGGGATTCTGGCCACTCTTTATCCCCTGCTCACTACCCTCTGCACTCTTGCTCGTGAGCAGCCAGCATCAGAGAAGACAAAGTTTCTTTTCTTGTGAGTATGTTTGACATTACATCCTCCTCCTCCCAGCTAACACAAATCAAGGAGTAACTAATGCAGGAATTTGCTAGCCTAAAACCAAAGATGTTCATAAGTCTTATCCCTCCTCTCAACTTCATCTTCTTTACTGTCACTGGCATCTATTCTACCTGCATCTCCTCAGAGCAGCTGGTGACAGCTGTCAGAATTAAGTCTTGTTCTGCCGTTTTTGGTGTCTGTTTAGGTTGTACTAAATATAATCTGCTGCTTGACCACTGGGGAAAGGATGCCAGACTCCAAGGTTTGTATATACTGCACTGCTCTCTTAACATACACAAACAAACCACAGTGCTTGGCTTGGTGAGATGGGGACCTTGATTGTTTTTGGCCTCCAGGAATTACTGCAAAAGATCAGCAAAGCCTCCTCGTGGGGTGGTCAGAGGACTCACTTGCCAGGTTACCATAAAACCGTATACAGTATTTTACCACTAACTGCATGGTAACTACCTGAATGTATCATTCAGTATTTCTTCTGGGTAATTACAAATGCTGGCTTTAGGATTTGGGTCTCCCCCAGAGAGGTTAATCTCATTCCCTAATCCCACCTTGAGTGCTTGCAGTTCCTACCTTCCCCTTGTTTCCCCATGTCCGTTCACGTCTGTGTCTCTCTGACCCAGTTTTCCACCACCTTCCCCCCCCACCCCCAACTGATCAGCTCCCATTTCTGGTCTTCCGCCTTCATCCACTAGCTCTGTAAGGCTCCACAGCCATCTGCTAAACCTCTTCCTTCATTCACAGCTGCCTCTTTAGCCTCCCCATTCAGATTAAGAGAGCTGACAGCTGGTGGTGTGGAATGGCACATAGTAGCCCCTCACAAGACACTAATGCTGTCCTAGCAACTAGGATCCAGATTTGGATTTGTGGGTGCTCAGAACCTCTCAAAAATCAGGCCCATTGGTTGCCTGGAGAAGTTTCTTGCTGGGTGGGGTTAAAAAGGGCAGCAACACGTCTGTTTACATTGTGCAATGTTTTTAGCTCAGGCAGCCCAAGCTGGGGAGTGAACATAAGGGCTCACTCCTCAGCTGTAAGCTGCATGCCATTAAGTCAGCATTCTTGCATATCATTAATAGACTCCTGCAAAGCATTCCACTGCTGTGGTGATGAGGCTAGTGTAAGAATGTGATTAGACTGTAAGTGAGCATCAGCTGATGTAACTTATCACCTGATTTGCAGAGTTGCTGAACTGCAAGTCAGTGGGAGCTGATGGGCATCCAACACTATTGCACATCAAGCCAGTAGAGTACATGCTTTGGATAGAAAGGATAGGATTATAATGAGAAAAAACAACCTTGTCATTCCCTATATTTCCACACCCACTGCCCCCACTTCACTCCTGTTGGTCGCTTTTTCTGCTACATCTTCCCCTTTTGTCCTCATTGGGGCCTGATCCAAAGCCCAGGAGAAAGACTCCCGTTGACTTCAATGCTCTTTGGATCAAGCCTTCAGTGCCAGTTACTTTCACACCAGTGTGTAGCTTATGCAGTTTATGTCACCTCTGAATTGCTCTGTTTGATCTAGTATTTCCTTCCATTTGCCCAAGATTATACCAAATATTGCTTTAACTGTGTCACTCCTTTTTTGAAATAGAGAAGAATGAAAAGAAAAAGGAGAGATCATTCTCCTTTTCATAATTCTGTGTGCACACAAACACACACAGACACACATATGTATTTTGAATGGGTGGAGTACTGTTATGATTCTTGTGTTCCCCAGTATATACACACCAGTCCCTTTGCTTGGAGTTACTGTCTGGCAGCTTTTATTATTGTTTCGAATGCATTTACCATGTAAATTTTGTGAAATGCTGCATATTATGGTGGTAACTCCATAAATGAAATAACTCGTGATCATTACCATTGTATACTCTATACCTGCAGGCCAAAAGATAACGGTGAGAGGTATGAAACCCAGGAAAAAGATGCAACGGATATATTAAACATATGTGCAGCTTTAAAGTTGAAAGTAGAAAAAAAAAGCCGTACAAATTGGCCTGAGTGGCAGATCAGATTTCCAGACATGTTAGATGTAGTTGGAGTGCAGCAAAATGAGAGTGTGATGAAATCACCACCTTGGTTTCAAGAGACCATGAAATCCTTGATGCTCACAGGTCAGAAAGCTGCTTCCATGCAGGAGTTTGCAGAAAGGAAGTTGTGGATATGTAACAGAAACAGCTTGTGTCAGAGGTGCATTAAATAGCTGGAAATGTTTATATAACGGTGCATGAAAACCTTTCAAGTTGGAAGGAAGCAACTGGTCCGGAGAGTGCAGGATTTGCTACACTAAAAAATGATGAACATATTTAGTGTTTACACTGTGGGTTACATTTCCGAAGTGCAGTGGTAACATTAATTCGCCACTAAGACACTCCTGTGAGGTAGGTCAATTAGTGGAATTATCCCCACTTTACAGAGGTGGAAACTGAAGCAATGGGAGAGGTGCCCAGTTTGCGCAAGGCCACACAGTGAGTCAGTGGAACTATCAGGACTCTGTTCAGGAGTTCCTGATGCCCAGTTCCATGTTTATTCCTCTGGTAAAATCCTTCTCCTGAGAATGCCCGAAGCCAGTTGTATAGGGTTCTGTGTGACGATGAATCCTGGGTGGTGATGTACACTTGAGGAGGTTTAGAAGCTTTCCAAATTAACTTCAATAATATCTATTCTGTGCTGTAACGTGGGAAAAAGCAAAAGCAAAGTGAGCTATTTATTTGTTCACTGGAAGAACACTGCAGCCTATCAACAGGAATACATTTGGGAGTCATCCCAGAAGAATGCATAGTCTGTCACCCATGGATAGATTAAAAAAATCCCCACAAAAATGGGGCACCACATTGCAGTGCCAAGGAAAATACTGTGTTAGAGTTCTGCAGTAACACACCCGAAACTATTGCTTAACCCCTGATTGTACATTAGTGGTTGCTGCATTCCGGCGTTGGCCAGATGCCAGGCTCAATTCCTACATTAAACCATTTTGAACTTGTGAGCATCAGAATGAATTTGTCCCATGAGTTCACGTCTGACATATCTGTTTCCAGACAAACAAATCTCCTGAAATTTTATTTTAAATTAAGAAAAGATTGATCTACAGCTACTGGGACCATTGTAATTCACAAGAGATGGAAGGGAAGTGGGGAAAAAAGAGTCACTTCAGCGAAACTATGTACACCAGCTGAGGTTCTGGCCCAGGAAACTCTTGGCAAAGCTGGGAATAGAAGCCAGATCTCCTGCCTCCCAGTACTGTGCGTTACGCACACCACAGTCTTTCCCCATGCCATTATGGGTGCTGGAGAAGAGCTCTTCTTGACTTCAGAGGGCAATTAACTTATTCCCTAAGGCACAAGGAATGACAGCGCTTGTAACTTGTAGTAAGTGGTAACTGCAGGTGCTGTTCTTATTTATAGCTAATCCTTTTATTATTTAAGTCTACTACTCTATTTTGTCTTACGCTTAAAAAGGCTAAATCAGGAGCACAGCATGCTTCCACTTTGGACAGATATGTAACTCTGGAAGCAGCCCTGATGCCAGAAAGGAGTTGCTGGAGAAGTGGAGGGAAAGGCAACAAGATGTGATTGAATCCAAGATAGTCAACCTGCTATATTTTAAACCTTATACTGTTTTTTTAAAAAAACAACTTCATGCTCTACTGAGGATATTTTGGCCACAGGACTGTAGCAAACCTGGGGCTCTGACTGTACATTAGCCAGGATAGATTTGCCATGGAGGAAGACGGTGGAAATTGAGTAGAAAAACACCAGTTCTTGAACCTATAAGGGTGAAAAATATGGATAGATGTTCTCCTGGGCTTAAGGAGAGAGGATTCATTTTCAAACTGAAGTGGAAAGACTTGAAAAGCACTGATCTTCAACACTGATCCAGGCTCATTTTTCAAATTGAGAGGAACAGAGCAGCCAATATTTTGAAAGGGAGAAGGAGAAGTGGTTGGGGCCCACTGATGTGGGCAAAATCTTTCTCTGTTCATATCTAGGCAATGCTCCAATTGAAATGAATGCAAGTGTTACCCAAGTAAGGTGGTTAAGATTTGGTCCCTCCCAATTCCCTATCTACCATAACATAAATTCTTTTTAGAACAGGTACATAGACAGAAATAAGAGGCCAGGGGATGAGCCCCTTAATCTCAGGTGAATGTTCCTGAGAGCTACTTTTTTAACAATGTAACTAGGAGGCTCACAATCTGGCTCAGACCATCTGCCCCCTGGCATCTCCATATAATCCAGTGTCACTTCTGTAGTATTTCTGGGACATTCTTTTCCCATTCCTATGGAGACTGTGCCCTAGTGTAGACATACCACCTAGATTGCAAATTCTCTGGGGAAGGGTCTGTTTTCTCTGTTACTGATCCGTACAGTGCTTAACACAATGGCACCCTGATCTTTGATCAAAATTTCTAAGCACTACCACAATATATAGTAATAGGGTTTTACACAGAGTCCAGTGCATGTTTGGGGAGTCCTTTGGGAGTTGAGTCAGTACTTTGGGAATACTTGTGCAGTATGAACATCATTAACAAGCCTTGTATAGTTATCACCTCACTATAGAATCTCAGTGCTATGATGTAAGGAATCACGAAGTACTTCTATTTCCCTTCTGTTTGGGAAAACAAGCATGCTTTATAGATTCATAGATTTTTAAGGTAAGAAGGGACCATGATGATTGTCTAGTCTTGGGGTTCTCACAACAAATTTTTTGGTGGCCTCAGAGTGCGGCCACCAACACTTGCTGGTGGCCGCACTGACACTTTTTCCTAAAATTATTTATTTTTCCTAAATTAATAAAGTAATATGCACATATATACGTCCAAATCATTGTAATTTATTTATGTAAGGTTTGGGGCTTTTTTTTGCAGACTCAATAATAAAAATCATGCACAGTTCTCTCTACTGGACCTAACAGAATAGAAACACAAATAAGGTGCTTTGCATGTTCTTGTCTTTTTTTTTATTATTGTTTCTTTTGCTTTTTTGATAAAAGTGGTTGTACAACAATTCTGAAGTAAATTTAAAAATGCTTTGACATACTAGAAGTCTAACTAATAATGAAAAACATCTGGGTGACTTGGGTCTGGGGAGAGGAGGGGAGGTACGGCTGTGGCTGCAGCTGGCCCAGGGCTCCTGGCCAGCCCTGAGCATCTCAGGACGAGGGTGGAGGGGCAGGCGCTCCAGACTTCAGCCAGTCCAGGGCTCCTCTGGGCAGGTGTGTGTGTGCGCGTGCGGGGGAGGGCGGGGGGAGCTTGGGACTTCTCCAGGTGGAGGGCTTGTGGCTTCAGCTGCAGGGAGGGCAGGGGGTCTTGGGGCTCTGGCTGCCGGGGTTGGGGGTAGGCGGAGAGGGTGGAGTCAGGGGCTACCCTCCCCAAAGGGGAGCTCCACCCACTGCCCATGTGCCCGCTGCCTCCTGAACCCCCCGCCCACCCGCAGCTCGCCTCCTGCATCCCTCCTCAGTCCCCCACCTGCTGCCCACCACCGCTCGCCTCCTCACTCCCCTGCCCCAGACACCCCTGTGCCCGCAGCAAGAACCCCCACTTGCTGGTGGCTCACCTCCTCACTCTCCCGCCAGGCTCCCCCACTGCTTGCCTCCTCCCCGCACCTTAATGCTTAAGCATTGTGTCCCCCACCTGTCTATCCAGAAAGGCAGCACATGCAGCATTTACAGTGTTCCCTCTAATTTTTCCCAGCCATGTGTGGAATGAATTTTTTTATGTGCACCAATATGGAGGTAATGTGTGGTGGTGGTGGTGCCGAGGGGTTCAAACTGTGGGAGGGGGCTCAGGGTTGGGGCAGAAGGTTGGGGTGCAGGGGTGTGAGGGTTCCAGCTGGGGGTGCAGGCTCTGGGGTGGGGCTGGGGATGAGGGGTTTGGGGTGCAGGAGGGTGCTCCAGATCTATGGCAGGGAAGACTCCCCCCAGCTCTCTCTCCCCGCAGCAGCAACTGAGCTGGAGGGGAGAGGCATCTGTCCCCGTCACAGCAGCTCTTTTTGCCCAGCAGGTCTGGGCTGGGGCTTGGCTCAGGACGGGGAGGGGCGTCCGGGCAGGTTCCCTGAGCACCTGCGCAATGCTAAAAAGGTTGCTATGCGGCCGCACAGCTTACAGGCAACTTGGAGGGGCTGATGCTTCATCCCCTTGCCCAGGAAACTGCAGTGGCTGCAGGGATACCCCCTGGTGGATGCATATGGCCACGGTGGCTGTATTTGAGAAACAGTGGTCTATCTGGCCTCCTGCATAACACAGGCCACAGAATTATAGGGGGAGGGAGTCTATTACTGTGCATGTTTCGATGTGAAAAGCTCAATAAAATGAATTTACAAGAAGAATACCACCCACAAGGTACAGTAGTCTATAAAATTGTGGCAGAAACAGCTTCTTAGGGAGTTAGCAGATTTACTGTGCATCAAAACAATCATCAGCACCCAGTGTATGTGGAATACTGTATCTCCCTCATTAACTGAGATGACGTAATATGAGTGCATTGCATTTAGCACGTTCCTGCTATTTATCAATGTCTGGAATGAGTTTAGAGGAGTTTATCCTCCCCACAAGCCTGTTTTTTTCCACCAGAAGGTTTACATTGTGATCCTGTGTAGTAGATGTTCAAGAGTTTCATTACAGCATGTTTGAGTCACATGATTTTCAGCAGTGGAAGCAGAAACAATCTAAGTATTATTTGTGGTACCTTAACGTCACTCTCTTACTGCTACAGTGGGAGAAATGACTTGCTGCGTAGAGGACAAAGAGATACACGGGAGTGTATGATTTTCAAGGCTAAGTTAAAATAGTCTGTTAACACTCTGATGCTACTTTTAGGCTTTGCGCAAAGAGGCTTCTGACATTTGTGCCATACAAAAGGTTGGAAAAATAGTGATGGCTGTTGGGTTCTCAGAACAAGGCTTTAGCAGATACGTTCATAATTAAAGCATCCTGAAGCTGGATTTTGTTGTGGCATCTATTCATACCGTAGGCTGCTGCTACATAAGAAGACTCTTTTGTCCTGTGGGGGTGGGAGGCAGAGAGGATTAAGAAGGGGTCTTTATGGTATCCAGTGTGGGCAGGTTGACTTCATGTATTGAGAGAAATGAACTAGCTGTGTAATTGCTAGACAGCTGTGCTTACTTTGTTATTTTTGGTACTTTAGGTGTATAGACTATTAGATGCAATTGTTCTTGGTTGTATAGCATCTTGATTTAAAAAAATATATATTTCTTATGGGGATATAAAGCATTTTGCAACAGTCATTCCGAAGTGCTTGTATCAAAGGCATCCTCAGATCCCAGGTGACAGACCAAGGCAGCAACCTACCTCTGATTAATACCCAAAAGGGCATGGGATTTACTAGTACGAACCTTCTATCCCTGTTCTGGTGGAACACTACTGCATAACCTCGTGTAGGTCTGGAACATAGGTTTACATTTCATAATCCCTGATTAGAAGTTCCCAGGTGGTGTGGGGCAGGATAATCTGGTTAAGGCACTGGACTGCAACCTAGGAGATCTGGGTTTGATTCCTTCCTCACTCATGGAAGCAATGCCTTGCAGTCTCTATACTTCGGTTCCCCAGTTGTAAAGAGGTGTCATGAGGATATTTATATCAATATTTGGAGCTTCTCAGACACTAATTTGATGGAGAACATGTAAGTAGGGTAAGACCTGCAACTTGTCTTGCACTTACCATACAGTTGGTGCTTAACAAATAATGACCACTATGGATATTTGGGTCCTTGCTTCTCCAAAATTGGATAAGTACTGCTGGGATAAGCCATGTGTGCTAAAAGCATCTTGGAGGGAGGGAGAAGGATAGGGATAGGGATATGAAACTCCCATGTGTTGATGGAGGCATTATGCCTCAAGAAGAGTTCAGTAAGCCTGGACAGAGCTGATCTTTGCTATTCCTTTACAAGGATGTCACCAATGCTCCCCTTAAGACACAGTCATCTTGGCCGTCTGCCCAGATGAAGTAGGACTATGGCTTTGTGCCCAGCTCAAGGCCAGCGATAGTTCAGCCTCAGATGATCATAGAGGAAGTGAGGAATGGAAGTGGTATGATGCCATTTAATCTATCCCTAGGGAATCAATGCAGGATTGTATAGCAGTACTCACCCATATTTTGGCCATTTTTAAAGTTACACATAGAATTTCTATTCCCCTTGGGATACTATTCCCTAGCTAATAACTCTCTCCCCTACAGGAATTCTATGGCCTGTATTATGCAGCAGGACAGCAGACAGGATGATCAAAGATTTTTAAAGTCACAAGGGCCACTCTTAATCTAATAGACCTCAGTTTGAGGAAGTGTTTCATGATCTCACTTTTCCTGTTGCTTAATTTCAGTTTTTTACTCATGATCACATTCCCTTGGATCCCACTCTGAACAATTCCTTTCCCTTTGTGGAGTTTACACCCTTCACATACGTAGAGACTGTTATCATTTTTGGGACAAAGGTTTTTTCCATAATGTGATTATAACATCTTTTAAATTTGATATTCTCTAAATAACAAAATATTAAAGATGATTCCTGTAAAATGAATGTGAAAGAAATGCATTCAACTTTATAGCATGAACTTATATGCATTAATTCCATCAAATTTTTGATTGTGCTGCAGCTACATTTAATAAAACAATCATACAAACCCTGATTCTCATGAGTAGTTCCATTGAAATCAATGGAATGACTTGTGTGGCTAAGGCCTATTTGCATGAGTAGTAATTGACAAAACTGGGCTCTGAAATGGGAGACAGGTGCAAGCTCTTCTGTAGAACCACCCTAAGCTCAGCCGCTGAAACCCTTTGGAAAGATGTAGTACTTTCTGCAAACTCATGCTACCAAGTGGATCTTGTTAGTTTTAATCAGGATATGAGATGGAGTGGTCCTGGAACAAAGGGAACTATGGGTTCAGATAGAAGAGGTCTTACAGGGGAAAGTCCAGGAACAGCCAAGCTTGGGGAGAAAGTCTGAAGATTTGTTGTTATTTTATTTGCCAATAAAGCTAAATCCCAAAAAAGTGACAAGTCTGTATAAGTCTTTGGAGCTAGAGGGGAACTTCACCTGTTTATTTATAAAGCTGAAGGCATTAGTTATGGGAAAGTACAGCACTGATGGGTAGACTAATGGGTGAAATTAAACAAAAGCTACACCAAATATTTGCATCTTGCATTGTTTCCTGAAATTCACTAGACGCAAACTGTAGTGAGCAAGAAGGAGGCTTTTTGGGTGATAAATTCATTCAAACGGACGGGAATCAATACTGGTCAGTGCAACTACTTCTGTGCTGCCATATTCCTTTGTAGAACTAATGATCCATTAGAAAGTTCTTGGTTCAGTGGAGCTGTTCCTTGGTCAGGTACAGCACTGGAGGTTTTGAAAAGATATGGTTTAAAAAATTCATTCCGCCAAAGGGCTGAAAAAGGTGAAGTTCAAGTCATTTCTTATTTGATTATGAACAAGTTTTCTTAGCCCTATTTCTTTAGGGCAAGCAATAAGTTTTTTTCTTGTTCATTTTCTGTGACAGATCTGTGATTTACAAGGAGAGTCTTTCCACCACACAGATACTATTTTCAGCTTCTTCTCTGCATTGCCAGTGTTACATTTTCCCAGCAATATTTCCACAATTGAAAGGGATTGATAAACATCTGGGGTCTGACCCAAAGCCCACTGAAGTCAAGGGAAAGAATCTTTGGGCTTGGGGGAAGATCCATGGAAAGAAAAGAAAAAACTCACTTGTTCTTTGGGCTCAATCCCACCATTTCTCTGTGGGAGTTCTGCCGCTCATTACTGGAAGCTGAACTGAATTCTGGTGACAGGAGTTCCATGCACAGCGTGTTAGCAGGGTCAGTCCCGTAGAAAGTAACTTACGATAAAAAGTTAGATAGTAATAAGTTCAAGATAACATCATTTTAAAACAAACTTTCTAATTGGATTGCGGTAGACTGTTGAAGCAAAGGATCTGTTCTCTGTCTTACAATACATGTTACAGCACAGAGTATGAGAGTTCAAACTATTTGGGGGGCATTCTACAACCCCACAAAACACACACACATTTGTCACCTGAAAAGCTAAATGTCTGACTTCCTATCTGTACCCCACTGCCAGCCCACATCAGTAATAGAACCTGAGCATGTTCATTTATCCTACTGAATATCCTTGTGAGATAGGGAGTACTATCATCCCATTTTACAGAAGGGAAATTTAGGCACTAGGTGACTGATCCCATATCACAAAAGTTTATAGAGCTGAAAACGCAGATCTCCTGATTCACAGTCCCAAGACCATTCTTCCTCAGTAAGCAATTTGATTCAGATAGTCACTTGTAATTAGGTTCTAGGGGGAGATTTTTCAAAGACTTAAGTACTATAGGGAGACTTATCATGCACCTAATAGCCTCACCTCTTAGGGTGAAGCAAAGACCTGTTAAGACACAACCGGTTATCGCAGAAGCAGAAAACACCTATCGCCAGTATCACTCTTGTATGTGGATTCTCATTTGGAATGTTGACAGTCAGCAGTGATATGGTGTTTCTGGTCCTGTTTCACAAATGCTACTATATGATCAAGAGAGAGGTGATTTGTTTAGAGGTTTGTACCATTCATATAATGAGCTGATAGTGTTCGTTATCACAACACAGGGCACCAGGGTCAACTTTGAAACAGCAGCCACAAAGTGTGCTATTTACACTTTGGATAAATAAAGTCTATGTGGCTCCCATATTTCATTTTCTAATAGGATGAATGTCTGTCACACTAACCCTCAGTCTTCAGCACTATTGGTGGAGCTGGTACCACTACCTTTAATTAAGGTTGCCTAAATAAAGCTGTGCAAATAGCAATTTTTTCAGTTTCCTGGCCATACCAAAGGGGGAAAAAATGTTTCTGGTCAAAGCAAAAGGAAATTGTTTTGGTGAAATGAAAAGTCAAAGTATCTATTTTCAGTTCAATTGAAGCACATTGTTTGCATTTAAAAGGTTTATTATTTAAAATAAAATTGAAGTGACTTGTGAAGCAAAGTAATTTTGAATTTAAAGAAATCAAAATGTTTCATTTTAAACAATGAAACAACAAAAATTTTCAAGTTTTTTTGGGATTGTTTTTGTTTGTTTATTTTTTTCCCTGACCAAGACAATTCAGTGAATTCAAACACAAATTCATGAAATGTTTCAATTGACCCAAAGCTGTAGTTCACTGCATGGACATTGCTTTGCTTGATATAACTTGCATCGCTCAAGGGGGGTGACTTTTTCACAACCCCAGCGACCAAGTTACATTGACTTAAGCAATAGTGTAGACAAGCCCTAAATGCTCAAGTCACTTCTGAAAATGAGACTTAGAAGCCTAAGTCACTTAGCTGCTTTTGAAAATTTTACCCCACAACTGACTACACATGGGCTGGATGGAGGCTAAACCAGCCTCCAGCACACCTGGGGTGCTCCTCTTTGGGATTGGATTGAAAGATGACGGCAGAGGAAGCTTCCATTGACTGTCCATGCTGTTTGGATAAACAGAGGGCTTCAGTCTGCAAGGCTCTCAAGCCAGCCAGCACTTTTCACAAGCACTAAAAATAAACTAAACACTAAGATGAGGTTTCTCTCTTTTCAGTCAAAAAATTTTAGCTCACAAATCCAAGTAGAACTTGCTTTTTTGGCCGTTGTGAAGGTGACTTCATACTCGCTGCATTTGGCGTGGACCCAAAAGAGACTGCAGTACGGGGTCCAGCTTTTTGAACAACATGAGAGTTATATAGACTATGTGAATTTGAGAATGTGGAATGCTGGTAAGAAAGTAAAGCCTTTCTAATAAGACCTCTTCTTATACCCAGGCCTCTTAGGGGATATCAGTGTTTCATATGTTTTTCCATTCAGTCCAATGGCCTACATAGAAACCTTTCCAGAACAGTTATATTCCCCAACCTTAGCACTCCCCCTTTCTTTTGAGGAGCAGGGGGGGGGGGAGGGAGAGAGAGATCAGTTTTCTTGTGGCCTCTGAATGATCTTTTGTGTGTGTGTGTGTGTGTGTGTGTGTGTGTGTGTGTGTGTGCGCGTGCGCGCACACAGGTTGGAATGCAGTGCTCAAGGGAAGCCAGTGAGTAGCTCTGGAGGCAAGATTTCATACACTGAATACAGTATATACACAATGTAGCTGCAGACCTAGCTGCCTTTATTGGTGCATTAAATTATCATTAGGGGTGTACCCCCACAGGACTCCCAAAAGGCTCTTCTATTAGAAAAAACAATCCAAATTCTTTGCACATAATTTCAGTGCTTGTCACTTTTTAGCTTCCGGCTAACATTGCAGATGCAACAGAAAATGAAGGTGGTTTTGTTTTTAAAGGCTCAGCTAGCCATTTCATGGACCCAAATAATCACTGTGTAGCCATTTACACCGGTGCAAAGGGTGTGCAAGACATGTTACCATTTTGATTTGAAAGCATGGTTCAGATAAAACACAAAGGGGGTGGGTGACGGACAGTGTGGAGAATCAAAATTTTGCAGCTCAGGCTCATTTGTAACTGAAACAGGCGAAGGGCAAACTGATTCATTTAAAAACAACAGTCCTGAATCTTGTGCGCTTCCAATGAGCCAAACTCCCAATTCAAACTTCGAGGTTTGAAAGTATTTGTTGAGCTCACCCCACCATTTATAGTCCCCTCTTTGCTTCGGGCTGGAAACAAGAGTGCTGCACTACTGAGAGGGATTGTTCTAATGGCATTTCTTGCATGACCGAAAATGAGAATGACCAGCAATCCTACTGTCCCAGTGAGTTTTCCAGTCCAATATTGGAGGCCCAGGAGCTTCAGATAGATAAACTCCCAGAGGCATACGTTCTTATCCAGACTCAAGCTTTTGTTTGTCCATTGCTAAGTGAAACCCAGAAGAAAAAAAATAGAGGCATGGGTTGGTATGTAGCCCCTAGATCGCATGTGCTGCAATATCTTAATTAAACTGTACCTTGTTTACTCAAGCCCTTAAGCATGTGAAACTGAAAACTTAGCAGAATTCTATTTATAGGATAGTGTCGCTGTTCTATACAGCCACATAGTTAATCATTTTTTTCCTGTTGCCTAGTGTAGCTGGTATGTGGGGCAAATTCCCCTCCAATGTAGGTCAGTGTACACAGCAGTCGTAGGTCTGATTCTTTACTGGCTTGCATCTTGGATAGTCATTTAAACCTAGCAACATTTTGACTGCATAGGTTAGAAGCTGGTAGATAATCAGGGCCATTGTGTTGCCTCCTGAAATACTGCAGAGCTCAAAGATATACTACAAAATACAGAGCTGGTGATTTAGAGCCCAGGTGAGCCAGTGTCTGATGTCTGATGTCACTATTGCAAATAATGCCAGATAGCTAGTCACATGGTGCCATATTAGCATAACTGGATTGAGGCAATGGTGCTACCTGATCCCCAGTCAACAAGGGGTTAACTCAGCACTTAGTTTCCCATGGGACAGGCACTCAGAGGAAGGTCTAACAACAAAACCTAGTTCTCATACAACACGTATCATCCCTAGATCTCAAAAAAGTTGGCAAGAGAGGCCAGTATAATTATCCCCATTTTACAGATAGGGAAACTGAGGCACAGATCAGGGAAGTGATTTGCCCAAGGTCATGATGTGAGGAGATCCCCTGGTGGGAATCACCTCTTTCTCTAACACTCGTCTTTTATGATGGGAGAGGATGCTGGGACTTCTACTAAGGACCCTAATAGGGTCAGCTTAGAAGAGCTTGCCTTTGGAGAAGCTGGGCTTCAGACCCAGTGGTGAAAGGCCTGGTTAAATCCCAGGCACCACCCGCTAAAGGAAAAGGCCAGATACTTCCTATGTATGAATCAGACAGCATGCTTTCCTTGAAGTCAGTAGAGTTATGCTGGTTTCAACTATTCCATCATTTCACATTGGCGTACATGGTTGAAGGGCATGTGGTGGTTGTTGAATATACGTATTGGGTTGCTTACGAGGGAGGGGTCTTATGGTCAGAGCACTAGAGGACTAAGCCTACTAATTGGAGGTAGATACAAAAAATGAGGGTGGGGCAATCCCCAGGTGAAAATCACCTTCCTCCCAGCATTCAGCAGTTGTGATGGGAGAGGATGCTGAGACTTCTGCCAAGTTGCTGTCCTCAAGGCAGTCCTGGACAGCAGTATCAAGGTGACATGACTTTTGACAGTTTCACTAAGGCTTAGGGGTGCCAATACCTCAGCCATATTAACCAGTGACTCATTACTTTCACTCTGATGCCTGGCCAAGTTCTGAGCAGCAGGGGAGGCAGTAGAGCTGTGTGTCTGCAGATTCAGAGTCAATACAGCATCAGTTACACTCCATCTATCTTTGGAAGGTCATTTGCACCAACATAAGGACAAGACACATTTTCCCCCCGCCCCCGATACCTCCAGGTGAGTGGATTTTCTAAGCCCTGGTTATGGCCTTTTAAAGATAAATCCATAAAATGGTGTTACAAAAAAGCCACTGGAAAAAAAAAATCTGTTCTGCAGCTTTGTCATCATGTTTTCAAACACTGTATAATGAAGAGGAAGAGAATTTTCCAAGTGGAGTTGAGAAGTGCTCCAAAAACGGCTTATTAAACAAGAAGAAAGTGACAAAATATATTGTTTCCCCTTTCGTTATTTTGTTCGCTTCAAGGACATTAAATGTGATGAAACAGACAAAACAGATGTGGGCATAATACAAATAATGTCCTTGGAGATACAAAGAGGCTGGAAGAGTTAGGATCTGACCTGCAATAGATGAGAGTCATATAGGCTTAAGTGCTAGTATGTGGCTGTTTGCGGTAATATGCCAATCTACCCTATCGGTACATTTGAAACATGGTGTTTTTCTGTAGCTTAGGTGTGCATATGAAATGTCTGTACACACAGTGATGAACAAATGGTAAAAGTCTATACCTTATCCACTTGTACAGTGAAACAGTCTTCACAGATTTTTTTAAGTTTGATATTTAACCTTAAAACAATAGAATTGGATTGAAGTCCTGAAACAAGGCTATATTAAACGGCATCCAGAAACTCGAAGTGTTGGAATGAGCCAAAATGATCTAGTGCTGACAGCAGCAAACTGGAACCCAGGATTTCTGGACTGTATTCTTAGCTCTGCAACAGATTTATGTGGTCTTGAGAAAAGCAACACCATTCTGGGTTTCTAAGCTCATCTGTAAAATAAGCATTCTTAAACATCACACCAGAGTGAAGTACAGAGAGGAGTCTTAATTAATGGCTTTTAAGTGCTCAAAATCCTTGAATGAAAGAAGCTCTATAAATACAAAATATGAATGATTCAGATAGATTTCCCGTGAATAAAATCTTGGGACTCAATCCTGTAAATTTATGCACGTACATAAATTTATTCACGTGACTAGTCCCGCTGAAGTCAATGGTACTACTCGTGTGTAAAATTATGCAGTTGTTCAAGCCTTTGCAAGATCAAGACTTTAGTGCTAATTAAGTTACACTGGATACCATGCAGCCCAGTAGAGATGCAGCTCTGTGCATTGATTTCCTTCTTATGTGAACTATTTTCAGTAGAACAGCCTCAGGCTTTCAGATCTCATAAGTCAGGATTCCCTCTCCCCATCCCATGAGATTGGCTTAAAGACAATGATATTTTTAATATACACACTACCGGGACGCCGGGGCGGGGGCGGAATCTTTTTATTTGCCTTCTGGTTTCTGAGCCTTTAGGACACACTTCATGTTTTCAAGCTCCACAACCATGAAGGATAAAACTCTTTTCTTAAATAAAAGCTGAGTTTCTCATGCAGCCTCTTGATACTATCTGATGGAGCTGTGATAAACAACTGATAGCACAAGACTTGCAATAAAATGAGGAGACACTGCACTTCAGTTTTGCTTAGTCACAAAAGTGGAGCAGGCTGTGAGCAATCTAGAAGTTTTTATATGTATTCAAGTTCCACAAATCAAGGAGATGTCTGGCTTCAATCCAGTTGCAAGTGTCCACATCAAGCAAAAAAAATCTAACCCGGTGTCACTTGAAGTCTCAGTACAAAGGTTAAAGGATGAATAAGTAATAAGCTAAATATCCATTTTACCCCGAGTGGCCCCTTCTCATCGGGATCGGGGCACATAGCCATAGCAGTGTGGGGAACTTTCCAGAGATGTACTTGTGCTGTGGATTAAACAGAGGACTTGAGTCTCAAAGGCTGCCAGTTGGAAACCTTTCCAGAGTACCAGATAGTTGCATGGATGGACATCAGTGTACCAGAGAAAAGAATCTAATCCATTGCTTTTCTACTTTCCATGATTCCTAAGTTTTTCTTATGTTTGATTGTCCTTCCATATGGTATTTGCTTTGCAGAATCCCTTTATTCCATCAAGTGTAGTTCTTTAGGTTATGTGTCAAATGATGGCTAACCATATTCCCTCTCTTTTCCCATAACTGCTTCAGAAATAAAAGACAGCAGCCATCAGAACAGATTGACAAAGATGCAAACACTTATTCATAAGACCAATAAAATTTCAATCTAACATTTTAAAAAAAATGTTTAAAGTAACCCCACCCTCCAGAAGTAATTACCAAAACATAAGAAATACCACTTGGGCAGTAATAAAAAGCAGGAAAAGTCAAAATTACCTTATTGTAAACAAATGTCTACTGTATTCCTGTATTATGAGCTATTCCAGTCTCTTTAGGAGTTAGTACTCAGCTAAAGTACCCCTGCACCCTACTAAGACATGATGCCTTTGTCCTCTAACTCTCTGGATTAGGACAACTATATCCTTCATATTGAAATTCAGGTGTTTAGTCCTTAACCCAAGAGGGTGCAACCTGCTTCCACCCAGGGCAAGTTGCATGGTGGCTTTACCAACTGAAAATCCCAACCAGAAGAGATTCTTTGCTTGAATCCCTTGTTGTCATGATGAGGACAGATAGCCAAGAAGACATTTCAAGGTAATTGGAGTCTTATCATGCATAGCATGAACATTTCAGAAGTGCCCTGAAAGTACCAGTTGAAATGTTATCATCCATGAAGAAAAGACTCCACACCCCTATGGCTCTTTCATGTTACGGTACAAAGAGTGACCCTCACTATGATCTCTAGGAAATGCATTGCACTTCCAAGGTCATTGCTGAAATTAGAATATCATATCAAGGAAATATCTAAACTCAGTTTACCCTTTTCTTTAGGATAAATCTTGTTTATGTTGGAGCAGCAGCGTATTTGCAGGCTACAATTGTGGACTACAAAACATGAGTCCTACGATCTATTTCTAGCTATGCCAGTGATTCACTGTGTGACCTTGGGCAAGTCATTTAACTGTCCTGTGCCTCAATTTCCTCAAACTGTAGCGTACATAATGCTTTCCTATCCCGCACTATTTGATTACAGTAGTAATCCCAGGCACCAGTCAAGATCGGGGGGCCCATTACTGTATGTGCTATACAAATAATGATGATTTGTAGCTTAATCAAAGAGTGTTTGTAAACTGCTTTGGGAATCTTAACTGGAATGAACTGTCTGGATGCAAAGTACTGTCTGGCATTTTCTGAGATCTAGAGGAGGGTTGTAAAGCTAAAATTCAACTGTTTAAGAAAACTTCCATTTTATTTATGTGAGCCTCTTCTCCCTCCCACCCCCATTTTCCTAACATATGGAACGTAAGACAGGTTATGGATCAGGGAAATGTTTACTTGTGAAATGAAAAACTCTTGCTGGAATGCACTTTTTGTGAGTTGGTAGCTTTTTGCTTCTTTCAAGAAAGGTTTGTGTAGCATGTGTACATTAAATCTTGTATTTCTGTAAAATGCCATTTGATTTGTCTGCACCAATGTTATTAGACTTTTTTTTTTTAATGTTTGCCTTCTTAACTGGTTAGAAAATAAAGACCAAGATCTAGTTTTCCAACCAACTAAAGTGTTTCCCCTTTTGTGTTTGTTGACAACTTTGCATTTGTGGGGTCAGTTGTACTGTATAATACTCAGTAAATTAGAGGTAGTGCTGAGAGGCAGGATTTCCAATGATTAGGGCACTAGCCATAGACTTTGGAGACAGACAGAGTCCTTTCTCTGCCATGACTTCTTGTGTGACCTTGGCTAAGTCACTTAGGAAACTGAGGCACAGAGATTACCTGTACTGGGGTGGGGGGAAGATTAACAGCACTTCTCTACCTCACAGGGGTGTTCTGAGGGTGATGCATTCTCAGAGTTATGCAGGATATACTTTACCATGAAGAGAGAAAGCCTGTCATAATTATAAAGATGCACTCAGATTTCCCCTACCACTTCCCATTTGTTTATCTCACCATCTTGTTTTAAGCCTGTTGGGGCAGGGACCTTCATTTCAGATATTTGTACTGTGAAGCCGTGACCTGGTTGAGATGCTACTGAAACATCAATGAATGAGAAGTAACTGTTTAGGGGCTGCCATCTTTCAGAGAAGTCAGAATGCAAAGGATGTGACTATTTATGGGGTCTTTAATGAAAATTTTCCAAAGTACCTATCTGACTAGGAGCCTAAGTCTCACTGAAAGTCAACAAGACTTATGCTTCTTATGCTCTTGAAAATGAGACATCCTAGTTACTTAAGTGTTTTTGAAAATTTTCCCCTCTGGTGGTTTTTTTTTTTAAATTAATTAAATAGAAGTGGAAGTGTCAATTGTAGTGTCCTGGCCAAATACTTCCTAACCAGATTCCCCCTGCAACTTTGATTGGATGTGGTATTCTTCTCTTCTTGTCCTAAAGTGTTGTGTTTTGTTGGACTTCGCTAGTAGACAGCAGTCCCATTCTACTTCGGAGGCGACTGCATGTCAGTGATCCCTGTACATATGGCTTGAATGTATAAACACCTCACATGTCTATGGCACAGTATAAATAATTCTCTCTCTTAAATTTGTTAAGTTTGGGGTTTACCAGGACAAAAAGGCAAAAGTATGAGTTGCTATTATTGCTCCTCCTTTTTGCTGGAGGCAGAGTTAATGGTGTTGTAGAAGTAAATTTGACCACGTGATCCCCCAAGGTGGTGCAGACCTTGTGAAAAAAGTGCTAAGTACTCTGCACTCCCATTGACTTCAAATGGGAACCCTTCTTGGGTTCTGGGTCATGGATAGTTCATGCACCCTTTGAACAGGCTGGAAGATAGATCATGCCTCTTAAAGAGGCTTAAGAATCTGCTGCTATCCTGGTAAGCTGTTAAACAAGAAAAAAAAATCACTCTACTCCCCTTGATCCTTTTTTAAACTTTCCCTTTATTCCTTCCATAGGCACTGAAAGCGCTCAGAACCCTGTCTCATCTGAGATACAGCTATAATTTTATTTCACTGTTTCATTCATGCCAATTGTGAGACAACACTCTCACACTACACAAGTCACCCCACAATGACATTCATTAACTCTTAGACATATCTGGTGTGCTTTTCATGTGTGACAGCAAAGTTGTGTAGAGAGTTAACAGCTCCTTATAGTATTGCAGCTTTTTATTGACATCAGTGAATTAAGAATTTCAAAACTTCAGAAATGAATGTCGTAAATAGAAAACCAATAAGAAGTCACTCCAAAACAAGGATTTAGAGACGAACACTTCTCCAGTGTGTTACAAGAATGGACAGCCATAAAATGATTACCAGCCTCACAAAATTCCACCGCTATTCATTTAGGGCTTGTCTATACAGGGAAGTCATTCTGGATTAAGATAGGGAGTGAATTTAGAGCACAGTAGCTAGTCTGAAATAGCTCCCATGTGAACATTCTTACTCTGAAATAAGAGTATCCACTTGGGGAGCTATTCCAGAATTGCTATTCCAATTAATTTCCCTCATGTAGACAAACCGTACGAGTTCAAACTGTTCCTCTTCACCTTCCAACATCAAGGACCCAGGAGTGAACTACAGGTTTGTAATACTCCCGGTGTGCTAAATGAATCAAATATACCATACCATTCTCTCTACAGCTTCTGTATTAAGGACTGCAAAAACTGTTTGGAACAATGAGACAGTAGCTTGTTTAGTTACAGGGATAAGGACAAGCGAATGATGTATTGTTGTCACTTCAGATAATGTTGCTTCTCTAGCCAACACTGTCGAGATCATGCATTTCAGGAGAAGACTGAATATGGTTACTGAACCAGATTCTCAGCTGAACTCCAGAAATGCTGCCCACAGCTGAAGGGGTGCAAAGGAGCAATTTAAAGTATCTCTATCCTGGGACTGATTCTATGCAAGCCCATCTCCTGGGTAGTCGACCCATGTGCCAGCTACCTCCAGCCCTCAGTGGCTAAATAATCTGGCCATAAAAGCTTAAGGAAGCTCCTTGAATGGAAGTGGATAGGGCTGATTGATGTAGCATTCTTAACTGCAGAGGTGCTGCTACCAGCAGTGACATAATAGTATGGCTTCCATTAATCCCTTAGATCAATTGGCACCCATTCAGGCCCTGTACTGTGTTTCACTATTCTTCTTTTCTAGCGCAGATCTGATCACACCTAGATACCACCATAATGAGTGCTTTGCAGTGATAAGCATTTGAGATAAACGGGTGATTCTTATGCCATTATGATTTCCCACCACTGGGATCAAGCCAAAAAGTTGTTGATTTCTAGTGAACACATGCAGGTTATGTGCATGGGTTTATGGTGGCTCCTCTGTTAAGATGTGGGATCCTAAGAAGCTGCTAATACAAGTGGCATAGAGGGATCCCCTAGCATGCAAGGGAAAGTGGGGAATATTCAATCCTGGAAAAGCTGGCTCTCTCGTTGTTGTGTATCCCATAGAAACAGCATAACATTTTCATTGGATAAATGCCAGTGATAAAGGATTCCAGCCAAAAGTCTACAACAAACAAACAAAAAACCCCACACTGACTAGTATAAGCTCAAGTGCCAAGTCTTCAGGATGAAACATTTTCTACCTAGGTTGGTTGCTCAGTGCACTTCCCGCTAACTGAAACAAGGCACCACCTCAATTTCAGTTGTCGTGGAACAAAATCCTGGGCATTCCTTTTACCATGTGCACAAAGTGGTGTCCCAGGCTTTTCTCTGTTTGGGTCAGACAGACAATAGAAGAGGTTTCAGTTGTTGGGCAAGCATCTGTCCTCCTCCTTTGGGATTCCCTCACACTCGTTCCCTTCCCTCAAACTCTTGAATCCTTTCTGTTGCTCCATCCTTCCTATTACGATAGCTTCGGTTGTGGTTGTGCCTAAGGACCCAGATGACAGCCACATTGTGCTAGGCTCAAATAAGTAACATAAAGACAGGCCTTGCCTCTCAATGTGCCCTCCTCCAGGATCTGTATGCTCTCCTTCCTGTTTCACTTTTTCCTCAGCCCCCCTTTCCTCCCCTCCGCTCGCCTTTCTCCTTACACCATGGACGCACTTCTCAGAAGCTCCTAGTCCGCAGGGTTTGTCCCTCCCCCTCCAATCACCACTTAGCTGTGCATCCTGCTGTGCCTGTACCACACAGAGAGCCAGGCAGCAGGCCCAGTAACGGGGAACAAGAAAGCATTGCATTGGTCCCTAGAATAGAACAGCAGAAGCAGCTGATATCTTATTATATTGCAGAGACATGGAACAAAGTGGAAGACTAGCTAGGATAGAAGGGAGAGCAGAAATTAAGAGCGGTTGAGAATAGCATTGCAATACATCAGCTAAACACTCTAAATATTTGATATATTGAAGAAAGCCAAATATAGGTCATCTTTAGGTGTATTTGGCTTCAAATTGTACAGGGCATGTGCCCATCGCTCATTAGTGCCAGTATACATTGTGTGGCTAAAACCCCGTGCAGCCAGTGGAGAATCATGACAAAATTGGCCCTTCATACTTACCTAGTGGGGATGTGCCTTTAAGTAACCAGTTCGAACCAGAATTCTTAGATCAGTCCCAGAAGTGTGGGAAGGAAAACAGTGCTGAGTGAACATGTTGGTGTTCCGCTTTCTCTGGCAGAGAGGTCTCACCAATCCCTAAGCACAAGGATCTTGTGGCACTTTAGTGCTAGTGGATTTCCCTTCACAGGTGATGGGAGAAGATCCTGAAAGTCTGGTGGCTCCAGCCCCCCATTTAGTCTGAATCCAGCCCTGACCCTGCACACAAGAACATTAAGTACCTTATATGTTTCTAGTATGAAGTGGCATTTCTATATGAAGAACCATCTGCATCTTGATAAAACTGCTTTATGTCAGTTTGACTAGAAATAGAGTTTATTGCCCTAATTAGGCTGAATCCAAGTGAACAAAGGAAACACATCCAACCCAGAAGGAGTTCATCACAAACATCTAAATGAACAAAAAGCACTTTAGGCTCCAAAGACATTTCATGTTCAATGCAGTCCTGTCCTCAATGACAAGCAAATCTCCCTTGACATTTATTGCAGTGTTTAAAAATCAAAACCCTACACTTAAAAGAAAAAAGCAGCAGCTGCATTACATGGATGCTAAATGTCATTGAATTTGCTTGGCCTTATCCTTGAGCAGAAGCTGATGATTAAAAAGAATAAAATAGAGGGAGAGCTAGTTTTATAACATCTCAGAATGACAGCCTGTCTGATAAATGCTCGTTCAGCACACACAACTGCTCATGTAACATATTTGGAGGCATGCAGGCCACAGTTTAGGATTTGTTATAAAAAGCCATCACCACAATATACAGGACTGAAATTTAAGGAATAAGTATTAGTATTAGAAGAGATAGTGATCATCCAGGTTTTTAGAAGAGTCTTTCCTTGCATAGGGTTATCTTCTCCCAGAACTTGTGCATCATGGATTGATGAAAGGCATTAGTAACTTACAAATGCAGCCTCAAAAGCTGACATGTGATTCAAAGTAGTCTTATAAGCCCACCAGTTTACAATGGTGGCATGCTATCTCCCTGGCACAGGAAGGAACTAGTCCATTTCAGGGCACTTTTTATTAAATACACGATCAAAAGTAGAGCTGGTCTAAACATGAATTTTCCATTTAGCAGGAAATTCTCACATTTAGAAGTGTATTTTCATTCTGAAGTTAAACATTTCAGAATTTCCCATTGACATTTCTGAACAATGTTGGTTTGGGTCAATTGAAATGGATTATTTTCATTTTAAAATATTTTTATTTTATTTATTTTTCTTACACAATACAATTTCAGACCAAAAACCTTATCAAAATGCTTGGATTTAAATTTTTTTCCTCTTCAGAACAGGAGATTTTATCAAAATTAACACCTTCCCATGGAACATTTAGATTCGGATGAATCAGCAGTTGAAAATTCTCTACAGCTCTACTCATGAGTAACACAAAACAAAGTGATTTCCCTGACCAGCCTGGGCTGCCGTCCCCAGAGCCTTTCGCTTTGCCTCTCTCCGCTTCTGGAAAGAGGACACATCCTTCCCTTAAATCCCCTACTGGTTCATGTCACAGCTCATAACTCTTCACTGGCAGTTTTACACTGCCTCAGCCACATCAAAGAAAATTGGTACTAAGCAGAAGATCACCACAAGTCAGCAGGCACCGCAAATGGGAGTGTGATTGGTGGAAATATGGGAGAAGACAGAAAAAAAAAAAAAAACTCATTACCATGTATCAAATCCTGTAGACAAATCAAATTTGCTACAGAAGAGGCACAGCAAGACAAACTACTGCTGCAGTGACAACAAGGTGCATCTTAATACATTGTAAAAACAATGGATTTTCAAAAACAATGAGTGGGGAGGCACAGGGCAGGGCATTGGGAAGTATTGTAGGTTTGGGTGCTTCATCTCAGATAGCAAGACGCTTGAATGGTTTCTCGGCACTTATGCCTATTTTGACCATCTCCTACTATTGTACACATACATATGGAAGCTCCTAAGATTCTCATGCATGCTTTCCATAGGTTCAACTCTTTAGTTTTTCTTAGTCATACACCCCCAATGTAGACTTTTGCTATTTATCATGCACTGTACTGGGTTCTTACCTTTCCAGTGTCACCATCTCCAATTCCCTTCAGGTCTCCCTCAGTGGTAGGTTTAGTGCTTTTTGGTTTCCAGACAAAACAACAGTCCACCTCATCTGGAGCAAACCAAGTCCCTGACAAAACAAAGAAAATGCCCCCTCTCCCACGGGCTCATTAATCTTCTACCCAATTGACACAATGCTCTTTACCCTCCCCAGGCTCAATTGTCTCTTTCCTGTTGATGCAGGGCTAAACAGTTCTTTCTTTGGCCTTCCACAGGCCATTAGCTTCACCCCATGTGAGACAGAAGAGTGAAGAGGGGGTTTCTTCAGGCCTCAAGCCCACAGAACTACTGCATAGTCCTAGGCCTTTTACTTCACTAGCTCTCTCTCTCTCTCTCCTTGGATTTCTTTCTTTTCATCAGCCTCATTCTAGGTTTCTTCCCCAAGCTCTGCACATGCCCTTTTCCTGGGCTATTTCACTCATCTCTCTTGGTGGGGAAATACACTCCAGGTCTTTCCCAAAGAGAGCAGTGTTTGCAATATATAGTCCACCCATCACCTGATCTCGGTCACATGACCCATTGACTACACCTCCCATCAGCCTCTTCAGACTACATCTCCCAGAATGCCCTTATTTGGAACTTCATGGGAATCAGGACTATGCCTGGCCTATAGGATCCTTAGTTTAGAAAGCACATTTACACCCTGTTACAGATCCCTATCAATTTGGTATTTAAGTGCAATGAAATAGATGGGAGGCAAAATAACATCATATACAAATATTGAATAGATTTTTTTTTTTGCAGTAAGCTTTGGCTTCTGCAAAAGGGGAACATACAGTCCTTACAATTAAAGTTGATATTAACATACTGAGTTGGTCAACAAAACTTGAGCCTTTCAACTCAGAGTATATGAAGTTATGGAGGCAATATATCAGTTCCTCAATTAAGGCTGTGCTGAGATTTGCATTTAAAGCAGAAATTCAACCTAATTTTTAAAAAATGAAGAATAAAGTGTATCTGCCCAAAATTATAGCACGTACTCTGTGAGTGAAGACTGAATTTTCTGAGGATTTATAAATAAATGTATTATTTAGCTTATTAATAAATCTTCTGCTATAGTCTTGCATGCTGTCCAGTTTTCAGTTTTGCCCAGTAAAGCCAATCAGTTTGTACTGGATGTACCTCAACATGGAATTTGGCCAAATGTGTGCAAAGGCAGGTCTGCCTTGAGAGATTTTGAGCCCTCACTCCTTGATCCACATGCCACTTGAACCATGGTGAGACAATTGCTAAACAATGGTCAACCATTCACTGCTGTGGTTAAATATGTTGCCTCGTGGTCTTCCCATTACTGGGCAAAGTCTCTGGCCTCATTTACTGAGGTCTGTTATTCTGAGATGCTGTCTCAGAGTGACATAGGCCCATGCACCATTTCAGCCCTCAAAGTAGAACCTAAGTGGTGATTTGGCATAATTTGATTTGGCAGCTCTACTACACCAGAGCAAATTTCACCCTTTGAGAGTTGATAGCTGGGGCTGTGGAAGAGGGAGAGGCCTCAAAGTCAATGGCGAGGAAAAAAATCCCTGAACATTAGTTTAGCAAACAAACAAGAAATCAAAATGCAAAAAAACCTGAATGTTCTGCATCTAATTTTGTTATGAAATTCTCATCTTCCCACTAGGAGAGATTTTACTAGTAAAACATGAACCTCCAGAGGGCTGATTCAAATAAACAGCCAGAAGTTCAGATGTTTATCTTAAGTAGTTGGACATCTCTTTGGGCTGCGAAATTGGGTTGGAAAACACACAAGAATACCCTTCCAGTGAGATTTCTGGTGCCTCCTGTCTATGGTTGAACTGGAACATGGAAGCACAGAAGTTCATAACAAAAAATGATAAACAAAAATAACCAGACATTTTTTGAGCCCGAAAAAGGTTTGGCTTGAGTTCGGAATGTAGGTTTGGGTCATTTCTTATTTTCTCCATGCTGTCTCGCTGGTCCCTGAAGAAGCCTATATCTATTTGAACTTCCAAGAGAATGCAGGTTGGCAGAATGGAAGGTACCTGATGGAATTCGGCCAGGATTAACACCTCTATTCTCTCTCCTGCTAAAGTGGCCATCTGTTAAATTCTCCCCTTCCAACTTTAGAATTCTGGTGTGATCTTTGGCAACCTCCTTGTTTCAGTTTCCTATTTGTAAAATGGGAATTGTAGTCATTCCCTGTCTCACAGGAATTTTATGAGGTTCTAAGATGGATGATGCTCTTGAGGTATAAAATATAATTGTTACTATAACCTGGAAGATAATTAGGATCAGTTTAAACAGTAAGAAGCAATCTAGTAAAACCAAGAGCTAGCTAAATGCATTCACTTCCAGCTAGACATCACATTGATTCAGGACCTCAGAATATGAAGTTAAGCCTCCTCCTTCACATCAGCTCTAGAGACGCACCCCACTGTCACTTGTCACACTAGCAAGTGTTAGGTAACACTCCAGACTGGACTTTATAGTTCAGAGTTTCTAGCACCGATGTTAAGTGCATAAACAGGAAGATGTGATTGTTCCAGCTAAAGAAACAGGAAACAGCAGACAGCTGCACAAATCCACATTCTGGCTGCAGCAATGTAAAGGCCAGGTGTATAGGGCCCGAAAGACTTAGAATTTGAGGGGGTCTGTAAGTGCCATCATGCATTGGGAGGAAGTTCTGCCTAACAGTTAGAGTCCAGGACTGGGGTTGCTTTCTAAATCTGCCTCTGACCTTGGACAAGTCATTTAAGTGATTCCTGCCTCAGTTTCCCAACTGTAAAATGAGGATAATTATACCTTGCCATCTTTGCAAAGTGCTTTGATACCTATACAGGTAAGGTCTTATAAGTGCAGAATATTACTTAAACATCCAATAGTTTCTAGGATAGCACTACATTACATACTATAGGAGTAAAGGGCCATCGGGGCTGGGGAAAACCAGAAATAACAGCCCCGTGCCCCTATTCCTATCCCAGTTTAACTACTGTTCCTTTTTCAGAACACTTTACAGTGTTCTAGCCAGTTATGACCTTCGCCATGGTCCTTCTATGCCATTTTCTGTGAATGATTGCTTCCTTAAGCATGGCCTTAAGCACATGCCTAATTTTAAATTTGTGCCTAACTTTAGGGACATGGCTAGTCTCAGTGATTTTTTTGAGGGCACTGACTTCAATGGAACTACTCATGCTTAAAGCTCAGCCTGTCCTTAAGTGACTTGCTGAATCAGGGCCTAAATGATCATGTTTAACTCTGAGCTCTCGCTGAACCAAGGAGATCTGTATGTGCTTTCTCACACCCTAGGTATTTTACAAACTAATCACTGCCCCTTACTATGGCCAGTACACCTGGCCTTGAGTAATTAAAAGGATTAAGTTCACCATAGCTATCTAATCTAGATAGTTGTACTTTCCCTTTTGTTCTTTCCTTTGTGGTTATTTTTGGAAGAGCAGTGGGTTACTCTACTCAGGCTTTTGCTGCTTGAAATTCAATGTGGAAAGCTTGCTTGTGTTTTTTGAAAAGGCCTCTCTTTAAGCCTTGCTTTCTGAAGCCATGCAGCACCTTATAAATGTTTCATCAGAAAGGAGTTCCTCTACAGAACCTCTTGCACTTTCCAATCTGTCACATTAACGAGGCCAGACTGCAGGTTTTTAAAAATGGAAAATACCTTGTGGAGGAAAGAACTGAATTAGGAATTATTTATGCAAAAGGAATGCAGAGCTAATGGGAGAGGATGAAGTTCTCTCAATCCAGGCTTTCACCAGCATCAGGATTCTGAGCCCAATCTGAGACACCTTGAGCCTGATTTCAGAAGTGACAAGCACCCGTGACTCCCATCGGCCTCAGCTGGAGTTATGAGTACACAGCACCTCTGCAAATCTGGCCCTTGGTGTCTCAAATTGGGCCCCTAAAAACGGAGGCATCCAATATCTGCAGCTGCTTTTGAAAAACGCTGGGCCATATTCATTCTGTTTGGAGCTCAATTGCAAGTGCTTTCAACATTTTCTTTGTGTACATTTTCTGGGCGAAGCAGGGTTGTGGGACAATCAAACTTTTAAGAATGAGTTTTGGCTTCTGGCTACCAAGTGATAGCCAGCCACACTTAACCAGTGAGTCCCTCATTTTCAGTAAACTCCTAGCCCCACTGAAGTCAATGGGAGATTTGCCATTGATTTCAGTAGGACTAGGATTTCACCCTTGGGAACTGACTTGCTCCTCAGTGGAATTCCACGAAAGATGAATTTGTTCCACTGTGTGTATGCAGCACATATAATTGTAGTGGGGGACACAAACTGTCTGGGAGTCTCATGGTCAATACAGGGCTGCTATCAGGCATGTTTTTCCTAGGACTGGCTTGACCATGGGACCCAGGCAGGAGAACCATTGAAAATTAGTAAGGCTTCCTTCCTCCTTGCACCCAGCACTTCAACTGTCCTGGCTGGTGGTATTATATACACCTCTACCCCGATATAACGCTGTCCTCGGGAGCCAAAAAATCTTACCGCGTTATAGTTGAAACCGCGTTATATCGAACTTGCTTTGATCCATTGGAGAGCACAGCTCCTCCCCCCCGGAGCACTGCTTTACTGCGTTATATCCGAATTCATGTTATATCGAGTCGCATTATATCGGGGTAGTTATACACGTCTTGTCCCATGTTGTGTAAATTGTGGCTACAGCCCTATGACCACATACAACAGATCTAACAGTTGAGCTAAAACAAATAAGAACCCAAGTGCTTCACAGGCTGCACGTTTGCTACCGCTCACCTCACACACACTGGAATGCAGCTGTCTCTGGGGTTGAACCCAGACACCATTATGAGCCAAAACCACTCCAGGTAAGATTTTAAGGAGGGAAGATGAGAAAAATGGATGATTTTGGGGTGAAGGCAATAAACTGGGAATCAGAAAGTCTAGGTACTGTTCTTGTCCCTGCCGGCTCATGTACTTAAAGTTAAGCATGTGCTTAAGTGCTCTGCTGCATCAGGGCCTTAACCTGTCTCTCAGTTTGCCTCTGCAGAAATGGAATGATCCCTACCACATATGTCCAGAATATGAAAAGACCTCATCACCCACAATCAGTGCTAGATTTTTCCAAAGAACTCAGCTCCCATTTAGCCAACAAAATAAGTGGACAGATTTACAAAAGAGTTTAGCACATTGAATACTGAGCTCCTTTGAAAATCTGGCCATAAGTGTCACAATGGGAGATTCCGAGTGCTGGGAACCTTTGAGAATCTGATCCTTATTTACATGCCTCAGTGAAGGATGAGCTCTTGTGAAAAATTGACCCCCAACTGTGGGTGTGGAGCAGTCAAAAATCTGGCCTTCAGCTCTTGAAAATCTTGCCCATAATACAGTAGGATCGTGCGGATAAATAATTAATGCAAATGAGGTGCTGGGATAACATAGAAAAACCTGTAAAAAAGTGAGGAATAGCTTCTTGAATTGAAACTTGAGAGGGAATGTCAAATAGGCAGAATGTAATTACCCATTAGAATTATGCCACAACACATCCAGGACATGAGGTATTGCAAGTTGCAGGCAGCCATTATATTGGCATGCCATTTAAAAAGCTTTAAAATATTAAAGGGCAGGCTTTTAATAAAGAGGAGAAGCACATTGTGAATCTGTAATGCTGGCTTTATGATGAGAAAGTGTAAAGGGTATTTAAAACCTGCTCCTGCAAACTTCACCTGAATATCCATGTGTTGTCAGCTGGTTTTACATTTGCCAGATGACGTTGAAAAATGAAAGGAGATGGAAATGAAATCTATGAAAGCCAAGAGCACATTGCTAGTACATTGCTAGCTCTCAGTTGTTCCTTCCCATAAGAGTTCTTGAGGGACTTTCATGACTTCTAAGTTGCTGGGAAACAGAATCTGTAAAAGAATAATGAAAATACAGTGACCTCGAGCAATCATTTAGTTCTGTTTTTATAGTATATTCCCTAGAAGGCAAAGAGATGAGACACCAAGGCTTATTTATGCTACTTCTACACCTCAGTGAAGTTACACCTGATTTAGACCAGTGCGTGAGAGAGGATAATCAGGCTGTATCAGTTCTATGCTTTATTCCTCACCCACCTGTTCAGACCAGGCAGGTATTTCTTTGGTTCTCTCTTCTTACCTATTTCTCAGGCATTTTTGGCATTTTCTTTCATTTTCTCAACACTTTCTCAAATGTGCCACAAGTTTTTGGCCTGATCCTGCAAGTCTTCTTTATCTTGTGGAACTCTCACGTCTTTGCTGGGAGTTCTGTGTGCTGTAGCAGAGGGCCTGCAGGATCTGGCCCTCTCTGAGATGTAGTGATTGTAGCTTCATGGTCCATGGATGGTGTCTTTCACTTTGTTTTTGCAATGTTTATCATACAATATTGGAACTTAACAAATAATGGGCCAGATACTCAGCTGGGGTAGCTCTGATGAAGTTAATGAAGCTACCCCAATTTACATCAGTGGAGGATCTGGTCCATTAAATAATCCTCTTCCAAGTACTCCAATTTCACACTCTCTTAGCACAGCACTGCAAACCTATGGAAATCATGATAATTCTAGGGCTGTCAAGTGATTAAAAAAATTAATCACAATTAATCATTCAATTAAAAAAATTAATTGTGATGAATCGCACTGTTAATAATAGAATACTATTTATTTAAATATTTTTGGATGTTTTCTACATTTTCAAATATATAGATTTCAATTACAAAATAGACTACAAAGGGTACAGTGCTCACGCTGTCATATAACTCTTGGAGCTGAGACTTCAAGACAAGCACAAAAAATAAAAATTATAAGAATTGGAAACACAACTTTCTTAGGCTGGAAGTCAGGTTCTTTCTTGAGATTTTTGAGGGTTCTTTGTCCTGGTTTCATCCAAGTGAGAAATTCCAAAAAAGTAGCTATTCTCATGTTATTTTCACATTTCTGCTTCCAGCTTAAATTGCTGAGTGTAATAGCATGTGGTATTCTCATTTACATTAATCATATTAAGGTTGTTTATGCTAATCATTCCTGAATCACTCTCTACTGGAGGGTGTGGCTTCCTGTTTGTTGGCCAGACTTAAATTTGTGGTCAGAAAGAGCAAACGGAAATAAAAATATATTCCCAACAAGGGTATGTTTGTGTGCTTACATAAGACTGAAAACATTACAGGCCAAGGTGCCCAGGAGAATAAAGACGTTATTTGAACTTTAAACCTCAAAGCACAATTGTGTTCATTTTAATTTGAGGCTTTGATGAAAGGTCCAGCCATTTTCTGTTTCATCCTAACTCTGGATGATGGATGGAAACTGTCTAGTTTCAGTGTTAAATGTCTGTGCTATGCAGTGGGATGAAGGAATATCTACTTGGGTTGGGACACTTGTCTTAAATAAGTTCATAACCAACCACCCTCCTCAGTAGGGCTGGGAACTAGTAGAGGAAGTTGGGCCATGTGGAGGTTGAGGTCTAGGAGGGAACAAGCTGAGGAGCTGGTGCAGGGAGATGGGTGAACAGAGGAGGACAGAGACAATAACAGGGAGCGGGTGAGTCAATTTGCAACAGTTTCTGGGAGGAGATACATGGAGAGCGAGCAGGGTGAGGGTCAAGTCTCTAGTCGGCTCTAAGGAGGAATCCACAGACATAAGGAGGGCTGGGACAATTTGTGGTCAAATTCAATGCTGACATAAGCAAATGTAATTCCTTGTCTTCTAGCGCGTTGCATCTACTGATGTCCTCAATAAGATACATCCTTTTTGGGAAAGAGGCAGAGCTGAGGCAAATTTATTTCTCATCAGTTCCTTAGTTCTAGGGCATAAATACAGACTTAAAAATATACCCTACCTTTTATTACTCACTGATTATGACTCACCTTTCACTGGTGCTAGCTGCCATTTTAATGCCTGGAAACAGCGTGCAGCAGAAGCAGTACAAAAGAGAGCCAAGTAACAAGATGAGATTACTGATTCATGCTGTGGATATGTCATCACTTCAGAGCTGCTTGCTGTCGCTTGGTGCTATCTAAAGAACGACACAGTCCATTGTCCCTAGCTAAGCACCTTATGGTTTGTTCAATGTGTTTCAAGGAGAAGATGAATAATAAATTTTGGGTTGTAAATAACAGACCTAATACGTTGCACTCAAAGAGGCACTAGTCAGTCTCCTTCCTGCCCTGCTTCTCCGCCTCCTCATCTCTTCCGATATTATTCAGAAATAAGAGTACATTGTGTCACGTGCATACGGTAATGAGAACAAACCATATTCCAAAGCAAAACGCTCCACTGCACACACTTCTGTCCTTGGGGAGAGGATGTGAGAACAAACACAGTGACAGATGTTAGTCATGTTGCTGAGAAGACCACTGGAAGGTGCTCAGATACTACGGTGATGAATGCAGCATAGACTATGTAGAATGCAATAGACTATGTGACCCCAAACTAGTAGTATTTTCTAAAATCTTCAAACTACACACTTAAATAATCTTAAAAGAGAGAGGAAAATAGTCTTATTTTTACATTATAACAAAGCTCATCCTTAAACTGTCCATTCATGACGTCTCTCATAAGAGTCCCACATGCTGGATTCTAGCCTTCTGTATAATAATATTGCTACTACTCATTTTCAGTAATATAGTAGTGTGTAGTACCTCAAAAAGCTTTACCGACATTGATTCATTCTCATAGCCCTCTGAGAGAGAGGTGTTATTGTACCCACTTTGATGATGGGGAAACTGAGGAACAAAAATTGCAGCAATGTACCCAAGATCACCCAAAGAGTCTGGTGGCACCTTAAAGACTAACAGATTTATTTGGGCATAAGCTTTCGTGAGTAAAAACCTCACTTCTTCGGATGCATAGAGATCACCCAGTAAGTCAATGGAAGACCTGGGATAAAAAGACAGCAGTCTTGTCTCCTAGAATCCAACTCTACATATTAGACATGTTAGGTAAAGCTGGTCAGAGAAACTTTGAGGGAACCATATTCCTTTAGAACATGCAGTTCTGTCAAAATTGAAATGCTTCATGAAATCAGGTTGATTTTGCTGGAATTCTCTTTTGGGAGAAGACAGGGGAGGGAGGGGAAGAGTTCTGACAACATCAAAACATCCCATTCTGACATTTTTGGAATGAAACATTTCTATTTTTCATTTAGAAATGACTTTTCATTTCCATTTTTTTAATAATACAAAATAAAACATTTTTGAAATCAAAACAAAATGCTAGGAGAGAATCTAGTCTATGGTTGGGCTTTAATATACAAAAATAACTTTGCTAAATGTGGGAAATTTAAATGTTTTCATATCTCCCTGATTCTTTCCTGGAACCAACTGTGGGAGCTAGAACGGCTGCCTAGACCCACAGTCCCAACACACTGCAGTGCTCTGCTCAGCAGACCTTGTTCCAACTTGGCTGCTTATCACCTCTTATACAAGGGAGAAAATTGTCTAAAAAAAGATACGAGGCAGCCAATATGTAGGACACAGAAATAAAGATGAGTCAAATATAGATGTTGTTCAGTTATTGATGGATTTATAGCACACAACCCTCCCAAAACTTTTAACTTTTTGTTTTCTTTCTGAGAGTATCTGAAAGTTCTATTTAATAAGTGTGTCTGTGAGCATGTTAGTGAGTGTTACACATACTTGTGCACTTAGGGAAAAAGATGGTATAGCATTCTCCACTACAGTGAGAATTTTACTACATTGATTTGGGCAAATAAGGTTTGAAAAAAAGCTGTTTTTTCTCTAATTGCCTGAAATTTGCCCATCTCTTAACACAAGTTCAGAGCAATGTGGACAGGGTTTAGAAAAGGAAATAGATAGCCGGTCAAACTGAAAAGCCTAGAGAATGAGAAAGAGGAATGGGGTGAAAAGGTGGATTTGGGGTGAGTAGAAAGTACAGAAAGAAATAACACACGTAGGTGTGATGGTGCCAGTAGCAGTAATATGTCTTCTCTCCTCATGCATTGCCTTCCCATTATTTCATTCTTCAAGACTTGTAAGATTAGTCTGCTCATTCACCAAACAGAACTGCAGACTCGGCAAGTGAAAGGCAAAGGCAGATGCAGTAAAGTATCCAGTGAGGCCCCGGGATCAAACTGCCTGTGCTCATGTATTTAGGACACTATTCAGAACTCAGGAGGGGAACTTTGGCCACATCGTTCATCAGGGAGTGATGTCAAAGGAGATAAAGGCAAAAAAATGTTTTTTTAAAAAGTTTTGTTCTCCTAAGTGTTAGGGATTTGATCCTGCCATGTGCCCACCACTTTAGTTCAGTCCATCAAAGTACTTAAGCATGAGTGGTCCCACAGAAGTCGCTTCAATATAAATAATAACAAAAGCTGAATAGCAACTGGTCAGCCTAAGGCCATGTCTACACTAGGAGCACTATACTGGCATAGGAATACCTGTATACTATACTGGCAAAGCACTCCTACTATGGACAGAGCTATACCAGCAAAGCTGTGCTTTGTACAAGTACAGCTAGACGACCCCACCCTGAACAAAACAAGCTATAGCAGTAAAAGCACAGCTTTGCCAGTACAGCTGTAGTCCCTACACTAGGGACTTCTTGCCGGCACAGCTATGTCAGACAGGGATCACACCTAGGGTGAGCAGATAGAAAAGTGTGAAAAATTGGGACGGGGTGTGTGGGGGGTAATAGGGGCCTATACAAGACAAAGCCCCAAATATCGAGACTGTCCCAATAAAATCGGGACATCTGGTCACCATAATCACACCTCTTAAACTACTGACTGACAGCTATGCCAACAAAAATCTGTAGTGTAGACATGGGCTTAGTCACAGATCTCAAATATGTTTACATTTAATTTAAATAGGCAACTCTTATATGAAAATATACCACTTCAACCAGAACATTTGAGACAAACAAGTAGAGTTTGTAGCTGATTATTTTTGAACAGATTATTAAAGTACATTAACAGTCTAACTAAATCTAAATTAAATGTATATTTGGGAATCTTACTTGAAGGGATTTCCCAAAATGTTTGGATGAATCATCATTAATTACAATCTCCTTTATTTCATCCAAACAGCTGCACTATCACATGTGCAGGATTTATACACTGTATTGTTATAGACTTCGATTCAGCAAGGTATTAGAACATGTGTGTTTAACTCTGAGTAGTCGCATTGGCTTCTATAGGATTTTACACACATTTAGTTAGACTCTTATTGTACCTTAATAAAATAATAATAAATGGTTAAAGACTTATTTATGGAAGTTTAATTATAGTATTAGGTGTTTAAAAATAATCTATTACAAACTCTACTTGATTATCCCAGATGCTCTGGTATTCTATTTTCATATAAGAGCTGCCTATTAAAATTAAATACCTTGCTGAATCCAGGCCATAGTTCCGAGTAAATGTCAAGAATGTTCAGATGTCATCAACAGTACCAGCTTTGGTGTGTACTTTAATAAGGCATAAGCAAATTCTCAATTATATATGCAATTAGTGGCAGCGACAGCTGCTGAACTGATAGCCCTGGAGAGTGAGGTCTTCATACACAACATACATACTGTATGAGGAATGCCAGAGCAAGCTGCCCCATGTGGCAACTGCTACTAGCCTTGGAGGGATCCTCTGAATGGGTGAGAGGCGAGTTCCGTCTTCATACCAGTGGAAGCCTTGGACTCTCTGCTGAAACTGCCAACTCGTGCTCGTCATGGTTGCTTTTTTGTTCAGTAGTTTGGACTGGTCTCTTCTAGAGAGGGGACTAAACTGAAACCCTGGGTCAGACTTGGGGTCTCAAACCAGTCTTTACAAGAGGCTTAATCAAAACACCATGAACTTCAGGAAGGGTCAGATTTAGAGCGGGACTTCAAACTCCCAAGTAGATTCTTAGTCAGCTCAGGGTCACACCAGTCTCCTGGAGCAGATTAGAACAGCCTGACCTGTGCCAGCTGCCAACGGTCCCCAAGGATCATTAGAGCAGCCGAGGATCTCTGGCGCATAGAGTTGCTTTACCCATGTCCCTTTTCTCATAAACTAGGGTCCCCATCCTATGGGAACCCTTCCTGGCTAATTACACCAGCTTCAAGCAACTTTGGATCAAGAAACTATCACAAACCTGCCCTAAATGGACAGGAACATTTGGCCTATGAAGTTCAGATCTGAGGTTGTGGTTCCAGCCTATTCTAATATCTACTTGGAGCTTGACTGAGCTTCAGCACCTCACTTTATATAAACCATCAAACAACCATCAGACAGTGGTGACTTGTTGAGTGAGAAAGAACTGGCCTTGTGGTGAAAGACTCCATATCCTGTTATCAATCCCCCGGCATTTTTGCTATCTCCAATGCCAGAAGGAAGAACTGGGTCTAGAAAACACATTCACAACTCACATAAAACTTTAAACCTGAAATCTTAATTTAACTTCGCTTTTCCTTTAGGTCTTACCGATGAAGAACTTTATTGAGTAATTTATGCCCTGCTATTTCACTGTATTGGGTAACATGCTATCATTTATGTTAATAGAAGAAAATACATGTAAAATATCTCCTAATATATTTCCCTTGAAATACATGACGATTACAGCTACTGCAATAAACTCCTAATCTCTGAATGCTGGACTGGAAATATTTGACATTAACGGGCTGCTTTTACAAATGAAATATCTGCAGCAAGGATATCGAGAAATTAAGAACTAACCTGAACTTTGTACTATATTGACCCCAAAGTGGGTGGTGGGTGTTTTGTGGGGGGTTTTGGTGACATTCAGAAAAGTTCAGCGAACTTTTTTAAAGTTTTGCACATGCCAGAAACAGAAGCAGCAAAATACCACAAGAGGAACTGCTCTCATGATCATTCATAGCTGACTGAATCCAAGTATGGGAAAGCTTTTGAGAAACTCTGATCTCTTGTATTTTCCTGTCTGTAAAACTGCCATGGAAATCCCAGCTTCGGGAGACTGCATTCATAGAGAGACTTATATCCAGACTGGAGCATAGACTGCAAGAATATGAAGTGGTTTGAACTTTGAGAATATTTGGGCTTGAAATAACATTGAGTTCCTAGCACTGTGTGGTTAATTTATCACTAATAGGCAGGCGTTTTAAGATTAAGGGCCCAAACACTCAGTCCCTTTGTCTCATGAGTTATCTCATTGCTTTTAGGACTATAGGAGCAGGTCCTCCATGTTACTGTGAAGTGACAGACAAAGCAGAGATTGAGGAGGATCAAATTTTCTGTTACAACAGTTTTACACCTGACTTTGCTGGCCATAAAACTGGTGTAACAGAGTGTAGAATTAAGCCCAGAGTTGGGTTATTGGGCACAGCTGAAATGAAAGAATATGGTAGATTTGTACTTTATACCTGCTATGAGATTAATGAGATTCAGCCCTTTTAAATAAAATGGGGCCCAATCCTGCACTCCTTGCTCACCTGAAACGCCCACTGAAGCGAGCATGAGTTTTGTGTACATTGGGAATGCAAGATTTTCTTCTTTTCTTCTCTTACGTATTGTTCTGCTTCTGATAATCATGCCCCAGGAGAACACGGCAGTAGAACACAACTTAACCAAATGTTCACTCATTACCCTGATGACTCATTATTTTGTTTCATAGTTTTAACCCTTTAGTACTGTTACACTGAACTTATTTCTCATTTTTTGAAAGGCCATAACTAATTATCAAATTCAAGCAACATTGCCTACTGTGAATTCCTCTTTCCGAGGGACTAGATCCTTTGTCGTGATGAATGGTAGTTATTAAAACTCCTCTCTTGAAAAGTGTATTCAACAATGGTCTAAAAAATGAGAAGAAAAAGCATACCACCTCCAGCCCCCTTGAGTTGTGAAGCATATAATAAGAACCATTCATCTTCTGGAAGTCTTTTGTTTGCACTGTAGAGTGCAGCTTAGTTACAAGAGGTGGCTGTGTCAGAAGTGAAAAACGATACCCCCTACTTGCCCCATCATACTTTATCAGCTGATGAAAGCAACAGAGGGTCCTGTGGCACCTTTAAGACTAACAGAAGTATTGGGAGCATAAGCTTTCGTGGGTAAGAACCTCACTTCTTCAGATGCAAGAAGTGAGGTTCTTACCCACGAAAGCTTATGCTCCCAATACTTCTGTTAGTCTTAAAGGTGCCACAGGACCCTCTGTTGCTTTTTACAGATTCAGACTAACACGGCTACCCCTCTGATACTATCAGCTGATGGAAATTCAGATCTAACTAGCAGCAGAATTTTAAGAAGTGAAAACATTTTTTTGTTTTCAAAGAATCACTTACAAATAAGAGTATCCATTTTGCCATGGAAGGGCATTAAATACATTAATAAAGACCATACTGTATTACATTTGCTTTCCATAGGGGAGAAGGAGCTTGTTTAGAGTTTAATTTAGGTGTCTGTTTCACTTTCCCTATACATATAGCAAAATCTAAACAACCCACTTACCTATAATAGTCCAAAAAGGTGAGTTGAAAACCATCTAGTCCTTCATCCTGGTGAATTAATACATTTATGACAATGTGCCAAAATCTATTGTCAATTCCACCAGTGTAAATCCAGGGTAATTTCAAAGGAGTCAATAGAATTAATCTCCGATTACTTGTGTAACGGAGAGCAAAATTGGGTCCTTTTACACTGACCAGCTGGGCAAGTCACTGTCTCTCTCTGTGCCTGTTTCCTCATTTATAAAATAGCGATAATGATCCTGACCTCCTTTGTAAAGTACTGTGAGATCTACTGAGGAAAAACACTATATAAAAACTGGACATTATTATTTTTATGATACTCATAGAAGTACTATCAAGATAAAAATTACATAGGCCCAGATTTTGTTATAACTGTAGCCCTTGAATTGACCCGGAGAAATCTTTGGGACCACTGGCTGAGTAAGGAACTGATCAATGTGAGTAAGGGTATCAGAATCTAGCCCATTATTTTTATTAGCTTCCTTCTCTTTGTTTATTACCAAACACAGAAAAACATTAGCAATGAAAGATTTTTTTAAATGAATTTACTTTTACTATTTATTCTAGTTTTTTGGGCATTGTACTTCCCTTAGACTGTGCAAATAGGCTGATCTGTTTCACTTTTTGGTTCTTATGTACTGTTATCTTATGTACTGTACCTGTAAAAGAAGAGTAAGAGACAGTCCCTGCCCTGAAGCGTTTACAAGCAACGTGTTAGCTCATGAGTTCATCATACTGCACAAGACTTAACTGAAACCAGTTTTCCTTGAATTTGTTTACAATTTCCTGAAAACATGACTATTTATTCTAATTTTTTTTAAAACACCTTCCTTAAAAAATACCCAAACAAATCTTATTTTGGGGGCCTTACCTAAGCTTGCAGAACTCCTTTAAAATGTTTCCTTTTGCACTTTTAGGGTGATGATTTGAAAGACATGATGCTCTTCCAGTAATGGGGGGAATTATGTTTCTGTACTCATAAACCTAAAAAAAGCACAGAGCAAAGTACCTATTCACACAATTTACATAGCAAATTGTAGAAGCTTAATAATACAGCCTGATAGTACAGCTCACAATGATAATCAGGTCAACAGAGCTTCTGCATTAATAACAGGCACCAACAGGTTTTGTACACTATTATTAATTATCATTATTATTATGTTTAATAAATGAAAATGCAGATAAGGATGTCCTTGGATGATTTTCATAAGTATATGATACTGAAGAGTGCTAGACCTGAAAACACATCAGATTAGGTAGAAAATACATCAAAATTAAATAATAATAAAATACTTCATCACTTTTTCAGATCCTGATTGCAGTGGGAATGGGGGGGGGGATACCATTCAGTACCTTTAAGGCGAAACTCAGTATCTTGCACAACCAAATTACTATTTTACTGCATCATCTTCTTTAGTTCTGTTCAGTATTTGCCAATTCCTAATGTTCAAAAATCAAACCAGGCTCCAAAAAATCATGAGTGTGTCTTCAAAATCATGAGATGATTAAAGAATATGGGTGTGGGTGGGTGGGGGTTATTTGCCTTCCTGTTTCTGAGCCTTTAGGGTACACTGAGGATAACATTTTCAAGCTTTTATCTGCAGCCATGAAAGCTAGAAACTTACTTTAAAAAAAACAGATTCTCACATAAACATGTATCTCTAGGTGCTGGTGCATTATGTAAAATATGAGATATCATGAGAGTCATGATAAAATCACTGCTTTTGTGAGTTACATTTTAAAGACCTGATATGCTGTTCCTAACAGAGCTCACAGATTTCCCCCTTGGAAAATTTTGACTTTTAATTAAAAAAATCAAACACCGAATTTTTTGTCCAAAAACCATTATTGAAAAATTTGATTCTGAAATGCTGCCGTTGTGCCTCACGCCCACATTCTCCTCTATGAGCCAGGATTCCTGGCCAGACTACATCATTCATGATGCACTTTGGTCTCCCCTCCTGCTAACCCACTGCATTTTTTTCATGGGAGATGTAGTCGATCTGGGAAACCCAGCCCACAGAGGCGAGTTTTCCACAGAAAGCACGCCATAATGAAAAATTTTGTTCCTTCAAAACCCCAATTTTCAGTTGAAAAACAGTTGTGATGGAAAATTTTCAAGCAGCCCTAGTTCATAACTATATAAAACTGTCCAACTTCTGCAACAAATGATACAAGTCTCCTACAGCCAACAGTCTCACTTGATACAAAGCCCTCTCGGTCACCATCCAGCCTGTGTATTGAATGAGGCTGGGGTCTTGAAGGGGGAAATTAAAACTACATGGGCATATAACTAAAGACGATCATAACACATACATATAAGCAATCCGAATTAAGTTTCCACAAGCAACCTTAATTCTGGCATTTCCAAACGTTTGAGTGCTTGATTTTGCAACTTAAACAACAGTCTTTAAAGTAGATTTTTTTGGTACTGAAATACATTAGAGCTGGTCAAAAAACCTGTAAATTTTCTGCAAAAAAAAGTGTGTGTGGGATCTTTTTATTAAAATGTGAATTTATATTCTATATGAATAAAATTTGTGTGTATAGCGCTCTCTCTCTCTCACACACACATACATACTTCTTTAGTGTTTTTTTAAAAAAACTAAAGAACCTGGACAAAGATTGTACATGCATCTCACCCATATAAAAAAAAGACAATATTGTGGGATTAGTACTAGAAAGTGCAGATGTGTCCAACAAACATTATGATGGCCCCTGGTGGGATGATTGTAAAGGGATGAGGAAGCATGTGCAGCATCAGGAAGTGTTAAAGGTACTTAGGTTTCTCCTTTGTTCACATTGTAACAGGAGGCAAAGCTTTCCCTCATGCACATCTGTCTCCTATTGCTTATCTTTGAGCTTTTAAGGTGTAATACTATTGATTACATTTTTTTTTTAAGACTACCATGATAGTGTCCTTGGAAAACACCTGTTCTCAGTCAAGAACAGTGCATTAAACACTGCCTTTGCCCTCTAGTGTACATAATGTCTTTGAGTCAAACCTGAGGTCTTTACTTGGTTAAATTCCTATAGATTTTAACGGAAGTTTTGCCTGGGTAAGGATTGAGGAAAGACAGAGAGTAGCTCATGATTTGGCCCATTATGCAAATGTCAAATATCCACTAAGTCAAGTTAATATAACACATTTATCTTCATGAGTGTGGAGAGGTCATCAGGCTAACAGGCTGTGACATTCATCTGTAATTGAAAGATTAAAATGCCCACTCTAGCCTCTATTTGCTGTAATTGATTGGCTTTTCTATTTATAACTCACGCCAATGGCTCTGAGTTCAGAAATGACATTTAATAAGTGGGGGACTATTGCCCAGGAACCTAATTTTCAGGGGCTTGTCAGAGCTGCTGTTATTACTGACCCGTCTGCCAGAGCCCCAGGCCTGCTGTTTCAGGATGGTATTGAAGGACTGCAATAGCTTCTGAAGAGGGAAACTGACAATTTTGGTCATGGACTACCACTTTGTTGTGTAGCTTTTGCAAGTGTCTCTGATGCACAGCATTAGATTTCTAACTGAAAACTGTGTTAATTATTCAAACACCATACTGTATGTTAGACACCTTAATGAACCCAGGCCTGCTTCATGTACAGCATCAGCTCTGTACACAGCATTAGTCCATGTATGTTGTATGTACAGCATTGGCTGTCTGCACACCATTAACTCGGGTCTTCTTTGAGCCACTATGATTCTTGCAGCATAATCTAGCTCTCGAATTCATCCCCTGATGTCAGGTGAGGTCATTATCCTGTTTGAATGTTTTATACAAGCTTGCCATCTTTAGACTGGGTATATAGCAAGATTCCAGGTTGTGGTTGGGTTTTTGTTTTTCTCTCTCTTACTTGCTCCCTCTTTAAGTTTCCTGCTCTGCATGCTAACTTCAAGTAGATGACTTATATATATTTTTATTTTTGAAATTTAAGAGCTGGGATCCCAGTGAGTAAGGCATTGCTGGAAGTTAAAGACATACAGTACTGAACAAAGTGTTTTAGATAATTTGATAATATGAATAAACTGTTCCTGTTCTTGTACAACTGTAACACTAGATAGGGGGAGTTATCTGGTTCATTTCACGCAAGTAATGCTATAAATTTAAATATGAGATGCAATAAGATGGTGATGGAAATGAAATGTCATACCCAGGTGCTTGCTGTCTGCTCAGAACTTACTGCTACATGATATTTTGCCAGCATGATAAACACTCAGGACTCCACTGTGCCATTTGGGGGTGGAGGTACACCAACCCAGTGAGAGCACCTGAGGTACTTTGCCTCACAGAAACCGAATGCCTCCAGGAGAGCCCCAGTGCACAGGAGGGAGTGTGTGCACTGCTACACCCCTTTAAGGGATGCAGTGTACACTCTCTCTCCCCCTGACATGAGAGTGGTCAACTCCATGGTTGTGCATAGTGGGTGGAGCCAGGACTTTGCCTACTCTATGCCCCTCCCTTGAAGTGCCTCATAGAGCTCTGCAACTAACTGGTTTTTGGATCCGCTGACCATGCTGAAAAGTTAAAAAAAAAAAAAGGTTTAATTTTGGTTGAATGAACATTTTGTTTGATGTGAAATTAAACATTTCCTGTCATGTTCAAGCTTCATTAAATGTTTTTTATAAACAAAACTTAGATGGAGAAGGAAAGGCAAATCCCCAAATCCCTGTAGTTGTATAAAGACTCCTCCTCCTTTGGGATAAGACCTTACAATCAGATTTTGGTTTGTACATAGAGTAGATTTTACTGTATCTGTCTTCATCAAGTGCCAGATGCTGATCTGAATTGCTTCAAAACAGCATGTTTGGAATTCTAAAAGTTTAGAAGACTGTAATAGGACAAGACACAGGGGATGTGTAAATTATATCAGTACATATCACCAGAGGTCAGCTAAAGTTCATACTGGAATGTCTGTGGAAATTTAATCTTTATAGAGATTTTTAAAATATTTAGATATATGGAGCATATGAGTTTTCTAAAAATTAAAGTATGTTTTATATACATATTAAGAAGACTAACCTATATTTTGACAAAACTTTGAAAAAACTCTTGTGGAGCCAGTAGTGAAGACCATAGAAGTTGATTCTGCAAAATTCATCTCCTGAACTTCTATCGAAGTTCTATCAAAACTGGTTTGAGTCAGATTGTGCTTTGAAGGCACTGGTTTTTGTTGGGAGCTGTGCAGGACACTGCCAGAGAGGAGTGCATGCCTGCATGAGGAAGCTATTGACCAAGAAGAATGAGATGTTCCTGTAACCCATTCCTGGGGATTGGGAGAGGTGGGGCAAATGGTAGAGAAGAGAAAGAAAAGCAGCCCAGGTTAGAATTTACAGTTGAATCCATATCCAAGCATCCGTGTTTCTTCATGCCCAGAGGGAAACACTCTGCTGTCATTATCCTGATTTTTATGGTGGTAGGGTGATACTGTGGATATGGCAGCGACTAATACAATGAATACTAGAATGAATACTAGAAGTCTGCATCTGGGGAACAGTGTTAAATTCAATATGCTCTTAAAATCAATGTGCCTATTGAAAGTTAAATACTTGGGGTCAAATTTTACCTGTAATCCCCAGAAAAACCTCAATGGGGTTGCTTGGATTTATCTGAGAGAAGAATGTGGTCCACTGTAGTTATGCTCAAAAATATCAAAGCACTTTAGAGGAAATTACTTATCACCGGAACTACGGTACTTACCACAAGACCAAGTTTCTGCCTTGATACTGGTCCATTTTGGCAGCCTAAGATATACATATTGTAGCTGGATTTTCTACCACTTTGTGTGAGATTTTGATGGCAAATAGCCTATCATTTATGTAGACTCATAGACTTTAAGGCCAGAAGGGACCATCATGATCATCTAGTCTGACCGCCTGCACGTCGCAGGCCACAGAACGTTACCCACTCTCTCCTGTAATAGACCCCAACCTTTGGGTTACTGAAGTCCACAAATCATGATTTAAAAGCTTCAAGTTACAGAGAAACCACCATTTACACTAGTTTAAAGTTACAAATGACCTGTGCCCCATGCTGCAGAGGAAGGTGAAAAACCCCAAGGTCTCTGCCAATCTGACCCAGGGAAAATTCCTTCCCAACCGCAAATATGGTGATCAGTTAGACCCTGAGCATGTGCACAAGACCCACCAGCCAGACACCCTGGAAAGAATTCTCTGTAGTAACTCAGAGCCCTCCCCATCTAGTGTCCCATCACCAGCAATTGGAGATATTTGCTGCTAGCGGTCACAGAACGGCTACATGCCATTGTAGGCAGCCTCATTATACCATCACCTCCATAAACTTATCAAGCTTAATTGTGAAGCCAGTTAGGTTTTTTGCCCCCACTGCTCCCTTTGGAAGGCAGTTCCAGATGAGCCACCATACTGGGTCAGACCAATGGTCCATTTAGCCTAGTATCCTGTCTTCCGACAGGGGCCAATATCAGGTGCTTAAGAGGGAATGAACAGAACAGGTAATCATCAAGTGATCCATACCCTGTTGCCTATTCCCAGCTTCTGGCAAACAGAGGCTAGGGACACATCAGAGTGTTATTTTGCATCCCTGCCCATCCTGGCTAGTAGACATTGATGGACCTATCCTCCATGAATTCATCTAGTTCTTTTTTTAAACTGTTATAGTCTTGGCCTTCACAACACTGTCTGGCAAAGAGTTCCACAGGTTGACTGTAAGTTATGCGAATAAATACTTCCTTTTGTTTATTTTAAACCTGCTGCCTATTAATTTCATTTGGTGGCCCCTAGTTCTTGTGTTAGGAGTAAATAACATTTCCTTATATACTTTCTCCAAACCAGTCATGATTTTATAGACCTCTATCATACCCCCCCTTAGTTGTCTCTTTTCCAAGCTGAAAAGTCCCAGTCTTATTAATCTCTCCTCATATGGAAACTGTTCCATATCCCTAATCATTTTTGTTGCCCTTTTCTGTATCTTTTCCAATTCCAGTATTTTTTTTTTGAGATGGGGCAACCAGATCTAATGCAGTATTCAAGATGTGGGCATACCATGGATTTATATAGAGGCAGCATGATATTTTCTGTCTTATCATCTCTCCCTTTCCTAATGATGCCCAACATTGTTAGCTTTTTTGACTACTGCTGCACATTGAGTAGATGTTTTCAGAGAACGATCCACAATGACTCCAAGATCTCTTTCTTGAGTGGCAACAGCTAATTTAGACCCCATCATTTTATATGTATAGTTGGGATTATGTTTTCCAATGTGCATTACTTTGCATTTATCATCATTGAATTTCATCTGCCATTTTGTTGTCCAGTCACCCAGTAGATCCCTTTGTAATGCTTCACAGTCTGCTTTGGACTTAACTATCTTGAAAAATGCAGATGATACAAAACTACTCATTTCATTTTTCCACCTCACTGTTTATCCCTTTTTTCAGATCATTTATGAATATGTTGAACAGTACTGGTCCCAGTGCAGACCCCTTTTACCTCCCTCCATTCTGAAAACTGACCATTTATTCCCACCTTTTCTTTCTTATCTTTTAACCAGTTACTGATCCATGAGAGGACCTTTCCATGACAGCTTCATTCCTGTGATGGTTAGAAACCTTCGTCTAATTTTCAAGCCTAAACTTGTTGATGGCCAGTTGATATCAATTTGTTTCTTGTGTCCACTTTGGCACTTAACTTAAATAACTCCTCTCCCTCCCTGATATTTATCCCTCTGATGTATTTATAGTGAGCAATCAGATGTCCCCCCAGCTTTCATGTTGTTAGGCTAAACAAGCCAAGCTCCTTAAGGCTCCTCTTAGAAGGTAGGTTCTCCACTCCTCTCATCATCCTAGTAGCCCTGCTCTGCATCTTGATAAATAAAAAGGTGTACTTTCTATTGCTGTTTCATTTAATTCCTTCTGTTTCAAAGGTTCTATGTGACTTGCAAACCCATTATCATTCTTACATGAAAGGCCTGGAATAATATCTGGTATTAAATTACAGGGAGAAAAACCAAGCTTATAGGTTAGAGTGCTTAATTGCTTTAAAGGTGGCTATGATCATCTTGCCTGGGCTTGGATAATTTCTCATAACAAACAAGGTCAGGCAAGACAGATGAGTCATTGACTAAGTATCTCTCCTGCATACAATGCATTCAACAGAGACAGAAAAAACACTTAGTGGGGTCACTAGGAAGCCTAATTAAGGCCAAATTCTGATCCCAGATGCAGTTGTGCAGTACTTAATGATTTCTGTGGGTGTCTTTAATGCTCCTAGAAGAGCAAAATGTTGCCCTTAGGCATCTCAGTACTAAATAATAAAAATACCAACATTTTATATAGCATATTTCATCAGTACATCTCAAAGCACTTTACAAAGGTGGTAAGTATCATTATTCCCATTTTACAGATGGGAAAGCTGAGGCACATGGATGGCAGTGACTTACTGAAAGCCAGTGGCAGAGCTGAGATGTATGTGTGGGATCTTTGGAGTAGGCAGGTGTGTTTTACCATCTCTGTGAAAATCTGCCCAAATTTTACCAAATGATAAGCCTCTGGAAAATTAGTTTGCAAGCGTGTAGTAGAGACTTCAATTCTAGCAGCTAAAATCTCCAAAGATTCTGTCCTCACTGAGCATGCACAAGCCTCTCTCAGCAACTAGTGCTGACCAGGCTGTGCATGCACCATCCCCATAAAGCAGATGAGCATGCTTCAGCCCAGAAAGCCAAAGCAAAGACAGACTTTCACTAGAACAGCTGTTGCGGGGCAGGGTTGAGGAGGGTACTGGAACAGAAGCGGGAGCCAGTTTCTCCTGTGCTCTCACTGATCCCCCTGCTGGCACCCAGGCAACATGGAGGAGGTAGGCGGCTAATCTGAATGCAGTGGGGACAAAAGTCTGATGAGTGGGGAGGGAAAGGAATTGGGACAAGGCGTCAGGTGAGATTGGGACTGGAGAGGGGACTGGGGCTGATTGGGACAGGAGACTAGGAAGGCAAGCTGTGGGAACGAGGCGGGGAATGGTTGAGCAAGGACACTGGGAACTGGCGGAGGAGGGGGACTGGGAGCCAATGAGGGAAACAGGGGGAATGACTTGGAGTCAGTTGGCTGTGAGGGTTTGGGGAAACTGAAATTAGAAGGAGAAGGATTGTCTGGACAAGGAGAACTGGAGTGGGGGAGGGGAGACTGGGACTGCTGGGCAAGGAGTCTGAGATTGGAAGACAGCAAGTCTAGAGGAGGAGATTAGGACTGGGTAGGAAAGGAGAATGGGACTGGGAGCCAAGAATAGGGAAGGGACAAATGCATTGAACGAGGCAGGGGCCCTGCAGAAAAAAATTGTATGCAGTCATGTAACTAAAAGCTGTCATAATGCCTATGCACAAGGGGGCTGAATGAAGGTTGCACCAGAACTGTCAGTGCTGGCATTTCCTACCTTTTGAGGGCTTGACTTTGCAACCTCAACAATGTTCTTTTAATGTAGTTTTATAAATAGTAAACATATGCATATAAGAATTTCTTCAAAATGACATTGATTTTGGACTGGTGTTTGGGAATAGGCAATACTTGTACACAGTGGAAACATCTCCTAGTGTGACAGTTACCCTTGTGAAGAGGATCCACACAAGGCCTATGTACTACCCTGAGGGTTTAAATAGGATGTAAGTTGTGCTGATTCCTTTGGATGCCTCTCTGCCCAGAGATTAATTCCCCCCACCCCACGAGAACAATCTCACTACGGTGAAAGTTCACCATACCTTGACCTACAGTTTTCATGTGGTAATGTCCTGAAACAGTTCAAGACCTTCATTCCGCTAAGCTACACATTGTTTTGTTATATCCAAGTCTAGGATAGGCCAAATCCCTCAGTCGTTACTCAAGCAAAACTCCATTAATGTCAATGCCAGTTTTGCCTGAGTCAGATCCGGCTTTCTAAGCAGATCCCAGTGAATATTAGAGAGACAGCATACTGGAACTATTTATATTATACCCTCTTTCTAAGTGCCACAATATACCATCTCTCCCCTTTTACCTTCATTTCTTTTGTATTGACCCCAAACTCAATAAAATAGTATTTTTAAATAGACAGACCTATTCCCATTATATTTGGTATGCCTATAGAAGACACCACTTCATTGCATGCCACAGTTAAGATAGATGGAAATAACATTTTAAGTTCCATTTACCTTTTGAATAGATTATTAATTATCCAAATATGATGGATGGTTAGTGTGGCAGTAAAACAATCTTGAATTTTTTTCCCATTCTTTCCCTCAGATATAAATTATGTAACAATCTGAGATGGAATATAGTTTTCAAAATGAATTGAGCTAGTAGAAATGAGATACAAATTATGATGGATGTTTTAAGAATGTAAGTGTAAAAACACTGTAGGCCAGATGCTCTCCTCATTCCAGGTGCAGAATTCCCATTTATATCAATGGAAGATCTGCAGGCAGACTGAAGGTGGTATATATAGCCTATGGGCCTAATTATCTTCTCTGTTGCAGTGGTGTAAATCAGAAGCAGCTCCACTGAAGCAAATGAAGTTACATAAAACCAGCATGGGGGGAGAATTAGTGGTTACAGTGGGGCTACACTGGTGTAAAACTGTGGCTTAAAATATCTGCATTGTTTTTCATAGAAATATATCTCCACAGTATGTTTTATTGTGGAATTTTCAATATCACTTATGCCCCTGGGAGCTGCTTATGTATGTCTTCTACACATAACAGCATTACATAGCTGTTTGGAATATTTTGCTACTGGCTCAGAAGTTTACAGTGTATTCTTGTCCAGTATCATCAGAGGAGCTGCTAAATACAAGGGTGTTGATAGATGTGTCCCACGGTGCACAAGTTCTATTTCCCTGGGGGAAAGAGTTTCTGATGGCAACAGACATGGCTTATTTTATTTTTTCCCCCATGTCTGGCTTTCTATCAAAGGTGAACTGAAAAGGTTTTGCTACAGGCTAACCACGGGAGGTGGTCTGGCTCACTGGGTGATTAGCAATGGCGTTATGGAGCCTTTCATTATTAAACCATTGGTTCAAATCTAGTCATTTTTTATTTGCTTGGCAACTTTTGTAAAGGAGCTGATGATTTCAGTCCTGCTCCTAAGAGACACATGTCTGTACCACAGAAGACCCACCGTAACTGGCTTGCACTGGAATCTTTGCACACTATTTTAACCCAGACTAAGGAGAGGGTCTATCTAGCCGCTCACTCTGAGGGCTTGTCTTCACTGCATCACTTAGCTCGCATTAATGCAGTCGAGTTACCCCACTTGAGCTAGCCTAGCTCCAGTGAGGAAAGCGACCTTGTGAAACAACACTTGAGTCACCCTGTGAATTTGATTAGCAGCACAGAGTATTTGGATTAGCATCTGATGAGTTACGCTAATTCATGCTGCAGCCTGTAGCTGCATCCCCACTAGCTCAAGCATCACCAGTGCTCGAGCTTCAAACCATAACCCCTGAGGGGCCAGTTGGCTCGAGTTTAAAATAAAGCCCCACTTAACTCAAGCTAGAGATGTGTGTGTGTGCATGGGCGTGTGCATGGGTGTCGGGTTAGGGGCAACACTCCAGTTATACCTCAAGCTAAAATCATAGCAAAAGGCAAGCCCTTAGTGGTGATGCCCTCCCCCCCCCAGTTCAGTATGGATACACAGTAGTAGAGCAAAGTCTAGGGAGCCAATGTACACATAGTACCTATTCTGTGGATAAATAGAGAGCTTCACGTTACAGCATTGCCTACACAGCACCTTTCAGCAGCAGTAAATTCACTCTCTGGTTTAGAGCCCCAAATAGGATAAAGTATATGGTTGTAAAAATGTTTGCCTCCATTGTACCAGGACAAACCTTGAGGCTGTAATTGCTTCCTTGAGGCAATACTAACCTCCCTAACAACATGAGAAGTTTAATATACACATTTCCTGGGCGTGGCCAGAGTGAATGAATTCACAAGTATCATAAACAGAGGACGACTGAAAGTGCCCTCTGTTCTAATGAACTCCAGTTTTCAGTCCTTCATAACTTAAAAATTCAAACACCACAAAAACTTTGAGACTGAAATTTCTCACTCCTACTTTCAACCAAAAGGTGGACTCCTTTAGAAAGCTTTGAGAAACGAGGAAGTTGAGCCATTTTTAGGTCACGTGTATGCCTTTTGAATTATCTGAAGGTGAAAAATGTCTCTTTGAAAAAAAGAAGCACACACACGCACACGCACACACACTGGGCTAGATCTTCAGAGGGCATAAACCAGCATAGCTCCATTGACTTCCATGGAGACGTGCCAATTTACACTAGCTCGCCCAAAGCTTTTTTTGGCAGTCAGATAATTCGGAAGAAGGTTAAGCTTGCTTCGTCCTTAGTTCCTAAATGAAAATGGATGCTTGTGGTGACATGGTTATGGAAATTTGGTTCACAAATTAAAGGCTACAAGAGATTGAAAAAGCTGCCAATTAAGTATTGTGCATGGCCAGTGCATCATTTCCAATCTCCTTTAATTGCGTTTGTGAACCACATTTTTCCACCCATTCTAAAAGGTATTTTTTCCTCATAGAGTAGAAAGACTGGAGAGCTATTGGTGATTCCTTTGTGGGACTAACGACATGGGCTTGAGAGCCAGAAGAGAAGGAGCCGTCTATCTCAGCTGAAAGAGATTAGGGTACCAATTGGAAGAGATAGAGTTAGGCCGTGGGGTTGCTGCTGCAGGGTAAGGAGGGAACAGAAGACCCAAATAGGTCTGGAGGAAGATCCAAAACAAGGATGCTTATCCAAACAAGAGGCCAAATATACCACTGGTGTTAGTATGAGTAACTCCACGAAAGTCAATAGAATTGCACCCACTTATGCCTGCAGTGCATTTGGCCACCCAGCATTTCAAGGTTTGTCCAGCACTAATTTCCAACCATTGCGTATAGACTGTAACTGTGGGATGTACCCAAAGTATTTGCAAAGCATTAGTAGGAAGGAGTTTGGCATAACCCAGATCTCAGTGGCCTCCTTAGAAAAGAAGCTTGAAGGTTCTGACTCAAGATTGTAAGAAGCAGAGAGAAAAAATGAAGATATAGGTGCCATGACACTACTAGAAGTGAAGTTACCAAAGACTATCACTCCTGGAGCAATCATTATCAAGACATGAAAAACAAGCTCAGTCTGAGACTTAAGGGGGAGGAAAGTGGGGTTTATGATGGTGCTGAGAAGGGATAATTTTGGCTCTTCTTAGTTTTACATAAGTGCTGGAGTGTTTAATTGGGCACCCTTGCTGTGAAGGTTTCTGGTCTCACTGGTACAAGAGCATGTATGTTCTTTTTATCAGGAGCTTTCCATTAAGTTGATTCATAGCCTTGCTAGTGCAAACCAACGGAGTTGTAACAGTGGGCAAAGATGGTGTTGTGCAAAATAAAGTTGTAGAAGTTCCTTTATTTCTCGCAGACTGAAGCTGGTTGAAATTTCTCTCTCATTTTAGGAAAGATTCAGATTTTCCCTCAGGGAAAAAGCAGGGGAATAGAGAGCCCACCTTGTCTATATCCAGATTTGTTATCTAGAGTAATTTTATAGATTTGCCATTTCAACTACCCCCTGCCTACTTTTCTACCAGTTCCTGGTCTTGTTAACTTTGTTTCCAGGTGGCTCTTCCTGTCTATACTTTGTGTCCCTGACAAAAGAATTTCCATATGTCACACTCTGTCCTGTTTTCTTAGTCTGTTTTTTAAACAACCAACCAACCAATCAATCAAACAAACAGCCATTTGCCCTGGATCCCTGAAAAAAAGTTACCAGCTGAGCTAGAGACACTGACAGCAAGTGGGCCAAGTGCAGATACACCTCACGGACCAGTTCCTACAAGGCCAGTTGGATGTTCAGCCCTGTCCCATCTCTCCCAATACGCACCTCTGACTTTGTGCCAGCTCTTTTCCCCACACAATCAAATCCATACAGAGCAAAAGATACTCTGTGCCTGGACAGCGTGGTGAGTGGTGAACCTAAGCAGATTGGCTGTATTGCCACCACCAGCAAGTTCTATTGTCCCAGCTAGGGCTTAACTGTCCTCGCACGTACCCTGATGCAAATGAGGAGTATCCTCATTGAAATAAATGGACTGAATCCAATGTGAAGCAGGTGTCAGTGGGAGGAGAATCAGGCTCTTGGTGCCCCAGTTCAACCATCTGGGAAAAAATTACATCACATCACCTGCCTCACAGGGGCAGCAAAATTAAAGCTTGAAGCTTAATTAAAATGCCATGTTTACTCCCAGGTTATTCTGCCTTTGTGGATGTAAACCTAAGTGCAGGGTCTTCAGAGAAGAAAGCCTGCCAGAGACAGCAGTTGAGAGAGAGCAAAGTGCCCTTAACCGCCCATGTACAAGGGGTAGAGGGACAAGTGGAAAGGCCTCCACAGCCCCCAAAGTGGATGGCACTGGCTATGGAGGCGGTGTGGCCAGCATTACCAGGAAAAACACTGATTCAGCACATCCTCTTGGCAGATGCACTCAGAAGGGCTCCCTGGGAGTCACTGGCAGAAACTAAAGATGCCCCCTGCTGGAAATTCCTAGAGATCTGTGCCTGACCTGCCTACAGGAGAACGCTGCCCCGTATCCAGGCCCTTGATGCCAGGCAGAATGAGTTAGGCCCAACATTTGAAAAATTATTTGAGATGCTGGGATGACGGAGTGTGATAATTAACGAAGTCATGTGTGTGCCTCAATTCATTCCCTGGTTTCTTTGGCTTTCTCAGAAATTCTTTGTAATGTCATCGGTGAGGTTGTATTTGGCGCTTATTTTAGTATTAAACACATTTTTTTTTACATTACTCAGAAGGGATTGTGTCGTGATTACTCTGGTACTTCATGGAATACAAGTGCTTCAGAACCTAGAAGCACATTGTTTGCTATGCAACAGGCCCCTCGTATATCATCTCCTTCGTAAATATGTGACTCATTCATCCCACATCAGTATACAACCATAAACAGCAGACGTTTAATCACTTGAGAGAAGGCCATGTTGATGTGTGAGTGATGAATGCATGTCTCTAGATATTAAATCATTAAGCCGAGAAACAACCCAAACTTCATAACCAAGTTAAAATGCGTCATTGTTTTAGGGAATTTAATTTTAGCAAGAGGGGCCTTGCAATTTTAAGCTAAAAAAGAATAGTCCCTGCTGAGATTTTTGAATTCTTCGTTTAAAAAACAAACACATATAATGATAACTATTAACCAATACTTTTTGTTCCTGTTTTAATATCCTTTTAACAGCCAAAAATACATTCATTGTGATGCAGACTGCTTCCAGTCAAAATGTGCCTGACAGATCATAATTAATACATAGAAAGAGACAGTTTTAGTGCAATTTCCCACAGACACTTCTATAGGAATTGTGTTTCTAGGGAGCAATAAAACCACAGGGAGGTTTTGCAGTATAATAAAGCTTGGCTGTTTAACTGAGCTTGCAGTTATTTGGCCACTGCATGTTCTTACTCGGTGGTTGGGGACTGAATTAAAAAATAACTAGCCTTTCACCTTTGGGGACCTTGAGCTAAATCGAGTTCGAATATTTTCAATGAAACCAATATGGTGGTCTGAGCTTTGGTGGAGTTATATAGAACCTAGGGTCACATGTTGCCCCATGTACTCCTGTAGTTCCCACTGACACCACTGTAGCTCTGCAGCAAGTCAGATGCAGTATTGGTGACTCCATAGTTACAATTACATTGAGATTTGCACTGAATGCAGGATTAAAATCTCTCTAGTTCCCACTGGATTGACAGAAGTTAGGTTCCAGATTTAGTTTCCACAAGAGCTTTCCAGAGGACAACTGAACTTTCTATGGCTGAAATACTTATGATCTCTTCCAAAGGAAACAGTTTTAAATGACCTTTGCTGTTTTAATTTGGCTTTAACAATGCCACTTGTTTGGCCTCCCATCAGCTATAGCAGTCACTTGAAACTGTACACTTCATATACGTACACATTGTCATAAAACTCCAGATGTGGCACTTTTCACATTTTTAAACACAGACAGTAAACATTATTCCTTTTTATTCATCAAACTAATCTAGTTCTGCAAAGAAAAGACAAACTGTCAAACTTCACCAGTTACTTCCATTTGCCTCTCATATTCACTAACCCTTTACCATACTATTACTCTCTCCTGGCTACACCCCTGACCAGACCCCCCACTCTACCTGCCTGTGTTCCTTCCTCTCACCTTCCATACCTCCTTGCAATGTAACCCTCTTCAGCAGCAGGAGTCCCAGTCTGAAAGGCTTGGTTTCATTTGACCTGGATCCACAGGGGATTCACTAGAGGGAGAAGGTATCTTCATAGCAAATCTTCAAGCTCTGCTTCTTAGGAAAGTATGTCATTACGTCTCTCACTCTCTACACCCCCCAGTGGGAGGTGGTGGGGGGAGAGTTGGAGTGAAAGTTTTCTGAGAAGCTGAGCTTGCAGCGCCACTAATGTAGGCAGCTTCTCTATCTGATGACCCTCCTGAGTTCTAGGTACTCCAGTGTTGGCCTCCTGAGCTGCAGTTTATCTTGTCTGGTAAGTGGGTGGTGACACTAATGGAGGAACAGGGAGAGCCAAGATACACAAGAGCTACAGAGCAGTACTGGGGACAAATGAGTAGCAATGCCACAATATCAGCAGGGAGCCCCTCACACTGAAGATGGGAGTTCTCCTTACAGCTGGATAATATTTTTCACTGAACTCAGCCACAGCCAGTGATGATGCAATCATTTCCCTGAGCAACACAAGGCCCCAATTCTGCCGTTGGTGAGTCTCTATGAAGCCATAATGGTCTGTAAACAGGCATTTGATTGCAAGACTGAGGCCTAATTAATTAGTTAACCTGTGCCTTAGACCTCAGGAGCATTTACCTGGATGGAGGTAACAACAGACGTCTACTGACTCATCACACAATTGTTGTCAGCCGTTCATGAGCCTGTGTTTTCTTATTACACTGTTTGTAACAAAAGCTAATGCTGACTTCATGCCTGCACTTTCTAAGCAAAATATGTTTTAATGAAAATTGTGGGCTACGGTAGGTTAAACCACAAAATCTCTGTAAAGAAGGACTGCAATTTCATCTTCTTCAAGCTTTGCTATAATTGTAGGAAAATTATTACTGGTGTCTAAGTATTATAGGTTCCAGAAAACCTCCATTGCTTGGGTACAGTAGACAAGGGTTAGGAAAATAACCAACTATTATAATGAAATTATACTGAACAATGGCTCGTCTTCATTATTATCTATTTGCCAAATGCTGAACTGCACTGTTTGAGTGGTTTCACTTTAAATAACATATAATTGAGTTTTAAAAGGTTCAGAGGAAGGCAATAAAAAATGTTGGCTGTACAGCAGAATTTGCATTGCAAAGGTTAGAGATAATTAATCAGGGATGGGGATCTGAAGAGGATGTGAAATTATAAAGGGCAAAGTGAAATTCAGTCAGTTCCTCCTTTTTGGCCAGTACTATAATGTGAGAACACAGGCTCATTAGATAAGATTAATAACTGGTACATATAATTTTAGAGCAATATAAAAGGAAATGTTACTTACCTGTGGGTTGCATATCCACAGACAGTCAGAACATCAAATTCTCTAATTTTTTAAAAGAGCTAGAAGATTTTACAACCTGCAATAACATTTGTAATTATATATTCTAGGACAAGCGGCGTTTTTATAAGAAAAGATCTGTATTACACTGTGAGCTGAACACTGTCAGAACTGGGCTGTCTGGTCTCTATTGGCAGGGATTTCTACAGCTGGGATCCCCCCACCAAGAATGCTCTGTTCCCGGTGCTTGATAGTCAGAATCTGTATTTGTATTTTCACATATAATTGTAAGCTTCCCATTTCTGACTGTGCAGACATTTACTCAATTCGCATATACAATTGCACATTGTATGTAGTCAACTCTTGGAAAACTAGCTGTGGAAAAAAGACTGAAAAATAATGAGAAAAGAAGACCTTAAAATAGAGAAAGGAAGAAGAGAAAAAGGAATAAAGCTAAAGGATGAAGGAAAGGAAAAACTAAAATTCAAAGCAGAGTAATTGTCAAAATGTTTTGCCACATTTTTTCCAACTTTGAAAAACATTGTTTTCAAACCTGAAAAACAGTGTTAAAATCTATTAACCACAATAGGAGGGCAGGGGAACTCTACACCACTCACCTTCTATAAAATCAGGTATAGAAAGGCAAATAGAATATTTTTGGGGGTTGTCTGCTAAGGGAAGGAGTAGAGGTGGCCTCTGGACTGGTGGTAAGCACAGCTCCGGTTCCTCTGCTAAAAGCAGGATTGCTCCCCCTCCTTAGTGTCTCCTTAGCTTGAGGGAACTCAGTTTCCTCTCCTTTCCTCTATAACTGAAGTGAATCCTAGAATCATAGAAATGTAGGGTGGGAAGGGACCTCAGCCCCCTGCGCTGAGTCAGGACCAAGTAAACTTAGACCGTCCCTGACAGGTGTTTGTTCAATTTGTTTTAAAAAGCTTCCAGTGATGGGGACTCCATGACCTCCCTTGGAAGCCTATTTCAGAGCTTATCTGCCTTTATAGTTGGAAAGTTTTTCCTAATATCTAACCTAAATCTACCTTGCTGCAGATTAAGTCCATTACTTCTTGTCCTACCTTCAAGGGACATGGAGATCAATTGATCACACTCCTCTTTATAACAGCTCTTAACCTATATGAAGATTGTTATGAGGTCTCCCCTCAGTCTTTTTTTCTCTTCATACACAGTTTTTTTAACCTGTCCTCATAGGTCAGGTTTTCTAAATTGTCCATCATTTTTGTTGCTCGTCTCTGGACTCTCTCCAGTTTGTCCACATATTTCCTAACGTGTGGTGAGGAGAATTGGACACAGTGTGCCGTCTGAGGCCTCACCAGTGGCAAATAGAATACAACCCAGAACGATATGAGTTTTATTTATTTTTTTACTAGGACAGGGAATCTGAAATGGGAGTACGTGGAGGTCCATGACTGAGGATTTCTCTTAGCCTTCTGCCAGCATGTTTCCATGTGGGAGAGCAGCAAGAAAACATGAGAAGCAAAGACAGGTTGTCTCAGCTGGGAATCCCTTATTCGACCTGTTCTCCCTAAAGGGGAATCTGCCCCCAGCCTCTGTTCCATATCCTGCAGGGGGAGAGAAGAACAGGAACAACCCCCAGCTGCCTCTTTCACTTTACAAAGAGAGGGAAGGAAGGCCAGGTTACACTTCCCTACAAGGGAAAGGAGATACCAACCTCCCCTCCTCCCGCACACATACCTCTCTCATCTGGATGGTTAAATTAAACCAGAGACCTAAATTCTTCATAACATCTGTCTTTTGAAATATCACTGTTCTGAAATGGAAGAAATGTCATAGGGCATTCCAAAGTTTTCTGGGGACAAGCCCCCAGAACCTCAAACTATTTCTTTTACAGTCATACAAATTTCACACCTTGGTATCAACTGGGGTAGGGAAGCACCGGAGACCTTCACATCCTAGCACACAGATGCACACCTTGGCTAGAAACCTGTGTGAGGACACACTGTTTGGATACAATCTTTCTCTTGTCCCTTTTCTCATGCCCTTGCTACGTCCCACCTCCACAAGCTGATCCAACCCTGAATCACCGCATAATGTCGAGACCTATGATGAAGGGCACTTTACACTTGTGAACGCCCCTTCCTCCCTTGATCTACTTTAACCGTTGCTCTGGCAGGCAGCCAGATTTGGCACTCCTGCCAAAGGTAAGAGTGGGGCTGCAAAGCTGCAGGAAGCACTAGTTTCTCCTGCAGCTCAGTATACAGTGTTGTGTGGGTGTAACTAAGGGCAAAATCTGGTTTCTTTCTGGTTATTTGCTCTCCGTTCCATGCCAATTTCTGTGCAGAAGCCCCTCTGACTGATATTAGATACAGTAAGATGCTGATCTTTAAAAAGCAAGTGCAATTAACCAATCCAGCCACCCACACATCAGTCACTAATTCTAGACTAGGAGAGGCAGGAACCAGACAGTTATATTCTAACAAATATTATTAACGAGGAAAGGGAATTAGCCCCAGCTGCATAGTGCTTAGTCCATCTGCTAATCCTGCTTACAAATCTATTATGATTAACAGCAAAGACTAAAATCTGTTGAAGTCAGGCTAGAGACTTGGGGCCTGATCTGAAGATGCAGCGCAGCCATTTTGTGATGTATTGCCACAGAATATGGTCATACAGCTGGCAAAAAAAAGCCCAGAGGGATCACCCAGTGCAAGAGAGATTTTCTGGTGGCATAAAGCCAGAACAGATGCCAGCTCTTTTCCCTAATATCAGCAGGGCTGGAGCAAAGGAATCTTGGCCAGGATACTGCATTGATCACTACTATGGTTGGCCATTTGGGTTTGTCCTAATTTATGCCTGGGGAATGGCCCTGTACAGAGTGCCCCAGGATCAGGGAAGTACCCGGGTAATCTTTGTTCCACCTATAGACACATAGCTCAACTTGTACTATATACTCCTCAGCTATAGCTGAAGACGTAGCCCTTAAACTCTTGTCAGCATAGGTTGGTATTAGGCTACGAGGTCAATTCTCTCTATTCCCTGCACATCCTAATTAGAGATGGGCTCAAGTTGCAAAATGTGGATCCAAAGTTCTCTGCTGTTTAGATTCAGGCTTTCGGTTTTTGAAGAGAGAGGAAACATTGGTGAAATTGATCCATAGATCAATCACCTTTTAAACACCTTCTTTTACCCAACCCCCATATCAATACTTTTTAAAAATCTGGCCCTGAGTGCCTCCTCCTTCCCAGTGACATCAACAGAAGCTTATTACCATTGACTTCAACAGGGCTTGATCCTGTACCCAAGTGTTTACATGGGAGCTAAGCTCCTGAAAACTTGGCCTCACAAGACTGATTGTTCCTCCTTCACAGGCCTTTGAAGGATTTCCCAATCTAATCTATTGGATTGTTCAAGTGTCCAATCAATTTTCTTCTTTTTAAAGGTCATTTTCCAAATTTTACATCATTTCTGTATGAAATGTCACCAACAGTATGAAACTAAATTAAAGTAAAGAGATCCTTTATAATAGAATTCAGCTGTTAGATTTATGGTCTATTGGGATTCTGAATGAGTTTACATTTATGCCATCTAAAGAGCTATGGTTTCACAAACTAAAAATAGAGAGGAAGAAAATATATGGAAAAGTACTTGCAGTGAAAAGAAAAACAGTACTTAGTATGCAAATATTTTGCCACAGTTTACATATTTCATGATATTTAACAAGAGTAATCCATCATGAAATTGATATTGATCTCATAGGTCCATCGAGTAAACATCATATACCAAAATAAATACCATCCCTGACAAATCTGTAGAAAAACAGCTTCCTAAATCCATTTCAACTCAATTCCATATAATCATCAATACTGTAATTGCAGTTCCCATCCAAAAGTGATGTAGGAATAATAAGAGCAATCAAATACCTTTGTCTAAAATCTATGATGGAGCAGTTATTGAAACTGTCTCTTTCCTTGATATACAGTTTCCTTATACATTATTCACCCTGGCATATGTCAGTTTCCTAAATTTACCCCAATGTGCCTGAAAATTCCTTGTCTTAAACTTACATCATCACTGTCCCAACTGGAGGAAAACTTTTTTTTTTTTAAAATACAAAAATTACAATTATTTTGATCTCCTGGACATCTTTAAAGCCAAAAGAGTCTATGGGAGCCAGCCCAAAATGAAAATCTGTGTCATAAGATAAAAGATGGCCCATACATGTATGTATGTATATATAGGCAGATATGGGTCCTAAAGGTGAAATTTACCCATCTGCAAAGGGTCATCACAAGGCCTTTTCACCACATAAACCCTCGAAACAGAGCTTAAGTGGGACATTAGTTGTGCTTAGATCGTCTGCTGGCTATCGGCATGGTTGGATTTGAGCCTGCTTACAGTGTCACTGTTATGAAAGATTCACCCGGGTCTAATGGGAAGTGAGGAACATTGGGAAATGGGAGACTGCGTATTCGATTGATACAACCACTTTATTTACTATCTACTTTTAACATCTATATGATTGAAGGGAAACAATCTACAGTGATACTACTAATTAAAGTTGGACACAAATATTAAGTATGTTTCTCAACAAAATTCTGAAAATTTCTTCTCAAAGTTTTTGCTTAAAAAAATGAACCCCCTCCCAAAAAAAGCATGAACCCCCAAATTTTTCCAAACCATTTTTTTTTCCAGTTTTTGGTTTTTCCAGGGGAGAAGAAATGGAGAGAAAAGAGAGGAATAACAATAACTGAAAACCCAATTTTTTTCTGTTTTTCAGGTTTTCGATTTTTGTAGAAAAATTGGAAATGTTAATTTAAAAAAATATCAATTTTTCAATCAATAGAAAAATGGCAACTAGTTCTACTATTAATGATAATGTATAATAGTTGCTATTAGATGGGCTTTAGATTTTTTACCATATGCATGCATAGCTACCTTCTCTTTATTCCCGCTCTCATTTTGGCCTATAAAAGAGAGCCCTGCACCGGACTATTTGTGAATCCCACATCCACCTGCTCCCTGTATTACAGCAGTGGGTCCTGCAGGACCGATGGGATCCCATTCCCACTGCAGGGCTCTACAAGAGTCCCACATAGGGCTCTATTATACGATAGTTGTAATTTTACCTTGACCTCTTTGGCAAGCAACCCAGCAATGCAGACTACCTTTTGGGATTCATTAGTCATCTGCTGATTACAATGTGTCCATCTGCCATTAATTAGGCAGTCTCTTAGCTACTATAGAGAAACCAGCAATCAGCTTGATGAAATAAGTAAGTATCAGGGCAACAACAGTGTCTGTAATGTAAGACTGCTCTATGGCTAAGTATCATTAACTTTGAGTTTCTGTGTAGGCAATGCTCTTTTTGTTTAGCTACACATTATCTTTAGCAATTAGTGTAGCTTGAACAAAAGATTTGCTGGAATAAATTGATGATGCCTGGTAATTGGATTAATGAGAATGGAATGGAAAGGCAAGGTAAACAGCATGAGTGACATATTTCACCAAAATAGGCCAAACATAAAATACAGTTGCAGAGGATCAGGTGAGCGCAGGGACTAATCACATCAGTGTATTACACAGTAGTTGCCAAAACATAGCACTTTAGTCCTGCCACTCTGGTACCCTACCTTTGGTAACAGTCAGTAACTTTTGCCTTCTCTCTGTTATGTATCTAATCAGTTGTGTAATGTCAGACATAGGTGAGCAGATGGGGTTGGGGATTCCTTTCTGATCTCAAGACATCTAAGACTTGCGTGGCATTTGAATGGTTGCTTTTTAACCCCAGTGAGAGCACTGAAATCGGGAATCCATATTGCAATTTAATGGTCTGATGATGCTCCCATTGAAATCAAGGGCTTTGTCTATCCATTTCCATGGGAGTAGGCGCAAGGCCTATGTCCTGAGGTTCTAAGGATTTGTTGACACAGGCACATTAACCAGAACAACTATTCTTCGTTAGCTATTCCAGAATAGCTATTATTCCAGAATAGCTATTTAAATTTACACCCTACATTCACATCTTTTCAAGCTTAGACAAGCCCTAAGAGCCTTGAATGGTAAAGCCAGGTCAGTCTTGAAATCAGTATCTGGTGAGGGTGCTAGTATAGTCACTTGGGGGTGGGTTCACAGGGAGATCAGAAAATTAAACAAAACAACTTTTCATTCTACAATGCAGGAATTTAACACTCATTCTGCAAGCACCAGCTCCTTAGGCCTTGGCTATACTCGGGACTTCACAGCGCTGCCGCGGCAGCGCTGTGAAGCGCAAGTGTAGTCGCGCCGCCAGCGCTGCAAGAGAGCTCTTGCAGCACTGTATGAACTCCATCTCTCCGAGAGGAGTAGCTTGCAGCACTGCGAGCGAGCGTGCAGTGCTGCAGGCTCTGATTACACTGGCGCTTTACAGCGCTGTACTCGCTGCGCTCGGGGGAGGGTGTTTTCACACACCTGAACGCAGCAAGTTGCAGCGCTGTACAGCGCCAGTGTAGCCAAGGCCATAGTCTCACTTTCTCTTTCTTCATGTGTGGGTGGGGGAGGGGAGACCACTGCACACTCCTGACCACTTACACACAGTCCCAACAAAGGCCTGATCCAGAGTTCACTGAAGTCAAAGGAGAGGCTCCCATTGACTTCAATGGGTTTGGGATTAGGCTACAACAGAGGAGGATGGGTTCAGTACAAAAATCAGCCTATAAATTCATGGCCAAGAGCAAACAATGACAGGATACTTCCCAGCTGTTGAACAGCTTAAGAGCCTAACATAAAACTGCCACTTGCTGTAAGATCCTCTAAGAACAATCTCTGTGGCACTTGAAATCCTCTGTTCCTGATTGCTGGAGTTTTCTTTCCAAGGATTTCTGTCCTGTTTTCTAGCCATTAATGACATTTTCACTCACCATGGCTTTATCTAGTGGAATGGGTAGTAGGCTATAGTGAACGCCTTCTGATCTTCCTACTCCCCTACCCACATTATATTTCCTAAAATGGGAATGTTCCAGGATTTTTAAAAAAGTCTATTTTATGTAGCCAACGATGAGAGTGTAATGTATGCCTGTGTCACACACACCCCTCCCTCCCCCTCCACACACACTTACCCATTTAGACTAGTGGATTTTCCATGACTTCTTGCCATTCCTGGTGCTTGCTCTGGGCTAGGTTCTCACAGCCTTTATTTGGCTGCATGAGCTCGGGATGGCTAAGAGGCAATAAAACCCCTCCTTACCGCCCTGCTCAGACTTTGATTCTGGTTGCAGTAGACAGAGCAGGAACAACTCATCTGATTCTCCCAGCTTTGAGAAAGTGGGCAGGAAGTGGGAGGAATGCTGGCTATGCCCCTGCACATTCACAAGCACATTAGACAGAATAGCTGGATGGGCATCAAAACTGCTCCAAATAAAGGTGTGAAATAGCTTAAGCTTAACTGAGGATTCCCCTACATGCCTCCCACCCCCAACTCCCTCATCCCCCCTTAGTGGTCACAGTGTTGCCAATTTAGTCATTTTCCTGTATATTCGAACACCCCCTCTAATTTCAATTCCTGGGGAAAACACTCATTAACTCAGCAGGTAGAGCACAGGGGTAGAACTGTGACTCTCTGGATCACAGTGTGTCCTCTAGGTTGTTCCTAGGGCTGTGCGACCATGTACTGCCCCCCTAGGTGCTGGAATTAGGGGTGTTGCCTCACCTCCTGGCTTGAACTGGTTTCCATTATATACAGGGTTTACAGTTTGGCTCCCAGCACCCCCACTATACAAACTGTTCAAGAGCCACTGGGTTGCCCCTTACGCAGGGCAGATTGTAACATTATAATCTAGCCCTCTGAAATATTCTATAGTCTGAACTGGCAGGCCAGCCCTGTGGGGCCAATGCCCATCAACAGAGTTAAAGGGGCACATCTTCTTTTTTAAATAATGGCAGGTAGATAATGAGGAGATGACACTGCTTTAAATAATAATAAATAAATAAATAATAATAAACTGATCCAGGGAAGTGCTGAGGAAAGCCCTCAACTCCCCATGAAGCTCTCAACACCCATCTGGTGGCGGGGGGTACTCTGCACTTTGCAGGTGATCATTTGTAAGATCTAGCCCATAGTCATTGCCTTCTGTGGAGGAAGTTTCAGGATGTACCAGTAAAAAGGAAGAAGCCAACATAGTTAGAGCCTGTGGTTAGGACAGTGGTTTTCAACTTTTTTTTCATTTACAGACCCCTAAAAAATTTCAAATGCAAGTGTGCATCCCTTTAGAAATCGAAGACATATTCTGTGGATCCCCAGGCGTCCATGGACCAAAGGTTGAAAACCACTGTTCTGTGCTAACAACAACCTCTCGTGAACCCCTTAGATAGTCTGCAGACCCCCAGGAGTCCATGGACCACAGGTTGAAAACCACTAGTTTAAGAAATATTAGAAAAAAAGGTGGCTGTAGAAGGCTCTCACTGTCTATAAATATCTGATTAAAATGCAACAAGTTCTGACAAAATGCAAGTAATTTAAGGAAACTGAAATCCTTTTTAAAATATATATCAAAACCAAAATTATTTTAGCTTCCAACTCAATAAAAGAATACACCCATTATGTTAGGTAGTTAGATGGCCCTATTACCATAGCATCTGAGCACCTCACCATCTTGAATGTCTTTATCCTCACAACACAATGTGAGGTGGGGAAATTCTATTATCCCCATTTTACCAAATTTTCAAAGCTATTTAGGCAAATAGGCACCTAGTGGGGTCTTTAAAAAACCATCTACTCACGATAGGCACCATGGGAATCTTTAATGTCTATTCAGCGAAGACAGGAACTTGGTTTTTAAAGGTCTCAACCAAAAGGAATGATGACATCCCATTGCTTGGATGAGGTAAAACTAAACTGGACACGCCACTAAATGAGATAACGAGAAGAACAATCCTGCCTGTGTGGACTTGATAGCTTGGACATCTGTAATTTCCATGGGCTTGATTCAGCTGTCCTTCCTCAAGCTGATTAGAATCTTCCTATGCAAGTAGTCCCATTGAGGACTGCCCATGAAATAAGGTACTGTTCAGCATGAGTATAGGTAACAGAATTTGACCCTGGGGTATGAACTACAACATCAACACAGCTGGAAAGCATTCCCTAAAGTCTAATACATTCTAAGGATGCAGAGCCAGGTCTCCTGGCAGCTGTGATGAACATTATAAGCCAGTGATTTTACAACATTCATTATCCACTACTGTGGATTTTATTTTGTTAGAAGATTTATGATCTTTATTAACTAAATACCCTTCACTGTTGAAAATGAAAGCAGGCTTTAACATCCTAGAACTTTACAATTTAAATTTAGATCATGTTTCTTTCCCCCACCCCATTTAAAAGTTTACTCTGCAAACTGTTCCCAGGGTAGTGAGTCCAGATCCCAAACATGATGCTAATAATAGCATTCACTTTGCTAAATAAGTGCTATACAAAGTACAAAATAAGTGCTATAAAGTGGTGCTTGCAGACTGAGATCTGAGATTATAGCTGTTTAGTTTACTGGGAAAATTAAGAGAATTTAGCACTGTTACCAGAATAAGGTGCCAGGCTCCTAGCCCTGGAGCCTTAAGTCCTCCATTAATTCACAGCGTAGATAGTGTAAATTTCACTACATCACTCCCCACCAGTGTGCCTCAGCTCTGATCTGAAGGAGCCTCCTCCACGTGGGAAGGGGTAGTTCAGACTTCATGCCAATTTGGGTTTTTTTGTGAGATGAATACCTGCCCATTAGGGACTAGGTTAAAACCACAAATCTCATTCAGCATAGCTCACCAATCAGAAATTAGATTGTAACAAAAACATTCAGTCCCTATTCACCTATTGTTAGATACTCTATCTTCCCCCATCCATCTGCTTCCCACCACTCACAAAATAGTGGTCACAGTTTTTAAGAGGGCATTATCAGGTGCTAGTAATTTCTCATTTTACTCCCCTGCTCCCATTGCACTAATCACTCTCCTGTTTCACTCTGCAGTGGAAGTCTTGTGGATTGTGCACACGATGCCTTCTGGAGATCAGGATTTGTATAGCATCTTACAGCACAGACACTTTTATCCTGTGCAGAGCATTTTGCGCCAATCTTTTATAAACCTTGCAACTGTGACACTCAAAGACAAAGAGACATATGGCCCGTGGCATTTAAAAACAATTTTGCTTTTATTGTTGATCACATCCTTTCTGTATTTCTCTTCTCTTGTCCTTTTTGTTACCATGGACCTTTGCAAGGAAATGAAATCTGTTTCTTAAGAGATCATCCACCCCTGCCACTGAGTCCCCTAATCCTCTGTGTGTGACATTAAAGTTGTTTACTGTGTAAATTGTTATATTACAGAGGACTTTTGGATACCAGGTGGTAAACGAGCAGCAGGAGCAGATGTCTTAATAATAAACAGAACAGAAAAAATAAAGATATAAAAGATCAGGTATGTGAGCAGTATGCAGAGTGGATATCATAGTTTTCCAGAGGGAGTTAGAAGTTGTTTTAAGAATATATATTGGCAATAAATACTGACAGACATCTGAAGATCACTGTGGCCTACATCATGCTCTCTCCTGTTTTTGCTCTTTTGCCGCTCTCTCCATTCATTACTTTTGGACTCCCTTCCTCCCCTGGCAAGTTTCATATAGAGGGCTGCTAGCCCCTCAGGTCAAAGAGGTCACACAAAGCAAATATTTATATAATCTGCCTCCAAATTTTCAGTTACACAAGGAACTGTGATATGAAATGAACCAACTGCATAATCAGAAATGATTGATTCCCAAAACTCTCCTATACACATACTCGGCGCAAGGTAAGAAATGGTGCTGTAGTGTTTGTGACGAAACTCCTTTAGGGGCAGGCTTATAAAAGGGGGAGGGGAATCATGAAAAATCCATAATGTCAGTTTTCAATACATTCATTATTACCCTAAAAACGTCCCCCACCACATCACATGGTCCTCCTGAGTTTACTTTGTGAACACTATAGGGATCTGTGGGATTGTGAGCAGTAGTTCTAGACTCTTTAACATTCTGATGTTTATTGAACCTCCTTGGCCTGTCATAGTACTGGAAAACTTGGAAGACAGATGCTTTTGCAAGACTTTCCAGCACTTCCTGCTTATAGTTGGGCTCTAACTGCAACAAGGAAAGGCAGTCTCTTCGTAATTTGTTACTTCCCTGTCTAATTCCAGCCAAAACCAGGAAGCAATGGGGCATGTGAAAAACTAAACACAAAAATTAACCATTTCCAAACCTTAGAAAAGGTTTGGATGTAGATCAGTTCTCATTTGCTTCAAACTTGCAAAGGATGCTAGTGGATGTAAGGAATATGAAATACTAAAATGGTCAAGGTCAGATTAGTGACGAGAAGTTGTGGTATTCTACTCAGGCTCTTGTCACAGTCCAGAACAGCTGGCTGTTTCTACTAAAATAAACAGTAGTGAATTATGTAGCAAAGTTGACCTTAAAATTGTTATTAGGTTTCAGAGTCAACACCTCACTACGATGAATGGGAGTAGTCACAGTTCATGCGACTCCCAGTTAATGTATTTTGGTCCATCTGTCTGCAGACTCAATAAGACCCTACCGCATCAGGAACCATTCAGAAGGTTCCCTTTGCAATCATGGAAAAATAAAAATGTAACATGTGATACTACCTTCAATTCCAGTTGATTTTAATGGGACATAAGGACTCTCCATCTCTTGAAGGATAGACCCTCAAGGAAGCCTAAATTCTGCAGATACGGATAGAACCAGCAGAGGAGCGCTGGTATGGCATGCTGCCATCTACCAACTTAATTCAGAAAGAATAGTACAAATCAAAAGCCCCATTTCTGATCTACAGTTACACTGAGACTTTAACACAGCACTGAGCAAGAGGAGGTTCGTAAGGTGCACCACTCCAGAAGTAGGCCTGGGAGACTTTGTATCGAAAAATCATAGAACCATAGGGCTAGAGGGGGCCACAAGGGTCATCTAGTCTAACCCCCTGCCAAGATGCAGGATTTGTTGTCTCTAAACCATCCAAGACAGATGGTTCTCCAACCTTTTTTGAAAACCTCCAGTGAAGGAGGTTCCATGACTTCCCTAGGCAGTTTGTTCCATTTTCCTACTGTTCTTTCAGTTAGGAAGTTTTTCCTGATATTTAATCTAAATCTGCTATGCTGTAGTTTGAACCCATTGCCTCTTGTCCTGCCCTCTGTGATGAGAGAGCAATTTTTCTTCATCTTCTTTATAGCAGCCCTTCAAGTATTTGAAGACCACTATCATGTTCTCCTCCCGATCTCCTCTTTTCTAAACTAGACATGCCGAGTTCCTTCAGCTCATATGGCTTGCATTCCATCCCTTTGATCATCTTTGTCACTCACCTCTGGATCCTTTTCAGTTTCTCTACATCTTTTCTATACATTGGTGACCAAAATTGGATACAGTACTCCAGCTAAGACCTAACCAGAGCTGAGCAGAGCAGTATTATCATCTCCCATGCTATGCCTCTGTTAATGCAACCCAAAATTGCATATTTTTTTTGCAACAGCATTGCACTGTTGACTCATATTGTGGTTGTGATCCACTACAATTCCCAGATTCTTCTCAGAGTGCTGCTGCCAGGCCAGTTATCCCTCATTCTGTATTTGTGCATTTGTTTTTTCTTCTCTATGTGTAGCACCTTACATTTGTCTTGGTTGAATTTTATTGTGTTGTCTACAGTCCAGTTCTCCAATTTATCAAGATCCATCTGAATTTTAGTTCTATCCTCCAAAGTGTTTACAACCCCCACTAGCTTTGTGTCATCTGCAGATTTGATCAGTGCTCTCTATTTCTACATCCAGGTAATTAATAAAGATGTTAAACAACACCAGACACAGAACAGATCCCTATGGAACACCACTAGAGACCTCCTTCCAAGCTGATGTCATTCCATTAATAGTTACTCTTTGTTTGCGATTGTTTAACCAATTATGTATCTACTTATTGGTAGTTCTGCCGAGGCCGTATTTCTCCAGCTCACTTCTGAGAATGTCATGTGGGACTGTGTCAAAAGCCTTGCTAAAGCCCAGGTATATTATGTCCACCGCATTCCCCCATCCACCAGACCAGTTACCTGGCCAAAGAAGGAAGTCAGGCTGGTTTGCATGATTTGTTCTTAGTAAATCCATGCTGGCTGCTAGTGATCACTGCTTCATCCTCCAGGTATTTGCAAATTAAATGTTTTATAGATTGCTCTAGTAGCTTTCCAGGTATGAGTCAGACTGACTGGTTTATAGTTCCCTGGATCCTCCTTTCCCCCCTTTTTAAAGATGGACACTACATTAGCCCTTCTGCTGTCTTCTGGGACTTCTCCTGTCATCCATAAGTTTGCAAATGTTATTGCCAGTGGCTCCAAGATTTCTTCAGCTAATTCCTTCAGCATCCTGGGATGAATAGCATCAGACACTGCTGACTCGAATTCATTCAAATTAGTCAGAAGATCTCTGACATGTTCTTTACTTATCCTGATCTGCATCCCTTCCCTTTTATTGTCTATGATAACTTTGTTAGTCATCTGATCACATTATTTTTTGTGAGAAGACTGAAGCAAAGTAGTTACTGAGTAGTTCCGCCTTCTTATCATCTTCCGTTACCAGTTCGTCTTCTTCATTGAGCAATGGACCCACACCATCCCTGAACTTTATTTTTTGTCTGACAGTTATAGAACCCCTTCTTGTTGTCTCTCACATTTCTTGCCAATTGTAACTCATTCCTTGCCTTGGCTTTCCTGACTTTGTCCCTACATGCTCATGCTATTTCCATGTATACATCCATAGTGACATGCACATCCTTCCATTTCCTGTATGTATCCCTTTTGGTTTTTAGATAGCTAAAAATTCCTTGTGCAGCCACATTGGCCTCCTGTGGCTCTTCTTATCTTTCTTCTGCATCGGAATAGCTTGATGTTGAGTCTCTAGTATCACATCTTTTAGGAACTGCCAGCCCCCTTCAACTCCTTTTCTTCCTAATTGGTCTCTCCATAGTACCTTGCCTACTATTTCCCTGTATGCAGTATTCAAGGTGTGGGCATACCTAGATTTATATAGTGGCATTATGAAATTTTCTGTCTTTATTATTTATATCTTTCTTAATGGTTCCCAACATTGTTAGCTTTTTTGACTATCATTGCAGATTGAGCAGATGTGTTCAAAGAACTATCCATGTTGACTCCAAGATCTCTTTCTTGAGTGGTAACAGCTAATTTAGACCCCATCATTATGTATGTAGAGTTGGGATTATGTTTCCCAGTGTGCATTACTTTGCACTTATCAACACTGAAGTCCATCTGCCCTTTTGTTGCCCAGTCACCCAGTTTAGAGAGATCTGTTTGTAGAACTTTGCAGTCAGCTTTGGACTTAACTATCTTGAGTAATTTTGTATCATCTGTAAATTTTGCCTCACTGTTCACCCCATTTTCCAGATAATTTATGAATATGTTGAAAGTGCTGGTCCCAGTACAGACTCTTGGGGGACCTCGCTAATTACTTATTTCCATTCTGAAAACTGACCATTTATTCCTACCCTTTGTTTCCTGTCTTTTAACCAGTTACTGATCCATGAGAGGACCTTCCCTCTTATCCCATGACTGCTTGCCAAAGATTTCTGCAAGTCCAAGCACATCAACTGGTTCACCCTGGTTGAATAAATTGAATGAATAAGTACTTCTGTCTAGACCCTTTCATTCAGAAAGTTCCCAAAGCATTTTACAAATTGATTTTTTACATCAATGATTTCATTTTGATCACTTTGAACAATCAGTCGTTCAGCCCTCATATAGATTGTGCCGATTACAACACATCTTCCATTCTTCTCTTATCCTGGCCTTCCTTCTCCATGTGCAGCTATGCCTTTTCACGATAAAATCTTGCCATCTCTTTGGAGGTTGGCCGAGTGGTCGTTTCAGTTCTTGTGGGTACCACTCAGCGACAGCTGCAGTCCATCGATTCTCAGTGAGCCTCGCTTTATGTCCGGCCTATTGCATTTTATTATACCTGCTTTCAACAACGATGTCCTGCACTCCACTCTGCTGTCTGATCACTTCATTGGGTACTCGATCACAGATTGAAATCCCCAGAATTCTTCTTTCCATCGCCCTCTCCGTGACAGACAATTGTTGCTCCTCTATCTTTGTCAGCACCCATGTTTCGCTGCCGTACATTGTCAGCAGTACTGTTGAGTTGAAGAGGTTGGTGCATGTCACCTTGTTGATTTTTCCATGGAGGACATCTTTCATAGAATTGAATGCACACCAACCAGCTTTCTTTCTTCGTGAGAGTTCGCGTTCCTGATCATGGTGCATGTTAATTTCTTGGGTAAGATAGCTGTATTGCTCAACTACTTCTATTTGTTCTCCCTGGACTATTATTTGGGCTTTTGGCAAGGCATCAGACTGCATAAATTTCATTTTAGAGTGGTTCATTTTCAGTCTGATTTGGCTGCTTTTTGTGTCAAGTTCCCACACCATTTTCTGTAGTTTGATAGTTTTTTCAGCAATCAACACAATATCATCCACAAATCTGAGGTGGTTTAGCTGCTCTCCGTTGATGCTGATTCCACCCTTCCTGTTTATCCGCCTCATTACCATTTCGAGGCAGGCTGTGAAGAGTTTTGGTGAAACCGCGTCTCCTTGCTTCATATCTTTTTTGACTGGGATGCAAAGGGGAATGTTGAACAGAGTTATATCCATAATGCAGTCAGAGTTTGCTTCCTTTAGTAGTTTGATGTAGTTTGTGTTAATGCCCTATTCTGCAAGAGCTTTCAGCACTGCATTGATCTCTACGCTGTCGAATGCTTTTTCACAGTCGATGAAGGCAGTACATAAAGGGAATGTGTAGTTCCTTGAGTGCTCCAATAGCTTGTTTATAGTGAAGATATGGTAGACTGTGCTGAAATTTCTTTGAAAACATGCCTGCTCTCTCAGCTGCTGTTCGTCCAGACTCTGTGAGAGTCGGTTTGATATTATTTTGGAGAACAGCTTGTAGACAAGTGAAAGCAGGCATATTGGATGATAGTTCTTTAGATTTTCATGATCGCTCTTCTTGTACAGCAAAATGGTGTTGGACTCCTTTCAGCTAGATGGCATCCTCTGCATTTTCAAGTAACAGCTAAATCTCTGGGCAAGGGTTTCCCAGAGGTCTTGGCCTCCAGCTCTTATCATTTTGGTTGTCAGTCTGTCTTTTCCTGGAGCTTTTCCTTCCTTCATTTAGTAAACTGCATGTCGAACTTCACTGATGAGGAACAGTGCAGCAGCGAGCCTGGCTTGTCTGACAGCGATGATAGTGGAGTGTACTCTCCAGTAGGTCCTACCATACTATTAAGGTGTCAGACTGCCAACCCAGTGAGGGGACAGTTTGACTGAAAAGCAGCCACTGAAAGCATAGCCAGCAGGTGGTTGAAGAAATTGCTAAAACAAAACAAACAAATTGGCCCAGTGTTCCTCAGGTGTCCCTCAATCCATTCCACAGTGGCGGTGTGGAGTTTGATCGATAAGAGGCTGCTAAGAATCTAAGGGCCCAGAAAAATGACTGCCTTCTCAGTGTGAACCTACAACTGCAGGACACTGACAAGGGATGACTTGATCAACCATCTAACGGAGGAGAAGGCAAGGACATCCTGCGACGTCCTTGATTTCTGCAAAACACAATGAAGAAAGGAGATGGAAGCAAAGTGGAGAGATGGAAGAACCACTGGAGGAATTGGTTTTATCATCAACAAGGAATGGTCTTCAAAAATCATCTCCTGCAAGTCTAAGTCATCACACATCAGAGTGTTAAACCTCCAACTGAACAAGAACTGCACCCTCAAGATTATCAGATCTACGCTCCCACCTCACAAGTGAAGATGATGATGTGGAAGAATTCTATCAGAAATTAGAGGAAACCCTCGCTCGAAAATCCATATATATAATTGCAATGGGAGATTTTAATGCCAAGGTCGGAAGAGGGAAAGAAGGCAAAACGTTCATTGGAAGGTATGGCATAAGTGAACTGAATCCACGAGGAGAACGTCTGGCAACTCAGGACTGGAGACAAAATAAATGTTCATTGGTAGCACCTGGTTTAAGAAGGCGGCCAAGAGGAGGTGGACATGGATTGCGCCCAATGTGAAGAACAAGAATGAGATTGACTATATTCTGATCGATAAGCGGCACATTGTACAAGACATCTCAGTAGTACCATTATTCAACACCAGTAGTGACCATCGCTTGCTCAGAGTGAAGCTCAACTTCAATGAAAAGGTGGAAAAGAAAGCGCTACAGATGGCAAATCAGAGACAGCAGCCGAAAATATGCAACAAGGTAATTCTGAAAGTGACATTTCCAAGAAAGACTAGCTTCTTAGATAACTGCGACGAGGACTATAAAAACTTTGCTGATAAACTGACACAATGTGTGAAATTAGCCAAGAAAGAAAGACCGAAAAGAGCGAAAGGAAGAATCTTGGAGGAAACGAGGATCTTGCTAGAGAAGAGGAGGAATAAGAAGTGAAATGATAGCAACAAACTTGAGTACTCGCTCCTCTGCAAGCTGATAAGAAGACTACTAAAGAAGGACTTTGAGAAGTACTGAAATGAAAGGCTCTCAAAGACGCCTGAAGATCGCAGAAGCCTCAAAAATGCTAACGGGAATTGATGCTGTACAGGTCGACAATAATGGCGCTGAAGAACAAGGATGGAAAAGCAGTAATCGACAGAACAGGGATGGAAGCTGTCTGCAAAGATTTCTACACAGAACTGTTCGCATCTCAAATAAATGTCTCATTACCAACATTTCAACAGACCAACGAGCACGTACTTCTGGTCCAATCATTTAACCCAGCATTAAAATGCAGCCATCTCTAGGATGAAACGCAACCGCCATTTAGCATCGTACAACACAGCTCACCACATTAGTACAGAAAGCAAAAGAAGAATATCATACCAGATTGAACATATAGGGAAACTTTCAAATAAACAGAATATAATACCCAGTTTGGAGTTTGGCAGGGCACTAGGGTGAACACTCAGACCTTGTGAAGACTGCTCTAGTCTTATTAATAAACACATAGCTTTACATTTCATCTATAAGAGCCCTGTGTCTCCTAACACCCTGCTGGAACATTGCTTCCCTTTTGAGAGCTACCTGCGGAATTGCAGACATTCTGCTATTCTCCAGGCATTCCCTGATCTTCTGCCGTCCAAGCACACCCATGTCCAACTTTGTCTAGCCTAAAGATGGACCCAAGATACAAACTTAAGATCTATACTTCAAATATCTCAAAATCTGGAGGTTCTTGGATGTGGGATATTAGCTTGGGCCCTTATAGAATTGTGGAACAACTGTGGAATTCAGATTGAGGTCTGAGGTTGGAATTCCAATCCCTCCACACCACTTTCACAATTCAGGGGTGGTTGAATCATTGTGATGTCTGGTTTTGAGCTCATCTCTAGATTAGTTTGAGATCTAATAGAATCATAGCCTAAGTTGATATGGTTGGACAAATTCCTTGGATAACAGCGATAGGGTGAAACAGCCAGGATAGGATTAAGAGCTGCCTGTCACACAATTCAGCAGGGATATAAAGGAAGGGTATGTCCTCTTTCCAGGTTGGACAGAGATGCAAGAGGAAAAGCCTCTGGGCCTGTACAGCTGGCTGTGGGTCAGGGTTAAAAAAAACAATGTGAGTATTATATTCAAATAATAAACTGTGCCCTGAGATAAGAGCCTGAAAGAGACCCCAGCGTGGCATTGCTTCTTTCCTGGTCGGGGGAGGGAGTTCACCAGCTTACCGTAAGCAGTACAATCTCCTGAGAAAAAAGAGCAGCCCAGCAGCTCTCAGCACATAGCAAGCGAGTCCCAATCTGTCAGCATTTACTATTCTTATTATTTATGTCACGTATATTATCATAGCCTCAATAAGAGTTGAGGGCCTTGTTGTGCTGTCATTGCTAAAACATAGAAGTAGGCAGTCTCTGGTCCTAAAGTGTTCACAGTTTAAGACAATGAGTAAAATGTACTAGTTAGGGGAACAATGAGACAATGTAATATGTTCAGTTTTGAGGTTGATAATGTTTTCCTTTCCTTTTTCCCCTCTGATCTCATTCCATAAGCCTATTAAATTCCCCTTTTTACTTATTACAGCCTGCTAAACCTCAACAATGGGATTAACCACAGTGCATGTCCTGAAAGAGGTTGAAATGCAGAGAAAAAATGTTCCCTTAGTGTTTGCAGCACCACCACTGATCTCTATGTCTAGCTTTGAGTTAGCTGAAAGAATGTCAGACAAAGACAATCCAGAGCCACGAATGCTGGACCAGATGTATTTACTCTATACGGGTATAACTGAGATCAGAATATGGCCCTCTGTACTTGACATTCATGCAGATATTTCTCCTGAGGGATCTGCACTTTTAGAAACAAAGAAAATGCTTCTGCATATTGGTTTAAAACAATCCATCCTCTTTTTGGATTGAATGCAGTGCCCTTTTCTGATCACATTGCATTCCACAGTACTGTACAGCTGCCATCTTAGAGGGCTTGTCACGTGATATGAGTCAGGGGAGATTTAGATACACAGGAGGCCACTAAAAGGAAAAATAAGAAATGGACTCAAAGAAAAATATTTTTTTAAAAATGAGTAGCTTAGTTTACATTAGTGCCCTTTGATCATTATAACAACTAGTTTTAGCCACATCAGCTTCTCTTACCAAATATAGTTTAAAGATGATATACCATCATAACAACAACAGCAGACTGGCTGATGTTTTAAATAATGTGATTACTTTAAGGCCATCTTTATGGCTTCAAACACTCATTGTATAAAAGAATCATCATTCATCAGTTATTTCACTGGAGAGAAATGTAATTTTTCTTAGTGTAACTCTAAGCTCTATAGTCTTTATTTAAAAAACAAAACAAAAATCCTAAATCCATTTTCTCTCTTCCACTAAAAGCCCAGCTTCTATTAGTTGGCAAGATAATAAATTCATGAAGTCATGTATTCAGGCAGATTGTAAATTTAGCAGAAGCCAGAGCATTTGTATGTCACTAAGTCCAAACAGAGATCTAAGTACAACTGGATGATTTAATATAATGGTCCAAAAGATATGGGTTGAGATTTTTAAAGCTGAGTAGGGGACTCAGTCACACAACTCCCAGTGAAATTAATTAGTTGTGTGGCTAAATCCCTGAGCTGGTTTTGCAAATCTCAGCCCAAGTGCCAAATTAATTCCTGGTGTAACTTCCTTGCCTTCAGTGGAGTTACACTGGGGATGACAGATGCTCATGTTTCTTTTCCAAGAATAACTTGGCAGGAGACTTGAAAGTGAGTGAATGACAGTGATGGGACAGATTCTATCCTCACTTAAACCCTGCACAGCACAAATGACTTCAAATCAGTTGAATGTGGTGACACTGATTCCTTTTGTGGGTGTTGTGTCTATGAAAGGAAAACCAAATTCTAATCTGTCTGGCTTTTCCTTCCTGACAAGTCTGAAAGATGAAGCACTTCACAGGCAGTAAAATGTTTTGAGGAGGCGGCCCGAATGTTCTTTGTGGCGGATCCCAATCTGTGGAACTCACTGCTATTAGAGATCAGGCTGAGCCCGAGTCCTACAACCAGAGGCAGATTAGGGGTTTGTGGGGCCATTGGCCATAGAAAGTGGGGGCCCTTCCCCACCCTTTCCACCTGCAGTCCCCCCTCCGGCACTCCTGCCAGGTGGCAGGGTTGGGGCACTGGGCCCCACTCTCTGGCAGGAGTGCCGGGCGGGCTCGGAGGGGAGCGTGGCAAGCCTCCACACCCCAATCCCCATCAGGAGTTCTGAGTGGGATGCAGAGATGCCCATTTTTCCAGCCCCCACGCCCCCATTGGCCAGGGCCCCTGGGCCCGGCCCCATTGGCCCAGTGGCTAACCACTGCCTGCAACCTTCAAGCGGCATTACAAGGAGCATCTCTTTCTGCAGGCCTTTGGAACTGACCCCATAACATTATTGCTGGAAGTAATCACCTAGATTTAGTTTCTCATACGTGGCTTCAATCTGAAGAGAAGGGGAGCAGATGTTGGTCCCTTTTTTAGAAGGAACTGATGTTCTTCTAAATATATACAGTGGGGCCCAGTTAGATCCTACAGTGATAGATGCCTTAGCAATGCTGGCACCAGTAAAATGAATCTGAAAATATTTTTTCAATTGCAATTGCATTTTAGATCAGATCCTGTGGTTGGATTTTTCACAAAGGGCTGGATTATTTGATGGTTGGTTATCATACCCAAACAAACCTCATGGTTCAGGGCAAAGGGTGACTCCTATCTCTTTTATTATCACCATCAATGGATAAGTGGATGAGTCACTGTCCTGTCCTTCCTGCTGAGAGTGCAGGTGTCTTAAGATGTGGGTAGGGGAAACTAAGACAACAGGAAGGAAGTCAGTCAATCATCACAGTGTGAAGAGAGGCAGCTTGGGGGGAAGTGATGGGAGACTGGGAAAGGGAGCTGGGAAATAGCCACTCAGATCCATTCACCTGGCTCTACATCTGCCAGCTCTCTCCCCACCTTCCCTCCTTGCATTCTATTCCCTCCTGCGTGTATTACTATCTGTTATGTCTACAGAATCAGAGGACTCTATGGAGACAAATACAAGACAACTTACCCCGCTTTCTGTCTCATCCCCAGAACTCACACAGATCTTTTATTCGTCAGCTCCCTTGTGCTCACCAAAACCTGTCTCTTTCCTTTCTCTGCAGCTAATGTTGCCGTCTCCTCTCACTCTCTAGGTTTAAGGCCACAGTGGTGGCATTCAATTCTTCTCTCTTTTTCTTGCAACTTTTGGCCCCTTTGCCTGCACAGCTTGGTTATCTTTGAAGTCCACTCCAGACAAGGGGCGGCTCCAGGCACCAGCGCAGCAAGCGCGTGCCTGGGGCGGCAAGCCGCGGGGGGGTGGCAAGCCACGGGGGGCGGCCTCCCGGTCACTGTGAGGGTGGCAGTCAGGCTGCCTTTGGCAGCATGCCTGCGGGAGGTCCGCTGGTCCCGCGGTTTCGGCAGCAATTCGGCGGCGGTCCGCCAAAGGCGCAGGACCGGCGGACTCCCACAGGCATGCTGCCGAATCCGCATTACCAGCAGACCTCCCACAGGCGCACCACCGAAAGCTGCCTGACTGCCGTGCTTGGGGCGGCAAAATACATAGAGCCGCCCCTGCTCCGGACAGCTGCTCTCTATCTTTTCCTTCAGAGAGGCAATTTCCCACCTCTCTTTCCCAGCCCCCACCCCATCGCTCACCCCCAAGCCTCCTCTTCTCAGACTCTGATGCTTGACTGACTGACTTCCTGTCACCTTAGTTTCCCATGCCCTCATCTTAAGATACTTCAGTTTACACGGTAAGTGTAAAAATGAAATTTGTTTAAATGGGAAAACAAGTGAATAGATTCCCTAGACCCTCATCCTTCCTCTTTGTGAGCAAGCCCAACTCAAGACACAGGCTCTCTAGCAAGTTGTGACAACATGGCAGCACATCACCGCCTTGGCTGATGATAGCGGATCCACTTCAGTGCAGAGATTTTGTAACAGTGAGCCAGGTATTAAACTCTAAACATTCTTTTTAGTGTAGGATTGCAAAAGTCAGACAGGCAAGAAAAGTTTCCACCTCAACATAAATCACACATGGGACTTTCAACTCTTCTCGAAGGTTTAATGTACAGCAATAATTATAGGTGACCTCAGCAAGAACTCCTATCCTCAGCTGAATAAACAGAAGGGGCAGCAGTGCTTAGTGTTGTTACCCTGCGCTTCTCTCATTGCACAGTATTACACAGATCATGTCTTTGTGCCTCTTCTGAGGTTATACAAATAAGTGATGAAATGCTGCTGCTAGCCATCTATGGACCACTCGCCCAGCATGTGTGCTAATGCCCTCATAATTAAGGTTGAATCTAGATTTTCCCTTTGACAGAATAGGTGTATAGTGCTCTATTTAAAAAAAAGGAGTAACTATTGAGAAGGTCTTTAATAAAGCTGTTTGGAATATTACTTGTGAAATTAGGAGAGGTATTGAAATTTGCCCCCTTTAAGGTTCACTGAGTTACGGTAAAATTATTTGGCCTGTTGCATGAAATTTTCTATATTAGCAAAACTTTCATTGGCATGTGGAATTTATACCAATTTCTGAATAGATGTGGAATCTTCATGGCAACTTTTCACATTGTATTTTGAATTTCAGGCTGGATTGGTTGTGATGGATCACATACTATTAGTTCTGGATTCATGACTGAGTGAGAGTCTACTCTCCTAGAAGGCTACAAGGTTAACAGAAACCATTTGAAAGCTTTTCTCTGAAGGAGATATTGTAGTTAGGATGCTTTCTGGATGCTTGTCAGGAAAACCCTGTCCATGTATTATTTCCCCAGTCCAATATAAACTTTCTATTAAAAAAACCAAACAATTCAAAGTCAAGGATAAGGTCTTGCCTACAATTAAGAGTTTTGCCTCTTTAACTATGCCATAGTTAAGTGGCCAAAACCCCATAGTGCAGCTGCAGTTATATGGTACAAAAGTCTTATAATATGAGTATAGTTTATTCTAGTTCAGCAAAGTGAAATAAGTGATACCATTATAAAACACCTTATACTGATGTAACTGCATCTGCATTAGGGCTTTTATTGGCATAATTATGCAAGTAAAAAAAAATCACACCTTTACTGATATAGTTATACCAGTAAAACTTGTTAAGTTTAGACCAGGCCTAAGAAATGAAGCAGTCAAATGTCAGGTATTTTGAGAAGTTAAGATTGAGCCTTAAACCTTAACTTCAGCCCTTGTGCCCACATTTTAAAATATTGTCTTTCTAGAGTTAAATTTGCAACTTGCTTCCATCATAAAACCCTATTAAACTCTGAAAACTTTTGTCCTGGAAAATTAGTTTGGCCTGAAAATTGCCATATCCACTCTAATCAACTTTGTCTTTAATTTTCTTTATACTTCTCAGAAATAGTCTAACAGCTGCTTTTAAAAAAAACCAACAGATTATCCAAAAATTACCCCAATTTGAAACTGACTTTTGTCCAATGTTGTCATCTCCCTGAGGAATGTCTTATTAATATTACCTCTCCAAACTTTTATGTTTAGTTAAGTGTTCTTGAAAACTCATGGTCTGGCATATTTGAAGAAAATAGGCTGTAATTAAGCAAAGTTATTAACTATATTTTTTGGATCAAGATCTTTTTGAGTAGGAACAGAAATGGAAGAAGCCTGTGTTTTTCAGAGCTAAAGCAACAGGGTTTCTGTCCCAGCTCTGGAAATATGTATTTCATTATGGAGAAAGGATTTTAATTGTCTGTTGTTGGTGAATGGCCTAGAATTGTCACTTCTAGAACTGTGGATTCAAACCATTCTTTTGTTTCAAGTTAGATTGCTTGAATTTCATCTATACTAGACTCAAACCATCTTAGATTTTTTTAAAAAGAAATAGACAAAATCAGGCATGATCATATAGTATATAAGCATTAAGATTTTGCTCCTAAAATTGAAACGTACTGTGACTCATCTGATGCTCTAATGTATTTATTGCACAATGCATGTATAGAACTACAATTTCATTAATGAATTTGTTAAACAAGTAGATGGGAAGTGCTATAGCAGGATACACAAGATGGCAAGTAGACAAGACAAGGAGGATAAATTGTTTCAGGAGAATGGTGGTGAGAAATGCTCACACCCCAAGAGAAAAACCAAACTATTTATCAGATTTATAGATTTGCTTTATGATATTTAAAAGACCTAAGTCAAGATTTCAAAAGGGACTGGTTACTTTGAGTGCCTCAGGTTTTTCTGGATGCTCAACTTGAAATGCCTTAAAGGGGCCTGATTTTCAGAAGGTAGGTGTTTGGAACACTCTAAGGCATTTCAAGTTGGGAACCCAAAACAGCTAATCCCTTTTAAAAATCTTGGGTCCCCTGGTCATTACACTGCCAATATTCAGCAGCCAGGCCCTTCATTGGTGTGTGTTTCCGAGAATTTGTAAGCTACTTGGAAAAGATAAATTTAAATGGGGGAGTGCCATCTCAACCTTATCAATAGCATTTTCACTGCAATATTATATGATGGAGTAAACAGAAGCAGTTAAGTTCTGTATATTTTATGCATAATTTCGAGGGATTAAGTGGGACTTAAGTGGTGCAGGGGCCTGGTGTTTTCCCTATAAGCAGAGATTAATTCTACTCACAAGTAATTCTACTCACTTAGTGATAAATACAGGCAAATAGTCTGCATTTAACTGAATATCTGAACCTGCAATGAGACATAACTCAAAAATTGACACAGCGGGATAAATTTACTTGTACAAAGGTAATTACCAAAGACACCCAGGGACATAGCACAGTATTCAAAGTTCATCCGCTTAAGTGAGCATTTTCCCCATCTAAAACATCTGTGCTGCCATGGTAGTAGATAATTAAGAAAACATAATTAAAACTACTCACTGCTAATTCACCACTCTGAAGGAAAATATCTACAGAGGTGCAGGTGAAGCTTTGTTCATAGTCACGCCACATCCATCCAAACTCAGAAGAATAGTACATCAGCTGCTGGAATTTAGAATTCAATCCTATGTACAGTGGATGAAATTCATCCTTGTGCCAATGGCCAGGACACAGAGTATGTACCACTTAAAGCCAAGAGAGGGATTTGATACTTTTCCTCTGTAGTGGAGTAAATTTCACCCAATGCGAGTTTTGCCTAGGTAACTCCTATAGAATCAAGTCTTTTATAAATTGCTCGTGACCTTGCACTTGTGTTTCTTCTAATATAATACAGGTTAGCTAAAATGAATAATTTCCCATTATGAAATGAAAACTAAACATACTTTACTCCCCCAAATATATTCAACTGCATGAATAGGGATGTGCGGGGGAAATAAAGACACCAAAAGCTCCATTGGCTATTACTCAAGAAATAGTTTGAAAACAAAATTCCAACACATAATTTTTACTGTACTACCGAACAAGGATTGTAACATACTGTAGCTTAAAAATGGAGGAAACGAATGATTAAGGAGATGCAGAGCCTGTTGATCTATTTATGCATACACCGGTTCCAGTATTGACACTCATCACTGCAGTATCCCAGTGCCCCCCGAGAATAAAACGCCAACAAAGTCCCCAGTTCACCATCTTCCTGCATTTGTGCAAAAAGAGTTTTTAATGCTATTGAATGAGAATGGTAGTTCTTTTTATAACTGCTTTTCACTGGCTACATCAGGAGCAGGGCAAAGGAGGATCAGGCCCAATATCTTTCTCTTTTCCTTCTTTGCTGGGAAGATCCAGGCTTATGTTTAAAGCCAGGATTGGGATTGAAAGTTACCATCTGATGGTTCTTCAGTAGCTTATGTGTAGTTGTTTATGAATCTCAGTCCTCCTGTCAATTGGTACTTTTGTTGGCAATCTCAGCAAAAAAGCTGGGCACTAAAATAAGCTCTTGCTCTTATGGCTGGTCCCAGAAGGATTGAGCCCATAGGCATGCGGGGAGCTTGCTTTGCCACTGCCTTTCCTTTAGATATTCTGTAAATAAACCAAGAAATTCAGTTTCCAGGGCTGTCAATCAGGCATCTTTCAAAATTGGTAAATTCCTCTTTAAAACAACCCCAAAAGAGTATGTACTATTGACACTAAAATTTATGGTGTTGCTTACCTAAATTGCCATAGAGCTGGGCTCAAGACAACATTCAAATCAGGATCTGGATTTTGAACAAAGACATTTGGGGAAAAGTCAGATTCAAGATTCAGGCTTGTCCTGTTATAAAGAGAGAGGTGCTGTTTGTACAATTCCGAGCCAGATCTGCATTTGGATTTAAGCCTTCCATTGCCAAAGCTTGCAGGTGTTTGGATTGTATCTGTGGGTTCAAGTCTATTCTACGAAACCTCTGCACTGTCTCCCCAGGGCTCAGCATTTCTATATAAGCCTACAGTCAAAAGACCCTCCCCTCTGAAGTGAATGAGTCAGGGGTTTTAAAATTTCATGTGAGATATTTTTGTCCCCCCAGCTCTCGTCGTGCGCTTCCTGACCAAACGATTCATCTGGGAGTATGACCCCACTCTAGGTAGGTTACATTTTATTTTAAATACTTATGGAATGCTGCAGGTGTTGGCTTTGTAGAAGCAATGGAAAGGCATGGTGTAAAGATTCCCAAACCTCATTCATCCCTTAAATATGATGTTAAAGCTTCTCTGAGGTAAATCCCTAGCTCGAATGAACAGCCAACTGATGTGGCACAATCAACAGGTATAAATACATTCCAACAAAGGCTGTATGTGGGGTTAAAACCTACCCCTATCGAAGTTAACCGGAGTTTTCCCATTGATTTCTGTGGGGCTAGAATTTGACCCATGGAAATAAAGATGTTAGTTTTCTGCTTCGGAGTAACTGCCCACTGTTTGTGGAAGGTAGAAGGGCTAGGGAAGAGTGCTCAAAGGGGCAAGGGAGGAATAACCCTGTGGACAGTCATTTCCTGTGTAAGCTGTGCAAATCACTTGGGACCATTGCAATGCACAGAACCCCTGCTGAAATGCTGGAGGTACCTAAACTCACTCAATGCCTACGTTTTTGCAGTAAGTCTATGTTTCTGCCTCTGAGAGCGCACACTGCTGCCTCCCTGTGGGTGTCCAGACACCCATCTCCCACCTAAGCCCCTCAGCGATTTACACACCGGGGAAGATAGATGTTCAGCTTGAAGGGCTCTATCCGGTAGGTGTGATCAGAGGCTGCCCACTGGATCAGGCCCTCATAGGCAATCTTACACAAAACAGTTGGGGCAGGGTAGGGAGAGGATGACCTCCCTCATCACTTCTTGTCCAGTGGTGAGTGTACTCACCTGGGAAGTGTGAGACCCCCAGTTCAAGTCCCCCTGCCTAAGAGGGAGAAGAGATTTGAACAGGGATCTGCCACTTCTCAAGTGCCCTAACCCTTACAGCATATAGGCATCTCTTTAGATACTACATAGCTGGGTTTACTATGGCTTTTTACGGAGAGAGGTTTGTTTGGTTTGGTTTTGTTCTGTTCTTCTGTAGAATCATATCAATCTGTTTCTCTGTTTAAAGCAACATAAACTGTGTCAGTGTGACATATTTACCCCACATTGAGGATAAGCATGTTTGTCAAGTGCCTTTTCAAATGTAGAACTAAAACAGATGCATACCACACGGCTACTAAGCAACAAGAGATTTTGCCAGAAACACTGAGGCTGCAAGCAACAAAAAAAAAAAAAAAAAAAAAGTCATGTTTACAGCTGATTTTCTATATCAGATCCAATGGGATCCATTAACTCTCCCATGCTAGAAGTGGTTTCCCTTGGCAATTCCCATTTCTACCAGGACTTACATCAAAACTTCCAAGGCACAGGAAATTCACTCTATCTAGAGTGAATAAAACATCATAAAATTCCTTGTCCTCCTGTAATTCCTGAAAGGGATCATACATTTTAGATTAAAAGGAATTTATGGGATTCAGTACCACTTTAAGCTTCAAGATAAAAACTAGAGACTCCATGTTACCTCTGTGTGCAGTGTATTATTACATCTCCAGGACCCAAGTTATAATGTTCAGATGCCACACACATGAAGAGGGAGCATGAATGAGTAGCATGGCTTTGTTAAGGACCCTTGATGCATGGAACTTCCATTTAAAGTGAGGGTTTTGCAGCACTAGGGTTGCTACACAGGATATTATTTCTATACATGTGCCCTGTGTGACAGCTTGGGCAATTTCCTGGACAAACCATATTGAATTAAGCTAAACCTTATTGAATTAAGTTTATGTATCATTGTGGGCCAGGGATTGTGTGTAATTTCATAAGGGAGGGGGACCACAACCCACTAATAACAGTTGGGAGTGGTTTGGCAAATTCACTCAGGTTGTAACACCTCCAGAGAGCTGCTACCACCGCCTGGAGAGAGGCTCACATATACTGGTTCATACTGGAGTTTACAGGCATAAAACAAAGAAAGGAATTTTAATTAAATAGCCTGAGTTAAAATTTACGTGTGACCTTTTTTCTGAACCAACAAATGGACAGGACATTCTGTACCAGGGGATGGGGGGTGTAATCTTTCCTGGGAAGGGTTGGATGGATTTGGCTCAGTCTGTGTTATTGTTCTGAGAAAAGGAGTTATGAACTCGTAATCATGGGATAACCCCTTGGTGGGATTTGAAGGATGGTCACCAGCCAGAGTGAATCCTTAGAGTGAGGGGTTGATCTCTGGTAAGCTTACTAGTAGGTTCTTTTATTGTTTTTAATATATTTTCTCTTTAAGGCTTTTACCTTAAAAATAAATGTGCTTGCTTAGAAAGAGCTGTGTGGTAACAGCTTTTGCAATTACACTGTGGACTGTCTCTGAGAAGAAAAGTAATGCAGGCCTGCTTAGGAAACCAGACTTCACCGAGGAATTCTTATTGTAGGCCAGGAGCTGTCAGCCTTGAAATATCTCAGTCAAGAGGGAGAGAGACATGTGTCTCCATCCAAGAGAGGAGGCAGCTGGGATCCAGAAGCCTAGGGGTGCCCTTGCTGGACCATAGAGGGGGAATAGAAGTGTAGCTGCCCTGAACTCTGACCCTGCACAACTGTATCACGCTTAATATTTTAATTTTCCATTCTCAACTTACTAGGAATGACAATATCAGCAGAGCTCATTACCCAGAGAGTATTAACTATCAGCCAACTCTTGGCTGCCCTACATCTTGATCATTATTGCTTAGTTAAGCACATTCCTCTATCATTTTCTCGGTAGATGTTTGCTACCTTTTTTTTTTTTTTTAAAGGTACCAAGCGATTGAGGCTAATTTCTAGAGCTCTTTGCGGATACAAAATTTGTATCCGCATCCAATCCTCAAACATGGTCTGTGGATATCTGTGGATATCGGTACATTTTCAGGGCTCTACTAATTTCTTACCTGCCTGGGTATATGAGGCATATCAATCTCTGCTTATAACAAATCAAAACATTGTGCTCTATATACACACCGAGGATACAGAAGGTGCATAGAAAAAAGAGAGAGAGACCAAAGTTGCAAACTTCAAGAGCTAGATCCAGATCTACTCTTGCTCCAAAGTTTGGGGTGTCTGAATTGGGTGTTTCAACTAGATTTTCTCTAGTTAGGATACAAGTTGGTGGGAAGCGGAGATTTGAGCACCAGGAGGCTTTTACCATACATCTGTTTCTATAACAAGCTCACAATTTCCACTAAACAAGGAAATGTGTTATGGTTTTAAAAAGTCTAAAGACACTTGGCACATCTAGGATACATTTTAACCAGCAGTCTAAAAGTGCTTCACAAACATTAATTATCAACCACACCCCTCTGTGGAACTGGAAATATTTGCTCTCCATTTTATTTTTGCTCTATTTACAGATTAAAAAATATCCATCACACCAAACATAACAGGGTGAAATTCACCTCTGTGGAGAGGACCAGCCCAAGGCCTAAGTACCACTAAATCTGATGCTTTCTGGTTGCTAGGCAATGGCACCATGAGCATTTGTTTGCCACCTCGCTGGCCTAGCATAGGTACAGCACTGTGGTTTACAACAGGCAGGCAGAAGTGTTCGCAAGGGCACAGCTGCAGGATGACCCTTTGGGGCAGCACTGCCACTGCCTGTTGCCATGACAGCAGAAGGACAAGCACATCATGCCTGCCAGACAATATCTTCTCAGGAGCAGAATTATTCACACGTATGCAGAAGCCCCGTGTCCCAGGCAAGCCCTGCAGGTGTGCACAGGCCTTGTGTTGGCCCTTTGTCATAGGGATCCATTTCACCCCAAAGGCCATATTATGACGTCTCAGTGATATTGGTGAGCAGTTATTCAAATGAGTAGCCTCACTGAGTGAAACTCCATTTGAAGTCAATTTGAGTTTTGCCAGGATTTCACCCATTGGCTTTACAAGGATTATTTGTGTGAGTTTCTGTTCACCAGTGTTAATAAGTAGGGATCACAGTCTGAAATCTATGACTCTTCCTCAGAGTATGCTGTGACATGACAGCTGTGATAAAGGCCTAAATTGATGGGAGCTGCAAATATTAGTAATGAAAGAAAAACAACATACAAGGAGATTAGGAGTATGAGAAAATAAAATGAGATTCACCCAGGGAAAGTGCATCCCAGGTGATGCAGGGGAATCCAAAACAAAAAGGGAGGGCATAGGGTTGCCAATTTTGGTTGGATGGATTCCTGGAGGTTTCATCAGATGGCATAATATTTAATTAAAGGTTAATCTTTAATTCCTAGAGACTCCAGGACAATCCTGGAGGGTTGGCAGCCCAAGGAGGGAGAAATTAGGGATATTACAGTGTCAAGCAAGACCTGCTGTGATAGTGGCAACAAACGAGTTTGCAGTGTGACAGAATAACAAAGGCCAATGCAATTTTGGGCTGCATATTTACAGTATATATTTTGGTCCAGAACATCTATATGTGAAAAATCCATGCCCTGGGGAGACAAAGATTATCGACCTAACCCCAGTTTAGATAGTGTTAGGTCGACAGACTAATTCTTCTGTTGACCTAGCTACCATCTCTGGGGGCAGTGGATTACCTATGCCGATAGGAGAACCTCTCCCGTCAACATAGGTAGTATGTACACGGAAGCACTACAGTCTAAGTATAGACATACACTAAGATTTTTAAAGTAATCTATATATTATATTTAAACTGATATCAGAGAGCTAATAATCTCAAACAATATCATCACTAATTCTAGTAGTCTGTTGTATCAAGAAAACTTAAATGGCAACATAATTAAAATGTAAGACATTCTTTACCAGCGTCCCCTGTCCTTCACATCCTCCATGAACATCTTTTTTTTTTCTTATCACAGTCAAATAATACAGTGAAGTTAGAGAAATGCCACAGACAATGGAGTTTGTATTATTTACAAGCAAAATATCACTCCATGGTTTTTTTAATATTACACTGGTAGATTTTTGCCCAAAATACAGCCTTTGGATAAACACTTTACATTTCTACGCACTTTTCAGACATGGAACGTAAACAACTTTACAAACATTAATTCATTAAAACTTGACCACACTTCTTTGAGGTGGAGGATTTTACTGTGGGGGGAGGGACAGCTGCTGCACAGGGAATTTAGGGGAGGGGGGAGCTGATAGGGGGAGCTGATAGGGGGGCTGCCGATCCACCCTGGTTCCAAGCTCCCACCAGCTAGCTGCAACGGGCTGCTCTTCCTGCAAGCACTGGACAAAACAGGCGGCTGCCAAATGACATTAGAAGGGAGCATTTCACAACTTTAAATGAGCATGTTCCCTAATTGATCAGCAACTTAACATTGAAACAACGTTAACCGGGATGACTTTAAGTGAGGAGCTCCTGTAGCTATATTAAAACACATATTGTTTGCTTGCACCCAGTTTATCAAGCTCTCCAGATCACTCTGAATCAGTGACTTGTCCTCTTCATTATTTACCTCTCCCCCAATTAGGGTGTCATCTGCAAACTTTATCAATGATGATTTTATGTTTTCTTCTGGGCCAATGATACAAATTTTAAATAGCCAAAAAACAACCCCTGTGGACCCCATTAGAAACACATCCACTCGATGATGATTCCCCATTTACATTACATTTTTAGACCTGTTAGCCAGCTTTTAACCCATTTAATCTGTGCCATGTATATTTTATATGTTTAGCTTTTTAAATCAAAGTTTCATGCAGTACCAAGTCAAATGCCTTACAGAAGTCTAAGTATATTACATCAACACTGTTACCTTTATCGACCAAACATGCAATCTTATCAAAAAAAGATATCAAGTTAGTTTGGCAAGATCTATTTTCCATAAACCCATATTGATTGGCATTATTTATATTACTGTCCTTTAATTCTTTATGGAGCAAGTCCTGTATCAGCTGCTCCATTATCTTTCCTGGGATCAAAGTCAGACTGACAGGCATATAATTAACTGGGTCATCCCGTTTACCATTTTTAAATATTGGCACAACATTAGCTTTCTTCCAGTCCCCTGGAACTTCCCCAAAGTTCCAAAACTTACGGAAAATCAACATTAATGGTCTAAGTGAGTGCCTCAACCAGCTCTTTTAAAACTCTTAGATGCAAGTTATCCAGAATTGCTGATTTAAAAGTGTCTAACTTTAGTAGCTACTGGATGAGGAAGTGCCCCACATCAGCTGGGTACCTGAGGTGTTCTGACTGATTTAGTGCAGTGCATTCCAGTTTGGAAACTGTGAAAACCTTTAGAGAGAGCAGCATTTGCTTCCCAATAGACCAATACCCTCTCCTTAGCCCAGTGCCAATTTGGGAGGAATCTAGTAGTGGCTTTAGACTTTCCTAGTCCTTGCACTCAGGAATTATAAGCAATAGGATTCTGGTTGGCTCCTAAGCAAGGATTTAAGAGGAACAATCTTCTCCACTTTGGCTTGTGCTTAATGCTGTGTTGGAATGGGGCCTTATACTGGGCCAGCTGCAATCTGCTTTCTTGGTGTCATCTGTGAATTTTATTATTGATGCTACTCATTCCTTCTGGATCAACAATGTTAAATAGGATGGGACCCTACACCATTCCCTTTGGTACCATGGTAGGCACCTCTCCTAGACTTAATTTTCCCATTTTCAAAGAATAATTAACTTGACCTCATACAAATTTAAGATATCTTCTGTTGCCTCCCATTGTGCTCCTCTGCAGTGGGAATTTATATAAAATGTATTATGGAAATGAGCTGTGAAAACATTCCTGGTTTCTCTGAAGTATCCATAAGGAAGCAGATGGGCATGGCCTAGAACTTTTTAAGTCCATGACACTGGCCTTTAAAAAGCATGGCAGACTCAAAAGCGAGAGGCCACAATGAAGAACAGCAGAGGAAGAAGCTTGGAACAATGTGGGAATCATTTATTTAATAGGTTTTATGTTTTCTTTAATATGAATCAGTCTCAAGATGTAGCATTCTTGATGGCAGTGATAAAATACAGCCTGTTTTTATAGCAGCCTTTACATATATACAGTATCCCAAAAGAATGGCTCATTTAACTTGAAGCTTGTCGTGGACATAACTCGCTCTGAGGACTAGTGCCTCTGCTTGGATTGGGGTGGGGGAGAATTAGAAAGGAAAAGATAAAAATTTGAAAAATTCTGAGGCTGGTCAGTACTGACACCGCAAAATCATTTAACATAGCCTAGCGAATCTCGCGCTCTTTCTGATATCATTGCGTATCGCCCTGCCTGGCTTCTGCTCAGACAGTTGGCACAAAGGGGGTTGTAAAATTCAGCCTTAACTTCCATATTTTCTAGACCCACATTTCTGGCTTTTTGTGTAGCTTAATATTGCTGTGGGTGTTGTAAACTTTGCACTGAAAGACAAGCATATGGAACATAGAACATTATCTGTTGAAGCCTTAAGTTTTGTATTTCCTGACTTTTTTGGGTTAAAATTTTTAAGTGATTTAAGAACTTAAATCACATTTTCAAAAATTACTTAGGAGCCTCAGAGCCTAAATCACTAAGACCCAGGTTTTTAAAGCTCTTTAGGCATTGCAACAGTAAGAATCACAATGCTTAATTGATTTAGAAGCCTAAATCTCATTTTCAAAAGGGATTTAGGCACTTAGGAGTCTAAATTCTATTGACAGTCAATGGGATTTAGACTCCTTAGTGACAATACCTTTTGAAAATGAAATTTAGGCTCCTAAACCAGTTAGGCATTGTGACACTGAGCATAGCAATGCCGAAATAGTTTTAAATACCTGGGCTTAAGGGCCTGTCTATAAAAACACTGAATTCACAACAAGTTGGGGTGTAATCTACCACACAATAGCCTGCCATGCACTAAGCATCCATGTGGACCCTGTTGCCCCCCACTAAAATTCCCCAGTGTCCTTTAACCTACGCGCATTTCAACGTGGGGTACATCAAAGCACGCTAGGGAACTTCTAGCGTGCAGCAGCTAAGGTCCACACTGACAGTTGGTTCGCAGCAAGGTGAGGTGTAAATCTACCCCACACTAGCCTGCAGTGCCCTAAGTGTTTATATAGACAAGCTGTTAGGTGCTTTTGGAAATTTTACCCTTTGCGATTTTTAGCGTGTAACTTTAACATAGCGTGAATGGAAAGCCCCATGCATATTTATGGCTCTGCATATATGACAATAATAAAAAGAGGGGAAGGAATGCATTCAACATAAAAAAAAATCCTGTTTTATAAGCACATAGGGCCGGATCCTCCACTGGTGTGAACAAACATTAGCTCCACTGACTCCAGTAAAATAAAAGCATGTCATAAGGGCAATAAGAGATGGAGTAGGCAATTATGAGTCACAGGCAAGGAAGAAAAATATTTTTAGATGAGATTTGACAAAAGATGGGTGGAGGGGGAAGAGTCAGAGAGAGAGACACAGACAGACAGACAGACAGACAAAGTCATGCTCTAGTTGGTAAGTGCTAAAGAGAAGATGTCCCTGGTCCTAATAGTGGTAAGATTGAAAAGGGCTGAGAGGAAGCAAGTGAGTAGATGCAGAGAGCAGCGAAGAAAGTCAAAATTTACTCATGCAGCTGGAGCAAATCCATGGAAAACAATATGAGACAACACTAGGTTTGTGTGGAATGGAGGTAAATTAGGTGTGCCGTGATTCACGGTTCTCAAATCAGACCAGGACGAATTCTGCAGGCATATACACCATGCAATGCCAGTGACCTCCATGGAGTTTTACGGGGGTAACAGAGGAGATTTTGGCTCATTACTTTATGACAAATAATTATGGCAAGCACTAGTCTCCTATGCATATTTCTTCATCCAAGGGAAAATGAAGTTTTTAAATGATGGTTTGAAAGTTCAGTGCAATTAAGCAAGCAGAAGTTTACATGCTTGCATCTCATTTCATCTTGTCTGCATCTCACTGGTCTACAGACTGGTCTGAAAATTTCACTGAACAGGCTCTCTCGCTAGGTCTCCAGTGCTTCCAGGTTGCATGGGAGTGGAAGACACCATGAGCACAAACTTTCTCACGCTATTTCTATACATCACCTTCCAGTGAGGCTGTCTTTTTTTTGAACATTAAAACTAGAGATGGACATGAGCCAAAACTCTGGATGAGAAAGAATTTGGGCCCATCTGTACTCAAAACAGACCTGGCTACCATTCAAAGTTTGGGATAAAGTTGTGGAGGTGTTTATTTCATCCAAATTGGTTTGCCTATTCCTATGATAAACATGTTTCTAAAAGCATAAAGCAAAAATCTCCTTTCAGAGCTGTTAGACAACACTTTACCCCCATTTTCTGCTCCCCCCATATCCATGGAATTTGTACTGAGCAAAACATTGGAGTCAAGAGACCAGATCAGCTGGTGTAAGTTGGTGTAGTTCCATTAAAGACAATTTATGCCAACTGAGGATGTGGTCCAAGAGCTACAAAGTGAATCTCAGAGAAAAAAATTGAATTGAAATATGCTCTTCTGGAACAAATGTATTGACCAATTCAGTTTTATTCAGGACAAGAAAATGTGTTCATTCTTCAAGTAAATACAACCCAAATCTCCCTTGAATGTATTACAAGCACGGCACAGAGATGCTATCAGATTTATCAAAACCTCAGGCTTTGTAGGACATTCAGAATGCAAATGCATTCTGTGGATCATATACTTCAATATTTTCTCTATATAATTGTAATAGTATTGTTTTTTCATAATGACTTTTAATCCATTGTTTAGAAAAATACAGTGATTCTCTAATACCCTTATTAACAAGATAGCACAAATAAGCCCAGGGAAAGCTTTCAATCTGGTTTTTTGCTTCTTCTTGTAAAAGACTTTCTGCATCTGGGAATTTAGAAGTTCATTAGTTAATGGGGACTGAATAATTGTGCCAATATACTGTAGGCTAAAAAAAATAAACTGACTAATGTTGCTTCAGAAATGCTTTTGGGGCCCCTTGGTATGATCTAAATATTTAAAGGATGAGCTTTAATTTTTCAAATGATGAATCTTGAAAGAGTTACGTGTGTATTATTGAAGAAAAGTGCTGCAGAATGAACTATTATACAAAGTGAAACCATCAGAGTAATAAAAACAACGAGGAGTACTCGTTGCACCTTAGAGACTAACAAATTTATTTGGGCATAAGCTTTCGTGGGCTGAAACCCACTTCTTCAGATGCATGGAGTGGAAAATACAGTAGGCAGAATATACAGTTTAGCCCACAAAAGCTTATGTCCAAATAAATTTGTTAGTCTCTAAGGTGCCACAAGTACTCCTCGTTCTTTTTGCTGATACAGACTAACATGGCTACCACTCTGAAACCCATCAGAGCAATGAGATCAACGGTAGGTCCAAAGCAATATGGTCAGCAACCCCTTTTCTTTAAATTACCAAAAATATTATATGACGTGTAACACCCCAATAGCTAACAAGAACTTGCAAAGTTTATAATAAATTGGGGTCAAGTGGTAAGTTTTACAGCCCCATTTCAGAGTTTCTGATGTCGATTGGCTTACCACAGCTCTGACCACAGTAGCTGACTGGTTCCTTAGGGGCCAGCAAAATCCTACTTTGATTCAAGCTTTTATGGACAGAGAAACACAACTATAAAATTTTCCTTCCACCCAGTTGGTGGTAGCCATATAATTACAGTATGGAATTATTACCAGGTCATATTGTGCGTGGTACAGGCAGAAAATCCAAGGCTCAGGAAATTGCCCATAGTCACCTGAAAAGTCCGTATCATAACCATAATTAGAAGACCACTCTCTTCTGTTAGAGCCTCATCAACTAGATCATGCCAACTCCAGTCAAAGCACTTTAACATCTCTGTCGCAGTTTCTCTATATGTACCGTGCAGAGGAGTAATGATATTGAACTACTGTAAAGCAAGGTACTGTACTGTGTGAAGTACTACAGAAATGCAAAGTCAAGACCATTTAATTTCAGAAAGGTAATACAACTCAAGATGCCATGGCTGGCAGCCCTGTGCTTTAATCCACTGGGCTTTTAGGAGGCTCCATGCCCTTAGTCGAAATTCATACTTGTCAATTTGAGACTAATAATGGCTTTTTCACAAACATCCAGATAGTGCTAAATATCATTAAAATTGCCTCAAATCCACAAACCTTACTCAAGCTCAAAACCAGATACATCTTTATCCAAAACAACTACCAACATTTCACACCTCTCTTACACATATCAATGCTACACATCCAAGATAAAACTCACCCCTGGGCAGAAGGCCAGAACAAGGCATATGTCCTACATAAATCCCACTTACGTCTTATTTTGAAGGCTAACCAGGTAACTGAACTTCTGAAGTGGATCCGAATGCAGAAGAGATGGAGATGACGCCTTCCTCTCTGCCACCTCTTCACTGATGGCCTACTTTTCTGTATTTGTTGTTCTTTTTCCTGTTCTCCCATCCCCAGTATTAGCCTGATATTACGCAGAAAACTGTGAAGTTAATTTTTGCACCAATTTTTGCCCATTTTGACAGTTTTGTAACAAACACCAGTAAGTTCTTGGGAAATTTTAAACAAAATAAAAACTGAAAACAAAGGGACTTGCCATTTGGCTTCCACCTGCCTAACTGATGGAGGGACTTGCCCATTTGTCCATATTGGTGACAGCTGCACCACTTAAAGCAATTTGAGTGATGAGGGCAAGTTACTTTTTTGGTGGGGGAGAGGGTGTTGGGTGGGGGAGAATAATGTGAGAGTTTAAACACATTATTCTGGAGAAGTGGCATCCCTCAGTAGGGAAGAGAGACATTCATAGAACATAAAACCTTTCAGAAGTTCTGGTTCAATAAAAAGTTTCCTTGAGCACATCCTCCCATTCCCATTGAAGAGATTTGCACCAAATAAAATGTAAATCTCCGACAATGAAAAGTGATCAGAATTGCTGGCTACAGTTTTACATCAAGTGCATTTGACTTTTGATGTAGACCATCTGTGAGTTGGCAACAGTAATAAATCTGAATGTTAGCACGAATCATTTTCCAAGTTGTAGGTCAAATGCTATCACACTTAAGTGTCATCTACTCATTAAGATAAAACAAGCGTCCTTGTGTCATTAATTATTTGATTAGTTGCCTATTTCCAGAACTTTAGAGGCAGCAAATGCACCCTTATTTTCCTGTAACCTGGATAGTGTGTATGTTTAAGTCCCCTTGGCAATTCTTATAAATCATACACATTGCTTTGAGTCTTTGCTAGAAAAGTGATGATTTCAGCATGTTTCAAAGAAACATTCTGAAAATAAATCCTGCTGTTCTGTAATTTTATCACAGTGTAAGGGCTATGCTTAGTGGGTAGCATGAGTCGATCCCTGGTCTGCAGCCACACCACTTTCAGCTCTGATCTGGTCAGATTTCAAGCTAAGCAGTGACAGGCATGGTCAGTTTTTTAATTGGAGACCTCCAAATAAGTAGCATTGGTGTTTCAGGAGGTGGCACTCTTCCCTCCAAATCAGTAGAGAAAGTATCCTCACAGCATGGGGTAAAAAGGCTGTCTGTTGCTGGTGTTGCTGTGCTTTCAGTGAGGCACAAATCCAAGATCCTGACCACTTAAAAAGCGTCCATAGCAATGGACTCCAACCCCCATATGTAATACTAGCAAGTAAGATAATATCTATTGGAACAAGCAGGAATGTGAAGGGTACATCAAGTATTCTAGGAAGAGTTTATAAACAGGCTAAATACAGTTCTGAGAGATGTCCTGAGTGAACCCAGGATTCTTCTTTTAATTACAAGATCTTACACCAAATTCATGTCTGCTGTAAATCCATCTTATCCCATGTGTGTGCATTTAGCTTTTTAATCTAGCGGTAACAATAATATGTACTGCAGAAACTATTTTAACTGAGAACTTTTTTTTAAATCAGTCTAATATATTGAAATATGGAAGCCTGCATCTGCTTTCAGTATTTTTGGCTAGTTTGATATTATAGGAAAATCTTTTGAAAAGAACTTATGCTGATTGTTTGAAAGATATTTTAATATGATTTAGCCCTTTTTCCTCTTAAAAAAATAAACGGAAGGGAAAAAAATCCATTAAAAACAAAAAAGAATAAGTGTGCTAGCCTCAGTGCCACGTTCCAGTCTGAATAAACAAATTGGATCAAATTCAGCCCTGATGTAAATAGAGCCATAGTCATTGAAACCAGTTTCATTTTTGAAAGTTATGATGATTTTTTAAACATTCCATCACAGAAATGTCTTGGGTTACATGCTCCAGATATTGTTTATATTATTGTCCAATAGGAAGACCCAGGCCTGTGAATATTACTGGATAGCTGGTTAACTTTTTAAATTTTTCAGTCCCTTTGTGGTAATTGCAGAGGTCCCATGTACAAAGGCTGTGTCTATGGACAGTCATAGTTCTAAGATGGGGTATAAAAGAAGGTTATGGGGTGGCACCTGGGGAGAGATGGGCAGATCTTAGCTGTGAGAAGAGGAGCTAGGATGTTCTATGTATGAAAAAGCTCCAATTCATGGATGCTGGGGAAGCTTTACAGAACATCAATACAGTACTTCAAGTTGCGTGATAGAACAGTAGCAAGGAACATATAGAAGATTCTGCTCTAACAATCTGCATTTAGATTTTAAACTCTTCTCAAATTGTTTTTATTATTTTTAAGAGTCTACCTATCGTCATCAGGCAACTATTGATGATGAAGTTGTTTCCATGGAGATACTAGACACAGCTGGTCAGGTGAGTGAGAACAGTCCGGAAGATCTGATTCTCATACACGAATAAACAGGAGAAAAGGGGTGAGAGTAAGGCAGCTGCACGACACTTCCGGTGACTAAAATCAAGTAGAGTCCATGCCACTCTGAGCAGTGGCTGCCAGACCCGGGTGCTGCACACAGATCGATGTTTAGAGTTTTGTAATGTGGAAGAGCGGGTGGAGATAGTGTGTGACCATCTGGAGAACTCTTTATTTTACATGCCTTAACTGTAACAAAGGCTGCGTAAGGAACTTCAGCAGGTGCCCCAAGGTATTCCACTTCATCATCTGGAAGCAACTGTCTCTGTGCACAAGGAGCTTCCCACATAAATCTGCAAGATGAAGGCTCTGCATGAAATCAGTGCAGTGTCATCTATGGTAACAGTGACCTGCCTGGCCCAGATCACATTACCAGATTTCCCTAATGGGTTATCACTCTTGCCTGGTGCCATTATCCAGAGGAGATACAGACAGTCTAGCAGTATTCCTCTAAGTGACCTATGTGGACACCCAAGAGCACCCCACGAAGCTAACCCCTTAGAAAGGAATCACAATACCAGGATATAGGCAGGGCCGGTGCAAGGATGTTTTGCACCCTAGGTGAAACTTCCACCTTGTGCCCTCCCCGAGCCCTGCGGGAGCTCCCTACCCCCCCCCTCCGCCCTGCGGCGCCCCCCCTGCGGCAGCTCCCCGCCCCCCCCTCTGCCCTAAGGCACCCCCCCCCCGCAGCAGCTCCCCACCCCAGCTAATCTCTGCTCCGCCCCCTCCCCAAGCCCTGCGGCAGCTCCCCACACCCCCCTCCGCCCTGAGGCACCCCCCCCATGGCAGCTCCCCACCCCCCCTCCGCTCTGAGGTGCCCCCCCACGGCAGCTCCCCCCCCCGCCCTGAGGCGCCCCCCGCCCCCCCCGCAGCAGCTCCCCACACCACCCCTTCACCCTGAGGCACCCCCCCCGTGGCAGCTCTCTGCCCTGAGGGGGCGCCCCCCCCCCGCAGCAGCTCCCTACCCCCCAGCCCAGGGAGCCATGCGGCAGCTCCCCACCCCAGCTCACCTGTCTTCCTCCCCCTCCCCAAGCACACCGTCGCTGATCCACTTCTCCCGCCTCGCAGTGCCAATCAGCTGTTTGGCGCTGCAAGCCTGGGAGGGAGAGAAGCAGAGCTGGGCGGCGTGCTCAGTGGAGGAGGCAGAGCAGAGGTGAGCTGGGGCGGGGAGCGGGTCCCCTGTGTGCCGCCCCCCCACTTACTTGCTGCAGGCGGCCCTCCCCGCGCCCCCCTGCACCAGCTCACCTCCACTCCACCGCTGCCCCGGAGCGCGCTTTTGTCCGCCCCCAACCACTTGGTGCCCTAGGCAGACCCTAGTTTGCCTAGTGGTTGCACCGGCCCTGGATATAGGTGGCAAACAGACACTTCCTACCGCCAGCTGATCATACACTATGGTCAGCCATGCACAGCCAGGACACAAGTATAACTTGTAAGCTACACCCACCAAAACAAACACTGTAAATTCTGCCTCACCATGGCCACCATTCACTCTTACCAAACACCGGCAGGTGCTCACACTGAAAACCACCAGAAACCCATCCAAACCAATCAGACTTTTCCTCAAAATCTACTACAGGGACATACAACAACATTATTCCGCTCACAGCTATAGATCCTTAGGGTCTGATTCTCCACTGCCTTGCACCCTGTGCAGTCATCTCCACCTTTGCAGAATGGATGTAAAATCAGAAAAGTTGTAGTTTTACATCCACGTTGCCCAGGTGTAAATGGCTTTGCACCCTGCTCAGTCATTGAGAGGCCAGCCTAGGGGACGGATGTCTACCTGAAGGGCTTGTATTAATTTCCCACTGTATTCAGCCAGTGCATGATCTTCTCCTTAAACTGGTGTCCTTCTTTCCAAGCAGGAGGACACTATTCAGAAGGAAGGACACATACGATGGGGTGAAGGCTTTGTGCTAGTCTACGATATCACCGACAGGGGCAGCTTTGAGGAAGTGCTGCCACTTAAGAACTTGCTGGATGAAGTTAAAAAACCCAAGAATGTTACTCTGATCCTAGTGGGGAACAAAGCAGACCTGGACCACTCCAGGCAGGTCAGCACAGAAGAAGGAGAAAAGCTGGCCACGGAACTGGCATGTGCGTTTTATGAGTGCTCCGCTTGCACAGGTGAAGGCAACATCATGGAGGCCTTCTATGAGCTTTGCCGTGAGGTACGGCGTCGTAAGATGGTCCAGGGCAAGACTCGGAGACGGAGCTCTACCACCCACGTCAAGCAGGCGATTAACAAGATGCTCACCAAAATCAGCAGCTAAAAGAATTGTAACTAAGTAGAGAACCGGTGTAGAGAAGATTAGGTTGGGGTGGGGAGGAGGCAGCCAGGACATATTAAAATAAAAGTTGGTCAAAGCTTTACTTAAAAAAAAAAAAATCACGTCATCCCTTTTTGAGTATATGGGGCAGATTCCTTTCTACTTTATTTAAATGGTTTTTGAGTGGTAGCATCCACTCCACACCATTTCCATCCAACATCATAGAGACATTCTAAAGGATTGGATGACTCAAAGGATTGGTTATGAGACAGCTAGGTTGCTGGCTCCAATCCAGCCCAGATTGGTAATGATTGAAAATCATTATCTTCTGATGGCTGCTCAGTGGCCTATAAGTAATGAGTCTCAGTCCTTCAAGGCATCCTCAGCAGAGAGGCCAAGGACTGAATCACCTGGGAGACTGCTTTATTGTACTCTCCAAAATTGTTATTCTGGCACATTTCACGAACACTAAATTTACACACAATTTCTTTTATTATAACTCCTCTTTTCTTGTATTATTTTTCCAGCCCAATACTAGTGCCTACATTCTTAGGTATGTATTTAAAATAGGAAAAATATTGCATGACAGTAGAGATTTCAACCGGGGTGATGGGTGAATTTCAATAGGTCTGAAGGACATAAATGTGGCTGGTTTTCCAAGTCTCTCGAATCTGCAAAAGTGGGCAGGGAACATAAATAACTTTTCTGAAGGCAATTTCAGCATTCCACCTCAAAGAACAGAAGTTTGTGTGTGAGGGTGGGGGGGTGGGGGTGGGAATCAAACAAAGATAACCAATCTACTAGTGAAGCTCCAGAGATTCGGTTATGGTTAGTTATGAGTTTTTGATGAAAGTTCCACTTTGCTGCTTTATCCAAAATGATGCATCCACTTTTACGTTAAACTAAAGATAGGCCCAGCCCAAGCCTCAAATTCTGGGACAACTGAGAATTCAAAATCCAAACTCATATGCAGATACAATGTAAATGGCCCCTTTCTTTACAATGGGACAAGCCAAAAGGCCCCAGACTTTCAGGTGTTTAGAACACAGATCTACATTTTATGGCTTGAGCCAATGGTTAGTTTAAACCAGCAGAGAAGACATTTTTAGGCTTTTTTGAGTTTTTAACAGTATTGATCTGATTTTTTAATTTTCTCCTTTCCTCCATCCCTATGGCTTCAGCCAGCTCTTAGCTTTCCCTCTACTTTACTCACCTATTGGCTGCATTTCTGGGGCCCTCTTGAGGGGGAAAAGGGAGGAGAAAGAGAGAGACAGACAGACACATACACACACATATACAGGAGCTAGAATTAGGAGGTAGTTAAGAATTTTCAGATTATGCTTCTTTCTTAGCAGTTACATTACACCCTTTTAGGCAGCTAGGAATGGAACCAAGACTACCATCATGCAGAGTCACAGGCAATTGGGTGGACCCACTAATAGGAGTCTGAGCAGCTCTTTCCTTTGATTAACATCCCCCTTCTATGCAAATACTCTGAGCTTTATTCTCCACTGCTTGGCACCTTGTGTAGTCATTTAATTTACGCCTGTGCAAGGAGAATGAAAAATGGACAGAGAATGCTATCATAGAGGTAGGCAAGTGGTGATATTCGATTTGTTAGCACTTTGCACAAGTGTAAACGACCACATAAGGGGCAGCATAGTGGACTAAGCCCTCTGCTTCCAGGTGAGCAGGAAACAGGAATCCTAAATCAGTTTTTTAAACCAGGAATGACTTAAAGAGACTCTGTCAAGTTCATTTTCTTTCGAACAATGTCACTAACACTCTCTCTGATGACTGTCATTGAAGGAATTCATACTCAAGTGTACTTTAAAGACCTATATGCTCTTCGTTTACTTTCTGAACTTCATCGCATTTGGGACAGTGAAATTAGACTGTTGAATGTGGAGTAAGTCTTCTTTTTGGTTCTCATAGGCTCACACGTTTTCTGTTGCAAACACTACAATAGAATCTTCAAAGCATGGCTCTGGTCAGAAGAGCAACAAATTGTTACCTTCTCATTCAACAGATCTTCCCAAAACGTGTCAGTCATATTGCTAACTTTAGTGACAACAATCAGGTTTTGCCTTTTTTTACTCCTGTTAGCAATGCAGAGTCAACATAGCTGTGGGAGAGTGAGCCAGATTCTGTTCTGGCTCATGCATCAACACTTGTTAACTATGGCATTGATCTTGCAAACATGCATGTGATTAACTTAATATGTATGAGAAAGTGTCGTCAGGTTCAGGACCTACGTTTTTCCTGTAATCTTTAATAATGTGATATCACATGAGCCCAAAAGAACAGACCTTACCTTTACATCCCAGGGCAAGATTGCAGACTTGGCAATGGGTGTGTGTGGAGTGACATTATTTTACTTGTACACTGAGGAAATTGATTTGAAGATCAGTGAGAGAGAACATGGGATGTCATGATGCTCTTTGGATAGACTACATTTTCAGATTAAAATTGCAGATGAAAATACACACACAAAATTAACTTTTTAAAAGGCGATGACTATGTTTGTAGTAGGAAGGTTTGTCAACTAAAGAAATAGTAAATTATTATCTTACTTCTTGACAATGTCCCTTGAAAATGTGTCTTTCCTTTTAACATTAGTTTATGGGGAAGTAATGAAATCCCTTTTGAAAGAACACATCATGCTGAGCAAACGTGTCTTACTTGTTAAGGAGAGACCCTCTATTAAAAGTAGCAACGTTTATTTGTGAAGATTGAGGTTGGAGACTACTGCAAATGACAGATGACTGGACAAAAAAATGGGGGCTATTTTGTGATTTGGGTATTGTTTCTATTTTGTTTTTAATTAAGAGTGCTGTTGTTTTTCCTCTGTTTAATGGGCTGATTGTTAAGCCAATTGTAACACAGTATGACTACAGTCTAATTTACTGCTTCTCTAGCTGTTGTAATTTATTATTGGCTGTTCTGTAGAAGTTTCCTATTTCTACAATTTCTCAAATGAGCCAGAAAATGCCGAAGTGTTGAAAGGTGCAAATGCAAAGTGAACCCATATCCACTGATCTTTCAAGCAGGAAACAGGGTAATTAAAAGCCTTCACTTGTATTCCTACTGACAATTTTTCTTTTTTAATGGTATTTCCCATCCCCCTTTTTTGCACTTTTCCCCTAAAGAAGTTTCCTCATTAGTTCAACATCATTGATCGTGATTCATTGAAGTCACAAATAAACAGTTAGAGATGCCCATACTGCAAGATTTGGATCAGGATCCAAACTTTCTCCAAGTTGGGGTGTTCATATCTAGCGGATTGGTGCAATCATTACAGAAAAAGGGGTGGGGGGGAAGAGACCATAAAGTTTGGATCCATATCAAGATAAACTTTCCCCAAATTTGGGGATGTTTGTATGTGGGGTTTGGGTACATATATACTCGGCACATATATTGTACCAAATTATATATAACTGTATGTATTTTGACATACAAGAATATGAAGGCCCACGCCTATAGATAATATATAAGAACAATATAAAAATAGAGAAAATCACTGCTCTCTGTATTGAACTCTTGCATGTTCATTTTCCTCCAGATACCTCTGATACTCTGTCTTTCAATTAACAAGGGGCCAAATCCTCAAGTCCTCACTCAGTTTTTATTTAGACAGATTTTTAAAGATATTTAGGTGCCTACCTCTGGGAATTCAGCACCTAAATACCTTTTGAAACATGGTCCTTTGGTCTTACCGTAGGTAAAGTCAAAGTGAATTTTGCCTGAATAACCTGTTCAGGATTTGGCCCAGAGTGAACAGATCGGTTTAACTGGTGTGAATCACAGATATTTCACCAAAACACCTAGGCATCCAATAGATGCAATAGCATTTATAAGGGAATATGGAGCTTTAGACCATTAGCAATTATAGCAATTCAAAGCTGATCAAAAGTGTTATAGCAATCTGGCTATTTGGTTGCCTGCATGAAATTGGTTGACAAAGGTCTGTGCAATCCTTATTCTGACATGTAAGTGATAAGTGGGTCAAAGCCATAAAGTTCAGGGTGGTTGCCATTGACTTCATTGGAGACAGGATTTCCCCCAGATGTGGCTGTTCCCAAATATCAGGGATAATTGGAATTCAGCCTCCAGAGCTGTCACTCTGGAGTGACACCTATTGTTAGCACTAAATTTGTTAAGAAGGAGGTGGAGGGATGCCAACTACACTGTTCTAGGGCCCTAATCAGTTTCCTTTAAATGTAAGGTAAATTGTCTTACCCCTATGAGAAGAAATGGGATTTTCCTGAAACAGTGACTGGCATTTCCCTAGGAAATGTTGTGGAGATTTTATTCAAATATGGTCAGGCTAGATCCTAAGTTGTAGCTGAGATAGGCTCAGTAAAGTTGAAGGCTAGGCATGGGGGGGCAGGAAATGGCGCTAAACACTTTAGTGTTTCCCCCAGTTCTTGGTCCATTCAGGCTGTTTCCCCTGGCAGCTAAGGATCACCAGGGCATAGGGATGCCTAAACCATGCCCCCTTCTCCTGGGAGCACCCCCTATGACATGGGTGGTGTCGAGCTTCTATGCTTGCCCTGTGCCATATGGGGAATCCTGCAAGGGCCAGGTAAGCCAGCTTTCCAGTTGTGATGTGCCACTAGGGCAGTGCCAAACAGCTGGAGTAGAGTCAAGAATCAGGCTCTTAAACTATAACTGCTTCATCAACTAGACTCAAAAAGTTTCCTGCAAAATAAATTACAGTACTGCAATTCTTAGCTTTCAAGGGGGAAAGATCCTAAAGATTAAGTATACATAGACTTTCTAGTTCTTCTCTCTTTCTCTAATGGCTCAAACTATTTACATAACTTTCAAGAGGAAAAAAAAGCATTTGTAAAGATATAGAGGCTTTATTTCAACAATACTCCTTGACAGCTTGGTGTAGCTGACTTATTTTCTTTGAATAAGTAAATCTATAATAAAAACAGTGTAATTTTAGAAGCTCTGGTGTTATGTGCTTTATTTCCATTACATATGCCAAGCAGGAACTATATGGCCATTAAGATGCAAAGAGCTTGAAATTCATCCATTACTTTGTGATGTTACTAACTGCCTGGGATGGTGGCCTATGGGAATTGAGTTCAGTCTTGATTCTAGTGGGCATAGGTCCGTATCACAGAAGCGATTTACATGATTTACACCAGTAAGTGTCACCTTGGACTAAATTCATCTCTGGTGTAACTCCACTGACTTCAGTGGGGTTACACTAAGGATTAATCAAGCCCTTTGTTGGCAGTCCTAGTAGAGTCAATGACTGAGTGGACAGGGACATAGCTACCCTATTCCCTGTACCCTATAGGCAATCCCTTTCCACCTTGGATTTGAGGCAGATTGGTGGGGTATTGTGGAAAAGTCATCAATAGTGCAAGCTTACCATCGAATAGCTGTGGTTAAAATGGGACTTCAGTCTCCAGGATTGTCGGAGACTGTAGGTGAATCTGTACCTATAAAGAGGCTATGGCTACATAGCAGAAGTATTCCATCATGAGAATACAATAGGTAGACATTGTGTTGCAGTCAGATTTTGAAAGTTTAAACATTAACACGTTACTAGTTCACAGACTTTGATATGAATGTTTGTTAGGAAAGAATGGTCTTCTGGTTCAAGTACAGGACCTTTGTCAAGAGAACTGAGTTCTATCCCAGACTTTTTGTGCGATCTTCGGTGAGCCACATAACTACTCTCCATCTCAGTTCCTTAGCTATAAATGAGGAATAACATTTCCCTAAACTCCTGGGAGATCTGATGCTTAATTCATTGATAGTGGTAAAACTATTTGCATCCACAGTAACAACTTCTATTCATAGATCTCCAAGCTTCAGCGCTAGAACTATAGCTTTGCAAGTGTGTCAGTTTTATTGGCAGTAGCATTTATTTGCTCAGGAACAAGAAGTTATGGTCACATCTTCACTTCCAAGGGTTTGTCTACATGGTGCATTAGCATGCACAAGCTGAAATAGAAATTCTAGCACACATCTGCAGGCCACGTACTAACTGCCCATGGGGACGATGCTGGCATGCACTAAACGTTCTCTAGTATGGGTTGACTTACTGCAGTTCGAAATGGGCAGGGCTTGGGTTCTGCCAGAACACCATTCCTGGACTCTTTTGGGGACCTAGAATGCCATTCTGGTACTTCTGCTAATTGTAGCCACTTCCCAGCCTCCATGCAGAGGGTGAGCAGGGCCCTGGTGCCAGTGCCTAATGTAGGGAGCCAGTGCCAGGAAAGGAGCCTCTTTCCCTCCTTGGCTGCAGAGTGTCCTCTGAGCTGGCAGGTGCTGGTACTGAGCCTTGTTAGGGGGCGCTCAGTGGGGACCAGACTGGGTAGGCAGCTGAGGGGCTGGAGCTGCTGGAAGCTTGGAGCTGGATCTGGGTAGCAGGAGCCCCCCTGCCAGGCACAGATTGAGGGGACACAGGAATGGGGTGGGCTCTGTGAGGAGTCAGCTTCCCTGCTCCCCATGGCCTGCCCCACTGCTCCTATCTTCCTCCCAACTCCCACCACTACTCCCCATTGCTTCCTCCCAGGGCCTCTGCATCTCTGGCCTCCCCCCTCCCATCTTAATATTTAGAACAAACTTCTGCCTCCTCCGGCACTTTTTTTTTTTTTTTGGACTCCAGCACTGGAAATGGGACTGTGTCATCATGCACTAGGGAACTTTTAGCATGCACCAGCAGACATTTAGTGTGTGACATGCTGATGCGTGCTAGAGTTTACACTCAAGCTGGTGTGCAATAACATACCCTCCCTGTTGACAAGCCCCGAGTAAGGCAATCCCCGAGTTCAATCTATCCATTGCTAGCTATGTACTTTCAGTTAGTGGCTGATTAATAGATCTGTCTAATAGGCTTGGTCACTATTGTTGTATTTTATCTAGAGCTTCAACCTACCTCTTCTGCCCTAGTCAAAGTTACCATGGTAAAGATCGTTGTCAAATATATTCAGATGGAATGACTAAGAATACAATCAAATAAAAACAAACAAGGCATATAACCTGTGTACAGGTTAAACTCCCACTAATTTCAATGGGAATTTTTCCCGAATAAGGAGTCTAGGATTTTCCACATAAGCATTATAATTTATTAACAGGACATTGGTATGCTGATGGTCCACCCAGAAATATAATTAGAAAGATAAAATGCATGACAGTTTTTTTTGTAAAAATATTTTTACAAATTTAATCCAAAAGAAATGCAAATATTAGTATTAATGCCAGTTGAACTGAGTTGAAATTTGAAATTAATGTCAGGCTTATGGTGTCCAAGTTTTAATTCCAGTGCGGAAATATAGCTTCTGGATCATTCCGTGTTTTAGAATTAGTTTATGTTGAACTATGAGAAATGGCTATCCCTAAACAATTTAAAATAATTTCCTAACAACTCTATTACCTTGGCTCCATGCTCTATCTACATGACAAGTTACAAATGTATAGTGGTTATTAAAAGAACAGGATGGCACATATTTTGTCTTTAATTCTTAAGACATTAGACAAGATAAATACATTACCCAAGATATATTTTGGAGCAAAAAGGTCCCATATTCATCTCTAAGTTCTGAAATTTATTATAATCTGATGCTAATACAACACCACCTACCAAGCCTTTCAATGAAGATATAGAACTCTGGACCTTTAGAACCAAAAGCATGGGCCCCTATCACATGAACTAAGAGTAACTCTGTTATCTGGTACTAGTAAATGGTTTATTTCACATGTCTGGTCCAGCCACTTATAGGGTGACATGACCAAACATACTTGTGTCACATAATAACTTCAGCCTAGTTTTCAAAGGCACTAAGGATCCTTGTTAATGTCACTTAGTTTCGGTTGCTCAGTATTACTACTACTGTGTCCCTTAGAGTTCAGAGTCTGGGTCAGATAAAACCTCAGAGTGTTTACTTTGAACTTCTATAGTATCATCCATTCAAGAATTCCAAAGCACTTTAGGTAGATGAATGAATGAGGCCTCATAACATTCCTGTAAAGTAGAGAAGTATCATTACCTGTATATTGATAGGGAAACAGGGGCACAGAGAGGTTAAGGGACTTGCCCTGGCAGAGCCAGGAATACAACAAGCCTTGTGACTCCTATCTTTGTGCTTTACCAAAAGCCTGTATTCTTCTCTCAGATTATCAAAAGTTTATCTATAAAATTGTGTTGAAAAACCTCACAAGAGCGGGTTCCATTTCTAGTTGCCATCCCATTCCTAACATGTGCTTTCATCCATGCACGCAGGTTATTGTCCAAACTTATTCCTTTCCTGAGGGATCCCCTTTATTCTTAAATCATGTAGCGAAGCTCTAAGGCCAGGACTGTGCTTACCAGCATAAATGTTAGCCCTCAAGGTTCTTCCCTGAGCTATTTGTTTTTAGTGTGTGTGTGTGTGTGTGTCTTCCTGTCCTCTATATTGCTCCAGAAAAGACACTCAGCATTTATACTTCTGCGCTGGAGGTAGTGAGACCCACATGGTCTGGCTGCCAGAGTGAGTCAGCAGCACAGCTCTGCAATTACACACATGATCATTTGTTATGATATCTGAATTACTTCCACATAGGGTCTGAAATAACTGGAACCAAGAAGTGCCGATGTATATGGAAAATTTATTTTTATATATAAAGAAAAGTTAATCACACATAAATAAAGGTTTAACTTGCATTAAGTTCAAGGGTTTAGGGCAGAAGTTTATATAATCTTTTATACAATCTATTTCATCCATCCTCAGTGGACTCTGGGGTGTGCCTAACATCTGTAGAATAGAATTCAAGGGCACATGTGAAATCACCAGATGTTATTAGAAATACTAGATGAGCATATTTTTACCATGCCATTAATGTGCTTAATGCTGGCCCAGAAGTAAAGAGGAGAGATGCCTGCATGAACTGAAAAGAGCAAAACAGGAGTGAACATGCTCTACAAGTATTAACATATATATGAGTTTCTTTAAGAAAAAAATTGCCATAGGCTGCCTTTTATTTCCTCTCACTTTTTCCCCCAATATTGCAGTAGAAGTGAAGTGTACAACCTCCATCAGACACTTTCTTTTAAAAACAATAGTTCTCTAGAGGTACAGTTAGGACATGCACATTTTATTAAATAAGCACAATAGGGAAGATATCAGAGGAGATGCCAATGGTAGTTATAGACAGGGGCAAAAAAGGGAGAGATCTCTACATGACATTTTTCAGAAAAGAAACCACTTAAAGACCCTTATGAATTCTGACATTTATACACAAAGATATGGTGGGCTAGGTGTACCCAGGATCCCCTGAAAATAATTAGCATTCTCCCGGGATGGGAGAAGTAGGGATAGAGGAATAGAGAGGTTTAGTATGAGGATACCAAACTTTCACCATTAGGATCAAATCTAGCCTAGATTGCTACTAAGTGAGGTGACCATCATGAAGAGTTAGTTATCAGTTCCAAAGGAACTAATATCCGCATCACAAAATATCACCATGACTGGTACTAATTGGCACCTGTAATTGGCAGGTTCAAACTAAAAGTGAGGATTGAATGGTCACACTGATTGATTTATTCTCTCAACCCTAGAAGTGGCTCATCTAGAATGTTTAATGTATTTAGATATCAGTGTGTGTGACTGTCCAAATACACACTGCCACTCTTTCCTGCACACACCCATACCATACCCATAGGGCTTTCATTCTAAACACTTCTCACCAGCAGGACACTTCATTGAAAATGGAAAGAAGAGAAGTAGAATGGCTATTTTCAGAGAGTTATTAAAAATACTTGCAAATAATGGGCCAAATTTATTTTCCACTGAAGTCAGTATTGAATTTGGTTCATTGTGAATAGTCAGACCCAATCCACAAGCACCAATAACTGGCCCCATGGTAGGCAGGTAGCTAATCAATAAATAAATAAATAAAAGAATTACACATTTTTAAAGATCTAAATAAAGCTTGAAATAGTCCACTTTGTGTTACAATTTTCAAAAAGCTGCATCTTGTTAGGCAGACATTGAATGAACGGAATAGGGTCTTTTTTCTTGGCTCTGTATCTGTGGCCTTTTGAAGAACACAAACATCACATTCTACTTTCCCAGCCAGGCCCCTCTCTCTATCCCTGATGCCAACACACACAACCTCTGCCTCATTCCCTGCTGTGTGTGTCTATTTCTCTCCTCCAGGACTTTTCTTAATTTCCAGCGGGGCATCTCCTATTGCTCCCTCTTTACCTAGTCTCTAGTTCAGCCTCTCCCTCTCCTCCCCCAGGCCTTCTGAAGTTAACTCCTGAACTTGCCTGTGCATCCTCCCATCCTCAAACCAAGACTTCAGTTTTATTACTCACAAAAATTCACTAAGGCCCTCATCCAAAGCCCACTGAAGTCAATGGGTATCTTTGGATTTGGCCTCTCTTTTTATGAGCCCCGACATATGCACACTGCATTTATTTCTCATAGGCTGGATGTTAGGGAAACAGTGGCTCAAAGTGTCACTAGCTTTCTAACTCTCTCTTTCCCCTCAACAGGACTTTGGCAGGTGGTCTGGAACGACAATTATTGTGGAGGTTGAGAGTCAGTTCCCTCGGCAAAAAGCTGGTGTAGCTCACTTGACTATGCTGACTTTCATGAGCTGAGGATCTGGCCCAAAAAGTTTTACAATGCCTAACAAGAACACAGTTCTCTCTATGAAATGTCATTCTGGTTCCCCCTGAAATTTTGTTTTGATTTCAACGATTTTACATTAAAAACATATTTTTAAAGACACTTCAAAATGACAGGTCATTCTGAAACAAACACCTCAAACCTTTCATTCTGGCAACTTTGACAGAGGACATTGTGTTTTTTTTTTTTTTAATATCCCCACAATTTGGGGTTTTTTAAAACTAAATGTCGTCCAAATCAATAAGATTTCATGAAAAAAAATGTCAGTTTTGTCAAAATAATATTTGCTCAGTGGAAAACTCTTAAGATGAAAATTTTCTGACCAGCTGTAGCCTGGTTTACATTATGCGGAGTATCGCCATCTTGGGGGACTTGAGTCTGAGCACATGCGCACCTTGATTTTATTGTTTTCATTCATTTCTCCTGATGTTGCAGGTAGTAGCCTTGCTGTGTATCTGCTAACTAACTACCCTTTTAGAGCTCAGGAGTGCAGGAGATGCTGCTCAGCTAATGCCCAGACAGTTGTGGCAAGCTCACAAAGTAAGTACATGGTGGCATGAAGTCTCTGTGTTTGTATGTGTGCATGTGCCAGTGCCTCTGTGAACTACCCATCAACTTTGTCCTTAAGTTTGTCAGGAGCTGGGGCAGCTCTAGCTTTTTTGCCACCCCAGGCATGGCAGGCAGGCTGCCTTCGGCGGCACGCCTGTGGGAGGTCCCCGGTCCCGCGGATTCGGCGTACCTGCCGTCGAATTGTTGCCGAATTCGCGGGATGGGCAGACCTCCCGCAGGCAAGCTGTCGAAGACTGCCTGACTGCTGCCCTCGCAGGGACCAGCAGGGTGCCCCCCGTGGCTTGCCGCCCCGGGCACGCACTTGTGTCCTTTGATAAGCAGGGTGGGAACTGAGGAGCTGGGATGGGGTGACCAGAGGGGGAGTTGGGAGCTAGGCAGAGTCAAGAAGAATACAATCTCAGATTTTTTGGGTCTTCCTGGAATAGGGTGGTTTGGGGCTTGGGCACACCAGAGAGAAGACGTTCAAATATTGTCTCTCAGACAAACCCAGAACTCAGGCCTGGAGAAGGTATGTAGAGCCAAGAGTATCCAAGGCCTGCATGCAGCCATCTTGACAGGTGACAATGTAATGTTACTAACAGAGAATATTAATAAGGATTTCACAATTAACACCAGCACATTAGAATACAAAATATGTACAGAAGGTTTTCTGTAGGTTAAGCAGGACGTTATGGGCCTGATCCTGCTTCCATAGAGGTCAATGGCAAAATTCCTATTAGGAATTCAGCCCTAACTGTATAGGAGGCCAAGACTTTCTAGGACAACTAGAGATTTGGAGAGGCCAACTTTAAACAGAAAGAGTTGCGCACCCGTCCTTTGAAACCCTGGACTCCAGCTGGGCACCCCAAATCACTAGTTACTTTGGAAAAATCTTGGCCATAGCGTATATCAGTATAAGTGCTTCAACCTTGTGAAAAGCACTTTGAAAAGTCAGTAGTTAATATCAACGCCTCACTCCAGAGCTAAATCGGTAAGGCACACGGGCCTTTGAAAACGGACTCTCAGCCTCAATGAACTTTTCAAGCCTCTGATCCTTAACACCACAGAACTTGCATGTGGATTGAATAGACGTGTTCTTGGCCATCCTTCCCCACCGACCCACAGAAAGGAGCCTCCAGCTGTAGCTGATGCCTTTTAAGCTAGCATCTGGATTTTATTTACAGCCACTGCACTGGTTTCAGCTGGGGGAGGAGGGTGCTATGGGTTGCACTTTTCACACGTCTTCATGAACTTGATCCACTTGGTTCACTGATTCACTTGAAGCATGAAGCACAAAACAGCGATGTTTTAAATAGACGAGGGCTCCAGCTGTGCATTTCCAAGAATGAAATAAAGTGTTTTTAATTACCTTGATCAAATGCGTACGGATTGCTCCACTTGCAAATTTCTCTCATATTCAAGGAAATGCTTCCAAAATCCCTAAGGGTCTGTGCTTACAATACCACTGCAGCTAATGAAACCCTGATTCAAGAGTTGGCTGCAGTGTAAGGCATGTTCAAATGTTTTGCAGAAATAAGTCTCTCCCCTCCTCCCCCCAAATTCAGCAAAAACTTTGGGGACACTGGGTAGCTCAGGGGAATGAAACAGAAGGGTGGTTTTGTGGTTGAGACACTGGAATGGGACTAAGTAGATCTGAGATCAGCTCTCAGCTGGCCACATAATTCCTCTTTGGCCCCAGGCAAGTCATCTAGGGCCTGATTCAAAGCCACCAAAGTTAATGGAAAGACTCCCATATGCTTCAGTAGACTTTGGATCAGGATCTGATCTTGGTGCTTTAGTTTCCTTATCTATATACTAGGAACAACACCACTTCCTTTATCCCTGCTCTTCATCTGTCTTGTCCATTTAGACGGCAAGTAATTTGGAGAAGAGTCATAGTAAATGTTGGTACAGCACCTTGAACAGTAGGGCCCCAGACTCAGTTGGAGCCTCTGAGAATGTGTCTACACAGCCCGCAGCAGCAAGCCTCCCAGCCTAGGTCAACAGACTTGGGTGAGCAGGGCTCTCACTAGTGCTCTGCAAAAAAGCTTCTGAGACCAAACTCCAAGCCCAAGCCACAACTTTCAAGTGCTGTCTACACAGATATTTCTAGAGTCCCAGCCTGAGCTCCATTAGCCCAGGTCTGTTGACCCAGGCTGGTAAGCACACTGCAGGCTGCGTAAACATACCCTCAGTGCTACTCTCGTACAAATAATAAGACTAAAATTAAAAAAAGGAAGCATTTATTTTTAAGTCACAAATTCCGATCCATACCAGGTCAAGAGTGACCAAACTTATTTAATGCCTTAAGGGTCCGAAAAGAGTTGCTGATCTTATTCTCATTGCTAGTGTATAGATGTTCCCTGTACAAAAGCTGCTGCAGTGCCTTTGTGTTGCCAGCTCTGTTTTATTGTGAGTCTAAGAAAAACACCGAATGTCATAAAAGTCCCAGCTCCTGGGGCTAAGAAATTGCCTGAGAATCGTACCTTTCATTAAAAATATGTGGTTCTAGCTTGTGGTTGTAGGGAAATGCTTGAAACTATGACTCAAGTTCAGTCTAATAGCTCAGAAGCCAGAAGGTAAATAACTTCTTAAAATTATTTTTCAAAAAACATTCATGATTTTAAGCCACTTATTTAATACTCTTTTTTTCATCTGCCATGTCTAATGCACTTATCTTGGCTTCTTGTCACGAAATCTTCTTGCTTCTTCTAACCTTCCTTCTCAGTCCTGATGGCTAAAACACTTGCCAGGCTCTTGCCATCTCCTTTCTTGATGCCCTTCTTTGGTCTGACACCTACTTCGCTCCTTCCAAAATATGGCAGTCAAAGTGGTTGTCCTCATCCATCAATCAGTCCAACTGCCCCCCTGTGTGAACCCTTCAATTGTCTCTCCCTTTACGGATAGCAGTGGATTTCTCATGCTTTCCTTCAAAGGACCTTAACAACTTTTGCCATGCCATTTGTTTCCCCAACCTCACCTACATCTTGGGCCTATTCTGTCATGCACTCGCCTATGATGTCACTTTTGAGGGTGGTCCATTTCCTTCTCCAGCCCTTGCCTCCTGTAGTTTTGCCACACTGCCCTCTATTCACGAAACACTGTCCCTAACCCAATTTACCAATCCTCCATGCTTTCTGCATTCTAGTCCTTCCTAAACACCCGCTCTTCCCATCACCACCAGAGGTAATGAATTCTTTGCCCATCACATCTTTTTGATTGTCAACTCTTGAAGGGCAGAAACATACTTTTATTTGCATGTGTTCTATGCAGTGCTGAGTACGTTGCAAACAGCAGACAGGAAAATTGGAATAGTTAACATGACCCAAGCCTGCAGCCTTCACACAGGCAAAACTCCCACTGAAGCTATGCCTCCCAGACTCATCCCCTTTCACTCCCCCTGTGGCAGTAGCTGGGGGTTGGGGGGCTATAGAAACCACTATGATCATTCTCAATTAGAGGATTCCCTTGCTCCTACTGAAGCCAATGGGAGTTTTACCTGAGAAAGGACTCCAGGAACAGACTTATAATATATGCCCTTCTTTGCACTCTTAGCAGGGAGGCAATGGATAGAGCAGACATGGAAATCTAGCTACCTTCTCACCTCTAAACTTGGTTCCGCCAGACTGTGGCAGAGGGAAGATTTCACTGTTTCTGCTCATGCTGTGCCTGCTCTTTGGGTAATAGAGGCCAGTTCCCCCAGCACTCAGAACTGCCTCTCAGAGATCATCTTAAAAACCAAACAGATGATTTCACATGCAAACTACAAAATCCTAAGGTTGATTTTTTAACGTTTTAGAATCATGGTGTTTGGGTTGGAAAACAAGCCAAAGGAATGTTTAAATATTGCAGCCTCAAACCAAGGTTTTAGCTATTGAACAGGGTCACAGTTTTTCCTATTTTTTTTCTATCCCTTATGAATGACTGCCCTAAGAAAAATCCTCTTTCTGATGTGGGCACTGCACGTGCAGGATAGAAAATTCACCCACAAGCTGCTTGTTTCTCCCAGCTGGCAGTCCTGGAAGTCACATTGCAAGTGGATGCACAAGTTTGTTAGCTTCTAAAGCCACAAGAATATTTACCTTTCTTAAGGAATGGCTAATGCTGCTTTTTCATCTTGGGTGCATAAAATGATTTAGTCAGTGAACTATACCAGCTGTAGGTTGGGAAGACATTTTCTCAGGAGATGGGACGTTTTTTTGTTTTTTACTATGCTTAGCCCTACTCATGAAGGCTAGGAAACTACTCTAGGAAGTCCTGCCTCCGGGGAGGATAATTACCCTCCTTTTCAAAGTGATTTGAGATCTACAGTTGAAAAGTGCTGTAGAAGAGCTCGATATTCATTAGAATGGCCCCACCAAGACAGTTGTTGAAAAGTGGGAAACAGAAATACAGAGAGTTATAACTGGAAGTTATACAATCAGTAGGTCAAACCTGGGCAATTCCCAAAAAGTTCTCTAAGAATTTTTTCTCTCCTAGCTTTCCAGTCTGATTTCTAAGCTATATTAAGTCGGATAAACTTCAGAGAAAACAATCTGAATTTTGTAGATACTTATTCAATTGGAAAGCTTCTGAACCTCTTTAGCTTTGCTCATCATTAACTTTACTATGGTTGCATCTTTTAAAATGGTATGATAATATGGCAAATGCTTTCTTGTAGGATGAAAGACAAGACTTCTTGTATATTCTCTTAATATTCTTGAAATAGAGGAGCAGGAAGAAATATGGTGAGAGAAAGGCTGACACAATCTGTTCTCCCTCACTTTGGAATTTGAGAATAAAGTTGAACCAATTATGTAAACCTTAAGAGCCAACTTAATCCCAGATATAAACTCCAGTGAAGCCCATGGTGCTAAAATGTACCTATTTTAGCTGGAAGCATGCTCTTGGATGATGCAAGTTTTAGTTGATTGCAGCAGTTTCAGCTTTTAATTAGCATGAGGATGGCACTACATGGCTATCTAGTGGAAAGGTCGATAAAGAAGCAGTTGAATAAAGATGTCTGACTAACTAGTCTTGCCTCCTGTTTCCCTTCTGAACTTCAGAAGTATTGTTAGGGATGGGTTCAAACTATGGAAAACTTTGGAACCAGATTCTTTTCCAAATTTCACAGCTGAAACACGTCTTTAGGACAGGCTGAACCAAAAACAGAATAGCTGAACATCCCTAAAATTTGGATCCTTTCCAGATCTGAATTTTGTTGCAAAGGCCCAGATCTAGTTTTATTGCTATCTAGATTCATATGCCACCAATTATGTTAATTAAACAGAGTTCAAACTCCAGTACAGAATTTTCCCATACTCCTTACTTAACCAGTCATTTTCCTCCATTGGCTGATTAAGCAGCCTTAAGGCTATTTTTGCACTGCTGAAGTGGCACAAAATATAGCCTTAACAGACCAGACAACCCTGCCTGGGGAATGCAAATCTCCATAATGGAAATTCAGCCTGATGAAGGCACCATGGCTAACATCTCTATCCTTGACAAAAAGCTTTAGAAAGTGAACAGGGGCAGGGGTACCTGACCAGCACTGACAAATTCATCAAGAGGAGGCATCTCACTGCTGGATTGTGGGAGCAGCCCAGGAATGGTTGTCCCTTTGGGATTTCTGCTGCAGTTGAAGAAAGACATCCATGTAGCTAGAATGGCATTGTGAGCTGCCACCAGAGGACTCTGCTAGTAGCTTGAGACTAGGCAAGTCTGCAGCCTTCTTCTGGGAAACACATGCATGCATGCGTATGCACACTCTGAAACCAGAGGAGATAATGGGCCACCAGAAGCAGTGGGGCAAATGCAGCCTGCTAGCAATCTCCCCATAAGGGTCCCGATGCAGCTGAGCTCAGCAGTGCACACCAATTCGAGCGCAGCTTGTTAGCATTTGTTTTGAAAGCAGGATACTAGAGCAGCTTTTTCTGAAAAACATGTCTCTCTCTCTATATATATTCTAATAGTGATAAGAAATAATGGAATACTGCACCGGAGACTGACTGAATGACAACAGAGTGTACACTAGAGAATGTGAAACAGTGCCTGGAAACATAAATGGAGGAGATTTATTTGTTGACAAACAAACAATGTTAGATATGCAGAAGCTCTTGCTTTTTTGCCAAAATATATTTATTAAATAAGATTAAGATGTCTTTACAGTCTTCAAGAAAAGACAGACACACACACAGCTTGTTGATTGCTTTCAGAGTTGGCTTTCAGCATGGAACATGTTAGACCAGTCTACTCCTGGTGTAAGCCCAATGAAGTCAAGAGTGACAAAATATGGATGATTTTGACCATTTTATTTCATCTGAATCAAATACACACACCAGTCACTCACAGAAAATAGAATAAGAGGAAAGATCTTCCTTCATTGTCTTTCCAGACAGTTCTTTTACACGGTTTGAATAAATATTTTAATAGTTTCCAATGTAGCTTCTGGTGTATTAATAATTTAGGAACATTCACAAACTGTACATTATTTACATTGTAATGCTCTTTAGTTATGAAAAAATGTAAGAGACATTTCCCCACCTCCTGCTGGGTATTTATATACTTTGAGATCCATAATACTACTTCTATACTGTGTGAAAAAACAGCCACTTCCTCATAAGGCTTAAATAAAGACCTTATCTTAAGAAAGCCCAGTCAAATGGACAAATGTGCCATACAAAAATGTGAGTATTTAAGGAACAAATGATGATTCTATAAAAGGCAGAGAGCAAAATGGATTCTCGGGCACAGCTAAAGTACACATTCTCTGACATTTTCAGTGAGTTTTACATGGACACCTTCCCACAACTCAGTGGGGAAAAAAAGATGGATTATATCAGCTGGATTTGTAAATGATTTTCTCTGCTCCTGATGAAGTTTTCATTGTGTAGTTAAAATACTTATACATCTCTGAAATTGCCATGCTTTCCTCTGCTATGTAGAATTATATTTGTTATAATCATGATGTGGGGTTGCGCTGCATTGCCACCTAGTGGCAAGGTGTGTCAGAGAATTTTGCCTAAAAGATGGCTGGCCTATCAGCCAAATACTACCCTTATTCTGTGCATAAAATTCCTATTGATGTAAAACAGTGGTTCCCAAACTTTAACAACCTGTGAACCCCTTTCACTAAAATGTCAAGTCTCACGAACCACCTCCTAAAAATTAATATTTCCAGGGATTTTCTCTTTTACCTGAGTATAAAGTATAAAAGCAGTGATCTTGGAAATATAACATTTGTTTTTATGACATGCTTATTACACACTATTTATTATTTATCATTACAGTATTTTTATTACATTATGAGAACGGCAACACTCTTCCAAGATCTCACTTTTGTAGCTTGTATCACTTTGAATAAGCCTGTTATAAGACAAGGCTCCTATGGTTCATCAAGGAGTACTAGATGTGAAACAGCATGAAGGTATTTAAGAAGCCACCTCAAAGAGTTCCTCCTACACAAGCATTCGGGTCTTGAGCAGTCCAGGCAAACAACACACGTTACAACAAAGCTTTAACTTGTTCTTCATAATAATTTTAAAAACAATACTAGCTGCCTATTTAATTTTAAAAACAGCAAAAAATATCCACCTCCCTTTCCAATTCTTATAAGGAGTCTTGAAGTTTAAATCTCCTCAGTGTGATAGATAGGCTTGCTTTGATCTGTTTAGTTCGTGGAAGTCCAGGGGCTCCAGGCTGCTGGCCCCATGCTGCCCGGAGTCCATAGGGACAGGTCTGTCCGCCATTAGGGAATTTTTTCCTGAGAACCCCCTGTAACCTTTCACGAACCCCAGTTTGGAAACCACTCATGTAAAGGATTCATGTGTTCAAGTTACAAATATGGAACCTGATCCAAAGACCAGTGAAGTCATTGGAGCCCACTGAGTATTGCACCAGATTGACATATTTCCCTTCATGATGAAGGAAGATTCTTCTTTAAAGAAAAAAATGAAGGTGATACATACAGTAACAACCAAGGGCAACACAACACATCTAAATGGGGGCTGGCAATACTGATGGGAAGGAAAACTCAGATTTTGTTTGTTTGTTTGTGTACTGGAGAACGATAAGCCACCATTCATTACAAGATCCAAAACACTGAAAAAAGCAGAGACCAACATTTGGTAGTAAAGAATAGGACAGAAGTGAAAGTTGCACTTAAATTACAGGAGGAGATCAGAGAGAGGTACATTCCAAGAAAGTCAGGGGATATCTGATAAAGGATTTATCTAACAATAGATCACATGGTCCATAATCAAAACTATACATGTCTATATAGCAACATACCCAGCTTAAAACAAAAATAGCAGAACTAGCCTGTTTGGCAATGGAAGGGGACATTGGTCAAACAGCCATTTTTGAAAATGTTGCAACAAACAAAAATCATTATCAATGGGATACAGTGGCTTCACTTAAGAGGTTTCTTCTGTTTTGAAAGATTATAGTAAATTATTCTTATAGTAAACCTCTTCTTACCACCTGTGTAAGGCCTATGTTAAGAGGCATCAGAGTGAAACAAGCTCTCTACTTCCTCTATTGAAAAGTGCAGTCATGACACAGAGGACAGCAGAGAGTGGAGTGGATTCCGGTGAGGTCCTTCCTACCCAACACCTCAATAAAGCTGAATCACAAAACTGGGTTAGGTGGTAGCCCATCCAGGGTTATAGCAGCTCCCTTGGAACTGGAGACAGACCTGCCAAGTGACACTTGGAGGACGGTCACTTGCGGATTCAAACCATGGGTGGGGTTTGGTGGATGGCTGAGGTGGTGCGTCCAAGGGACTATTACCTCACTGGCAGATGGGAAGGGAATTAGACAGATTACTATCAAAATTACAGGAGGATGGGAGTGGGCAGGGGAAAGAAGAGATGGAGTATTCTACTCTTTATTTGCATATATATATTCTGTTGCTGTGTTTGCCTAAGCTTATGACTGTGTTCCCTTTCTCCTAATAAAGATACCTTTGTTCGGGCACTGTCTTGAAATGCCTGCGAGTGGAGAAGTTCCGCCTGTTAAGGGTTCCAAGGGAGGATGTTTTTCATTATGCCAGGTTTCTGGGTGGGAGCTCAAGGTAGTTTAGTTATTTGCCAAGAGGGACCCTAGATGTGTTGAACCAAGCCCTTTTTGCGGTCATTAATCACCTGACACAAGGGTTACATCTGGATTACAGCAGCCCTATTGTGTTTGGCACTGTACAAACACATGAGAAGAATCATTCACTGTCCCCAGGAGCTCACAGTCTATATAGGTAAGACAGATGAAAGGTGGAAGAAAATAATGTTGTTATCCCCATTGTAGATGGGGAACTGAGGCACAGGCAAATTAAAGTAACTTCCTCAGGGTCACACGGGACATGTGCTGCAGTAATGGGAATGGAACACAGTTATCCCGAGTAGCAATTCAGTATCACAGCCACAAGACCAGCCTTCCTTGAACTCTACAAATGAGATGAAGTATAAGTAATGGCAGCAGAAATGATAACCAGTGACAATCCTGACTGGTGATTAGACATAGTGTATATATTTTGTCCACTGGCATAACCTCATCCCATCCATCTCTTACTATGTTAAAAGGTGATTGTACAAAACCGAAGATAAAACCAATCAAACCAGGCTATGAAACACATTTGTGCACAATCCAAACAAATTAGTTTCCCCCACATTTAAATCTGAGCTGGATACTATAAGACAACAAGATATCAGACTTCAAATCATTTGTTGTAGAGGTACACAGACCCTGGGAGAAGGCAATGGAGAAAGCAAATGGAAATCATACGTTAAAGGTATCACCATAGGAACCAGTTTGGAAAGCATGTGGGCGAGAGGAAGCACTTGTGACAGAGTCACTGTGAGCTGTAATCTCATCAGCTTCCAGACACTCACTGGGGCAAGTCTGCTCAGTAGGTGGATGGGGAATATCTTGGTGAAACCAAGGCGTTGTACGGAGTGGTCTTGGCAATTCGGAAGGTGGCACTCTTCCCTGTGAGCTACCACCGCGGGACACTGCACTCTTGGAGATGGTGTCTTTTGGATGAGATGTGGGACAGAGTCCCTGACTGCTTGATGATCATTAACACTCCTGGTCATGTTCTGGAAGAGTCGGGGTTTGAACTCTAGATAGGCTCTAGTCCAGCCAGAACACTGAATGTCTCTTTGCAGCTTCCATAAGGATAGCTGACTCACCAGCGCTGTCCTTTTCCCCTCCACCCTGAACTTCAACTTGCAGTCAATCTACTAAACTACACTGGCACCTTCTATGTCATTGTTTGCAGCACATGGAGAGCAAAGCATGTAGTTCTGATGGGAAGCAGTAGGTCAGATTAGAAATTCAGCAGGTGCAAGCCATGAGGCGGTTCTCTGGAAGGTAGCCAGAAACCCAGTCAAAGTTGGTATATTTCCATCTGCACCACAAAAGTATCTGTCTATTGCTATTCAAATACACACTCCAATGAATCACTTTTGTTGTTTCTGTGAAGTTGTTTCAGCAGAGCAACACTACAAAGTAGTTTAAGACAAATGAAGAATATGGTGTCAAATTAAAACTGCACATACGTAGCACAGATGTAATTCATCCACAAAGGCACTGTAGATAGGTGCTGCTCCAGAGCACCCCCTTGTGGCCTGGAATGACCTCTAGTTCCAGGTCTCCACAGCCTCCTCCTGGAAACTGTCTGCACAGATTCCTCATCCCCACCGCCATCCACCCCCGAAGCAAGCTTCCTCAGAAACTCTCTCTTGACTGGGCTTGAAGTCTCCTTTTGAGTCACCCACCCAAGCAACTAATCAGTCTCTGAATTCTACCCAGGTGGGTTTAATAACCCCAAACACACATACGTACTTGCTCAGAGAGAGGGGAGCTTTGACGCACCCACTCTCCATGGCTCCTGGTCTCAGGCCTTTAAAGCAGCGTTTCTCAAACTTCATTGCACTGCGACCTCCTTCTGACAAGAAAAATTACTGCACAACCCCAGTGCCCTGTGTGACTCAGAATAGTTAGTATTTTGAATAAAATATGCATTACAAGGCCATATCAATGAAAAGTAGACACTAAATATTTTAATTCACAATACAGTCCCAAGACAATCTTTATATCCAATAGTAAAATAAATATATATTGTGACAGACCCAGACCAGTGGGGTACAGGAGTCTGGTAGAGGGCAAATATACTGGTCACTGGATGAGTAATTTTCTGTTCCCTGAGTGACCAGAGCAGGGGCTGCACTAGAGTAATCAGGAACCTGCTAGAACCAGTTAAGGCAGGCAGGCTAATTAGGACACCTGGAGCCAATTAAGAAGAAGCTGCTAGAATCAATTAAGGCAGGCTAATCAGGGCACCTGGGTTTTAAAAAGGAGCTCACTTCAGTTTGTGGTGCGAGTGTGAGGAGCTGGGAGCAAGAGGCGCAAGGAGCTGAGAGTGAGAGGGTGTGCTGCTGGAGGACTGAGGAGCACAAGCATTATCAGACACCAGGAGGAAGGTCCTGTGATGAGAATAAGGAAGGTTTTTGGAGGAGGCCATGGGGAAGTAGCCCAGGGAGTTGTAGCTGTCATGCCGCTGTTACAGGAGGCACTATAGACAGCTGCAGTCCACAGGGCCCTGGGCTGGAACCTGGAGTAGAGGGCGGGCCCGGGTTCCCCCCAAACCTCCCAATTGACCTGGACAGTGGGTTTTTCCAGAGGGGAAGGTCTCTGGGCTGTTCCCCAACCCACATGGTGAATCTCTGAGGCAAGAAAATCCGCCAATAAGCGCAGGGCCCACCAAGATAGAAGAGGAACTTTGTCACACTGGTGTCAGGGGTGGGATCTTGGGGTGCACAGCGCGGCAGAAGAAGGAGGGTGATTTTATAAAAAAAAAAAAAAGGAGAGGGGTTTTTTTCTGTTTTTTTTCCCACCACAATGGATGATGTAGTGCGGGCACTGATACAAGGTACGGCGGCCCAGCAGGAGGTTACCCGTGTCCAGGCAGCCGCCCAACAGGAGGCAGTGCGGCTGCAGCAAGAAATTAATCACCTGCTGATGGACCAGGCTGCTCAAGACTGAGCTATGTTGCGGGAACTGGTAAACCAGGGAAAGTCCCTTACAGAGCTGAATCGCAGCCATGATGGGACGCGGCTCATACGGGCCAGCCATTGGCTGCAGAAAATGACACGGGAGGATGATGTAGTCATACCTTCTGGCCTTTGAGAGGACAGCCCTATGGGAGGCCTGGCCTCGAGATCAGTGGTCTGGCATCCTTGCCCCATTCCTGTGTGGGGAGGCCCAGAAGGCCTACTGTGATCTGCCTGAAGAGGCTGCGGCAGACTACCCCCAGCTGAAAGCAGAGATCCTGGCCAGATCTGGGGTAACGACAGCAGTGCGAGCCCAGCAGTATCACGGTTGGAGGTACCAGGAAGACAAAACCCCACAGTCCCAATTGTATGACCTCATCCATCTCGCACGAAAGTGGTTGCAAACAGAGTCCCGGAGTCCGGAAGAGATACTAACGGTTTTGGTCATTGACCGACACATGAGGGGACTACCACCAGACCTTCGTGCCTGGGTAAGCCAGAACGAACCCTCCACCTATGACGAGGTTGTCGCCCTGGTAGAGAGGCGAAGGACAGCGAGGGAGATGACCCGACCAGTTAAAGAAGAGGCACCCCGGGTTAAACTAGCAGCACCAAGCCCTAAAGTTCAGGTGACTGGGCCACCAGGAGGGCCCAGGTGGAAAAAGAGAGAGGCTGAAGGCCCATCAGAGGCCACAAAGAGTCTGAGCACTGAGGGAGAAGAGGATCATGATGTTAGACTGCCCAAACCAAGAGACCAGGGAACGCCTAGGGCTCCATACAGATGTTATGCCTGCGGGGAGTGGGGACACATAGCTGCACAGTGTCCCAATGCTGAGGAGCCTATGCAGTGTAATCTGGGGAACTGGGCAGATCCATGCTCCCTAATCCACCTTGTGGGGGGTCTCACTAACCCCACATACGTATACCAGACAAGTGAAACTAAATGGGGTAGGGACCACGGCACTGGTTGATTCAGGGAGTGCTATCACACTTATCTCAGGGAAGCTCGTGAAGCGTAGTCAGCTGCTGCAGGCTAAACTTACGGGGATAACATGTGTCCATGGGACAGTTAGTTACTACCCCACCATCCCAGTAAAAATTGAGATCCGAGGGAACACTACTGAGGTAGCAGCAGGTGTAGTCCCTAAACTCCCATACCCGGTGCTCATAGGGAGGGACTTCCCAGGGTTTGGAAACTTACTCCCAGTAGAGGGATTGGAGAAAGATGGGGACCCTAAAATTGGTGAGGCATCCACAGCAGACTGTCAACCCCCAATCCTCTGAAATATCCCCAGATTTGTTCTCCACTCCCAGACAGGGTAGAAAGACAAAAAGGGAAAGAAGGGCAGCTAAGGCTTTGGGAACCCGAATACTGACCCAAAGCCAGAGGGTCGCTCTTGTAGGTAGGCGGACCCGTGCAGCTGAAAAGGAGGCCACGCAGGAGGGAGAAGCACCTGAGTCTGACCCCCACCCTAATGCTTCTGAACCAGTAGAGACAACAGAGACTAGGCCCCTAGATCTTGGGCAGATTAGCCCCGGGAGAGGAAATTTTGGATGGGACCAGACAGAAGACCCAAGGTATGACACCATTAGGAAGGAGGTGACTGAAATAGATGGGGTCCCCGTGGAAGGAAAAACCCAGGGACCAGGACCCTACTTCATAATGAAGAAGGATCTCTTATACCGGGTAGCACCAGTACAGGGGCAGAAGGTACAGCAGATCCTAGTACCTCAAAAACACCAGAATGCTGTATTAAATCTGGCTCATAGTCATCTTTTTGGGGGGCATTTGGGGGTAGAGAAGACCCTGGCACGAGTCCTACGACGGTTCTTCTGGCCTGGAGTACATGAAGTGCGGAGGTACTGTGCCTCCTGCCCGGAGTGTCAGCTGCACAGTCCCCGTCCCCACTTGAGGGCACCTTTAGTACCCCTTCCCCTCATAGAGGTCCCCTTTGAGCGAATAGCCATGGACCTAGTGGGACCCCTGGAGAAGACGGCTCGGGGACACCAATATATACTTGTTGTTTTGGACTATGCTACTCGCTACCCAGAAGCCGTCCCCCTGCGGAACACGGCCTCTAAAACTATAGCCAAAGAGCTGGTGGGGATCTTTGCCCGAATGGGGCTACTGAAGGAGATATTAACCGACCAAGGAACCCCATTTATGTCGAAGCTAATGAAGGACCTCTGTACGCTGCTCCATATACATACCATGAGAACTTCGGTCTACCGTCCTCAGACTGATGGGTTGGTAGAAAGGTTTAACCAAACCCTCAAGGCTATGATAAGGAAGGTGGTAAGTCGGGACGGGAAGGATTGGGACACCCTACTACCCTACCTTATGTTTGCTATCTGGGAGGTACCACAGGCCTCAACTGGGTTTTCCTCCTTCGAGTTATTAGACGGGTGTCACCCCTGTGGCATACTAGATATCACCAAAGAGATCTGGGAAGAGGAACCCAATGAGGGGAGAAATATAATACAGCATGTAATGCAGATGCGAGACCAGATAGCCCGGGTTACCCCTATTGTATGAGAACATTTGGAGAAGGCACAGGAGGCCCAGCGAACCCATTACAATCGCCAGGCAAAAGTGTGACAGTTCCAACCAGGGGATCGGGTTATGGTGTTGGTACCCACGGCAGTAAGCAAGCTTCTGGCCCAATGGCAGGGGCCCTGTGAGGTGGTTGAACCCGTGGGGGAAGTAACCTACAAGGTGCGGCAGCCAGGACGCAGAAAACAAGAACAGATTTAACACGTTAACCTTCTGAAACCCTGGCATGCACAAGAGGCATGCACAACAGTCCAAAAAGACCTAACCCAGGAAAACAAGCCTTCCAAACAGGTGAGAGTGTCTCCCGATTTAACACCAGACCAGAAGAATGAGGTGTCTGAGATGATCTTCTGGAACCAAGATGTGTTCGACAAAACCGGGTCGAACAACCGAGACATATCACCACATCGTCACGAATCCTGGGGCCAGAGTAACAATGAGGCCCTATCGGGTGCCAGCGGAAAAAAAGGAGGAAATAAAAGTAGAAGTAAAAAAAATGCTGGAGTTGGGGATCATAGAAGAATCCCACAGTCAGTGGTCCAGCCCAATTGTGCTGGTGCCCAAACCTGATGGCACCACAAGATTTTGCATCGACTTCTGGCGACTAAACTAAGTATCCCAGTTCGAAGCGTACCCCATACCTTGCATAGATGAGCTAGTGGACCGTCTGGGTAATGCCTGGTACTTGACTACCCTAGACTTGACAAAGGGGTACTGGCAGATTCCCCTTGCAGAAGACACAAAGGAAAAGACTGCGTTCACCACACCAGAGGGTCTTTTTCAATATACTGTCCTCCCTTTTGGACTACATGGGGCCCCAGCTACCTTCCAGCACCTCATGGACAAGCTATTACGCCCGCATAACAGTTATGCTGCTGCCTACTTGGACGATGTGGTCATTCATACCCCAGACTGGGAAACTCACCTGGAGAAGGTGGAGGCAGTCCTCGATACCTTCAGGCGAGCTGGCCTTACAGCAAACCCTGCCAAGTGCGCTGTAGGGTTTACAGAGGCCAAATATCTTGGCTACATTGTGGGGAAAGGTCTGGTAAAACCCCAAGTGAACAAGTTAGAGGCCATCCAAAATTGGCCCTAACCAAGTCGCAAGAAACAAGTCCGGGCATTCCTAGGTGTGGTGGGGTATTACCGACGATTTATCCCCCACTTTGCCACAAGGACAAACCCACTGACAGACCTAGTGAAAGCCCGTGGACCTGATCTGGTGAGATGGTCTGACGCAGCAGAGAAAGCATTCACAGACCTACGGACTGCCCTCTGCAGTAACTCCGTACTGATAAACTCCTTGGTGAAATCAGGGCTATCCTGCAGACGGATGCATTGGAAGTAGGGTTGGGGGCCATTCTATCACAGATGGTCGGGGAGGAGGAACACCCAATTCTATACCTCAGTCAGAAACTCCTTCCAAGGGAACAAAAATATGCAGTGGTGGAGAGAGAATGCCTCGCTGTAAAATGGGACATGGAAACATTGCGCTACTACCTGCTCGGGCGCAGATTTGTACTCGTGACCGACCATGCCCCTCTTCAATAGATGCAGCGGAACAAGGAGAAGAACACAAGGGTGACCAGATGGTTCTTATCCCTCCAACCTTTCCAGTTCCGTGTGCAACACGGAGCAGGGAGCCCTCATGGCAACACCGATGGCTTGTCACGTGTGCACTGTCTGGCGTCCCAAGCTGCCCAACACCTTGGCCTTGAGCAGGGGGGAGGGATATGTGACAGACCCAGACCAGTGGGGTACAGGAGTCTGGTAGAGGGCAAATATACTGGTCACTGGATGAGTAGTTTTCTGTTCCCTGAGTGACCAGAGCAGGGGCTGCACTAGAGTAATCAGGAACCTGCTAGAACCAGTTAAGGCAGGCAGGCTAATTAGGACACATGGAGCCAATTAAGAAGAAGCTGCTGGAATCAATTAAGGCAAGCTAATCAGGGCACCTGGGTTTTAAAAAGGAGCTCACTTCAGTTTGTGGTGCGAGTGTGAGGAGCTGGGAGCAAGAGGCGCAAGGAGCTGAGAGTGAGAGGGTGTGCTGCTGGAGGACTGAGGAGCACAAGCATTATCAGACACCAGGAGGAAGGTCCTGTGATGAGAATAAGGAAGGTTTTTGGAGGAGGCCATGGGGAAGTAGCCCAGGGAGTTGTAGCTGTCATGCCGCTGTTACAGGAGGCACTATAGACAGCTGCAGTCCACAGGGCCCTGGGCTGGAACCTGGAGTAGAGGGCGGGCCCGGGTTCCCCCCAAACCTCCCAATTGACCTGGACAGTGGGTTCTTCCAGAGGGGAAGGTCTCTGGGCTGTTCCCCAACCCACATGGTGAATATCTGAGGCAAGAAAATCTGCCAATAAGCGCAGGACCCACCAAGATAGAGGAGGAACTTTGTCACAAATATATATATATATATATATATATATATATATATACATATATATATATATATATATACATATATATATATATATACACACACACACACACACACACACGTAATGGGAGGGGTGAGCTTGCATTGATGAACACAAACCCTTGAAGTGGGGCTCTGTGTGGCTGTGGTAAAGACAGAGATCATCTTCAACAGCGAGATGGGACCTGTATTTGTGTAACCCTTCTGCCCATCTAAGTTGGCAGCAACAAGGGCCGGGTTTCTGTATCTAGGGGTTCCGTTTCAATAACGCAATGCAAAACCGGCTCGAGCCCCCACCCAGTGACCCGGGACAATTACATACCACCCCCTGGGTGCCTCTAAGGAGGGCAATACTTCCCCTCTCGCAAGCACGGAGTCTGAGTGTAGCAGAAAATGTTTAATAACATGAGGTAAACGACATCAGCATTAAATTGGGAAAACACCACAAACAGGATTCATAACACAAACCATGAGCAAAAAGCCCACCCCAGCAAATTGGGCTGTGTCCTTTCCCTTTGGTTCTTGAATCCAGCAACCCAAAAATCACCCAGAGTCCCCAAAGTCCAACACCCCCAAAGTCTCTTGGGTCCAGCAACCACCCAAAGTCCCACAAGTCCAACAACCCCCAAAGTCTCTGTCCCTGGTCAGTGCAGCCCCAGAGTAAAAGGGGGGCATGCAGGGTATTAAGGGGCACCTTACGTGATCCGAGGCTGGCCGGCCATCTCTCCGTGGGGTTCCGCCGCAGCCTTCACCACAGGCCAGTCCACTTCCTGCCGTCCCACGAACCACTCCGCTCTACAAGCTGCTCCGCTCACTGACCTGTGAGCTGCTCCAACCGTCCCCGCAAGGCTCCGCGCCACTCGCTGCTCCTCCAGTCGTCCCCACAAAATGCTCTGCCAGCTGCTTAGCAATATAGCTTCAGGCTCCCCCACTAGTTAACACAGTACTTAATAACTAACTCTTTTGTGATTTCAGCTCTTAGTGATTTCAGCTCAGAGTAGGGGAGCCCCAGTGCTGGTGCATCATTGGCCCAAAGCAAATTCAGCTCAGCAGTCTGTAACTAGACTCCTAATGGAATCAAAGTTAGCTCTGACATTCAACAATGGAGAGAGGAGGCGGTGCAATTGGTGTTTCAAGCCCTCAGAGGGGGGCCCATACCATCAAGTGCAAATACCTGTCCCCATCCTCTCTCAATTCACTGGGTTTTGTAACCCACGCCCCTTGTCAAGCAAGTGCTACTTAGGTAATGGTGAAGGACTCACTCAGTCCTTCTGTCATACAACAGTTCCACTGGCCTTGATTCACAGAATCAGGGTAACAAAACTTTATTCTTCCTGCCTCAATAACAGAGAAACTGGGGATCCCACACCAGCCAAAGTAACCACTTTCAGTTGCTGCTGTTTCATGCCAGGCGGGTGGGTGTGCCTATGCAAACAAGATCAGCCCCTGAAGTTCTTTTCCACACTCGCCATAATTCACCACCAGATGTCAGGGTAGAGCTCACCCTGACTCTTACATTTGTTTTTCAGTGCCTCAGCCCCCAGCCGTCGCAGCCGTTTGCAGCGCAGCGGACTGGCAGACTGGGGCTTCATCCGCCAGCTGCTGCAGCCGCCTACAGAGAGACAGGCTGGCTAGGGCTTCAGCCTCCCTTCGCCTGTGGACCTCCAGGACTGGGGCTTTCTGCCCTGGCGACCCCATCAAAATGGGGTCATAACCCACTTTGGGGTCACAACCCACACTTTGAGAACCCCTACTTTAAAGGAACAATAGTCTGGGGTTGGCTTATATCTTTCCTCTCCTAGACAGTAAGTGCTCCCTGGGACCATCATCCTTTCACCCAATTACTATTTTAGTTATTTTTCTGGCCTTCATCTGTTTTGCTGGACTCATGGAATGGGACAATTGACCTTCCAAACTACTCCCTCTGGCCTTAAAAGCCAGTACCCCATTACAGACACAATGGAATCATCTCATTGGAATTTGGCCCAAGGACTAATATCTCTTCTCTTGCCCTTCCAAAAATTGCAACAGGTAATTCTTGAGAGGTCAGTGTGGTAACTATAGTTATATAACTGTGTATTCCACATCCTGCATCTGTACATTTTGAAAGAGTCTGAATGCAGTGCCATTTTGCAGACAACATACAAGCAGCATGTTGCAGAAGAGACGTACACTGTGCCGTCTCTCATGGAGACTTAATTTTTGTTCTTTCTTGTTTCTGGCTTGCCTTAACCTAAAATAAAAATTGTTCCAATTGGAAGCACATGGTAACTCTTGGAGTCAGAAATAGAGCTGGGTGAATAATGGATTTTTCAGCTCGTTGGCAGTTTTGAAAAGCCAAAAAACAAATACATTTCAGGGTTGGAACAAAACCAATTGTTATAAAAAAAATTGGCAATTCAAAAAGGTCAAAAATAATTCATTTTGTGCCACACAAAATGTTTTGCTTAAACAAAACCGACCACTTTAAAACACTTGATTTTTTTTTAAAGGGAACTTTGAAACAAAAAGTCATTTCAAATTGAAAAAACAAAATGTTTTATTTCAATGTTTTGTAAATGAAAATTTTTTTTGTTGATGGAATATTTTTAAATCAAAATAACCAGTTCAGCAGAAGAGATACAAGTTTATTTGGAATCACAAAATCTGTGTTTTTTTTCATCCACCCAAAAAAATTGACCAAAAAAAAGTGAGTCTAGCTCTAGTCAGGAAACCTCAGTGAGATATGTTTCCTAAGAATAACAGCATCTCCACTAGCACCTCACTGTTCTACACAAAGCTGAAGCATTGAGTCAATACTGACTGAGGGAAAAGTGACACATACTAAATCAGCAGCATCACTTCCCGCAGAATCTGAGTGCTCCTTGGAGGTTTTTCTATACAGCTTCTGAACAGACCCAACCCAGTTTAAGCTTGAAAGATCTGCTGAATTCACAGTCCAACATGGTCTGGCTGCAGGCCAGTAATTCTCTACACTACTACCATTTAATTGTGGTACTACTGTGTTTGGGAACTAAATCACTAGTATGTTAAGGAATAACTATATATAAGCCATCCGAGTGAATCTCTGTTCTGATTTGGAATGTGTTCTTTGTGATGCGCGTACTTTGCTAAGCCAGATGAATGACTATGACGCACAGGAAGAACATTGAGTAGCAAGACAGCATTTTAAGTACTGCATGTGGATTTTCAATTTATTGGTGCTGTGACTGGTTATATAAAAAGCAAGCAAAAAGGAAAAACAAAGACCCCTCTATTTCACACGCAGAGGGGAAAACGCAGTTCAGGTTATTGTATAGTGTTTTGCATTAAAATGTTTTTCATGGAGCTAAAGGCATTGCTGAATTTGCAGGGTCTCTGAGCAGTCTTGAAGACAACGTCTAAAGACAACTAGAGAAAACAGGAGATTACTAGACAGGCAGCTGTGTTCTGTTCTGTAGTAGCAGTAGCATTTTGTATGGACAATGCTGTATGCCTCAATACATCAAAGAAGGATTTCACAACCAATTAACAAAATAAGTTGTTTGTAATACGTGCCTGTTACAAAGGACTCCGGGTGTATGTAGCGTTAACACACGCACACAAACAACACATGCAGCAGAAGTCATAATGCCCAGTATTGCTAGCTAAACATCAACTACCTTATGGAGAGTAGGAAGGACAAACACTGACTAAAGATGTGAGCCTAACACCATGCCCTGATGGTCAGTCTAACAGTGCAAAAGAAATCAGGAACTGATGGTCCTCCAACTGCATTACACCTGTGCAAAAAGAAGGTAAAAATATACATTTTAAAATCACTTTCCTGCCCTTCTGTGCAGTAACAATAGCATAAGAAATAGATTTAAACAAACTGTACAAGCCTCACAATTTTTCTCCCCCTTAAACACACAAACTAAAGAAATCCTATTGGCCATCTCAGACATACCTTGCTTCTCTCACTTTCATGGCCAGACACCAATTTCCTGGTCCCACAGACCAGACACAAGTTTGTTCCATCATCATTAAATCACTCAAGCAATGGGGATTTCCACAACTTCAATCTGGAATTTATTCTAACATTCAGTCTCGATTTTTCCTTTGCTCTGTTTCAACCAAATTATACCATTCAGGCTACCTTAGCCAACTTCCCTCCACCCATGGTGCTTTCAGCTATTTTTGTTCCACTTAGTCACCACCCACGTCTGCCCTCCTGCTGGGTGGTACAAAGGCACAGTACAGAGCAAAGAGAAATCCCCCTACCCCGCTGGTATATCTAAGTCAGTTTTCCATTTCTAACACTATTCAGCTATATTTCAGCCAACTAACAAATGTTGAATAGGAGCAAGCTTTAGTTCTGTGCTCCTAAAACTGAGTATTCTCCAGAAAGAAAAAAGAAAAAAAAAAAAGCAATACTTTCAGCGCCACCTCCACATTTAATCACATGTAGTCCAGAATGGCCTTCAGCATCTTCACAGTATCATATGTATCCCACTTTGGGACAAAAACATTCTAATGTACCATACTGCTCAAGGTGCCTGAATCAAAGCTTACTGAAGTCAAATGAAAAACTAATGGACTTCAATGGGCTTTGACTCAAGCCCCTATATATATGGTACATGTAAACTTCATGAGGTGATCAAATATTATGGTAATGGAGGCCATACAACATGCCTTTGAGCAGGGCCAGATTTACACCTTATGTGCCCTTAGGCACAGCATCTTCAGCGCCACCCGCTCCTGCCTCAGCACATGGCCCTGCCTGGAGCCCCCGTCCCGTGTCCCTATGCGGCCCTGCATGGAGCACCCCCCGCCCATGTGGTCCTGCCTGGAACCCCCTCCCACATCCTCATGTGGCCCTGCCTGGAGCCCCCCTCCCGCGTCTCCATGCCTACTGTGCTTAATCGGAAATCCAGCCCTGCCTGTGAGGTAGGGAAGTACTGATATCCCTATTTTACAGATAGGAAACTAAAGGCCAGAGAAGCTCCGTGATTGGCCCAAGGTCACACAGGAAGTCTGTGGCAAAGCAGGTCCGACTTGAACCCAAGTCTCCCAAATTCTAAGCTAGTGCCCAAACCACTACATCAGTCTTCCTCTAAGAAAAGAGTCAGGCCTCATTTCAGTCAATCACAAGTAAAAACTGGGTTGGCATCACTTCCTATTGCCAACATCTCTCCCCAGAATAACCTTCGGCACAAATAGGAAAGAGGCAGAGGACTGGAATAAACATACGGCATTTAGGAACAAGACGGATATATATTTGTAGAACTCAGTGGGGGCCACAACATTGGGGAAAATACTCATGGCTACTGTAAGCAAAGTGTGAAATGCATTGACAGATCTGTGTGAAGTCCCAAGAATGCAAAGGGTTTTGCAGCTCAGGACTGACATGTATTGGCAGAGTGTGTTCGAGAACCCCCAACTGGAATTATAGTGAATGCTAAAGATCAGGGTTGAGTTGCATTGGCAAAACTACACAGGGAAGCTTATATAATATATATCCACTATGCCAGGCTGAACTATGTCTGGCTCTAGCTATTACTGCTAGCCTTTGCTTTCATTGGCACTGCATTTATCTGAAAAACAAAACAAAAAAGCAACCAAACACCATGCTGGTTTAGGAAGGAGAGCAAATATTGCACTGGACTTGATTCTCAGACAGAAGAGAAGACAGAGGCTGTTGATGCTGGGAAATGGGCTATTCCAAGGACAATCAAAAATTAGAATTAAGGTTAAGTCTGAATCAAGTGACAATTAAAAGCAAGAGAGAATATTTGACATATTGGAAATTCTATCTTCTCTTCTCCTCGCCCCCACCTTCATTCTGATATGCCTACATCAATACCACACACTCACTCTTATAAAGTTATTTTGGAGAAAAAAAAATATTCTAAAAATAACTTGCTGTCTCTTAAAAGATCAAGTGTCTAGCTTAAGTTTCTCTCTCAAGTGAAGGCACCAGTACTAAATGTAGTAAATCAATGACAAATCTGACGTTAATAGCTAGGTTCCTTAAAATACGTGTGCATGCATGTCTGTCTGTCTAGCTAGTTTTTCCTAAGTTTCATCTGCTCTTAAATGAATACAAAGAAAAAGTATGTTGCTTCTGAGCAAGGTGAATGGAAGGAGCATCTAGGAAATGTTTCTATTGAACTGGCACTGAGATCAGGGACCAGATGTTGGCAAAAAGGCTAAGGGGAAAGAAAGTATACGAGGGGTCAGCATTCACCACGTAGTCAGTTGCTATACCATAGCTCAGTGGTTTGAGCATTGGCCTACTAAACCCAGGGTTGTGAGAAGGCTTACTTTCTGTATCCAGCTGAAGAAGGTGCTTAACTTCTCATTGTCAGACAAGGCCACTTCTGGCTATACTTTTACTTTGTCAGCTGATAGAGTAGTTCCTTTATCCCTCTGGCTAAATCATACTCCATTCCTTCCATGGTAAATGAAAGCTCAAACAAAAACAATTTCCCTGGTAATTTCTCTCTGGTGATCACACTAGCAGCTGCTCCCTTCTCCTGCTCTCTCCTCTTCATGATGGAGAAGAAACTACATTCTGTTTCCCTCGTCAGCAGGCCTTTCTCCCAGTCTATAGTTCCTATCACTCCCTCTGGAACTCTAACTCCCAGAATGTCTTGGTCTTGAACTGAAACAGAATATTTAGACCTGGCTCTTGTTCTTAAGGAGCCAGCATGGCCTATTACAACAGTGTCTGTCTCCCCTGGGGTAAAGCCATGTGGAGTGCCTCTTGAGTCGCTCTTCCTTGTCCCTGTCTCCAAGCAAGAAACTTTGAAGTGACTCCCATCCATCCCTCCTCACCCAGAGAAGATCATTGTGATACAGGATCTTGGAGAGGAGAATTTGTTTTCACTGGGGAGAAGAGGATGAAGAGAAACAGATGGAAGGAGGCTCTAGTGCAGGTTCAAATTAAAGAGGATGTGAAGAAAAACACTATCCCTTGTAGAATAAATCAATCCTTTAAATATATAGCTGAAGAGAATTCTGAAAGGAAGAAGTCAATAAACTTTACATGCATAACTACAAGCCCCGACAGTAACCCACATATGTCTTTCACAGCTAGCCTGAGGCAGCATGACTTGAAGATAGGGGCAGCATGAGGAAGTCAAGAGCTTGTTTCATGCCTGGTTTGCATCAGAGAGGAAAGTGAACAAATCAGCTCTGAAAATTGTGGATTGAGCCTCTCTGTAGCATTTATTATGGAGGGAAGGAAATTTCCTTGGATCAACTACTCACTGTAAAAACGGACAGTATAAATTGTAAACACCACAATGCCAATTCAGATATTTCTTGGGAGGGGGCAAATTCCGGTCCTCACATCTCCCATGGAGGGACCCTGTTTCGTTCCTCCTCCTCCATCCTTCTAGAGAGACCCTGGCTGTCCCTGGGCTGAGGAGCCTCCCCTGTCTTTTACCCACACAGTGCATGAGCTGGGACTGCCAGGACTCAAGTTCTTGGCTATCTCCCCTGCACTATGCCATACAGGAACAGACTCCAGATGTGCCAAGTCACAGGTTTGGCCGGGCAGCACCTCCATCTGGATGGCTGGGCAGCCAAGTCAAATTTCAGTAGCATTACGACTACACAGTTGGCACAATGCCCTAGACGGCCATGGCAACTGCTGTACTGACTTCAAATGGGATCACTGCTTAAAAGTGGTCTGGCTATGGCAGAGGTGAGCAAACTACGGCCCGTGGGACCCTCCTGCCCCCCCCCCCCAACACACACACACATCACTGTCAAACAACACTCCAAGTTTGAGAAGCCACGAACTTTGAAATCTGGATGTGCATTTTGCAGTTTGGAACCATCTGTAATGTCATTTGATATTGTACTGAATTAGTACAAAATGCTTGTTTCTTTTCCAAGCCAGTCCTTTAAACATGGTTTATCACTGAAGGAATCAAAATTAATAGACATGACTGTACAATGCTGATGAGTCCAAATAATCAGTGAGGACCTGATCCAAAGTTCGTTGAAGTCAATGGGAAGCAGCATACGGACACCAGTAAGCATCGAATAGGGCCAAATTGTGAATGTCTGAGAATCTTTAGTTGTACTTCACAATTTCAACTCTTCCCAAACTGGCCAATATCAAGCATCCATGTAAGATATATATTTAAAGCACAGCAGAAATGTTATTCCTCAAAACACCCCACAGTCAAATATCAGGCCCCATTATTGTCACATTGGGATTAATCTAGGATGCAAAATGCTTCAATCACAGGTAACAGGCTTTTTGCTTTTGTGGCTATATATTAATTACGAGATTGGTAAAACAGAGAGACATGAAGATTTTATTTAATACTTTAGATACAAGAAATTATAGAAAAGCAAGATAAGTATTGTCACAGTTCAGGGCAACTATACCTGTATTTCCTCTCAGTGGTTCAGCAAGGGCACTCACTCTCAGATTTCCAAGCTGTTGCCTCTCTTGGGTGCAGACCTAAGTTCCCTCTAAGCTGTGTGGCCGAGCAGCTGCCTATTAAATGCCGCACAGGCGTTCAGGGTTGCAGCAGGGAGAGATGCCTCTCCCTAAGCCCTGGACCTGCCGTGGCTTCCCTCCCTGGACCTGCCATGGCTTCCCTCCCCTGACCCAGCCCAGCCCCAGACCTGCTGTGGCCCGGGGACAAGCTCCCCTTCCCCAGCCCAGCCCCAAACCTGCCGCAGCCGGGGACAGGCGCCCTACCCCCAACCATGCTGCAGCCCGGACCTGCTGCGGCTGGTGTGTGGGGGGAAATCCTCTTCCCCCACCGTAGCCCCAGGGAGCCCTGCAGAACCCCAAGCCCCTCATCCCCTGTCCCACCCCAGAGCCCTCCCCCCACACCAACCCTCTGCCCCAGCCCTGACCCCTCACCCACATGCTGAATCCCTCTGCCCCACCCCACCACATGAATTTTGTTATGTGCACCAATATGGAGGTGATGTGTCACGCATCATCTCCATATTGGTTCACATAACAAAATTCATTCTGCACATGGGTAGGAAAAATTAGAGGGAACACCAGAGACTCGTGTGACAATCTGCACCCATATTCACCATAGTAATAGGATTATGGTATGATGATGATAAAATTATGTTGCATCTTGATTTTGTGGTATCTTGTACATCATGTATGTCATGCGAGGTGTCTACAGAAAAGGTATGATTTGCTGAATATGGTTATCTTATTTGTATGCAAGGATCATTTTTGTATCTGAAGTTATGAATATTGACTATGTATCTGTATTTCAAATGTGCTTCCTCTGGGTAACACCAGCAACTAGCCTTTCAGGTACAACAATGAAGAAGCTAATGACCCATCAGCAAAAACAATGGACCATGGAAAAGGTTTGTCCTCTCCTGGGGATGCTTCAGACAGCCGATGGATAATCGCTGCCATGACTCATCAAGCATGCAGAGGCATGTGACAGGACCACATGATACAGGTACCAAAATGGATTTCAGTATTTTTCCACAAACTGGTGGGAACTTGGCTTGGAACAAAGGGGTTCCCGCCCTATGGAAGAAACAATAAAAGGGGGAAGTGACATCACCAAGGGCCTTACTCCACTACAAGACAACACCTGGAAACACCGGAGGAACAAAGACTGAACTGGGGCAGGGATCCCAAGCTGGAAAAGAGGATTCCTGCCTGTGTATAAAACATCTACAGACTGCTTTTACTATTACAGGGCGAGACACTGTTTGATTCAACTCCAGTGTAATGTATAAGACCTAGATTGCATTTTGTTTATTTCTTAAGTAATCTTTTTTCTTTGATCTGTTTGCTATCACTTATATCTCTAATTACAATACATTGGCACTGCTTCCTGGATGGCAGCAAAAGCAACTTATTTAAAGTGCCTTAGGCTACGTCTACACTAGAAACTTCAAAGTGCTGCTGAAGTGTGCATGTGGTCACATGCGAGCGCTGGGAGAGAGAGGGGGGGTGATTTTTCACTCCCCTGAGCCAGCAAGTTAGAGCGTTACAAAATGTAAGTGTAGACAAGCCCTTAAAATCTATCTTTCTGAGGTTAATAAACCTGGTTTATGTTTGATCTTAATCAGTGTGTTTTTGAATGAAGTGTTAGGGAATATTAGCTATTACAAAAGCTGGTGCATATCTTCCCCACATTGAGGGGGAAGCGGACTAATTAATGAGCTTGCACCGAACAGATCCCTGTCCAGTGCAAGATGGTATAATTCGGGGTTTATACTCCAGTAGCACAAGGCTCAGGACCTGGGAAATTGGCTGGTGCCTCCATTTTTGGTCCATGAGTGGCTTAGGTAAAGCACTCAGGTAACTCAGTTGGGGGTGTGGCATCACCTATTGTGTTGGGTGAAAACAGGGCCAGAGGGGCTGGCTGTATGTCATCAGCAGAGCAGTGAGAGAGGCCAACCTAGCTGAATAGTTAGGGGGTACAGCAGTTCCAACAGCTTTCAGGCTTCACCCCAGAGGTACATCCTGTCACCATCTGCATCTCACTCCCTTCTGACAGGATATGTCCAAGCTGCACAGTGCTGGTAAATACACAATGAAGGTAGAGAAAAAAGAGTCTGCCTAAACAGACCTGCTTGCTTTCTCTTCACAGAATGATAGCAGAGCTATTGCTGCAGATATAAAAGTTACCACAAGCTCCTTCTAAGCAAACCTTCTTTATTCTTAAGACAAAAAGTATTACAGAGAAAACATATTAAAAACAACAAAAGAACCTGCACACAAGCTAACCCGCTTACCAGAGTGCACCCTAACATGGATTCTGGCAGTGTCCTTCCAACCCTACCCTAAGGATTGTGGCCTCTATTGACCAGGGGTACTGTCCAATTTCTGGATCACAAAGGCGGCCCAGAGTCAGCTAAACTAGGGTTTTTATTTAAAAGGCTTTCCTTTGCCTGTTGGTCTCTGGAGAATCCAGTTTAAACTAATATATGTGCATCTCTCTGGGAAGGTGGGAGGTGAGGTGGCTTCAAACACTGATAATGGAGGAAGATCATTATCCCAACTCCCTACTAAAGAAGGTACATACAATGCCTCAACACCACATACACAATATACCCCCAAATGTGCGATCCTTAATTCAATAAGGTTTAACTTAACTCAGGAAAGTTTATCTTAATTCCATAAGGTTTGTACAGGATACGATCAGCCGATCACATACAGGAACATATAGGTATAGTAAAGCACCCCTTTCCCCCCAGCATTGTATTGTGCATACTTACAGCTGTAAGATGGTACAAGATAAAAGCAAACTCAACATACTTTCAACCTGATGGAAGCCAGTGGGAGTGAAGGTGGAGCAAAGCAAGTGGAGAATCTCATAAGAGGTGACGACATTCCAGGCTTCCAACTTCTTATCACCCCAACTTCCCAAGTAGAGAGGAGTTTAACAACCTTTTATACACCTTTGAATTCCACCCACAAACATCCAAGGCCATATCTAATCAAGTCTCAGCCTCCTATTCATATTTGGTATTCCAGCAGACCAATTTTAGAGTTCTGGTTATCCATATAGACTCATAGACTTTAAGGTCAGAAGGGACCATTATGATCATCTAGTCTGACCTCCTGCACAACGTAGGCCACAGAATCTCACACACCCACTCCTGTAACAAATCCCTAACCTATGCCTGAGTTATTGAAGTCCTCAAATACTGGTTTAAAGACCTCAAGGTGCAGAGAATCCTCCAGCAAGTGACCCGTGCCCCACGCTGCAGAGGAAGGCAAAAAACCTCCAGGGCCTCTGCCAATCTGCCTTGGAGGAAAATTCCTTCCCGACCCCAAATATGGCGATCAGTTGGGCAAGCTGAGCATGTGGGCAAGACTCACCAGCCAGCACCCAGGAAAGAATTCTCTGTAGTAACTCATATCCCACCCCATCTAACATCCCATCACAGACCATTGGGCATATTTACCTGCTAATAATCAAAGATCAATTAATTGCCAAAATTAGGCTATCCCATCATACCATCCCCTTCAGAAACTTATCAAGCTTAGTCTTGAAGCCAGATATGTCTTTTGCCCCCACTACTTGGAAGGCTGTTCCAGAACTTCACTCCTCTAATGGTTAGAAACCTTCGTCTAATTTCAAGTCTAAACTTCCTAATGTCCAGTTTATATCCATTTGTTCTTGTGTCCACATCGGTACTAAGCTTGAATAATTCCTCTCCCTCCCTGATATTTATCCCTCTGATATATTTATAAAGAGCAATCATATCTCCCCTCAGCCTTCTTTTGGTTAGGCTAAACAAGCCAAGCTCTTTGAGTCTCCTTTCATAAGACAGGTTTTCCATTCCTCAGATCATCCTAGTAGCCCTTCTCTGTTCCTGTTCCAGTTTGAATTCATCCTTCTTAAACATAGGAGACCAGAACTGCACACAGTATTCCAGATGAGGTCTCACCAGTACCTTGTATAACGGTACTAACACCTCCTTATCTTTACTGGAAATACCTCTCCTGATGCATCCCAAGACCGCATTAGCTTTTTTAATGGCCATAATCACATTGGCGGCTCATAGTCATCCTGTGATCAACCAATACTCCAAGGTCCTTCTTCTCCTCTGTTACTTCCAACTGATGTGTCCCCAATTTATAACCAAAATTCTTGTTATTAATCCCTAAATGCATGACCTTGCACTTTTCACTATTACATTTCATCCTATTACTATTACTCCTATTTACAAGGTCATCCAGATCTTCCTGTATGATATCCCGGTCCTTCTCTGTATTAGCAATACCTCCCAGCTTTGTGTCATCTGCAAACTTTATTAGCACATTCCCACTTTTTGTGCCAAAGTCAGTAATAAAAAGATTAAATAAGATTGGTCCCAAAACCGATCCCTGAGGAACTCCACTAGTAACCTCCTTCAAGCCTGACAGTTCACCTTTCAGTATGACCCGTTGTAGGCTCCCCTTTAACCAGTTCCTTATCCACCTTTCAATTTTCATATTGATCCCCATCCAGGTATTCTGGTTGGCCATAATTACATTTCTGACAGTTAATCCACTCATTCACGTCAGTCCTTTCCCAATAGTTTTGATACATCAGTGACCTTCAGCCAAGCCTATTTTTAATACATATGTTTTGGTTTTCTACTGGCTGTTACTGCTTCAATAACTTTCATTATTATTTTACCCCAAATTACAGATCTTCCAAGATCGGACCAGGGGTCAATGGTCAACAGTATATAAAAACATGAGTATTTTTTCATATGGCTAGCACTTGCATTGCCCAAGCCTAGAAGATTTCACAATTTGTTTTACCTGCATGTTGAAGCTATATTTTGAAAGTCAGTGAAACATCTATTGCCTGTTGTAAACACTAATTGATACAATTCACCTACTGTTGTCTTAATTCCAAGGGCATTTTCAAGGAACATGCTACAAAGCAGCAATTCTAATTATCTATACTTTATGCATGCTCTCTGAAAGGAGTTTGTGTGGGGAAAAATGGAATTCAAAGAGCAAAATAATTAAAGGAGAGGGGGTGGGGAAAGAGAGCATGAGTCATTCCTCAGAATTATTTGTAAAAATATTGTTACATTTATCCTTTGAATACACAGGCGCTATGTAGGAGCAGAAAATTATTTCTCTTTAGATACAGCTGTACATCTGCCCAGTGACTTTGCAGAATTGTACTGTGCAGGATCCCCATGTTTTTCACTTTACAATACAGTAGAGTCTTATGATTCTGCATTGGCATTGAAATTATTTCTTTGAACACTTTGACTTCAGTGGGATTACATAAAATGTGCTTGAAGTTAGGCACATGCTTACGTACCTTGTTGAACTGGGGCCAGAGCCTGCTCCGAAGTCCATTGAAGGCAATAAGACTCTTTCCATTGACTTCAGATCAGGCCTTTACAGAAGAAAACACACTTCAACTTATGACGCAAAGATTATTGCTGGCCCTTATGAGATCTCTGGGGAACATTCTCTAAAGTGGTATGGTTACTGACAGCACTGTATGCAATGTGAACAAAACAATCCAAAACTCAGCTGGTTCACATAAGACCCAAGTGACTGTTGTTGAACTACATCAACAACTATCATTAGTCTATAGTAGTTGCTCATATGCTAATCTAAAAATGAAGTTGTGTTTTACCACAACACCATGTGAAAGCCTATAGTTTGACTATAATATCACTATGGTAATTAGAGGATGTTTTATTTCTCTATCCTGTAGTTTTAACTTAATAATCCAGTCAAATTTAATTTTAGATTCAGTGTACTAAATATGTCAATAGCTTATAATAATAGTAATTAAGTTCTAAAACATATGTTTTGTTCTGTGGGATTTTTCTCTTGCTATTGGAGTGGTGCTTGGTTTACTGTAGCTGCTGCCATGCCCTCAGCCTAAACCCTTGAGACCAAGAATATCATCTCTGAAACTGGCTTGCTTTTCACCCACTAAAAAACACAAACAAAAAAACCACAAGAAGAGAAAAGTTTAATTTTCTGACACAGATTCTCCCTCACACTTGTCAATTTCTCGGTTATAGAAATGAAACAGCCTGAAAATACATGCTACCCAAAATGGATGTCTGTTGCTATCAATCTACCAATGATGTCGTTTCTGAAATAAATCCATAGGTATCTAGACAGGTAGAATAAATCCGATATTAAATCCTTTAGATTAATCTAACACACAAGGAAAGAACAGGTCCAATAATTGGAAGCTGAAGCTAGAAAAATCCAAACAGAAAATAAGGAGCAAAGGTTTAACAGTGCAGTTGATTAGCCATTGGAACAGACTAGCAAGGGATGTGGTAGATTTTCCATCCCTTGGAGACAGTAAATTACTGGGATGTCTTTCTAAAATGTATGCTGTAGCTTAACCACAAGTTGTTGGGCTTGATACAGGAGCTACTGGGTGAAATTTGATGGTGTGTGTTAGAGTCTTTATAGATCATCTAATCTGACCTCCTGCCTAAATCCAGATCCAGGTACTTTTAGAAAGACATTACAATGTCAGATGGCTGGCATTCTCAACACAATGCAGAGCATTACTTTTGTATATGAATCTCATATACGAACATTTATATAACACTTATCTCCACTCCCTATTAATCTATGCTTTCAAAATGCTTAACAAACATCTCACTGCATCCCTGTGAGGCAGGGATCATCATCCTCATTATACAAGGAGGGAAAGTGAGAGGTTAGATGGCTTGCCCAACATCACAGAGTCAGTGATAGTTGTAAATATTTTAAGAATTACTGTAAATTGTGAGTTAAATGTTATTAGAAGGCATGAAAAGCTTAATTGCAAAAAAAAAAAACCCTTATGACCCATGACTTTGTATAAACAGCAAATTCATTACATTTCCCCCCACAACAACAAAAGCCATGTTTTTGTATAATTTGCTCAGCTATACCAAACCAGTAACGCTGTGCATAATCCATTTCATGGTCTCTGCTCTTCATACTCTCTCTTTTGGCTGCATCAAAGAAAGCCAACATTCTTTCTGCTCGCTTGTCACTTAAGAATTTCTGAAACATTTGCAAGAAAAGGATGATAACGGTGGCGTTCTGGCCAAATTTCAATATGGGGATGTTCAGTCTCTTCCCCCCTGCCCCTAGTTGCCATAAGATTGTTATGTACAATATTTTAATCCAACATTTAAGAGTTAAGTTTCAATCAAGCTCCAATTGAAGTTGACGGCAAAGGTCCCATCAACTCATTGGGACAGGATTAGGCCCTTAGTACATTCTTAAGTTATGTGTTGCATTTCATGCTGGTGCTGTGTTCCTCTGAGTGAGAATCATTTGGGCACTCAAAGAACTGCTGTAATTGTGGTGGGGCTTAACAATTACCTGAGTCTAAGGCTAACAACAAATGGGTGTATCTGCTGGAGAACTGCCAAGCAGGTTGCTAGCTTGAAAATGGATTCTCTGAGCTGGAGATTGGACTAGTGTAATATGTCAATTTACACACGCCAAAGTGCTGGTGTTCTGGGTTGGTCTCAGTCTTCTGAACTTCCTCTGCATTTAAATGACAGATAAAAGAAGATCAAAGCGCGTTAAGAAAATCCAAGTGGGGGACTAGTGATTCGGCAATACACAAGAAACTGGAATCAGTATTCTTCCTCACTTCCTAGTGAGGCCAGCTCTTGTGATATTGGTGTTTTCCTTCAAGTCACAGAAGCTTGTATGAGAATCTCAGAGGTTTTTTTTTTTAAATTAATGTTTCATAGGTTCTGAGGCCAGAAGAGACCAGGCACTCATAGTTGTGTAGAGACACTTGAAAACCATGTCCCAAGTGGATCAACCAAAGGATCAGAACCTAGAAGGCAAATAAACACTTCCTTCCCTCACCCCACCTGCATTTGCCATTTTAAAAATCATGATCGTAAAAGTGAATCTCATACTTTTTGGGAGCCTGACTCATGATTTTTGTGCGCCTGCGGTTGGCAATACTGTGTGTTTTGCCCCTATACAGCAGATGATGTTGCTGTTGCTCTTCACCCCTGAAGCAGCTGTATTTCATTGGTTCAGTGATGAGGAAGTGATTGGGGATGAAGGAGTTTGCATCATTGTACTGTAATTATAAAGTCCATTTATTCATGTCTGAGTATTTGTGACATAGCAAAAAAAACTTAGACCGTCTCTATCCATTGCTAGCTTTGAACACTCAGCAGCTGACCTGTCAGTGATCTGGCGCATACCATCTATCCATCTCCTTCCTGGTCTTCCCATGCTAGGAATGACAACCATTCCTTCCATGATAACTTCTGAGGTTGTTTCAGTCTCTAGGCCTGATGTGACCAAAGTACAGAAGTTTACATCTGTTGATCTCCAACAACAGAGTCCACTTGTCAAATAATATTTCTTACATAAGCGTTCATCTTCTTTTCCATCCAGGAGTCTTTGCCATCACCACATCCCAAAGTCTTCAATTTTCCTCCTCTCAGCAACATTAGTTTCCCAGGATTCACATCCATATGTTGCTATGGAAAAAAGTTAAGCTTTTTCACCAGTCAAATTGTCATACATTTTGCGATGTAACAGTTTTTCCACACTTTCATAGGGAGGTCATGGCGGAGTAAGCCATCTCTAATCATCATCTGATTCCTTTGGCGCAACATCTTTAGTTGAATATGTATGATCCAGGTAAATAAATTCATTTGCTGCCTCTACAGCTTGACCGTTAATTGTGATGCCTACTTGCATCCTCTTCATCTATGACCATGTACATGCATTTTGTTTTTGCCATGTTCAGGGACAGTCCATGTCCTTCACTAAACTGGTTTTATAGACTCCAAACAATTTTTGCATTGAAGCTTGTCATATCGCCAGCATATCTGAGGTCAGTTAAAGGTGTCCACCAACAGAAATCTCAGCTCCTTCTATGTTATCAAAATTATCCAGGGCTAATCTCATAATAAATTCTGAGTACATGCTGAAGAGACTTGGATACAGACTGAACCAATGGAAAAGCCATTTGCTGTCATCCACTGCTGTTAACAACATGGTCTGTTGTTGACAGTAGAGACTTGTGCTGAGTTCAATGATACACTTTGGAATCCCAATGTCTGCCAGTATCATTGAAAGAGGGTCATGTCAGATGATATTGTCGGAGAATAACAGAGTTCTCACTTTTTGTTTGGGTACAGCAAGTCAGATACTTTATTTTCTCTCTATCAATTGCATAGAGGGAGAGAGCTAAACAGGTCTCTCAAAATGTAAACAATTACAGCAAGCATTTATACCTTTTGTTACAGACAATGAGCAACAGCTACATTTTGTTTATACAAAGGTCATTCTGATATCTTGTTTTGCTCACTGATGTAGACTCCTAGTCTACATTCCATATTATCTACACATTATCTACACAAGGTCGCAACAACTTCTCACACAGTTCTTTCCCACTCGCCTCACACATTCCTCGCTTCTACAAATCTTGCGTTATTAGGGTTACAGTTAGCCTGACTCTTGCTAACAAACTGTCATGCATTGCAATCCCCTTCCTGTCAGTTCTTTCTCTGCTTCCACAATATCAAATGCTTCGGAGTAGTCCGCGAAATACATAATCAACTGGGGATTATACTCCCTGAATTTTTCAGTGATAGTATGGATATTTTCAATTTGATCATGACTGCATCATTCCTCTTTGAAACCAGCTTGTTGTGCTGGTAATTGTTTTATCACTCGCTTCATGTGATCCTCAATTATGTAGCGCAGCAGTTTACTCACATGCGATATCATGCACTCTATTCTATCTTCTTTGCCTTATTGGCAGTTAGAAAAAAAGGTCTAATTATAAATGGAGCAAGCTAGAAAGGCAAACCATTGAGATGCAATGAATTGGTAATTCCACAATGCAGGGTTTGGGCTTGTTTTTAAAGAGTTATTTTTCTGCCTATAACTATACTTTACAACCTACTAGATATTTAGAGAAAAGCAGGACCATGTAGTCTATGCCCCCATCCCCATAATCAGCTAATACCTCTGATGCTCTGTATGTTATTGTCCATCTTCAGCTTTGCAACTGTTTCCCCAAATAGCCACATAGTTGTATCTGGAGATCTTTCTATAAGATAGCTCAAACAGAAGTTATGGGCTTGATGCAGGAAATGCAGGGCTACGTTCTGTGCAGGAGGTCAGACTAGGTTCTCAAACTTTTTTACTGTGACCTCTTTCACATAGCAATCCTCTGAGTGCGACCCCCCCCCATAAATTAATAACACTTTTTATATATTATAAATTATAATACACCATTATAAATGCTAGAGGCAAAGTGGGGTTTGGGGGGGAGGCTGACAGCTTGCGATCCCCCATATAATAACCCTGCAACCCCCTGAGGGGTCCTGATCCCCAGTTTGAGAACCCCTGGACTAGATAATCATAGTGGTCCCTTTGGTCCTTAAAAATCTATGAATAGTTGTTCCTGCAGGTGGAAATCTGACAGTAGCTGCTGTGGGTCCATCATTTCATTTGTTTCATCTCCATAATGATGGTGTAACATTTCTGGGAAGCAAATATTTTGGCTTAGGAATTAAGCTCCCAAAACTTTCTTCTTAACTTGATCACTTGCCTCTGTGCAGCAGTGCGTGGCACTAAGAACAGAGCTTGTGCAGAGCACAAAAGGTGTTCAAATGGATTACATGCTATCCCTGAGGCAGTACGGAGGAAACAAGAAAGCATATTTAGAATAATTTATGGGCTGCGGTCATCATTTTGCTACCACTGAAATAGTTGTATATTAAAAGATCAATCCTGTAGAGTACTGAGTACTTGTAGATTCCAAGGCCAGAAGGAACCATTGTGATAATCTAGTCTGACCTCCTGTGTAACACAGCCCATAGAACTTCCCCAAAATAATTCCTGGAGCTAGTGCCAGTGCTATCCCATTGGGGGCACTAAGGAGGAATATTTTTGGGACCCCCTTCACACAAACACCACATATTAATAGTTAATATGGGGTCTCCTAGAGCTGTTTTGGTCCATAAGCAATTGTCTAGTCTGTTTCCGCCTAGTGCTGTCTCTGCCTGGAGCATATCTTGATTTAAAAATACTCAGTTATGGAGAATCCACCATGACCCTTGGTAAATGATTCCAATAGTAAATGGTTAATTACTCTCACTGTTAAAAATTTACATCTTATTTCCAGTCTGAATTTGTCTAGCCTCAATTTCTAACCATTGGACCGTGTCACAGCTTTCTCTGCTAAACTGAAGAGTCCATTATTCATAGAATCATAGGACTGAAGGAACCTTGAGAGGTCATCTAGTCCAGTCCCCTGCACTCATAGCAGGATTAAGTCCTAAACCATTCCTGACAGGTGTTTGTCTAACCTGCTCTTAAAAGTCTCCAATGATGGAGATTCCACAACCTCCCTAGGCTATTTATTCCAGTGCTTAACCACCCTGACAGTTAGGAAGTTTTTCCTAATGTCCAACCTAGACCTCTCTTCCTGCAATTTAAGCCCACTGCTTCTTGTCCTATCCTCAGAGGTTAAGAACAACAAATTTTCTCCCTCCTCCTTGTAACAACCTTTTATGTACTTGAAAACTATTATCTTGTCCCCCCCTCAGTCTTCTCTTTTCCAGACTAAACCAACCCAATTTTTTAGATCTTCCCTCTTGGTCAGGTTTTCTAGACCTTAAATCATTTTTGTTGCTCTTCTCTGGACTCTCTCCAATTTGTCCACATCTTTCCTGAAATGTGGTACCCAGAATTGGACTCAATACTCCAGTTGAGGCCTAATTAGTGCTGAGTAGAGTGGAAGAATTACTTCTCGTGTCTTAGGGTACGTCTTCACTTACCGGAGGGTCCGGCGGCAGGAAATAGATGTTCTGGGATCGATTTATCGTGTCTGGTTAAGACGCGATAAATCGATCCCGGATCGATCCCGGAAGTGCTCGCCGTCGACGCCGGTACTCCAGCTCGCCGAGAGGAGTACGCGGCATCGACGGGGGAGCCTTCCTGCCGCGTCTGGACCCGCGGTAAGTTCGGACTAAGGTACTTCGAATTCAGCTACGTTATTAACGTAGCTGAATTTGCGTACCTTAGTCCGAAGTGGGGGCTTAGTGGGGACCAGGCCTTACTTACAACATTCCTGCTAATACATCCCAGAACAATGGTCACTTTTTTTGCAACAGTGTTACACTGTTGACTCATATTTAGCTAATGGTCCACTATGACCCCCAGATCCCTTTCCGCAGTACTCCTTCCTAGGCAGTCATTTCCCATTTTGTATGTGTGCAACTGGCTGTTCCTCCCTAAATGGAGTACTTTGCATTTGTCCTTATTGAATTTCATCCTATTTACTTCAGACCATTTCTCCAGTTTGTCCAGATCATTTTGAATTTTAATCCTGTCGTCCAAAGCACTTGCAATCCTTCCCACCTTGGTATCGTCTGCAAACTGTATAAGCGTACTCTCTATACCATTATCTAAATCATTGATGAAGACATTGAACAGAACCAGACCCAGAACTTGATCCCTGTGGGACCCCATTTATTATGTCCTTCCAGCATGATTGCGAACTACTGATAACTACTCTCTAGGAATGGTTTTCCAATCAGTTTTGCACCCACCTTATAGTAGCTCCATCTAGGTTGCATTTCGCTAGTTTGTTTATGAGAAGGTCATGTGACACAGTATCAAAAGCTTTACTAAAATCAAAATATACCACGTCAACTGCTTTCCCCCCATCCACAAGTCTTGTTATCCTGTCAAACAAAGCTATCAATTTGCTTTGACATGATTTGTTCTTGACAAATCCATACTGACTGTTACGTATCACCTTGCTATCTTCTAGACGTTTGCAAATGGATTGCTTAATTATTTGCTCCATTATCTTTCCAGGTATAGAAATTAAGCTGGTCTGTAATTCCCCAAGTTGTCCTTATTTCACTTTTTATACATTGGCAATATATTTGCCCTTTTCCAGTCTTCCATGACTTTTCAAAGATAAATCGCTAATGGCTCAGATATCTCGTCAGTCAGCTCCTAGAGTATTCTAGGATGCATTTCATCAGGCCCTTGTGACTTGAAGACATCTAACTTCTCTAAGTAAATTTTAACCTGTTCTTTTCCTATTTTAGCTATTAAATATTTGTTTTAGACAGCAATCAAGTCACCCCCTTTCCTTTTTTTTTTGTTTTTTTGTTTTTTGTTAAGCTACATAGATTGAGCTTCTTGATTCTATCACTAAGGCATGATTTCTAATTCTCTAATCATTCTCATAGCTCTTTTCTGAACTGTCTTCATTTTATCAACATGCCTCCCAAACTGTGTGACATGCCTTCCAGAACTGGGCACAGGATTCCAGTGGTGCTCGCACCAATGCCAAATACAGAGGTAAAATAACCTCTCTACTCCTATTCAAGATTCCCCTGTTTATGCATCCCAGGATCACATTTGCTCTTTTGGCCACAGAGTCACACTGGGATCTCAGGTTCAGCTGATTATCTACCATGAATTCCAAATATTTTTCCACCATTACTGCTTCCCAGGAGAGAGTTTCCTATCGTGTAAATATGGCCTATATTCTTGGTTTCTAGATGTATACATTTAGCCATATTAAATTGCATATTGTTTGCTTGCATGTAGTTTACTGCGCAATCCATATTGCTCTGAATCAGTGACCTGTCTTCTCCATTATTTACCTCTCCCCCAATTTGTGTGTCATCTGCAAATTTTATCAGTGATGATTTTGTGTTTTCTGCTGGGTCAATAATACAAATGTTAAATAGTGTAGGCTAAGAACGGATCCCTGTGGGACCGCTGGAAACACACCTTATGTGAAGAATGTGTGCCAAAGAAAGCTGGTGTTTGGGGGGCTGGTTTCACACCTTAGGGGGTGACGAACCAGAGGGAAAAAAGTCTGAATGTCTTAAGAACTCCGGGTGGACAGATTTGGGGAAACTCAGGACTGGAAGAGCTGTTGGTGTCACCCTGTCAGGTGTAACTGGGTTGGAGGGAGTCCGGGGTTAGACGTTTTGCTTGTGGGCAGGCAAATGGTGTTGGGGTCTGAACCAAAGCTACGCAGCATAAAAGCATCCACGGTTACAGAGAAAACAGTGACAGAACCCCTTCCTTATTTGCATGATCCCCAAAACATCACCAGGAGACACCAACTAATACTACATCTTGTGCTTGGTCTTTCAGAACATTGATCTGTAAGCATTCAAGATTATCTTCTTCCGTGTTATCCGTGTCTCAGAAAGAGGTAATGCCATTTTTGACAAAGTGCCACGTCCCTTCCCCTTTTGCCTACTTCCAAAATAGGTTATAACCATTGATTTTATCATTCCAGTCATGTGAATTGTCCCACCAGGTTTCAGTAATACCAGCTAGATTGAGTTTATGCTCATAAATGAACAATTCCAATTCCTTGTGTGTTTCCCAGGCTCCTGCCATTAGCGTATAGGCAATTTAAGAATATCTTCTCTTCGTGTCCTTCCGTGTCTTGATTAATTTTGTTCTCAACATCTGGATTTTGTGCTGAATGCTCATTTTCTTCCCTCTTTTTACCCTGCTCTTTTTGGGGGCGAGGGAGAGACTCCCACTGGCTTCATTAGGAGAGGAAGAAGCTCAGCGATTCCAGGTTCAAGCTCCAGTTGCTGTAGGTTGATATTAAATCTCTGCCATCAATAGGTGGGTGCACTTCTTAGAGTTTCTGCAGCTACTGAGACACAGCAAGTCACTTTGGGATACTCTGGCTGGGATTTTGAAGGGCAGCGTGAATGAGAGTTGGACACCTAAATCCCATAAGCCCCTTTGAAAATTGCAACCAAAACTTAGCATTATATCTGGCAGGTTCAACCTATTTCCTCCCCATTTCTTCTTGGTTTATTATTCTTCCCGTTGGTAAATTAATTCAATTTGCCACAGCTCCACTCCGGTTAGGCCTCACTTTTGCAGGACTGCATTTATAGTTGAGAACCCCCAAAAATCCAAAACAGATGCATTTGGGAGATTTCAGGAGACTAGAAATTTAAAAAAAATGATTTTGGTGTATGAACACTGAGTGGCCCATAATTTAGCCCTGGTGTAAGCGGATGTGATTTCTGGGCTCCAACGGCTAGATTCCAAGTGGTATAAGTCAACATAACTGCATTCTCTGCCCCCAAGATTTTTTCAGACAAAAACTTGGCAAAATACCTTTTTGAAGTGCAAAGTCTTGAGAAAGCAGGGCCGCCCAGGAGTGTGTGTGGGGGGGGGGCAAGTGGGGCAATTGCCGCAGGGGCCCCGTGAGTCCTGGCCCGGCAGCAGTCCGGGTCTTCGGCAGCATTTCGGTGGCAGGTCCTTCAGTGCTGCCGAAGATGCAGAGCAACTGAAGGGCCCCCCGCTGCCGAAATGCCAACGAAGACCCGGACCGCCGCTGGGTGAGTCCGAGCGCTGCAGCTCCCCCACTTTGCCCCAGGCCCCCTGAATCCTCTGGGCAGCCCTGTGAGAAAGGACTATAAAATTCAGACCATTGTTTGTAAAACAAAAGTTATCTGTTGTGCTTGCCTCCTACAGATGTTTCAGGTAAACAAATCAATCGCAGTTTCATTTCAAGGCAGCGCAGTCAGTGGCCCCAATTAATCTTTGTGACCTCAGCCATAGCAGGTTCCCTTTACTTATTTTGGGTGTACATGTTGTTGCTGCTAGTCATTAAATGAATAATGCTACCGTGTAAAGCATATAACAGTGAACAATTCAACTTGCATGGCAAAACAGATTGCAAAATAAGATGACTCAAGAATAAATGTCCCTAATTGTTCCATTTCCTTGTTTCTGACTGTGTTTTAATTTGTCTTTGTTAACAGCTCAGTCAGGTCCATACGAAACAGCAGGAAAAGCAAATCTACCACTGGAGAACAGGTTTCATCTCTCTGATACTGGAAGGGATTCTAAGCAAGGTGGAGGAACTTACTTGTAACCTTTTTGGGCCAAACAGTATCATTTTTAGTATAAAAAGTATAAAAATTAATTCACTTTAACCTATTCTTATAGCATTGGTGGCTTTCTAAAGCTCTTTTTAGCTGGTAAAATAGATCTACTTACTAGCACCTTGGAAAGGAAGAACCCCTACATGTTATCCTCTTTAGTACTTTACGTCATCCATATGCTATCAGCTGTACTTTGTGCCCAAGTCAAGCCAAGCTTGTGATAAACCAAGAATTTGAGCAGGCTTTCTAAATGGTAATGGTTCTGCTGGACTGGTACACTGGAAACAAGGAGGAGGTACACTGGAAACACAGGGAGGAAGAAAGGATTTAGGTTTTTATAGACTTTGGGTAGGTCTACACTTACCTCTGGGTCCGGCGGTAAGCAATCGATCTTCTGGGATCGATTTATCGCGTCTTGTCTAGACACGATAAATCGATCCCAGATCGATCCCGGAAGTGCTCGCCGTCGACACCGGTACTCCAGCTCGGCGAGAGGAGTACGCGGCATTGATGGGGGAGCCTGTCTGCCGCGTCTGGACCCGCGGTAAGTTCGAACTAAGGTACTTCGAATTCAGCTCCGTTATTAACGTAGCTGAATTTGCGTACCTTAGTTCGAAGTGGGGGGTTAGTGTGGACCAGGCCTAAGGAACCTTTTGGGAAAGGAGGACCCTATGCAGGAAGGATTTGCTGCACCTAAACCAAAATGGAACTAGATCTCTGGCATGCTGGAGGAGCTAGTGAACAGAGGCAGCAAACCATGGGAGTTTTGCGATGGAGCTCCCCAGATGAAGAAGGAGTGATTACGTAACTCTTGTGGTGAGTTTGTTGTCTGTTTGGTGCCTGCTTGATTGAATTTTAGTGTGGTCTGTTTCAGGAGTTGTGTGCTGAGCCAAGTGCCCTTAAATGAATCAAACAGTACCATAGAATCTCTATGGATAGAAATTCCATGCTGAAATAATAAGCGTATAGCAGTACGAATATACTACCGGCCACCTGACTAGGATGGTGATGGTGACTGTGAAATGCTCAGGGGGAATAGAGACGCTACAAAAAACAATAATAATGGGGGATTTTAAATGTACCCATATTGATTGGGTACATGGTGTCTCAGGGCAGGATGCAGAGAGATTATTTCTAGACACCATTAATGACTGCTTCTAAGACCAGCAAGTCCTGGAACCCACAAGAGGAGAGGCAATTCTTGATTTATTCTTAAGTGGAGCATAGGATCCGATCCAAGAGGTGAATAAGCTGAACTGCTTAGTAATAAAGACCATAATGTAATTAAACTTAACATCCTGGGGGGGGGAGGGGGAATAGCAAAGAAACCCACCACAATAGCATTTAATTAAGAAAGGGGAACTACACAAAATGAGAAAGCTAGTTAAACGGAAATTAAAAGGAACAGTTACAAGAGTGAAATGCTTATAAGCTGCATGGAAACGATTTTAACACACCATAAGAGAGACTCAGACTAAATGTAAACCAAATAAAAGAGTAAGAGGTCCAAAAAAAAAAAAAAAAAAGCCATAGTGGCTAGCAGAGTAAAAGAGGCACCCTTTAAACAGTGGAAGTTAAATCCTACTGAAGAAAATAGAAAGGAGCATAAAATCTGGCAAGTCAAGTGTAAAAATATAATTAGGCCAAAAATAATTGGAAAAGCAACTAGCAAAAGATAAAAACAGCATTTTTTTAAAGTACAACAGAAACAAGAAGCCTGCCAAGCAATCAATGGGACCACAAGATACTAAAGGTGCCCTTGAAGATGACAAGGCCATTGTGGAGAAGCTAAATGAATTTCTTGCATTGGTCTTCATTGCAGAGGATGAGAGGGTGATTCCTACACCTGAGCCATTTTTAGGTGGCAAAATGACAGACTTCAGAACGGGCCTCAGTATGCATCTAGTGTGACCTCCTGCACATTGCAGGACACAGAACCTCACCTACCCACTCCTCTAATAGACTCATAACCTCTGGCTGAGTTACTGAAGTGCTCAGATCATGACTGAAAGACTTCAAGTTGCAGAGAATCCACCATTTACCCTAGTTTAAATCAGTAAGTGACCCTTGCCCCATGCTGCAGAGGAAGGTGAATCCCCCAGGATCTCTGCCAATTTGAATGGGAGAAAATTCCCTCCCAACCACAGATACGGTGATCAGTTAGACCCTGAGCATGTGGGCAAGACCCACCAGCCAGACACCCAGAAAAGAATTCTCTGTTGTAACTCAGAACCCTCCCTATTTAGTCTGTCATCTCTGGCCATTGGGGGATATATGCTACTAGCAGTGACAGATGGGCCACACACCATTGAAGACAATCTCATCATACCATCTCCTCCATAAACTTATCAGGCTCAGTCTTGAAGCCAGTTAGGTTTTTTTGCCCCCACTGCTCCCATTGGAATGTTGTTCCAGAACTTCACTTTTCTGATGGTTAAAAACTTTCATGTAATTTCAAACCTAAACTTGTTGGCAGCCAGTTTCTATCAGTTTTTTTCTTTTGTCAACACGGGCACTTAAATAACTCCTCTTCCTCCCTAGAATGTATAGAGAGCAATCACATCTCCCTTTAACCTTTGTTTGGTTAGGCTAAAAAAAGCCAAGATCCTTGAGCCTCTTCTTGTAAGGTAGGTTTTTCTATTCCTCTGATCATTCTAGTAGCTCTTCTCCACACCTATTCCAGTCTGAATTCTTTTTTTTTTTAAATGGGAGACCAGAATTGCCCACAATATTGCAAATGAGGTCTCACCAGTACCTTGTGCACTGTATCTCACCTGGAAATACCTCCCCTGATGCATCCTAGGATTACATTAGCCTTTTTTATGGCTCAGTCATCATGTGATCAACCAATACACCCAGGCCTTTCTCCTCCTCGGTCATAATCTAGTTTATAGTCCTTCATCTATTGTAGCAATACAGGCCTGCCAACTGACGCCAGCAGAGAATTTGTCCCATAATATTCAGTTCTGACAGACACACATTAGTGCTTTGCATTTGTATAACACTTTCACCTGAGGATCCCAAGGCTATTCGCAACAGATGGAGAGCACATTCATTTACTGTGGATGGGTTGTTGGATGGCCTCTGTGAAATAAGTTGATTGATTTGGTCCTGATGCTCAAGCACCACAAAATATATATATATTTTGTGTGTGTATATTTTTTATATATATATATATATATATATATATAAAAAATATACACACACAAAAAAAAACCTCACTCATTGCTACATTCAGCACTAATTTGCAATCTCAGCAAATAGACCAATAGGTATGTTGCCCTGGAGACATTGCTAGCCCCTGGCAAGGTGCAATGGGGTCACTTGAACTCTCTAGATCAGATGTGGGACCGTCCTGCCTGGCCCCGAGCTCCCGGCCCCTCCCCCACTGTTCCCCCGCAGCCCCGCCGCCATGGGGCAGCAGGGGAGCGTAGCTGGCTTTGCCCAAGTGTCGCGGCTGCAAGCTCCTGCTGCTGGTAAGGGGGTTGGGTAAGGGAGCAGGGGGACAGTCAGGGAGGAGGGAGCGGTTGGATGGGGCGGAGGTTCTGAGGGGTTGGTCAGGGGATGGGGAACAGGGAGGGTTGGGAGTGGGAGTCCCGGGGGGGGGGGCCTGTCAGGGGGCAGGTGTGTGGATAGGGGTCGGAGCAGTCAGGGGCAGGGGGGTTGAATAGGGGAAGGGGGTCCCGAGAGGGGCTGGTCAGGGGACAAGGAGCGGGGGGGGGTTGGATGGGTTGAGGGTTCTGAGGGGTGCAGTCAGGGGGCAGGAAGTGGGAGGGGGCGGATAAGGGGCAGGGGCCAGGGGGTTTGGGAAGGCACAGCCTTCCCTATCCGGCCCTCCATACAGTTGCGCAACCCCGATGTGGCCCTCGGGCCAAAAAGTTTGCCCACCCCTGCTCTAGATCATTTACAACCTGCCCAGATTTCTACCAAATGGCATTTGTATAGGCAGACACTTCTCTCAAGTGTCTGTTCATAATCTACACTATGCTTAAGAATACAGCTGAACAATATGACTGGCAAGAGAAACCATCTGCTGCCAGAAAAAGCACATACCCGGATATATATCAAGGTTGCTGAGAAGAGATGTGCATATCCCTGCAGCATTCAGCTTGATGTTAGCATGGCGCTAGGGAAGGCTGAACTGGAACAGCTAAACTAAGAATTGAGCAATCCTTTTCTCATCCTTCAAACGAAGCCCAAGACAAAGTATTTTGAGGTTTAGTAAAAGAATTGATTATGACGAGCATCAGGCCTCTTGCCTTTTTAACATGCCTGGGCATGTGATAATGGTAGCCTTGCCTCAGTTTCCCTTTGTCAGTTTAGAAGCATGACCTAAAGGATTCAGCCTCTCTTTGCGGCTCCAGCCCTGTAACTGGGTCATTTGAGTTCCTTCCCTTTCACTGTCCTAAGAATCCTGTGATGGGCTTCCAACTGATAGTCCTGGGCCCCGGATATCTCCCTCTCCCTTCTTCACCAGGGGGAAAACAAAGGAAATTAAAAGAGAAACAAAAATGAAGTCCAACAGTCTTATGTTAGTACTGCCATCCTGAACCTGGGACTCCAGTAGTCTCTACGCCGTTCCCTGTGCGGCACAGGCTTGCCATCTCCTCTGGGTTCCAACCTAGGGATTCTGTGTTGGGAAGTCAAAGACTGTTTGACTAAGTCTCCTGCTGCCTACCTCTGACTCTTGGAGTCATCTTCTGTATGATAACCTTCCCTGGATCCTTTTGCCAGGAAACTTGTCTCTCTGAACAGCTTTCCCCCCATCCACTGCTATAGAGCTCCCACACAGTAGCTATATCCAATCCAGTAGCCAGCCTGCTCTGTCTGGGTTTCAGCTTCTTATCCCAGCTGTTGCTAACCAACAATTTAGCTGCAGCTGGGGGAAGAGATTGCTCTTTTCATTAACTTTTCAGAGTCTGCAGCTGTGCAGAGTCAGTTATACCTCATCTCATTTTCACATGCTTCTCCATTTCCTGGCTTTGGCTAGGACCAGTAGCAGGATGCTCTCATATTTCCAGCTGACTAATAAAGGGAAATACCAGAAATCTCATGAAAGGGTCAGTTCTCATGAGATTTCCAGCCCAATTTTGCAGACCCAGCTACAATTCAGATAAGTAACAAAACTTCTGTGTGTGTATTTGACCCAAATCACTCAGGATTTATGAAGCATTAATACAAATATTTATGGATAAAAGTTGTAGGAGAGAATTACTGAAATTCTGCCACAAAGCCTATGGTTTGGGCCCAAACCTGGGAGGTGCTAGTACCAAGTGCTCTTAACTCCTATTGATATCAGCCGGAGTTAAGAGCCCTCATTATCTTACAGGATCTGACCCATTAACAGCAGCATTAGGTTTATTTGGCTTTAAAAAAATAAACACCCACAACAACAGAAAGTCATCACTCTTGGCATTTTCAATGCAAGAGAAAGTAGTGCAATAGGTTAGTACTATTAGTCCAATCTTACAGATGGAAAAACTGAGGCACAGTGGTAATTGGATTTGCCCAAAAGCACAGAGTAAGTAGTACTGGTGGTTTTAGAATTCAGGAATACACAACCTCCAGTCAAGATCAAGTTCTAGACTATGCTAAATGAGAATATTTAGGCTATGTCTACACTAGAGAGCTTACAGCGGCAACACAGTACCGATGCAGCAGCAACGCTGTAAGGCCAAGTATGCACTAGCAGTTATGTCAGCAAAACACACACACACACACACACACACACCCCTGAGCAAAATTAGTTTTTCCAGCATAAGTGCTCACGTGCACAGCGCTAGGTCAGCAAGAGGGCTTCTCCCGCCAACATTGCTGCAGCCACTCATTGAGCTGGTTTTATTATGTTAACAGGAGAGCGCTCTCCCATCAGCACAATGCAACTAGACAAGTGCTCTTACAGCGGCACAGCTGTGCTGCTGCAAGCTTGTAAGTGTAGACATGGCCTAAGATCTCTCATGTAGCTGCTCTAAGCAGACAGGAGAGAGCACTCCTGTAGATGTTATTAATCCACCTCCAACAAGCAGCGGTAGCTATGTCAGCAGGAGACACTCTCCTGCCAACATAGCACTGTACACATGAGCACTTATGGTGGCAAAATTTATGGCGCTCAGGAGAGTGGAATATTCACATGCCTGAGCAACTTAAGTTTTGCTGACATAACTAGTGTAGACATAGCCCTAATGTATGTCCAAGCCTATGGGCTAAATATTCTCATGCATGGCATTTACCTTAGGTAACAATGGGCTAAATAAATTCAGCCCAGAAGTCAACTGAATTTTCACCAAGGATGAAATTTTCCCTCTTAACTTTAAAATTCCCCTCTCTGACTCAAACAGCTAATCTCTGCTGCATATTCCACAGTTGCGCCACACCGAGAGCTTCCATCAATATCTGAACGTGTCCTGAACAGAGTGCCCACTGGAGAGGAGAATTTTGCCCTAATCTGGTGAGAAAAATTGCGATGCATATTGAACTGATTAGCTTAGCTGCCTGGGTCTATAGCAAACAGCGATTTACCAAGCTTAATTTAACACTCCTTCAGCAAGTTTATTGTGTTAGTGCTGAGCAATGCTTTTGTCCTTTGACATAGGATCCAGTATGAAAAGGAGCTTTAAGCAGCATGTGTGAATATAAAGCTTTGTGAGCTGTTCACCTGGTGATTATAGTCTGTCTGTGATGACTTAAATAGATTCCTTAATGTACCTTGCTTGTATTTTACTCTGCTAACTACTGAAACTATTCTGTAGGCGGCTATTGATTCTCCTTTCTCTCAGTTTCTTCTCACTTTAATTCAGTACATAAACAACCAATCACCCCCCACCTATTCCTACCAGATTCCGGATTTAGCTTCTGGTCAGATGCACATTTATTTTGTTAATTAAAAGTCAATATCCATCCAAGAATGCAGCCCTCTATCCTGTGTAAGCGTTGCAAATGAGCTCATAACAAGGATGACCAGTGGCAATGACAGTTCCAGATGACAGGCAAAAATTCTACCCTTGCTTTTCCATGCCACGCATGGGGTGAGGGTGGGGAAATGGAGCACTTCCTACTATGCAGTAGAGGTCAGGGCCATCCTGCCAATGCAGACCCTGAGGGAGGGGAAGCTAGAGGTGGCCTTAGTTCAGTTTCTAAAATGACAATGTGCACAGCCTTCACCCGCGTTCGATGCTGCCAATTGGTGCTGCCAGCTGAAGCACACGTGGAGGGGACTTAAGAGCCTGAACACATAACTGAGTTGACAGAACTTGCCACTGTGGAGCAATGGAAAGTTTGCACCTGCATAAACCAGGACTGTCACTTAGGGCGTGATCCAGTGGCCTTCAATGACTTTAATCTCAATGGGCTTTGACTTAGTGCTCATCCATCTTGCTGTTCTCAGAGTATGTTGAGTGGGGTGGATAGGAGGGAAGAAGAGATTCCCTGCACTTTTCCATTCCCTTTGCTCCCCCAGCACAACACTGGGTGGAGTTTTCCCTAAAACATCTGTACCCCTTTACACCGGGATACACCAGGGCTTGCACAAATGAAAACTCCTCGGCCGATACAAATCCAGCTCCAGCAATTCTAGTTTGTCCGTTTCTGAAAGGGATCGGCTCTCCATTTCAGAAAGCCAAAGTCAGTGACAACACAGTTTCTTAAAATGTCCTCTCTTCCCTTTGTACCTCTCAATCTCGGCCTGTATTGGATCCTCCAGTTCCAGAATCCTTCCATTTTGTTTTTGGCACCAAATCATGGATGGTTTATTGACCCCAGGTGGGCGGGAACAATTTGCATAGTGGAGGTGCTGAGAGCCATTGAACCAAACTGTAAGCCCTGTATATAATGGAAACCACTTCAAGCCAAGGGGTGCAGCAGCATCCCCAGCACCTCTGATTGACCCTTCCTACAGGCAAAAAGAGGCACTCAGTTGCTGGTTCCCGTTGCAAATACGTTCACCTTTCTATCTAGACACCTATATGGCCCCCTCACCATAGTATCCAAGTGACCATTTGGACAATCAGTTCTTTCTAATCTTCTTGCTGAGGATCTGCTGTGTTTCTGACCTTCAAACGACCTATAACATATTCTCCAATTGTTTAATACAAAAATCACATAAAGTTTTTGAGATCAACATACAAGAAATCAAACCATTTAACATGGACAGAGCACTAGGCTGGGACTCAGGAGATCAGAGTTCTATTCCCAGCTCTGCCACTGTCCTGCTCGGTGACCTTGGGCAAGTCACTTCACCTCCGTGCAAGTGTTTCCCCATCTGTAAAATGGGGATAATGATACTGGCCTCCTTTGCTTTAAGATTTACTGATGATAAACAGTATACAAGAGCTGAGTATTATTTCCACAGCATATATTTTCGATGTGTCTGCTTTACCAGTAGGCCTAAATTTTCAAGAATAACTAGTGATTTCTTGAAGAGCACCCACCGTCTGAAAATCAGGCCTCTTTAAGGTGTCTCAAGTTGGGAACCCCCAAAATCAAGGCACCCAGAATCACAAGCCATTTTTGGAAAATTCTGGCCTTATAGTGTTACTGAAGGTTATATTTTATTTTCACTAGGCCAGAGCAAAACTACTCCGCAGTGCCATCTTGTGATACTGAGAGGTGCACATTGAGAGTCAAGCTTTACCTTCACAGTAACCCTATAATAATGATAATTGGTAAAGGCAATAGGTATAGACTTAGGATGGTGCTTAAAGCTAAGCCTGTTTATGAGCTTTGCTGAGTCAGGTCCTAAAACATTACAACCCCCCTCTCTTTCTACCAATGTAAAATAATAAAGAATGGTCTAGTGGTTAGAGCAGAAGAACATCAGACTGAATCTGACCTTGTAGGCCCTATTTCTGGCTTTGCTATTAACTTGCTGTGTGAGCTTGGGCAAGCCATTTAGTCCCTCATTTATAAAATAGGGCTAATAATACTTTCCCACCTCACATGGATGTAATGCAAGTCAATCTTTGCAATATAGGCAATAATACTTTGAGCCCCTCTGATGGAAGATGCTGTTTAAATGCACATGCTGTTATTATTGAATGTTTAAAGTCAGAGTTACGCACTACTAGGAATGCTCTTCGGAGGAAAGCTCACAAGATAAACCTTTTACTTTACACTTGAAAGTAAGCTGAATGAAAATAATTATGGATTTGCTCCTTATAGATTCTCATTTACCGAGTCAATCTACAAGAGTGAGGTAAATATTAACATGCACACTGGGAGAGCAGAGGATAAAACATTCATCTCTTTGTTACCATATTCTTTGTTTGTTACAGTAAATAAAACCATTATTGATGAAAATAATTCAGTAGCTTCTGTTCCCAGAAAGAAAGATCATCTGTCTCCTCCTCTCTGGCAATTAGTTGCATAAATATAACCAACCATCTGTGTTTTTTTCAATGTGGGGGAACGTTCAAAGACTGAATGCAACACACTCAAAATAAAATTGCAGGAAAAGTGCTGTAGCATGTCAAGGAGACAGTTCTGCTGTGGGTATAACTGCACAGCAAAGACACCCACTGAGACTTAATCAACATGAACTACATTTCTGATTTATTTAGACAAACAAGTATCAAATTACCCACTGGGGCTCAAGCATAGCAAAAATCAAAAAGAATAGTTCCTCCAGAAGGACAGACTTTGATTTGGGAAGGTGGGGTTTTCATGGTACTGTGCTCAGTATTGCCTCCCTAGTCAGCTCTCCAACTCTACATAATTGGTGAAGCGAGAGTTCAAAATGCTAATGTATTATTCACCCTGCTTACCAAGGCCATGCAATCCCTCTGTCCTAGTTATCCTCTGATGTGTGTAGCTCCCAACAGAAATTAAAAAGGCAGATGCAGTTTGGTAACATTATCTACACTTACCGGCTAGTCTACACTTACCGGCTGGTCCGGAGGCACGCCATCGATGTTCTGGGATCGATTTATCGCGTCTGGTTAAGACGCGATAAATCGATCCCGGATCGATCCCGGAAGTGCTCACAATCGACGCCGGTACTCCAGCTCTCCGAGAGGAGTACGCGGCGTCGACGGGGGGAGACTTCCGGCCGCGTCTGGACCGCGGTAAGTCCGGACTAAGGTACTTCGAATTCAGCTACGTTATTAACGTAGCTGAATTTGCGTACCTTAGTCCGAAGTCCGGACTAAGTGTAGACCAGTACTAATGGAGCTCCAGCCCCAGGCCCCTTCTTGAACACAACCATGGCAGCACATCATCGTCGCATAAATAGGCAGGTGCAGGTTTTTATGGCAGGGCCACTCAAAACATTACTAGGCTGCTAGTAATTTCTCAAACATCCCCTGTTGTTCTACAATGCATCAGACTATTTCAAACTGGAAAAGTTAATCAATACCCAGTATATTTGGCACAATATCTTTTGTAGGTGGCTCAAAAAGTATATTAAAGTCATTTTTTTAACCTCTTGACTCTCCAAAGAAAGTGGGGGAAATCTGGAAGGAATTTGGGATTATTGTGTGCCAAAGCCTTCCTCTGTCCCTGGCAAATCCTTATTGCTTTGACTGGGTTTGGCAGTGCAGTTTTCATCAGTGGAAGCCAGTGGGTTTGGCTTCTGCTTACAGCCTCCTCTCTCTTTCATATTGATTTTATGATCAGATGTTTTCTTTTCCAGCAGCCTGTATTGTATTTTCAACTTTGATTTATTTGCAGCACTTAATATTATTCCATCAGAAGAGGGTCTGTTTTATTACAGGGACTGGGTTCATCTGCTGCTTCTGTTGGGATTTGTTATGATCAGGACTGTCTTCAAGGCTCCAAAGGAGCAAGTATAGATACAAATGTAGAGAATGGGCAAAGTTATGGTGCCATTATTTCAGAGAAAAATATTTCTGGATTTACACTAGAATCATTCTGGTGTGAATCCAGATTAACTACATTCATTTCTGGATTTGCACCAGAATGGGTACATAATACCATAATTCTGAAGAAAGAGCATATATCTGAATATTAAGCCAGCCTGCTTATCAAGGACAGCTTGTGCAAATGTTCCCTGCAGCTCTCTCCATCTCAAAACGTTGTTTAGGCTGCTCTGTATGGTTCTGACCCATTCCCCCATTGGAATAAGTTGAAAGCCTTCCATTGACTTTAGAGTCCAACCCACAGTCCACTATCACAGATGAGCCTGTGACACCCCAGCATTTCAGGGAAGTTGAAATATGGAACTGATCTTTGCTGCTCATAAGAAGCGAGCAACTGTAAGTCCTTATTCTTCTTTGTGTCCCATAAAGTCCTCTTCCAAAAGTCACAAGGAAGACAAGTCATTTGTCTGTTGGTCCTCCCCACATACACATGGCTATTTGCCTCTCTCTCTGTTGAAGAGAAAACCTCCAATTCCAGCACACTACACACCATTTATTCCAGAGTTACTGACAGGCTATCCTGGCAATTTTCCACTGGAAAAGAACTAGCCCTTTCTGTTAATATTTCCCATGTTCTTATTTGAGAAACTTTCCTTCACATGCCTCAAAACTGGCTTGATTTTTTTAAAACTAGTTTACGTGTAATCACAGATCCCAAGCTTTCTCCTCTTGCCTCATTCTAATCAATACTGATTTGTCTAAAGTGAAGCTCAATGAATATTAAAATACTAGTTTGTCATATCTACTGTACCTACAAAATACATGTGCGCTCATACCCATTGTATTGTGCTGCTCTTTCCAGGTACATGCCATATTTACCATCCTATACAATTTTAAATGTCATGGGCAGCAATATTTCTCATGGTAACTGCCAAGCTTTTTGGGACGGGCGGGCTGAAGGAGGGTGTTGAAATGGGACTACATTAATGAACACTAGGCAACTTTTAGCGTGAAATGAAAAAATAGTTCGTTTTGTTTTGAAATTTCTCATGAGAATCAAAAGTTCCCCACCTAAAAATTTGAATAAGAACAATTTCCCTAAAAAATATATTCCACAGGGAAAATACCATTTTGGACCAGTTCCAAGTACATCCAATCTGCTAGACAGCCTTGTGTAAAACCTGCAATGGATATTTATTTTGATACATTACCAACTCCTCCTTTGCATATTAGCTTCATCCAAGGTTTTTGTTTGCTTCTGACTGTTAAAAAATGCAGATAATTTTTTTTAGGAGTTTCTGTGATGTCTTTGAGTATTCTCTCACATTTCACTGCCTTATGGTTAAGGAACTATACTTGGAGACCTGGGTTCAGTTCTTGTTTCTGCCATGAACTTCCTGTGTTACCTTGGGGAAGTTGTTTGTCCTCTCACTTCCCCATGTGTAAAATGATATTACTACTACTTTCCTACCTCACAGGAGGCATGCAAGGATAAAATTAATGTATGTTTGTGAAGTGCTCAATGTGTGTGGTGAGGAGGGCCATATACATTTCTATATAAACAGATTATCAATCCGAGTCTCATCCTGTGTGCCCCTACAGGGTTAGCGCTGGGCTGCAGCTCTCCCTGAGGCAGTCCGGGAATCTCAATCCCAGGAAGTGATTGTAGATTGGCATCAATACTGAATGTTTAGCTGGAGGACTTGGCAATATAAGGGTGGGCATGATTTGCCATACTGCCACCACAACGTTGCCGAGAACCAAGCTCAACATTGTGCTTCCCCTGCACGAGTTGATAACCTCACACAAGTGGAGCAGGCAGTTTACATTGCTTCATTCATTGATGATGCAGGGTCTGACCTGGAGGCCCCTGAAAACACTCAATGGAAGTTCTTCCATTTCTTTCAATGGGTTTTGAAACAGGCCCATAACAGCAAGGGAATCACAGACCCCTTAATATTGGTCTTGTAAGCGAAAGGGGAAAAACACAACATGGAACTCATGTGGTGAGGAAAGGACAATCTTGAGATTAACGTTCAGACAAGAATTCAGGAGATCTGTGTTCTTTTGGGAGCTCTGCAAGAGACCACTTCACAATGTTACTACCTTACGAGCGGTGGTTGCTGATTAGTTGATGTTTGTTTTTCAGACCAAGATCCCACCCACCTTAAATCTCTTCTGAAAGAGAAACTTATATAATGCCAATCACTAGTTCTATTTTAAGGTAGGCCATTCTAAGTTATGGCAATCCTCTATGCCTCTCAATGAGTTCTTTACCTTGGCCCTGATCTTGCAAACATCTATGCATGAGTAATTTTATGCACTTGAATGATCCCATCGACCCATAGGACTGCTCACATACATGTTTGCAGGATCAGGGCCATAGACGGCAAGTACAGCAGAGCAGGTACCATGTCTTGTATAGTGCGGAGGACAGCATTAGCACTTTAATAAGTTACAAAAAGTTGTTTAAATTCCTAAATTATTCATGTAAAACATCTGGCAGTTAGCCTCTAAATAAACACATATCAAAAATATTTGCAATGTTCACAAAGTCACCAGCAGAAACAGATGTACATCAGAGATGTTTATGCTGCAAGATATTCTCTCATTACTTAAAACCTGATGATAAGTGTGTAGATCAGGGGTCTCAAACTCAATTTACCTTAGGGCCAGTGCCAGTCCTCAAATCCTCCCAGCAGACCAGTAATGTTGCTGAAGATGGTGTTCAGAAAAGAAAACATTTATATTGTATTTTTTATTTCAAATTTCTTAGAAATAATAAAACTGTCATACAATTTTATACAATTCTTCACCTGCTAGAGAGTTTTTAGTGTTTGCCAGACACCTGGCAACGCTTCAGTTCTGTCAGTTTGTTGATGGTTGGCCTCAGTGACTGAGCAGTTGAAACCTTCAGGATTGCAGCAAGGTGTGCATCAAGGTGTGTTCAGTGTTTTGACTTGTTTATATTCATTGTGGAAAAAAGTGATGCTGCCGCCATGGCTGACTCTGCCCGGCAACTAATGATGCTGCCTACACGGCTGACTCTGCCTGGCGACTAGTGATGGTATCTCTGTCCCTCTCCCCCAGTCAATGGGAGCTGCGGGGGGACTGCGCCTGCAGCAGACATTGCCGGCAGCGTGTCTGCATGCGTCTCTCCTCCACGGGCTGCAGGTTCTTGGGCTGCAGATGGCCTGCAAGCCGGGACTTTGAGACCCCTGGTGTAGATCTACATTGCAACATTTTTTAGTTACTTGGATAATTCTACATCAACTTCATGCAGCAACCTGGAAGTGAAATTTGTTGCATTCATATGCATTGCTAATAGTAATCACTCAAGCTTTTTACTCCATAAACTAGAATCTGTTGCCAGACGGTTCCACATTTTCTCAATCTATTACTGTACGTTCACACGCAATGAACGGACTGCAGTGTCACAGTTGGCATGTGATGCCTACTAAATTGATATTCGGGATGGGGGATAGAGGAGAGTATTCAAACCATTTTCCAGTTAAACCAACCTGAAAGAGTTGACATTGTAGATTATGGTATTGGTGAAACAAATGTTCATCAATATCCTCCCTCTAGTGTCACACATTTGATGGTGGAAGTTCAACAAAAAGCGAAGTTATTCCTGAACAAGGAAGCAAGAACTGAAATGTGGTATGAAAGAAGAAATATTTACTCAAGGTAGAAACAAGCCAAAATTTTCAAGTGTGGATGCCAAACGTTTAGGTGCCTAAATATGGAGTTTAGGAGCCTGCTGTGAAGGGACTGATTTTCAAAGGTCCAGAGCATTTGCAACTCCCACCAAATTCAATGGGATTTATAAGTGCTTAGCAGTTCTGAAGATCAAGTCACTTACATTTAGATGCCCAAATATGGATTTAGGAGCATAACTTTAGGCTTGTGGTTCTGAAAAAAATTTGGCCACGAAGAAGATGGGGAGGCTGAGATTCACCAATGTCCAGCCTCTCCAGTTGGAATTCTACAAATTATCCCCTACTCTTATTTTCTTGTAATCATCCTGACTCAACACCTCTTCCAACAACCCCAGGAGAATATTTTTCACTTTCTTAACCCCTCACCATCTGTTTACTCATGTGCATATGTCACAGCAATTGAGCATTTAACACCATTTTGATATGGGGTCACTGATGTCCAAGCAACTCTCCATATCTGTAGCAGAAGATACATCTTTATGAACACTGGGTAGGACATCTAGTGCTCACACCCCATTGAAAAAAACAGAATGTGTACATATCATATAGCCATATTTGAGTCTAATTGCACGTCAGTGTGAAGCTTGTTACAACATAGCTTTTGGCTCCCACTGAACTCAGTAGGAAAGCAGCACTTTTAATTTTTATACAAAAAAGCAACATGAAGAAATCACATAGGCACAGCTGGGTCCCAAATAACCATGTTTACTAATTATACACCAGCTTGCCAGGCCTGGGCTATATAACATACTGCTGTTCTGACTAGTCTCTGGAGGCTTCTAAAACACAGAACACAGTGAATGCTACTAGACGGCTCACAAACCATTTAAATGGATACTAGCTGATTCCTCTACAATACAGAAAGTCAGCTGGAGCACAATGGATCTTAAGAGCCAGATTCTGATACCCATAGTTACACTGAATTGTATCTTATTCCTCAAGTAGCCCCCATGATTTCAGTGGGCTTACATGTAGTGTAAGGTGCTACACACTGTGCGTAAATGTATCAGAATCTGGCCCTAAGTGATTGACAGCGTATTCCCAATTTATCTTTACTCTGTCCACTGGTGGCAGGAGGTCATTTTGAAAATGAGAAAGGGAATACATTACACTTCTAAACCATCTGACATGACAGTTACACCGCATGCGTGTATCCTAACAGGGCATAAATGGGAGTACTTCGTGGACTACGCTTAGGCTATGACCAAAAAGAATTCATATGAAACAATGTATGAATAGGTATTCAGAGCAAGTCAGAGATTCATGTCGCAGATCCTCAGCAGATGAAAATTGGCATAACTCCACTGAAGATAATGGAAATATGTTGATTAACAAACTGAGGATCTGTCCCAATAGTGCTTGAGGGATTCTATAGACCCTTATTTATACCAGAGATGAATGCTGAGTCCCAAAATTAGGATACAGATTTCACCACAAACAAGTTTTGCATCTAGGGGGGTTGGTTTTGGTTCATGACAAGAAACAGAAGACAACAGCAAAGGCCAGGTCAGGATCTTGCTGCTGCATACCCCTATAGTTCAATTTCAGACAGGACTGTGTTGAGTCAAACCAGGTACCTTTTAGCTTGAACTAGCAGGGTCTGCACAAAGAAGTTACAATGCAACACTTCAGCGTGAGGTAGTTTACACTCCATAGTCCACACTGTGGGGCCATCGAGACAAGCCCCAAGCTTTCATTAGTGGATTAGTGGAAGCCTCATTATTTGGATAATTAAAAATGGACGAGACCTAAATAACGGTCAGATTCAGCCCTGGTGTAAGCAACTCCACTAGGCAGGTGTAACTCCCTTGGAGCAATGGAGTTCAGTTGTTTATACTATAAAAATTGGCCCTCTCCAACATCTATAATTACATGAAGATTCTCCTTCTCTAATAAATAAATAAAAAAACAAACAAACAGTAATCCTGGTGAACTCAGCAGCAAAGTTCCCACTTAACATAACGTTGATCAAATAATAAACCTGGAAGGGATCTTGCAATGATATTTGTTATACAATCTTGTCTCTTCCTAAAATGAGTTTTGTAGGGGCCAAGGCTTACAACATCCCTCTGATCAAGCAGTAGGATATATATTTATTTATAAAGATGCTCAAATGCCAATCACAAGTTATTGCAACTACATCAAAAGAAGTACATGAAGTTACTGGTGAGGCAGAGTGCGTTCTGTGAACATGTTCTAGTTTTATTTTTATTTTTCCTGAATGTGAAAGCCCCTTGTTTTAATACAGCATATCACCTAGCTTCTGGCTAGAATCCCACCAACTTCAAATACTGCTGGCACTTTTGATACAGCCTTTACTCATTTTGTTTCCTTTTACTTAAGATCTCACTTTAAGGAAACTCAACAGTCTCCTGATTATTTCTGGCTCTACCTATGCTATAAACATTTATATAACTCCACTCATCTTTACCAGAGTGAATAGCCCCATCATAGCAAATGGCTTATTGGTTTAATTTTGAAAGTCATTCATTAAGAGACTGTTTTACTTTTAAGACTCTCTTATGTTGCACATTTTATTCTAACGGGTTTTTAAAGATTTACATATGTTGAGAAAATTCCTGCCCTGATTTAAAATCCATGCAAAAGTTATGCGCATATCACTTTGGAACACAAAGGGAAGGTTTTTGGACCAAGACCCTCAGCTTGTCTAAATCAGTGTCTCTTTCCTAACTTCAGTGGAATTATGCAGATTTAAACCAGCTGAGGATGTCACCCATTGCATCCAGTAGGAACTGCCAAGGAAATTTTAGGTAGACAGTATATAACTTCCAAATTTAATTGGAAAGCTCAGCTGAAAGGCAATCCTTCCAGTAACACAGTGCTCCCTAGTAGAATGCTAGGCCATTGGTTCAGAATAAATGGTAGAAGAAAAGAAGGAATCAAAATCATAGCCAAACAAAGATCAGCTGTTTTTGTAAGTCTGGCAAAACTTATATTTACCATAGTTTTGCCAGCTGTGCAAATCATTGCCCATTACTCTACATAAAGAGCCCTTCATAGAGAGTTTTATTTTCCTTTAATTTGGGGCCAGATCTCTTGGTAATGTCCTTTTAAGCATGTGAAGAGCTTGTTTTGAGAATTTTGAACTCTATCAGCGATTTGAGGTTATGTCCTATTTCATGCTGTGCTTTTAAGCATACCTAGGTTTGGCAACAGGGTTTGAAAATTTGCAAGTATGAATACCAGAGAGAGGGGAAGAGAAACAGTGGATTAGTTGTAGTAACAACACTGGGTGCTTTAGTACTGGAGCAAACTAGAAACAGTGGCATCAAAAATAGCACAAGAGGAGATGACTCCAATCGGAAAACAGAGATATCAGGAAATGAGGAGAAAAAGACATTGGTGGTGCTTTGAAAAAAGAAAGAGCCTCTTAGCTAGAGCTAAGCAAGAACACAAGTGTGTTTCATGAAGGATTTTGAGATTTGGTTTCATTCTGACTCAGAGAGAAAACTAAAAATTTTGAAATTCTCCACAAAGCAATTTTTTAATAAGTGTTTTGTTTATGCATCTGTTTTTAGATCATGTCCTCTCCTATCTCCTCCTGTTGGTTCCCTCCAGGTTTGAATGCACTGGTGTTTGGTTGCACCAATACTACAGCCTAACACAACAGGCCTAATCAGTAGCATATTCAAAGAGGGCAGAATGATTCAACATCTTGGGCCTGATTCCCTCCTCACACTGGAATAAGTTAGGAATAATTCTACACAAGTTAATGGACTTACAACAGTGTAAGGGAGATCAGAGTCAGGCCCCTTATTTTTCCATTGCAATTGTCTTACATTCACATTCATAGATATTAAGGCCAGAAGGGATTGTGATGATCACCTAGTCTAACTTCCTGTATAACACAGGCCAAAGAATTTCATCCACTAATTGTTGCATTGAGCCCAGAGCTTCTCAATAAGCTAAAGCATATCTCCACTTCCTGGAGCTAAGGAAAGAACTCCACTCCACCACTTTTCAAGAGCACCACTCACTGGGAATTACTAGACAAGTAGTGTCTAGAAGTTTTAATCAGGATGGGAACCCACACTGCACTAGGTGCAGTACATGCATAAGAATGGCCATACAGGGTCAGACCAAAGGTCCGTCTAGCCCAGTATCCTGTCTTCCGACAGTGGCCAATGCCAGGTGCTTCAGAGAGAATGAACAGAACAGGGAACTTATCAAGTGATCCATCCCCTGTCAAAATGTATGTACAGAAAATGTGTATATATACTAAAAAAAACATGTTCTCTAGGTCTGTGAGCTAAGGCAGGTCCCCAAAAGGTGGTGGCAGGCAGGGGAGAAGAGATGCTTCTCACTCTCTCGCTGGTCATGTGCAAATTGAGTATTGTATAGCCCCTTTATAGTGTGAGCAAAATGCATGTCAATGGATTGTGGATGCTACAGATAAAAACCAAAAGCAGCAGGGGTTATCCTGTTTAGAAGTAAAGATAATGAATTTCTGGAACTATAAATGGGATGTCTATAGATCCTTCCCCAAGGAAGTAAACTGACAAGTCAGCTTGATCGTAAAAGAAAACACTGGACATAGCTTTGGGTGAGAAACTCTTCAGACAGGAGAAAGTCTTGTTAGTAAAATTTAGGCTCCAGAAAGCATGTTATGATTTTGTTTCATACATAACCCTTTGTTTCCAATATTTCTATTTGCTATCATGTGAAGCTGTGTTCTAAGGTAAGCTATGGTATACTTTTCCTTTGGGAACAGTGGTCCTGGTAAGTCTGTGACTGGCCCGTGGATAAGGGGACAGACACTTGTGATAGACCCAGGCCAGTTGGGTACAGCAGAATAGCAGAAGGCAGATATACTGGCCACTGGATTAACAGTTTTCTGTTCCCTGACCGACCAGAGCAGGGGCTACTCCAAGCTAATGAGAACACCTGACTCCAATTAACCCCCAAAGAGTCAGGTGAGGCCATTAAGCTAATGTGACCACCTGACTCTAATTAAGGCCCCACTGATACTATAAAAAGGGCTCACTCCAGTCAGGCAGAGGAGAGCCAGGAAGCCAGAGGAGAGGAAGTGCGGCTGAAGGGCTGGTTAATGAAGACACCCTCAAGTTATTGATAAGAGAGCCCTAAGGTAAGTGTGAAGAAGGGAGAAGCAGGAGAGCTGTGGGGAAGTGGCCCAGGGAAATGTAACAACTCTGGCAGTGAAACGTTGTCTGCCAACAGCTGATACCATTAGGGTCCCTCGCTGGAACCTGGAGTAGAGGGCAGGCCTGGGTTCCCCCCAATCCACCACTACAGGAACACCTCCTGGGACGGGAAGTCAGGGCCCTGTCAGGACAGGAGGCTACACTGTTCTAAAACAAGCCCCTAGGGACAACAGAGACTGTGGGAGATCTCTCACCAACCTCCTTACTGGCCTATGATGGAAAAGGGCTCAGTAGACTGTTACCCTGGCCCTAGAGAGAGAAGGGCTATATGGAGGGTCACAGTAAGCCACTGAGGCTAACATATACTGCCTAGAAGTGCAGGACCCACGAGGGCAAAGTCAGAGCTCTGCCACACACTGTAGTGGGATGCTCAGAAGATTCAGGTGTTAGAGTGGGCGGAAAGCTAGTCTGGGAGAGTCAAGGAGTTGACCCCTGGCAGGCACAGATGAAGCTACTTCACACTAAGGGCAGGTGGTAGCAAGGAGCATTACAACCCTGGGTTCCCCCAGGAAGCATCACAGGATTGTACTTGACTGCCTGTTAGGATTAGGCTATGAATAAGTGCACAGAAATCAGTACCAAGTACACAGAAATGTAACCAACAATCAGTAGAGGTGAGAGGAGAACTCATGATTTCTTGGCTTGTGACTCACCATACCACTTCTTAAGACAAAGGAGCTTGGATGAGAAGGCTCTCTCACTTTCTCATGTTTGTAGAACACTGCTTGTCTTGACAGTGCAGCAGAACAGGTAGCCTGATTCAGCTCAAATGTGCAACATTCTATGGAACTAGATATGCTTGGGAGCTCTGAGGTAGTCTTCTTGTCAGCTTCGAAGAGCTCATCTGCCTTGGGACAGGCCATGATAGCAGCCAGAAGATCCACATTTATATTGCTTCAGTGACCCCAAACATTTGTTTAAGGCAGGCATAGAGCCAGCTGCCACAGAAAGGCTGTGTTAAAGTCCCCTTGGCTTCACTGGGATCAGGACAGTACCTCCCCAGGTAAAAAGAGAATAGAATCCAGATGTCCTCACTCCCAGTCTTGTACCATAAGTCCATCCTTCCTCTCCCTAAGCCAAACCCTGATGATGACTGAATATTTTACTCACTACTATATAGAATTAATAAACTGCACCAGGGCTTACCGTAGCATTAGAAATATTCCTGGTTGCCATAATAGTCACTGTTCCCCCTGAGGCACCTGGCATTGGCCACTGTTGGAAGACAGGATACTGGGCTAGGTGGACCATTGGTTTGACCCAGTATGGCCATTCTTCTATTCACAAGACTGCAGGAGACTTCCTCAAAAATTAATCCTAAAGCTTGCCGCAATGAAACCTAATGTTTTCTAAAGCCCATTTCCAATAGGCATCCCCCTGTCTAAAGCAGCCACCTAAAAGTATGCTTAGGGTTTCCAGTATAATTTTGTTTTAATACCTTTTATTAAAAATTCGCTTTCTACTAGGTGCTATCATAACTGACTTGGTAGAGAGGTGCTGATACACAGACTAGTGGGCTGAAATAAACCCACCAAGTTGTTGCATCCTTAAAAAGTAAAATTTTCCAAATTACAGGCCAATTTAAGTAAATCAAGGCATTTGGGTCATGAAATCTATTTTAATGATTAAATAATTCTGCCAAAGAGTGACATTGCCAATGGCAAGATCTGATATGTTCTTTGGATGCAAAATTTCAAAACCACTACCAGACGGCCAACCAAAACACTTGCCTCCCATGTTGAATTTAATGACATTAATTTTCTTGTAATGGAAAAAATAAAAATCAGAGGTTCAGGACATCCAGAACTAACTCTAAAATACTCAAGATGTTGGTAGAATTTGTCTGAACACTGCACAGTCCCCATGTAGCTGATTCATCAAACGTAGAGAAATACAACAATCTTGTCAGGCTTTTTAACAAATTTATCTGCCTAATACAGAAAAGTATTCTACTTTGGGAACTTCCACATCACCACCAATCCACACTATCCCAAATTCTCTCTATCTGATCAAAAGCCAATTGAAATCAATGAGAAGATGGTCCTAATTGCTCAACTCTCAGGCAATGGATTTTGACTAATGTAATCATTATAAGTACCCTTGCAGGCAAGTCAAAAATTGGCTCCAAAGTGAGCCATTTTTAACAGGCTCCTGAAATGAATAGGAATCGGTGGCTGTTTTGGTTTGGTTTTTGTTTGAGGATATCAGCAGCATTCTGAGTCCTGGATTCTGAAGACCTGGGACTTGAGCAGCTGTGACACTCTGTACCTCAAAGTAGCACCCTGGAACCCCCATATTCACCACTGTGATATTATTATGATAGGTTTTGTACAAAGTATGCCTTGTGAGGTATCATTTTGTAAGTCTTCATCTGTTGAACAATAATATCCTGTTGGATTGTATGTACTATAGGTGTATGTGAAGTTATAAAGTATTACTATACGTGTTACTGAAATATGTTGTGTGGTTGGGAACATGCACAAATAGCCTTTCAGTTAAAGAAAAGGAGTAGCCCTGAAAAGCCAGATGGTATGACTGGCTCACCAACACACAATCCACTATCCTAGAGATTTCTTGGAGGAGGCATATACACCATGTAGGTGAACTAACCCACATCACAGCAAAGCTATTTCCAGGAAGCTGGAAGAAAATATAAAAGAGGGGAAGTGACATCACTTCCTGCCCCTTCCCCCCTCAACTCAACACCCGGAGGACCATCTGGAGGATAAAGACTTTGAACTGGGGAAAGGTGGTCTCAGGCTGGAAGGTAGTCCCAGCCTGTGTACTGACGAACTGTAACCTGCTTGTACCATCTATCAGGGTGAGACATTGTTTGGTTCAACCCTGGTATAGAGTAAAAGTTTAGGATTTAGAATGCATGTTACCTTAAGAAAATGGAAAGTAAACGCTCTCTGGCCTTTATACCTACCACTTTTAATCACTTAAAAATTTTCTGTAGTTAATAAATCTGTTTTGTGTGTTACCTAAAACAACACGTTTTGGTTGAAGTGCTTGGGAAATCTCAGCTCAGTTTACAAAGGCTAGCATGTGTTCATTCCCATCTGAGGGAGTAGTGAATTAATTAATGAACTGGAGCCTTGAGCAGTGTAAGATGGTACAGTCCTGGGGTGTAGGACTGGAGCTGGGGGGAATTGACTGCAGCCTCTATTTTGATGGTTCATGAGTGACTGGGAGATCATCCATGTAACTCAGTTGGGTGTGTCCCTGCCTGTGGATGTGCAGTGCCTGTCAGAGGTTTGTAGCTTTACATCAGCATCACAGTGAGAGGCAGCCCAAGTTGGCGGGTTCCAGGGGGCTCAGCAGTCCCACGGTCCAGGCTGCAATCCAAGGACTCCGTCACAGTAGGCCAAAGCGAAAGTGAAAGTCTGGATGAGGATTTCTGCAGAGATGGAGTAGAGGAGATGGACAGTGCCAATTATTTTTTAACAAGGTCATTCCTCCTAACCATCTATTATTGCTGACACATACAGTGATGTCAATGGCAGTTGCACCCCTGTAGATGAAGGCAGAATTGGGCCCTTTGCTCATAAGACAGGGATTTGGTCCAGCCTGTTGGATGGACCATGTGTCTGACTATTCCCTTCCCTATGATCATGTAGCACTGGGCTTCCCTCTTTTTCTCACACGACCTTGGCCCTGTTTGTGTAAGAGAATTCCTTCTGCGGCTCCTGCTGTCTGGAACAGCCTTCTTGCATCTTTCTACTGCATTAACTCCCCACCCCTTTTAAAATCTGAACAGGAAACATTTCTTTTGTTAACTTTTGTCCTTTTCCTGTATCTCTGCATTTCTCTCTCCTCCTACTTTTCTTTGACTCCGTAATTCTAATGTTCTACTCTGTAAAGCATTATGAGGGAAAGAAAAAAAATAAGTTGTTTAGAAGCCAAAACACCATTTTAAAATGTGCCCTTATAATTCATTTTCTGCCTGAATGGAGACTGTTCTGAATAGTATGGTACCAGTTCAATGGTTATTGATTTTTCTCATAGAATTGCCCTATTCATTGAGCTGGGCACATAAATCTTAAAGCGTGGTTATAGCAGAAAAATCACCTTGTAAAAATATTGTCTTTTCTCAATATATTTGCTCTGTGCTGGGACTCTGACCCAGAGCTGCTTATTTTACCTTACAAATTTATTTTTGTTTGCACTGAAGGGCTGTGACTGCTGGCTGGCCTTACGAATCATCAGTAAGACTGTGAGCTAAATTCTGACTCTGAGATCTTCATTTCTGATGAGGGATATAAAAAGCAGAAAGAACACCTCGGGCATTGTAAACCCCAGGTGTGCGGGGCTGGCGGTTAAATGATGAACAATGTAGTCTTTTAACTTATAAACTGAGCCTATTTGATACTGAAGCTCTTGAAAGAGGATGACACAGTGGGGAATCCCACCGTGTCCTTTTCACTACAGAGTTACTTTTCTACGATAATTGCACTTAAATGTTTAAATTGGCAGAAGCTTTTATTGCCACCTATTCAAGGGGGTTTTCATTTTTAACTTTATGCACAATGTGCAGCAGTTTGTCTCCCTCAGGTGATGCACACTTATGTGAAGAAATCTGAGTCGCTGATCTTTATCACAAACCTCACATCATGCACCCATGCCGTGGAAAGGAGGGAGCTCAATACACATCTCACATTTAACAAGAGGGATGAAGAAATGGCACTAATGACAGCAGCTGTCCATATACATTTTTTTTCCCCAAAATGTAAGTCTCATCCCTCATTTTGCAGTTTCAACAGGAAATCATGTGGTTTCTCAGAATGGGCGAATCCTGCTCCTACTGAAGTCAACATGAGTTTTGCCATTTACTTCAAAAAGAGCAAGATCAGGTTCTACATAGCTTCCATTCATACAAAATGTGACCCTGTTAGAGCAGAGGATTGGAAGCCAGGAATTCTGGATGTGAATTATGCCACTGACTCACTTTGTCACATAACCTTTCAATGCCTCTCACTTTTTCCATCAGTGAAATAGAGATACTATGCTTTTCTATCTCAAAAGGAATAATGGATGTTTAGATAAAAGATGCTAAATAATTAAAGTAGTAGGATAAGAAGAGTTGATCAAGAAATTTCTGATGGAACAGGTTTTCATCCAGAAAGGTTCATCAGGTCCAGGATGAAATGTCTGGTCAGAGAAAGACACCACAATAGCCAATAGTCCCCTGGTTAGGGCACTCACTTGGAGTGTGGGAGGCCTGGTTAAAAATCCCTTCTTTGCCTGATTCAATCCAGGGACTTACACCTGCGTCTCCTGCATCTCAGGAGAGTGCCATAATCACCAGACTATTGGCTACTCTGGGATAGACTTCTCTTGTTGAATGACTACTAAAAGGTCTCCGTTTTTTCCCCAGGGTGGGAAACTTCAAAATTCCAACATTTTTCATGGGACAGTAAAACCATTTCCCACACAACTGTTATTATTCATTATAGAAACTCTTGTTCAGTGTTTCTGTGTGATATTAAACAGAAGCTGTGCTTCAGCCCAGATTCTACCATTGAAACAAAGAAGAACAAACAATGTTTAATCTGTACATCAATTTAATTGTTTTTTAAAAGTAGTTTTAATTAAAGATTGGCTTGAACTGAAACCCCATAGCCAACCCACATAGTGAAAACAGAGAAAGTTCCAATCCAGATCTGAATAGAGGCATAGGTGCTGGAACTAAGGGTGTTGGTGGTGCTGACTTGAAGTGGTTTCCACTAGGGTTTACAGTTTGGGTCAATGGCTCTCAGCACTCCCACTATACAAATTGTTCCAGCACCCCTGAATATAGGCCTGAACCACAGTGTCTAGAATAAGCCTGAATTAGAACACCCTCAAACTTTGGGAAAGTTTAGATATGACTCTGAATATAGTGATTCTAGTACATTCTAGTTAAGAATAAAATTGTCAGACACATAGAAAAACATAAACTGTTGAGCAATAGTCAACATGGTTTCTGTAAAGGGAAATCATGTCTTACGAATCTATTAGAGTTCTTTGAAGGGGTCAACAAACATGTGGACAAGGGGATCCAGTGGACATAGTGTACTTAGATTTCCAGAAAGCCTTTGACAAGGTCCCTCACCAAAGGCTCTTACGTAAATTAAGCTGTCATAGGATAAAAGGGAAGGTCCTTTCATGGATTGAGAACTGGTTAAAAGACAGGGAACAAAGGGTAGGAATTAATGGTAAATTCTCAGAATGGAGAGGAGTAACTAGTGGTGTTCCCCAAGGGTCAGTCCTCGGACCGATCTTATTCAACTTATTCATAAATGATCTGGAGAAAGGGGTAAACAGTGAGGTGGCAAAGTTTGCAGACGATACTAAACTGCTCAAGATAGTTAAGACCAAAGCAGACTGTGAAGAACTTCAAAAAGATCTCACAAAACTAAGTGATTGGGCAACAAAATGGCAAATGAAATTTAATGTGGATAAATGTAAAGTAATGCACATTGGAAAAAATAACCCCAACTATACATACAATATGATGGGAGCTAATTTAGCTACAAGTCAGGAAAAAGATCTTGGAGTCATTGTGGATAGTTCTCTGAAGGTGTCCACGCAGTGTGCAGAGGCAGTCAAAAAAGCAAACAGGATGTTCGGAATCATTAAAAAGGGGATAGAAAATAAGACTGATAATATATTATTGCCCTTATATAAATTGATGGTAGAGCCACATCTCAAATACGGCATACAGATGTGGTGGTCTCATCTCAAAAAAGATATACTGGCACTAGAAAAGGTTCAGAGAAGGGCAACTAAAATGATTGGGGATTTGGAATGGGTCCCATAGGAGAGATTAAAGAGGCTAGGACTCTTCAGCTTGGAAAAGAGGAGACTAAGGGGGGATATGATAGAGGTATATAAAATCATGAGTGATGTGGAGAAAGTGGATAAGGAAAAATTATTTACTTATTCCCATTATACAAGAACTAGGGGTCACCAAATGAAATTAATAGGCAGCAGGTTTAAAACAAATACAAGGAAGTTCTTCACACAGTGCACAGTCAACTTGTGGAACTCCTTACCTGAGGAGGTTGTGAAAGCTAGGACTATAACAGCGTTTAAAAGAGAACTGGATAAATTCATGGTGGTTAAGTCCATTAATGGCTATTAGCCAGGATGGGTAAGGAATGGTGTCCCTAGCCTCTGTTTGTCAGAGGATGGAGATGGATGGATGGCAGGAGAGAGATCACTTGATCATTACCTGTTAGGTTCACTCCCTCTGGGGCACCTGGCATTGGCCACTGTTGGTAGACTGGATACTGGGCTAGATGGACCTTTGGTCTGACCCAGTATGGCTGTTCTTATATACAGACTGGAACTAGAATTCTGAAAACCTCCACTCTGGAATTTCAGGAAAATGTGGATTCAGACTGGATTTGAAGCTTGTGGCTGATCCCTATTCCTAACTAGTGCTAACTGGAAACTCCAAAGCCAAACAGCCATAAACCATGGGATCTTATAGATTTGAATCTGAATTTTGACTTGTGCTCTTTTCTAATTTTCATGAAGATGTTTATTATTAGCAAAACAAGTCACCAAGCAACATACAGAAAAATAAACATTAGAATTGCCTTTTTCCTCCCTACTTTTCCTTTCCCATGGCAACTGATATACTGTAGCACATATGCTACTCAGCCGTATTGCCAGTCGTGTTTATTATTAGGCCTTTTCATATTCTACGTTGTGACTCAGGGCTTGCTTGTCTATGATTGCTCCTATGTTCTGGTCGGACTGAAAAAAATAAAATAGTTTGAGAAAGCACGTACAACACAAATGAGGTGAAAAATGTAGTATCAGAGGGGTAGCCGTGTTAGTCTGAATCTGTAAAAAGCAACAGAGGGTCCTGTGGCACCTTTAAGACTAACAGAAGTATTGGGAGCATAAGCTTTCGTGGGTAAGAACCTCACTTCTTCAGATGCAAGTAATGGAAAAAAGTTTGTGAAAAATGTAAGTAGTCAAGAGGCTAGATAGTCAAGGTCAATTTTAAAGAAATTTGCATTAAAGTAACTCCTTGACTGAGATTATAGAAGTTTTACATTTAATAGTGCATTTTCTTTTTGTTGCCGTTTAAGAGGCTTATCCTGTGGGAGTCTTTCCACTGACTTCAATGAGCTTTGCATATGGCCAAAAGCTTGAAAAGTGCTATGGGATCCTTTTGGAAGATAACTTGCATATAGAACCTATTATTATTTCCCAAATACAAATGTTATGGATTTTGTACTGTGAAGAGCTCTTAGAGAAGCGCTGAAGCAGTTCAAGAATCCGGTGCAATATGTGAGGGTTGTAACATGCATTCATATTTTTCCTAAACAATTGTCAGGAAATATAATCACTATTTTATGAAAGCATCATAGCTCAAAACAGGGAATTACAGCCACATATGGGGGAAAAAAATATTAGTTTGAAAAAAAATAGTCACTGTCGGCTAGATTTCTGGTGGCCTCGGACAAGTAAAGTTCTTGGGCCCAGTTCTGCCATGAATTATCCAAATACAACACCCATTGACTTCAAGTACAGGACTGCGCCACATATTTAAGGACATTCTCAGTTATTGTTACATGCATCCATTTCAGCGGCAGTTGAGACCTCTCAGGATTGGGTCCAGTTGCTAGGTAAACTCCCTAAGAAGGTAGGACAGTAACCAGGTGAATAAGTCTATGTTAAACCAATACAAGCTATTTTATTTAACCTTGAACCAGTATCTATTCCCTGAGTTAAATGGAATCAGATGGCTAGAAGTCCAGCTTCTGGAAGCTCATCACAAGATTCCTACCTTCACATTGTTATTTGGCAACAGAATTTGCTTTTATCTCTTTGATATTAAACTAGGCACATCAACACATGTTTTCCAGCAGCAAGCTTCAAGGCATGCTACAATGCTTCAGGCGACAGTGCAACATTTATCCCTTTACTTGGGCTCTTAAAATTAGTGCGTTACTGTGTATACTCCTAGTTGTCAGATAAATGATTAATACTCTAATGCTCTAAGCCACCTCTAAGGCCAGCTTGATAGCTTGTGTTGGTTGAAGCCCATGGGAGCTGTTGGATTCTCAACTTTTGAATATGTCGTCACTTATTTTGATGCATAAATATGGATTTACAAACCAAACTGTAGGCTCCTGTTTTTAAAAATCTTGGCTAAAGCTAAACAGAATAATTCCCCAGCTTGAGATTCAGCCCAGTTCTGTAACCCTGAAATTGGGGCCTGACCTCCCCAACGCACTGGGGCTTGAATTCTTCTCCTCCCAATCTGAATCGAAAGCTGCCATTTTTCCATCTCTTCCTTCCAAGCAAAGGAAGGGGGAAGCAGAGCTGAAGTTTACCCACTAAACAAGGGGTTCCAGCTGGTGCACACTGTCACACATAGCTAGCTAACTGTGCCATGCTGTATTTGATGGGGGTGTTGGTGTAGAGTGGAGATTTCGTTCTGGACCCAGTGGTGATTAGCTCAGGTCCAAGCATAAGACTTACTTATCCTCATTGCATTTTTTTTAAATAGCGTGTTTGCAATTTCCCTTTGAATTATTTTGGACTAACAGCCCCATCATCTCCAGGCGCTGACACCATCCTCTCTGATACTGACAGAGCAGAAGGACCCTCTGATGAGTCAGAGGGATTCTGGGTGTGAGTGAAAGTCTGATTTTCCTCTCTCTTCTTAAGGAGCGCCTGGGTGTTTGTCAAAGCTTTTGATACGGTCTCCCACAGTATTCTGGCCAGGAAGTTAAAGTATGGGCTGGATGAATGGACTATAAGGTGTATAGAAAGCTGGCTATATTGTCGGGCTCAATGGGTAGTGATCAATGGCTTGATGTCTAGTTGGCAGCTGGTATCAAGCGGAGTGCCCCAAGGGTTGGTCTTGGGGCTGGTTTTGTTCAACATCTTCATTAATGATCTGGATAATGGGATAGATTGAACCCTCAGCAAGTTCGCAGATGACACTAAGGAGGGAGAGGTAGATACGCTGGAGGGTAGGGATAGGGTCCAGAGTGACCTAGAAAAATTGGAGGATTGGGCCAAAAGAAATCTGAGGTTCAACAAGGACAAGTGCAGAGTCCTTCACCTAGGAAGGAAGAATGCCATGCACTGCTACAGGCTGCGGACCAACTGGCTAAGTGGCAGTTCTGCAGAAAAGGACCTGGGGATTACAGTGGACGAGAAGCTGGATATGAGTCAGCAGTGTGCCCTTGTTGCCAAGAAGGCCAACGGCATATTGGGCTTTATCAGTAGGAGCATTGCCAGCAGATCGAGGGAAGTAATTATTCCCCTCTATTCAGCACTGGTGAGGCCACACCTGGAGTATTGTGTCCAGTTTTGGTCCCCCCACTGCAGGAGGGATGTGGACAAACTGGAGAGAGTCCAGTGGAGGGCAACAAAAATTTTTAGGTGGCTGGGGCACATGACTTACGAGGAGAGGCTGAGGGAACTGGGGTTATTTAGTCTGCAGAAGAGAAGAGTGGGGGGATTTGATAGCAGCCTTCAACTACCTGGATGGATGGAGCTAGGATGTTCTCAGTGGTGGCAGATGACAGAACAAGAAGCAATGGTCTCAAATTGCAGTGGGGGAGGTCTAGGTTGGATATTAGGAAACACTATTTCACTAGGAGGGTGGTGAAGCACTGGAATGGGTTACCTAGTGAGGTGGTGGAATCTCCATCCTTAGAGGTTTTTAAGGCCTGGTTTGACAAAGCCCTGGCTGGGATGATTTAGTTGGTGTTGGTCCTGCCTTGAGCAGGGGATTGGACCTCCTGAGGTCTCTTCCAACCCTAATATTCTATGCCCGTTTCTGAGTGAGATCTACCCCACCCCATTCTGTGACTGGTTGGCCCCCACTTGCAGAATGGTAATATTAAATTGCAACATCCTTTAAATGTATTATCCTGTTATGCTTCCTTATCTATAGAAGCTTTGTTGATTATAATAGGTACAATAACGTGTAGCAGCACTGCATTAAGGGCTCTTATGCATATGTATACAGGTTCTCTGTCTCTCACTATCATTACATTTTAACTGTTCTATTCTCTATATGTGATATAGAAATATTCCATGTAGTCTCTTTTATTCCGATGTGTCGTCTTAATGTACGATTTCTGAGTAGGAGTTAATAGTATTTCGTATGTATTCTTTTTCATTCTACTGACTTCAATGTAACTGATTCTTCTTCTTTAAATAAATAAATAAATATAGGTTTCAGAGTAGCAGCCGTGTACCAGCCAAAGAAGTGGGCTGTAGCCCACAAAAGCTTATGCTCAAATAAATTTGCTAGTCTCTAAGGTGCCACAAGTACTCCTGTTCTTTAAATAGATATAGTCAATCCTTTGAGCAGAAGGCTGTATCCATGTCCTTTCAAGGGGGCTTGCTCTGGGGAGCCCTCTGCTGGTCAAAGACAAGCCCCCTGGTAATACTCTGGCAATTCCTCTGGGGTGGACCACTACCTTATTACCCCTTTTGATAAAACAAATTGCATAGTCTTAAGCAAACCATTATTGGAATGTCTGAGGTCTAAATCTTGGGGTAACAGTAAGCATGTTCATAGCCCCCAGGAGACAGCAAAACAGCAGGTGCTGCTCTAAGGTCAGACTTGCTCAGACAGGCACAGAGAGTTGCAGGGGGACCGCAAGCTGGAATCCATGGTCTCAGGGCAGAGGGCCACACGTCCCCACTCATACAGAAGTGACAGCTGGAGGCCTGGGAGCTAGAGGGGCACCTATGAGCAGAATATGGACTGGGCAGAAGTACAGTTAACTCCAGAACTGTGACATGCCCCAAGAAATGAGTGGGAGTAGACGGTCCATTATGACAGTGAGGAAAACCTGTTAGATCAATTCAGCTAACAAATCAATAAATGTTTCCATCCAGTAAAACATAAACACCTGCATGTTTTCATTTAGCTATGCAGTGTGTACATGTTAACAAAAGCTCTCCGACTAGGAAGAATCATTTCAAGTTGATGGACATTTAGAATGAGAAAGTTAGCTCATGAAATCAGCTAAGACAATGATACATATAACAAAGCTACACCTGCTACATCTGCCAGTAATTTTGTATACCACTGTGTATTCCTATTCAAGAGGATTCGAAAATGGGCTGAATAGTATGTACTGCCTATGTTAACAAAAATTCAATCCCTTCCCCAGTTTTGCTAAGAGAATGAGTGAATTAGTTTGCACATTAATCTGCCCAGACTTTGAAGACTGACAAGACTTAATTAAAGCTTCCCCTCCATTAAATAATAATTAGCAACTCAAAGAGTGTATTGACTAGCTATCAAGAGGTTTATTTGGCAACTTTGATTCATGATTTGTCAGATGCATTAGTGGCCAGATTACAGGTCAAACATTTTTCTACAGTTAAAGCAGCTACACTGGCTCCTTTATCTATATAAATTGTTTTTTATTAACAGAATACTGTACATTTACATGGCATTTTACAAGCATGGGGTCATATTGAGAATCAGTGTATGGTGGGTGTGACGTACTGTACCCCATGTTACCCCTTGTACCCACATATTCACCACTGCTATATTATATGTTTTGTACAAAATATATCTTGTGATGTATCATTTGAAGAGTCTTGATTTGGTGAACCTCATTATCTTGTTGAAATGTGTGTATGAACGTATATAGCAAAATCTCATAACTTCATATGTTTGTCACTGAAATTTACTGTGAGTCTAGGAAATGCCCACAGATGAGCCCCTCAGAGGACAAAGGAACTGTCCACACAGAGGCCTTACATGCCAAACCACACATAGAAAAAAGGTGCAAGCAAAAATTTGCAATTCATAATAAAGGACAGTCGGCAGCTCACTTACACCATGGAGGGTGCCTACTCCCATGACACAGCATGGATTTTTCCAGCACCTGGAGAAAAGTTTTAATGAGGGACAGTGACATCACCACGGGGCCTGCCTCACCGCTCTACCCCCCATCTCTACACAAGGAAACAAGATTGCCTGGAAAACAAAAACCTCCATTGAGACTTTGGGAAGGGCTGGGCCTAACTGGAAGGCATTCCAGTTAGCATGAACTGCTGTTGGATGAAAGAAATCCTCTTGCTTTTAGAATTATTGGCCTGGTAAAAGTTAGGATTTAGATTGTAATTTTGCCATTTGTTTCCTTTTGTAACCAATTCTAACCTTCTATGCCAATACCACTTAGATTTTAAGTGATTATCTTTCTACAGTAATAAACTTATGTTGATGTTTAATCTAAACCAGTGAGTTTGTCGAAAGTGATTGGGGGAATTTGCTCAGATGACAGAGGCTGCAGCATGTCCAGTACCCTTTGAAGGAGTGGTGAATTCATTAATGACCTTGCATTGATCAAGAAGGTCTTGAGCAATGTAAGATGCACATTTCTGGTGTGCAAGACTGTGGCTGAGGGAATTTGCTGGGGTTTCCCTATATGTAGTAGTTGGTGTGGAGCTCAGGAAAGTATTCATGCAATTTAGCTGGGTCTGCCTCTGTACACGGATGGCTGAGGGAACAGAGCCTGGCGGGATTTGCTGATCACTAGCAGAGCAGTGTAGGTGACAGCCTGGGTAGGAGAGTTAAAGGGGGTTGGACTCAATGACCTTTCAAGGTCCCTTCCAGTTCCAGGAGATGGGATATCTCCATTAATTTAAATTATCCGACACTCTCAGCCTCTTCTCCTTAATTTTTCTGTTTCTTATTCATTTTTCAATTCTCTGTATTTTCAAAATTGGAATTTAAGAAAACTGTCCACATCTGCCCTCCTCCCCAAGAGCATAAACACCCCTTTCAGTCATCCTCTCGGGTGGTGCTAAGCTACCACATTTCTCTCCACAAGTAATTTATGTTCCACCCTAACTTGGCATCATCCTCACTAATGGATTTACATCAGAGACAACAAATCACTAAGCTGAAGCTCATGGAAAGAGTTCAGAATAAAGGAAGGAAGCCCACATCATTTTAAATTTCCCACATAAGTTTTGCATAACTCCCCTCCCCCGCAATTTTGGCTTTTTATCACATACACTGAGTTCCACATTTGGATGTTGGCTGATTGAGAGGGCTGACTGTAGGGTAGGCTGCACTTCCCCATATTCCACAGGGCTTAGGTTTATCGTGTCAATGCTGCTGCTCCCTCTAGGATATTATCGGGCCCATCCTCCTCCTATTTCAAGGTTAGGGAAGATCCAAATATTTTCTCTCCTCCTGCCACCCTCATGTGCACCAACACCACGCCCCATAAATGGGAGAATTAAGTCAAAAATGCCATGAGCAGAAACTCACTGCATTCCAAAGCCCCTAAGGAGGGCAACCTGTGCAGAGGAAACAGGCAGCTTAACTGTGCAGTAGCAAGTCCTGTGAAGAGACTCGGGGAAAATGAGCACACTAGTTTGCAGAGAACAGATATAACTTAGACAATTTTTTCACATACTACACCAAATACCAACTCTCTTATTGACATATATTGCTAAAGGTTAATCTAAAAACAATTTTAGGATTATTTTTGCTGGCTGCCTACTAAGATGTCCTTTAGCAGGTTCTCTTTCTATCCGCATTAAATTGTCTTGCCTATAAAGATATTTGTTTAGCAAAACTGATTTAGTTGTAGCAAGAGACATCACTGCACTGGTGATTTGATGCAATCAAATAGATTTTTTTTTAACTACACCATGGTGATGTGAATCAGTTAACATGTTCCCTCTTACAATAAATTTAGCTTACTTGGGTCATTGAAGTAAGTAGCACTGAAGTATTCAGCAATTGAAAAGCACTCAGCAGTTCTTCCTCCCCTCTAAGCAATGTGTATATTTTACTTGATTACATTTACTCTAGCAATTTCTCTTTCATGGTTTTGTTTCATGTCTCCTAAACATGACAGAGTGCAGTGAGCTTCCCCTTTCCCTCAGACCAATGGCATGTTTCAGACAACAAATACCTGTGAGATAAAAAACCCTAACTGAAAAAGAATCCAGGATACAATTTTAAATGGGGCCTAAATGCACTGGACTTCCAATGGAGATTTAACCTGTAGATTGCTAAGTCACTTTTAGAAATTTTACCCCATATCTCAGACTGAAACAGGTCATTTCTACAGTGAATTAATATCTAGCTTCAAGCTAGATACGTTGCTTTTAAAATAATTTCCTTATCAAGCTGAAATTGATATTTGACTCAAAGAAGTAATATGGACAGCGATATGATTATGAACAGTACCTACAATTGGGTTCAGACATTAACTAGCGGAAGTTTCAAACCTGAACAAATTACTCCCAGCAGAAACATGCCTGATTTAGTCTAATTTTTATTTAATAGCAACATTATATGTAAAGTTATGAATTCCGGAATGATGATTATGTGAGCACATGTCCAATCCCACACAGCCCTGACTAGGCAAGAGGTATTAAACAGATCTATTCTAAACAAAGGAATGTGTGTTTTCCTCAATTTACAAGTAAGTACTAAACAAGGTTCACGAGACTCTCTGCCCCTCTTGTCCTTTCCTCTCACCTAAAAGGACAAAGGAACCAGTCCTTTGACTTTGGGGGAAAAGACATCTTGACCTGGGAATTTGGTCAACATTGCTGACAAACTGCAGTAAGGATTTTATCTTGAACTAAGTCTAGTTTGCTAAGTTTTAGATACTAAACAGTGTTTTATATTTATTTCTCTTGTAACCATTTCTGACTTTAATGCTTGTACTCACTTAAAATCTCTTTGTAGCTAAATAAACTTGTTTTATTTTTAAATTAAAACAAAGCCAGTGTTGTGTTGAACTGAACTATTTGGTAACTCCAATTAAAGTAGCAAATTGTTGAATATCGACCCATTACAGGGTCAATGGAGCTCTAATATCTCAAATATCCAGGAGAGGGCTGGGCTGTGCAGAACACACATTTGGTGGGAAATTTGGGACTGGCAGTGTGTTGGGGCCACCCTGCAAGTAGTAACTCAGGCTGGTGGAAGCCAGAGAGTGTGACTGGAGTGTTGCTGACAGGCAGCTGGGGTCAGAGCTGCAGCTATACACAGACACTCAGGGTGTGACCTGCATGCTGATAGACTGTGAGTGACCCAGTGGGAACAACAACAGGTGGTGGTAACCCCTCACTGGTCTGGATTGCACCATGGAATGTGACACCTGAGTATATTGGAAGTAAGATACTAGCTGAAGGTGTAAAGAGAACTTCTAACACATGTAGTTTCCCTGTACATTTATTCCAATACATACTACAAAAATGAGATGGCTGCTAAGTGTTTTAGTACGTTTTAGGTGTAATACAATTTTCACTTTTGCATAATTCATGGTAAATTTTAAAAGGTCATCTGTATGAGATGGGGTAGCAAATCCGGCAGGTGGATTGGGAAAACATTTTTGGAGGCCTGTATGGGTAGGCCACATCACAAGAAACAAAGTCACCTAAAATAGCATTGCTACAAACACACCCAAATAAAAAGCCTCAACAGTTTTATAAGTAGTCATGAAAGCTTTCTAGGGCTGGAAGAAGAGTGCATTCTCCATCAGGAAGCTGTTAATATCCTTTTTCAAGTGATCTTCTCATCGTACAGAGGTCAGAATACCCAGTTTAAAAATATTCTTTCAAAAAAGAAATCTAGACCCTGTATTTCAATCAGGCAAAAGATCTAAAACCACAGTAGCCTGCAGACACATAATAAGCCCACAGTAGAATGTACAGGAATTGGGTAGTATCCCTTTAAATAGTTTGGGAGCCTGCAGTGGGCCTCCATGTCTCATTCAGGCTTGGAAGGATTAGATTTTTATTAGTAAGTGTCAGTAACTATCAATTTCACCACACACACACACACACACACACACAATATTTCCACTGATAATCAAAATTTACAGATAGAAAAAAGCTGCTTGAAAACTTATTGAAGCTTGTTTTGAAGATATTTACTTTGTATCCTTTGACATGTCTTGCTGACAATTTGTGTTTTAACAGTACAAAACTTTACCTTTGAATCTCAACATCTGCCATTACATAACTGTCTGACACCCCCCTTGTTTGACCCCCACCATAATTTCCCACGAGTGTGAAAATTTCAGTAAAATCATTTAAAGTGTTTAAACCCCATGAGTTTGCAAAGCTTAGAATTTAAACTGATAACAAGTTTTTTAAAATGCATAAAGACAGGTATAACCATCAAAAATTTTACAAAAAATTGAATTCTCCCAAGCCTACTTGTATTGCAGAACTACTAGATCCAAACAGCAAATGTGTACAATAACTCCTCACTTAGTCCTCCCGGTTAACATTGTTTCATTGTTACGTTGCTGATCAATTAGGGAACATGCTCGTTTAAAGTTGTGCAATGCTCCCTTCTAACGTCGTTTGGCAACTGCCTGCTTTGTCCACTGCTTGAAGGAGGAGCAGCCCGTTGGAGCTAGCTGGTGGGGGCTTGTAACCAGGGTGGACTGGCAGCCCCCCTATCAGCTCCCTGCTCCCCTAAGTTCCCTATGCTGCAGCTGCCCAGCAGGCTATCAATTGCCGGCAGTTCAGCTGTCCCTCCCGCCACCGCCATGTGCTGCTCCTGCCCTCTGCCTTGGAGCTGCTCCCAGAGACTCCTGCTTGCTGTGCAGGGGGAGAAGGGGGAGGGGGGCCAATGTCAGGGTGTCCCCCTCCCCCCTGCTTCTGCAACCCGCTTACCCCTTCTACATATAGAGCAGGGAGGGGACATGGACAGAGAGAGACAGAGCGAGCTTGGGGCAGCAGCTGCTGTCTCAACTTCCTGATCCACTTAAAAAGACAATGCACTTAAGAATGGGTCAGCTTACTTAAAGGGGCAGTGTGCATCTCTCTCTCTCTCCCACACACAAGGTGTGTGTCTGTCTCTGTCTGCTATGCTGTCCCCCCTCCCTTGTGTTCGTGCTGCCTTGTGTGAGAGGCTACATTAACAATGTGTTAACCCTTGAGGGCTCAGCCGAGTGCTAGTTCATTATTTAGCAGCAAGGCATTCCCTGGGAAATATCCCTCCCTCTTACTCAACCACCTCAACCAAGCTTCACAATCATCATAGCTGTGAACAGTATTAAATTGTTTGTTTAAAACGTATACGGTGTGTAAATCTATATAATATATAGTTTTTTGTCTCGTGAAAAAAATTTCCCTGGAACCTAACCCCTTTCCCACCCCCCATTTACATTAATTCTTAGGGGAAATTGGATTCGCTTAACATTGTTTCGCTTAAAGTCGCATTTTTCAGGAACATAACTACAATGTTAAGTGAGGAGTTACTGTATATATTTGGCTAGGCATTGTATGTTTGTATATAGTTAGTAAAAAGTTATTTGGAACCCAACTGTGCCCATGTTCTACCTCATTCTTACTGTTGTGTAGAGAGAACACGCACCACCCACCATAAAAGAGAAATTATTGCAGATGTTCTAGTTTACAAGATCCAACAATATCAGCCTTATCACAAATTCCTGCTAGGATCTGTTCAAGGCCATATTAAGAATAAACTGACAAAACTAAGACCAACAGCACGTTGACACTTCTGCTCTGAAGTCACTTCCAGGAAATAGCATTGCAGGCAACACCAACTTATCTCTTCCAATCTGAGCCACATATTGCAATATTCATTTAATGAAGTGAAAATCTTTATCCCACCTCCACATTTACAAAGTTTTTATCCACAATCCTGCTGTGATCTCAGGGTTATAAAATAGACTTTAAAGCTCTGATCTGACTAAATGTAAAAGGAAGGTAACATTGAGCTCTGAGTACTTTTCATCTGTAGATCTCAAAACAGTTTGCAGAGGCAGGCAAGTATCACATTTTACAAAAGGAGGGGGAGGGAGAAGACGCAAAGAGAGGGGTAACCTTGGGTAAATCACTTCAGCACTCACTTGGGAATAGAACCCCCGTCTCCCAAGTTCCAGTCCAAAGCCCCTTCAGCTGGGCCGTGATTATTCTTGTTTACTCTACAGCTTTGCATCTTGATAAGGTTTTTTGTAGGGCTTCTGGCTGATGCACCCTACTCATAAGACTCACTAGTTGTTCCAGAGTTACTTGATCCATAAAGAGACCAGATGGACAGTGATAGATCAATAGTAGCCCAGCTCCTGCAACTACAGCTGGCATCAAGGATAAACATGAAGCTAAATCCATTAAAAAAAGAAAATCAGATCTTGTCTTTGAGTTCAGAGATCTTTTACTTAACAAAACATCAACAGGAAAGTAAATTCCAAGGCTCTGTTTCCTACCTTATCCTAGGTATTATTCCCTGGGTAGCCTAGATGATACCCGTCCACCCACAGGAACCAATTAAGCGATATCATTCCCCAGCAAGACACAAAGAACAGTATTCTCTCCTCTCCATTAGTGAGGGTAATAGCCACATCTCAGACCTTTAAGACTATACATTGGATCGCAAGAATTTTCCCACATGGACAGCAGTACTCATGCTTCACTTCTTGCAGGTTTCTCCAAGAGTTAGGTCATACAACCAGCACAGAGTCATTCCGCTCAAAGAGCAATATTAGGTCTTCCAGGAGCTACCCCTCCTAAGAATTGTATATTCACAAGTGTGACTGCCAGTCCTAGATTTTATTAGGGCTCAATCATTGTTCTTCATTTACATCTACAAGTACCAGATTGTCAACATTTAGTCAGACTACAGTAATGACAACGAGTGTCTAGAAATCATTCTTATTAGACAAATGATACCAAGTACAACAATACACCTGTTAGCTGACACCTAAGAAATGAGTATCCCTCTTACAGAAGCCTAAACTCTTACTGAAGGCACCTACCTGCTTTGGTTTTTTTCCCTTTGGCTGGGGAGACATGCTGAAATCAGATGAAACCGAAAAACAAGATAAATAGATGTAGGTTCAGCTAGCACTTTGAATACAACTACAGTAGACATAAAAATAGCAAAGTAATCCCAATAACCATGTAACCCCTCTATCTTTTGGTATTATCTATAGCCATGATCTGAGCTAGTTTTAGATCTTCCCATTTCACTTCAGACCTATAGGATAACAACAGTTTCAGGCAATGGTCCCAGGAAAGGCTACATCTCACTCCTCTGAAAAGAAAACATAATATAAGAAGCACCTAGAACATTCTCATATATATATGGCACATATATGGAAGCTATTCAACATATGCTTGTTATAACTAGAATATCACAACGCCTTTAATTACAGAATGCAGCAATGCAAGAGATCTGAAAATAAGTTACCTAAAAGAGATGGTTAGGAGCCAGTGGAAGATTAGGAGAATCACTGAATATTTTATGTAAAGGAAGGTAAGAGTGGGAGGATGCTAAAGGAGAATCTATTTACCACCAACACTCTTACCACAAAGCTGCCTGTTTAAGCACACCAAATCTGTACTATAAAAGTGACTCCCCCTCTTAGCCCTGGTCTACACTACGAGTTTAGGTCGAATTTAGCAGCGTTCGATCGATTTAACCCTGCACCCATCCACACGACAAAGCCATTTTTGTCGACTTAAAGGGCTCTTAAAATCGATTTCTGTACTCCTCCCCGACGAGGGGATTAGTGCTGAAATCGACCTTTCTGGGTCGAATTTGGGGTAGTGTGGATGCAATTCGACGGGGTTGGCCTCCAGGAGCTATCCCAGAGTGCTCCATTGTGACTGCTCTGGACAGCACTCTCAACTCAGATGCACTGGCCAGGTAGACAGGAAAAGCCCTGCAAACTTTTGAATTTCATTTCCTGTTTGGCCACCGTGGCGAGCTCAGAGGTGACCAGGCACATCTCATCAGCAGAGGTGACCATGGAGTCCCAGCATGGCAAAAGGGCTCCAGCATGGACCGAACGGGAGGTACTGGATCTGATCGCTGTATGGGGAGAGGAATCCGTGCTATCAGAACTCTGTTCCAAAAGACAAAATGCCCAAATATTTGAAAAAATCTCCAGCACAGAGGCTATAACAGGGACCCGCAGCAGTGCCACATGAAACTTAAGGAGCTCAGGCAAGCTTACCAAAGAACCAGAGAGGCAAATTTCCGCTCCAGGTCACAGCCCCAGACACGCCGCTTCTATGATGAGCTGCATGCCATTCTAGGGGGTGCCCCTACAACTACCCCACCCCTGTGCGTGGACTCCGTCAATGGATTCTCACGCAACAGGGATGTGGATTTTGGGGACGAGGAAGATGATGAGGAGGTTGAAGATAGCGCACAACAAGCAAGCAGAGAAACTGTTTTCCCCAACAGCCAGAAACTGTTTATCACTCTGGAGTCAGTACCCTCCCAACCTAACCAAGGCAGGCTCCCGGACCTTGAAGGCGGAGAAAGGACCTCTGGTGAATGTACCTTTGTAAATATAATACATGGTTTAAAAGCAAGCGTGTTTGATGATTAAGTTGCCCTGAAGACTTGGGATGCATTCGTGGCCAGTACAGCTACTGGAAAAGTCTGTTAACGTGTATGGGGATGGAGCAGAAATCCTCCGGGGACATCTCAATGAAGCTCTCCTGGATGTACTCCCAAAGCCTTTGCAAAAGGTTTCTGGGGAGAGCAGCCTTATTCCCTCCTCCATGGTAGGACACTTTACCATGCCAGGCCAGTAGCACGTAGTCTGGAATCATTGCATAACAAAGCATGGCAGCGTATGGTCCCAGCATTTGCTGGCATTGAAGCAACATCCGTTCTTTATCTCTCTGCGTTATCCTCAGGAGAGTGATATCACTCATGGTCACCTGGTTGAAATACAGGAATTTTATTAAGGGGACATTCAGAGGTGGCTGTTCCTACTGGGCTGTTTGCCTGTGGCTGAACAGAAATCATCCCCATTGTTAGCCACGCAGTGGGAAGTGGGGTGAAGCAATCATCCCAAAGAATTGGGTGTGTGGGAGGGGTTAGTTGAGTTTGTGCTGCACGTTAACCCGAAAACCTCCTTTTAAATGGCCAACCCATTTTAAATGGCCAACCCAATGGGTGCTTGGTATGGGAAATGAGGGCGCTGTTTGAAACCATTCCCACATGTTATGAAGGTTAAAGAAGCCAAAAGACTGTGGCTTACCATGTCTTCCTGCAAGCCACATTCTGTTGCCCGCTGGCCCTGCATGTGTGATCTCTCACACCAAACTGGCAGGCCCTCAATATAAGAGGCAAAATGCAACCTTGTAAAGAAAGCACACGTGCTATGTAATGTTAACAGCTTGGTTCACTGTGAAAGAGTCTACCCATTGTTCTCTAAAATGTGTCTTTTTAAATACTATTCTCCCTTTTTTTCCTCCCGCAGCTGCAAATGTTTCAACGCTCCCCCTATCATTTCCGTCCCAGAGGCTAGCGAAGATTAGAAGGCGAAAAAAATGCACCCGCAATGGAATGTTCTCTGAGCTCATGCAGTCCTCCCACACTAAAAGAGCTCAGCAGAATGCGTGGAGGCAGACAATGTCAGAGTGCAGGAAAGCACAAAATGAACATGAGGACAGGAGGGACACACGAGAGGACAGGTGGCAGGAGCAAGAGGAGAGGTGGTGGGATCAAGATGATAAGTGGCATCAGTGTGATGAGAGGAGGCAGGAAGCAATGCTGAGGCTACTGGAGGATCAAACTGATATGCTCTGGCATATGGTTGAGGTGCAGGAAAGGCAGCAGGAGCACAGACCGCCGCTGCAGCCCCTGTGTAACCAACCGCCCTCCTCCCCAAGTTTCATAGCCTCCTCACCCAGACACCCAAGAACACGGTGGGGGGGCCTCCGGGCACCCAACCACTCTACCCCAGAGGACTGCCCAAGCAACAGAAAGCTGGTATTCAATAAATTTTGAAGTGCAGTGTGGCCTTGTCCTTCCCTCCTCCCCTCCATCATCCCACCCAGTACTTCCCTCCTCCCCCACCCCTCCTGGGCTACCTTGGCAGTTATTTCCCCCATTTGTGTGATGAATTAATAAAGAATGCAAGAATTTGAAACAACAATGACTTTATTGCCTCTGCAAGCGGTGATCAAAGGGTGGAGGGGAGGGCGGTTGGCTTACAGGGAAGTAGAGTGTCCAGGCTGCCTGTGTATGGCTTCATGAGCCATGGCATTAAGGGGTAGGCTGGGTCTCCAAGGATAACTATAGGCATTTCAACATCCCCAGCAGTTATTTACTGGTCTGGAAAGTAAGTCCCTTGCTGCAGCCATTCACACAGACCAGAATTCCTAAAGATGTGAGCATCATGTTCCTTTCCGGGCCATCCCATGTTGATGTTGGTGAAATGTCCCTTGTGATCCACCAGTGCTAGCAGCACCATTGAAAAGTACCCCTTTCGGTTTATGTAGTGGCTGCCTGGGTGCTCCAGTCCCAAGATAGGGATATGCGTTCCGTCTATCACCCTACCACAGTTAGGGAATCCCATTTCAGCAAAGCCATCCACTATGACCTGCACATTTCCCAGAGTCACTACCCTTGATAGCAGCAGGTCAGTGATCGCATTGGCTACTTGGATCACAGCAGCCCCCACAGTAGATTTTCCCACTCCAAATTCATTCCCGACTGACCGGTAGCTGTCTGGCGTTGCAAGCTTCCAGAGGGCTCCACCACTCGCTTGTGAGCTGTGAGAGCTGCTCTCATCTTGGTATTCTTGCACTTCAGGGCAGGGGAAAGCAAGTCACAAAGTTCCATGAAAGTGCCTTTATGCATGCAAAAGTTTTGCAGCCACTGGGAATCATCTCAGACCTGCAACACTATGCTGTCCACCAGTCTGTGCTTGTTTCCTGGGCCCAGAATCAGCATTCCATGGCATGAACATGCCCCATTACCACCATGATGTCCAACTTGGCAGGGCCCGTGATTTGAGAGAAGCCTCTGTCCATATCCTCATCACTCTTGTCACCACGCTGCTGTCGCCTCCTCGTCTGCTTTTGAAGTTTCTGGTGCCGCATATACCGCAGGATAATGCGTGTAGTGTTTACAGTGCTCATAACTGCCATTGCTCTCACGGAGGGAGGGGCAACTAAACCCATGGCTTGCAGGGTTGGCTTACAGGGAATTAAAATCAACAAAGGGGGCAGGTTTGCATCAAGGAGAAACACACACAACTGTCACACCGAAGCCTGGCCAGTCATGAAACGGGTTTTCAAAGCCTCTGTGATGTGCAGCGTGCCTTGCTGTGCTCTTCTAATCGCAAACAGCCTAGTCAGCAAACAGCGCCACTGAGCTTTTAAACGACAAAAGGCACATTCTACCACCATTCTGCACTTGCTCAGCCTATAGTTGAACTGCTCCTTACTACTGTCCAGGCTTCATGAGCCATGGGAGCAAGGGGTAGGCTGGGGTAGGTGTGATCGCACGGTGCTGCTGGCTGGGAGAGCAGCCTGAGGCAGAAGCCTTCAGCTCGCATGATATTCCAGGCAGGACTGAATCTCCATGAGACAAAACTTAAAGAAGAGAATGACCTGGAGTCACTCCCATTTATGTCCAGGCACCCCTGACCGACTTCACTGAGGTCTGCCAGGAGCACCCATGTCTGCCCAGGCGGCCGACCGACCTCACTGAGATCGGCCAGGAGCACCCAGGAGATGACGATGACGGCTAGCAGTCGTACTGCACCATCTGCTGCTGCGAAGGCAAGGAGCTGCTGCTGTGTAGCAATGCAGTACCACGTCTGCCAGCAGCACCCAGGAGACGTATGGTGACGGTGAGGTGAGCGGGTTCCATGCTTGCCGAGGTATATCGTCTGCATGGGTAACCCAGGAAAAAAGGCGAGAAATGATTGTTTTCCATTGCTTTCACAGAGGGAAGGAGGGAGGAAGGGAGGCGGGCCTGACGACATGTACCCAAAACCACCCGCAACAATGTTTTTACCCCATCAGGCACTGGGAGCTCAACCCAGAATTCCAATGGGCGGCGGAGACTGCGGGAACTGTGGGATAGCTACCCACAGTGCAACACTCCGAAAGTCGACGCTAGCCTTGGTACTGGGGACGCACTCCGTCGACTTAATGCGCTTAGTGGGGGGGATACACAATCAACTGTATAAAACCGATTTCTAAAAAATCGACTTCTATAAAATTGACCTAATTTCGTAGTGTAGACATACCCCCAGTCTATACAAACACATGATAATACTAGTATGCTAGCAGTGAAAAATAAGAAAGCAGCACTCTGCTAGGTTGAATGGAGAGCTTTAGCAGACTGAGAAAGAAGAGGCTAACTCATCACGTTATTTTAATTATCTTTTTCTGGGATTAGCAGCAGCCTCCCATTCATTTGGAATCTCCCTGGCTGCCACTCTCTGCCTAGCAACCATTACTAATTAGGAGAAGTTGTTTTTCTTGCTAACAAAGAATAGACACTGAAGGAGCAGCACTGCGTGGTTTCCCAGCTGATTTACTTTGGGTTATTTAAAAGGGGCATTAGTCTCTCACAAGTTCTAAATATAATACATTTAGGTTAAAGCTAGCCTTCCATAATCATAGATTCATAGATTCTAGGACTGGAAGGGACCTCGAGAGGTCATCGAGTCCAGTCCCCTGCCCGCATGGCAGGACCAAATACTGTCTAGACTATCCCTGATAGACATTTATCTAACCTACTCTTAAATATCTCCAGAGATGGAGATTCCACAACCTCCCTAGGCAATTTATTCCAGTGTTTAACCACCCTGACAGTTAGGAACTTTTTCCTAATGTCCAACCTAGACCTCCCTTGCTGCAGTTTAAACCCATTGCTTCTGGTTCTATCCTTAGAGGCTAAGGTGAACAAGTTTTCTCCCTCCTCTTTATGACACCCTTTTAAATACCTGAAAACTGCTATCATGTCCCCTCTCAGTCTTCTCTTTTCCAAACTAAACAAACCCAATTCTTTCAGCCTTCCTTCATAGATCATGTTCTCAAGACCTTTAATCATTCTTGTTGCTCTTCTCTGGACCCTTTCCAATTTCTCCACATCTTTTTTAAAATGTGGTGCCCAGAACTGGACACAATACTCCAGCTGAGGCCTAACCAGAGCAGAGTAGAGTGGAAGAATGACTTCTCGTGTCTTGCTCACAACACACCTGTTAATACATCCCAGAATCATGTTTGCTTTTTTTGCAACAGCATCACACTGTTGACTCATATTTAGCTTGTGGTCCACTATAACCCCTAGATTCCTTTCTGCCGTACTCCTTCCTAGACAGTCTCTTCCCATTCTGTATGTGTGAAACTGATTTTTCCTTCCTAAGTGGAGCACTTTGCATTTGTCTTTGTTAAACTTCATCCTGTTTAACTCAGACCATTTCTCCAATTTGTCCAGATCATTTTGAATTATGACCCTGTCCTCCAAAGCAGTTGCAATCCCTCCCAGTTTGGTATCATCCGCAAACTTAATAAGCGTACTTTCTATGCCAATATCTAAGTCGTTGATGAAGATATTGAACAGAGCCGCTCCCAAAACAGACCCCTGCAGTACCCCACTCGTTATGCCTTTCCAGCAGGATTGGGAACCATTAATAACAACTCTCTGAGTACGGTTATCCAGCCAGTTATGCACCCAGTCTGTTTTGAACCCCATTGCCTAAGGCCCTGGTCCTGCAAATACTTGTCCTTTATTAAGGTCCTCCCTTGTGAATAGTTAAGAATGTGCACAAGTCTTTGAACTAAATTTACCAGAAATAAACAAAGTTGTATGACATTTCTCTTATGCCAGGGTAGAATTTTTTTCAGATGTTTGAGACAAATTAGGGAAGGTATGTGGGAGCTCTGCATATACCAAGAGGAGATGATTTTATTTCTTAAAAATGTATCTTTTTGAGTTGGCTCAAATTCCAAAACATCTTGGCCAAAACACTCCATGGGATTTGCCTTGGCTAGGGAAAGCAGTTGTATTTAGTTTAGGCTTACCTAATACAAGCCAATCTTTATTCTTAGTATAGATGCAGGAGACTAGGCAATAACTCATCCATCTAAAATTGACATTAGGTCAGCATGTGTCAGGTCACGTAGGTCCAACCCTAAACTCAATCTCTTTTCCTAGTCATGACATTTATTCTCCTCTCTTCTTTTGCAAGGTGGTGTGTGTGTTGTGGAGGGGATCATTGGTAACTTTGATTATTTTTTCTTATGGCCAGGGGAGTTATTAAAGGCAATTTATGCATTCATAAATTCTGAGGGGTTCCTATATTTTCTTGTTGATTATTACAGAAACTAGGAATTTAAGAACAGCTAGATCAAGTATAGGAGTTGCATCTGGCACAGCTTTCGGCACGTGGGATTTTTATGGAGCAGAGTTACATTATACAAACTCCTGTCGTGATTGTGCCCCTGCTGGGAAGTTCACAATTGCAGCCCAGTAGCACCTAGAGGCCCCACCTGAGACTGAGCCCCATTGTGTTAGTTACTGAGTATAAGCACAGCAAGAGCTTTCAAAGTACTTCATAAGCGTCATCATTCCCATTATACAGATGGGAAATGGAGGCACAGAGCATTGAAATAACTTGCCCCGAGTCACATAATGAGTTAGTGCCAGGACTAGGAATAGCAATTCAGATCCCTGAATTATAGTGCAGTGTCCTATCTTATCCATGGGATGACACTCCTTCACCCTGCTCAACTCTTCCAGGTGCCCCTCTGAGTTTTGTCTTGGCTTTCAGCTTGAAGTGCAGCTTTCTTTGGAAGGCTGGGTTTCTTGGAGTTGGCAGTGTATTAATGCACAGAATATAGGCTACATTTGCAAAGTCATGATCAGAATGTAAAGAGTGCACTTAAAAATCAGGCCATGACAAAATTAAGCTCACTTTTACAGATTTAACTGCGTCTTCTTTACATAGATGCAGTATGGTACAACCTTACATACATGATCACATAGCATTTAACCCTCCTCTCTAAACCTGACAGAGTTGCAACTTTTTCCAGTCATGTATATTTATGTTTAACTATGTTCACAGAAATGTCCAGTTTATCTTCAGATTTCTTACCTGTGTATTTAATCATTACCCATATATCATATAATTTATTTCTTCCGCTTTAAAATCTGACAGCTGCTTCTGAAGTACAAGTGAGGAGCGAACTATGAAAAGAGCTATATGCCAACTGCATTTGCAAGTCAGAGAGTTTGGTTACATTTGTTTGCTGTAACGTTACACAATAATGGTTATTGTGTATATTTCATACACGTGAGTGATAGAAAGAGCGTTTGACAGGTAGACCAGAGGTTGTGGAAGAGCTATATTACTTAGTATGCAATCTAAAACTATCACTTTGTAATGCCTGCTACGCACAAGGGTTAGAATTGAATGGACAGCCTCTACTTTGGCATTTCCTGTGCTTGAGTGCTGAAGCATGCCACCTTGATAGAGCGTCCAAGTGATTTACAAGGTGTTCAAGAGTACTATAGTGTGGAACTGTGGGGCTAAATGCCACTGAAAGACGAGGTGGGTGAGGTACTATCTTTTATTGGACCAGCTTTTGGTGGTGGGAGAAACAAGCTTTCGAGCTACACAGAGCTCTGCTTCAGCTCTGGGAAATATACTCAGTGTCACAGCTAAATACAAGGTGGAACAAAATTGCTTAGCATAAGTAGTTAACACATTTTTTGATAATACATACAATATAGGAGTAACATTTCACATGTTACATGATCATCTGTAGGAGAGAGCTCCTCGACTGCTGGCCTTGGAAACGTTTTAAGAGAGACACCTCTATGAAATCTTTATTAATGTTTCTCTATAGAGATGTGTGTAGTGTACCTGTGCTAGGAAGAGTGGCAGGAATTTTACTAACTGTACAGTGGGAAGGGAAAAAATAAGGAGAGGTTGGGAAATTTCAGCAAATTAGGACAAATAATTAGTCCTTGGCCGTGCCATTGATATGTCCAGTGTGACTAGTTGAAGCTGTTCCACTGTGGATAAATACTTAGAGTCATTGGGGCAGAGAGAAAGAGAGAGAGAATGACTCTGGAGCCTGGCAAGTAGGGCAGCCAGCTGGCAGAGTTGGGGGTAAAGCATACAGGGTCCACTCTCCCATCACTCAACCTAGAAACAACTCAGCTATCTAAGCCACCTGATTCCAGGACAGGGGCACTCAGTCGTGGATCACTAGCAGAGATAGGCATTTATCTCTATTAGAGGGATGTGGCATATGACACATACCTCTGTTACCCACATCTCCTATTTGACTAACTTAGGTGGCTCCCCACCTAATGCACTGGCTCCTATGAACTGAATTGTAAGGTGCTTAGCTCTGCCGCTTCATTGCATAGGGAGCCTAGATGCTTAACTTAGGAAGCTTCTGCTACTCCTGTCCACAAAGCCTAAAAGTGTGTGGGGGCTATTGGCACCTGAACTGTAGTCCCACCCCCCATGCCACCCTTCCCCCTGAGCCCCCCCCCTCCTTCCATCCCTTCCCCCTCCTCCCGCCCGAGACCCCATCCCCCACTCACTCCTCTCTGCCCCCTCACCCATTGCTCACCCCTACGGCCAGTAAAAAGTGATGGGGCCATGACCTCCTGCCCACCCCCCGTTCTGGCGCCCCTCTTTGTGGATTGCAGTGGTGTTCCTGTGATTGTGTAGGCCCCTAAAAGTTGAGCATTGCAAATGCTCAGCATTCCAATGCCCTGAATTCCTTTGAATGAAGCCCCAAGTTATTACTGCAAGAGTTTGCAGATTCTAAAGACTGGAGGAGCATAAATAATAAAGAGGGTTACTGATGGGGAGTGATCGTGATTGCTTGGTAAGCTGGGTGCAAGCAAATAGTAGCCATTTTGACATGACCAATTGTTATAGGTAAACAGTTATCATTTAAGAACAAAGAATGTACGTCATATTTCCAAGATAGGGGACTATTCTGGTAAGCACCAATTGTGAAAATGACTAGGAGAGCATAATGGATAATCAGCTGAACATTATATCCCAGTGAGACACTGTGGCCAAAAGGGCTAATGCAATCCTTGGATGTATAAACAGGTGAATCTTAAGTAGAAGAGAGGTTATTACCTCTGTTTAGCATTGGCAGAACTGGCACTGGAATTCCTTGTTCAGTTCTCCTGTCCACAATTCAGGAAGGATGTTGAAGAATTGGAGAGTATTCAGAAAAGAGAGAGTCTTGAGAAAGATTTAAAAAATTCCAAATCGTTGTTTCAAAAAATTTTTATTTTAAATTGATAAAAAAAAAAAAAATCTAAAAAGTTTTGGTATACATTTTTTTTTAAAAGTTCTCTTTTAAAATTTTCATGGTGGGAGTTTTTCAAAGTGTTTTCATTACGAATCAGGGGAACAAGATTTGTAGTGTCAAAATTTCCCACAAAATGGAAATTCTGAATTTTGACCAGATTTGGTTGCCATACTCTTCAATTTTCATATCTTCCCTTTCTCTTACTGAAGTCAATGGCAGAAGCCTGACTTCAATCAAAACTCAATTAGGCCCTTACATTTTACAGACTGGTAGTTATGAGGAAAGATCAAATTGGCTTAGTAAAAGATTTTTCTTTAATAACCTACTGGGCTAATATGGTGAAATTGTAAAATAGCTTTACAGAAAGCTATTGGTTTTCAAATCATTTGGCTCCTATGAGTATGTCAGTTGGTTCCTGGATTTAAAAAAATATATATATTTGAAGTATTTGTTCTGTAATGGAGCTGTGTAACAATATAATGCTGAATGCAGGAAGTTGGTTTCTTTTTGGCCTGCAAGTTTTATTTCAGGTGCCCTCACATACCAAGGCATACACAATGCCACTAGGGCAGTGAATGCCAAATATTGATGTTTTTTTTCAGAATGTTGGCAGATCAATCAGTATGCAAGCCACTGCCTAAACACAGCCAAGCATTCTATAAATTAGCTGCACTATAAATGTAGTGACAAAGGAAGGATGCTTATGAAGGTAACTGAAACCTATGGAGGACCTCCCGCCCAAGACATGTAGTCCTCTGTCTTTACACAATCCTTTCCCACTCAAACACATCCTCTTCCCTGATCCCTCCCCAAAGTCTTCCTGTACAGACCACCTGATGACCTCAAATAGTAGGGTATGAACATATTGTTTACACACACACTCACTCCACATCCATAATAAACGTAGACCCTCTTCCACTATCCAGCCCAAGCCAAATTGTACAAAAGGAGCCCCTTCCTGCAGCTGCCACTTGACTGGCTCACAGTTCACAAAATGCAGCAACTTCTTTTGAGAAAGGAAGGGCTAATGGTTTCTGCTAACAGTGGCGGAGTACCTTCCTGTGGTCAAGCAAGATTCAGAAAGTGCATTTCCCTCTATGAAAATGGAGATTCAGGCACCTAAAATGCAATCAGGAGGAAGATACCATTGACATATCGTGTAGAGTTACTGCAAATGGTGGATCATCCTCTCTTGCTGATAAATCACAGTGAAACCGTAAATCCAAGAAGAAAAAATGACCTATAGCCATCAGACCAAGATGACAAATCAACCTGGCACAGATTTATCCAAAGAGAACTTAAGGATAACTGAACCAGCCACATGCACACCCTCATATAAATAGCAAAGTTTAATTGTTAGGATACAATTTCAAAAATCTCCAGAAAACACATTTTGTATCAAATAACAGAGAGACAACAGGTGGAGATTCAAAAATCCTAGTCAAACAATGCCTCATATGGCTGCTTCCCCTCAAGCGTTATTTAGTACTACCCCCATAGGATGGTTATTCTTTAAAATCTTGACCAGTAAAACATGTAGAGTATTATAAGAGATACAAGATACCATATGTAGATTAAGCCCCACATGCTCTCTTCTTCCCTCCCTAGGCTTGTTCCATTGCCACCTTCTGCAAGTGAGAGCTACACTAGGCAGGAGCCATCTCTTATGACTCCAAAGAGCAACTAACCCTCCGGATCACATGCAGTTGTCACCAGTGTATGTAGAAGCATCTACCTTTTCTACACAGGGTGTGGCAGAGAAGGAGCTATCTGGCTGTGCAGGGACAGGCCTAGGAGGCTGGCTGAGGAGATTAACTATTGCTTCCAGCTGTTTATGGATGATAGCTGAGGCTACCCCCATTCCCCTCAGTTGTGTTTCCATGCTCTGTATGGCCTCAGAGTCTTCCCGATGGCTGGTTTCTAAGAACTCTAGTACTCTCTTACTTGTTGCAGATGTGACCCTCTCACTCTCTGTAAACTGAAATTTTGTCATCTCCTCCTGAGCTTGATGGCTTGGAGAAGCCTGCCCCCCTGGTGCCACTGCTGGGGGGTCATCCCCTTCTTTGAGGTTGCTCTTCCCAGTAGGTACATCACAATGACTCGGTCTTGCAGCAAACCTGTTACAAGCAGTATCTTCCGATTTCTCTCTGTCCTCCAGGCCGAATACAGGGATTATACTTCCTTCATGCTCCCCTTTAAGGTCAGAGAAATCCAGGATTGAGATTTCATCATCCTGGCTGCCATGTCTAATATTCACTTTGTTGCTCCCACTCTCAGGATGGCTGGACAAAGCATGAGCTGCCACTGAAAGCCCAGGTTTACTAGCATGTGCACTGCTGCTGGTCTGTGATGGTCCGGCCTTCTCCCCATCACTTTCATGGCTCTGACCTAACACACAAGAATGATTATTCTTCCAAAACAGCATTCCAAGATGCTGGCCGGTGCCAAGACCTAACCGTGCTTCTCGCTCTGAACCAAGAATACACCATAGCAATATCCCTTCAGAGGCCATATTAAGACATTCCATTTCACCTGGGACTATTGGAAGTACAGGTACTAGCTGAAAGTGTAAAGAGAAGTTCTAACAGATATGTATCTTTAATGCATACAATATACTAAGAGCATGAGGTGGGTGTACGGAACTGGGATACTTTGTTTTTTCATTAAAAATGTGACTCAGTCCCTTCTCAATTGGTTGTGTTACTCTCTGGTTGCAAAGGAGTTAATTTCTTTCTTTGAACAGACAAGCAATGCAGTGCCGGGGGATGTCACCACATAAACGTGAATGAACTATCAGGAGTTGTCAACCTATGAACTGAGCAATAGAATCATGGAATGTTCAGAGAGCACTGTATCAATTTAAAAAGTGATATTTGTATCAGTCTGAGCTAGGGTTGGTCGCTCTGATTTACCCATGAACTGACACAGCAGCCGCAAGAGGGATAGACCCTATGGAAAGGATCTGAAGTACTTTGTTCCTATCAAAGTCTCCATGTGGTAGATGGATGGCTGCCTGATAAGCCAAGCCCGACATGTAAACTGTTCACTGTTTAAGAAGTCTTCTCTGTAATGCTTTTATTCTGAACAAACACCTTGCTTTGTGAAGGTTGGATGGTCACTGGTTAACCCTGTCATGGCCCGTGAGAGAACAAGGTTGCAGGTGTTGAACTGAAGTGAGGCTTGCTATTCCCATGAATTCAATTTCTTTAAACTGTATTTCAATTGGACATAAAACCAAACCAAAGGGCAGGAAGAATTGCAGCTTAAATCCACAGTCTAGAGGGAGAGTGTCATGGGACTCCTCCCCAAGAAAGACAACGGCTGGAGGTCTGAAACCTATATAGGGTGCCTTCAAGGAGATCATGAAGGGATCAGAGATGCAGTTACCTCAGGAACTGTGATAGTTGGTACAAGGTGTTTCTGAAAATTTTAAGATGTAATAAAAATCACAATATTAAAAAAAAAAAAGTCAGTCCCTACACATACTACATGGTGTGGTGTAAAGGTTCTCCCCAGGAGGTGGGCACATTACCCTGAGTTACAGAAAGTGTGTGAGGGAACGTAAATGTTTTTAAAAGAATTACGGGGGCCACTATCTCTCGCTCTCTCTAATGGTAGGTGCCTTCATTACCATGTGCCTGATTTTTCATAAATGCTGGGCATCCACAACTCCTGCTGCAATCAAGGGGAATTGTGAGGATGGGCTGGGAATACAGATTTATGATCCAGGGCTCTGAAGGAACTATAAAGGACTTGCCTTAAAAGAGAATGAATGCATGGCAAACCAGGGTGTAAATCTACAGCACATTAGAGTGCTGCACACTAACTAGCCATATGGACCTTGCTGCCGTGTACTAAATGTTTCTCAGTTCACACTGATCTGCTCCTCTTTCAAAGAGTAGTATGTCATTGCATACTAGGTAAATTTTACTGCATAGTGGCAGGGTACACACAGCCAGTTAGTGTGTTCGAGATTTACACCTGGTTTACCACACACAAAGGCCTGGTCTACACTACGAGTTTAGGTCGAATTTAGCAGCGTTAAATTGAATTAAGCCTGGACACGTCCACACGACGAAGCCCTTTTTCCGACTTAAAGGGCCCTTTAAACTGGTTTCTTTACTCCACCTCCGATGAAGGGATTAGCGCTAAAAATCGGCCTTTGCGGGTCGGATTTGGGGCAGTGTGGACGGAATTCGACGTTATTGGCCTCCGGGAGCTATCCCACAGTGCTTCACTGTGACCGCTCTGGACAGCGCTCTCAACTCAGATGCACTGACCAGGTAGACAGGAAAAGTCCCGCGAACTTTTGAATTTCATTTCCTGTTTGCCCAGCGTGGAGAGCACAGGTGACCACGCAGAGCTCATCAGCACACGTAACCATGATGGAGTCCCAGGATCGCAAAAGAGCTCCAGCATGGACAGAACGGGAGGTACGGGATCTGCTCGCCATATGGGGAGACGAATCAGTGCTAGCTGAACTCCGTAGCAGTAAACGAAATGGCAAAATATTAGAAAAAAAGTCTCAAAGGCCATGAAGGACAGAGGCCATAACAGGGACGCACAGCAGGGCCGTGTGAAAATTAAGGAGCTAAGGCAAGCCTACCACAAAGCCAGAGAGGCAAAGGGAAGGTCCGGGGCAGAGCCGCAAACATGCCGCTTCTACACGGAGCTGCATGCCATGCTAGGGGGTGCAGCCACCACTACCCCAACCATGTGCTTTGACTCCATCAATGGAGAATCACGCAACAGGGAAGCAGGTTCAGGATACGAGGAAGAAGATGAAGACGACAATGAAGATAGCTCACAGCAAGGAAGCGGAGAAACCGGTTTCTCCAACAGCCAGGATATGTTTATCACCCTGGACCTGGAACCAGTAACCCCCAAACTCACCCAAGGCATGCTCCCAGACCCTGAGGGCACACAAGGGACCTCTGGTGAGTGCACCTTTGTAAATATTGCACATGGTTTAAAAGCAAGCGTGTTTAATGATTAATGATTAATTTGCCCTGGCAATCGCGGCCAGTACAGCTACTGGAAAAGTCTGTTAACGTGTATGGGGATGGAGCGGAAATCCTCCAGGGACATCTCCAGAAAGCTCTCCTTCATATACTCCCAAAGCCTTTGTAAAAGGTTTCTGGGGAGGGCTTCCTTACCCCGTCCGCCATGGTAGAACACTTTACCACACCAGGCCAGTAGCACGTAGTCTGGAATCATTGCATAACAAAGCATGGCAGCGTATGGTCCTGGTGTTTGCTGGCATGCAGACAACATCCATTCCTTATCTCTGTTATCCTCAGGAGAGTGATATCATTCATGGTCACCTGGTTGAAATGGGGTGATTTTATTAAGGAGACATTCAGAGGTGCCCATTCCTGCTCGACTGAACAGAAATGTTCCCCGCTGTTAGCCAGTCGGTGGGCGGGGAGAGGTGAAGTGATCATCCCAGAGAATTGGGTGTGTGGGGAAGAAGGGGTAGTTGGGCTTGTGCTGCATGTTAACCCAGAAACCGCAGCCCCTCCTTTTGCATTGCAAACCCCTTTTAAATGGCCAACCCAATGGGTGCTTGGTCTGGGAAATGAGGGTGCTACTGTTTGAAACAGTTCCCACATGTTAAGAAGGTTAAAAAAGCCAAAAGACTGTGGCTTACCATGGCTGCCTGCAAGCCGAAATCTGTTGCCTGGCACTGCGTGAGTGATCTCTCACACCAAACCGGCAGGCCCTCAATATAAGAGGAAAAATGCGACCTCGTAACGAAAGCACATGTGCTGTGTAATCTGAACAGCAAAATTTAACGTGTAAGAGTGTACCCATTGTTCTCTAAAATGTGTCTTTTTCAACCACCTCTCCCTTCTCCACCACCAGCTGCAAATGTTTCTCCTTCACAGAGGCTAGTGAAGATTAGAAGGAGAAAACGGCGGACTCGGGATGATACATTCTTGGAGCTCCAGATGTCCTCCCACGCTGACAGAGCACAGCAGAATGCGTGGAGGCAGTCAATGTCAGAGTGCAAAAAAGCACAATATGAACGAGAGAAGAAGTGGCGGGCTGAATTGCGGGATGAACAGAGCAAGTGGCGGGCTGAAGAGGATAGGTGGCGTGAGCTTGCTGACAGAAGGCAAGAGTCGATGCTCCGGCTGCTGGAGCATCAAACTGATATGCTCCAGCGTATAGTTGAGCTGCAGGAAAGGCAGCAGGAGCAGAGACCGCCGCTACAGCCCCTGTGTAACCAACAGCCCTCCTCCCCAAGTTCCATAGCCTCCTCACCCAGACGCCCAAGAATGCGGTGGGGGGGGGCCTCCGGCCACCCAGTCACTCCACCCCAGATGATTGCCCGAGCATCAGAAGGGTGGCCTTCAATAAGAGTTAAAGTTTTAAACTGCAGTGTGTCCTTTTCCTTCCCTCCTCCCCCACCCCTCCCGGGCTACCTTGGCAGTTATCCCCCTATTTGTGTGATGAATTAATAAAGAATGCATGAATGTGAAGTAACAATGACTTTATTGCCTCTGCAAGTGGTGCTCGAAGGGGGGAGGGGAGGGTGGTTAGTTTACAGGGAAGTAGAGTGAACCGGGGGGTGGGGTGGGGGCGGAGGGTTCATCAAGGAGAAACAAACAGAAGTTTCACACCGTAGCCTGGCCAGTCACAAAACTCATTTTCAAAGCTTCTCTGATGCGCACCGCGCCCTGCTGTGCTCTTCTAACCGCCCTGGTGTCTGGCTGCGCGTAATCAGTGGCCAGGCGATTTGCCTCAACCTCCCACGCCACCATAAATGTCTCCCCCTTACTCTCACAGATATTGTGGAGCGCACAGCAAGCAGCAATAACAATTGGAATATTGGCTTCGCTGAGGTCTATCCCAGTCAGTAAACTGCACCAGCACGCTTTTAAATGTCCAAATGCACATTCCACCACCATTCAGCACTTGCTCAGCCTGTAGTTGAACAGGTCCTGACTACTGTCCAGGCTGCCTGTGTACGGCTTCATGAGCCATGGCATTAAGGGGTAGGCTGGGTCCCCAAGGATAACTATAGGCATTTCAACATCCCCAATGGTTATTTTCTGTTCCGGGAAGAAAGTCCCTTCCTCCAGCTTTTGAACAGACCAGAGTTCCTGATAGGGTGACCAGACAGCAAATGTGAAAAATCAGGACGGGGGGTGGGGGTAATAGGAGCCTATATAAGAAAGAGACCCAAAAATCGGGACTGTCCCTATAAAATCAGGACATCTGGTCACCCTAGTTCCTGAAGATGCGGGCATCACAGACCTTTCCCGGCCATCCCATGTTGATGTTAGTGGAACGTCCCTTGTGATCCACCAGGGCTTGCAGCAGCATTGAAAAGTACCCCTGGCGGTTTATGTACTTGGTGGCTTGGTGCTCCGGTGACAAGATAGGGATCTGGGTTCCGTCTGTTGCCCCACCACAGTTTGGGAATCCCACTGCAGCAAAGTCATCCACTATGACCTGCACGTTTCCCAGAGTCACTACCGTTGATATCAGCAGGTCTTTGATTGCGTTGGCTACTTGGATCACAGCAGCCCCCCCAGTAGATTTGCCCACTCCAAATTCATTCCTGACTGACCGGTAGCTGTCTGGCATTGCAAGCTTCCACAGCGCTATCGCCACTCGCTTCTCAACTGTGAGGGCTGCTCTCATCCTGGTATTCTGGCGCTTCAGGGCAGGGGAAAGCAAGTCACAAAGTTCCATGAAAGTGCCCCTTACGCATGCAAAAGTTTCTCAGCCACTGACAATCATCTCAGACCTGCAACACGATGCGGTCCCACCAGTCTGTACTTGTTTCCCGGGCCCAGAATCGGCGTTCCACACCATGAACCTGCTCCAGTAACACCATGATTTGCACATTGCTGGGGCCTGTACTTTGTGAGAGGTCTATGTCCATGTCAATTTCCTCATCACTCTCATCGCCGCGCTGCAATCGCCTCCTCGCCTGGTTTTGCTTTGGCATGTTCTGGCTCTGCATATACTCCAGGACAATGCGCGTGGTGTTCATAGTGCTCATAATTGCCGCAGTGATCTGAGCGAGCTCCATGATCCCAGTGCTATGGCGTCTGGGCTGAAAAAAGGCGTGAAACTATTGTCTGATGAAGGGAGGGAGGGATGGGCGAGTGATGACATGGCTTACAGGGAATTAAAATCAACAAAGGTGGCTGTGCATCAGGGAGAAACACAAACAACTGTCACACAGAATGGCCCCCCCAAAGATTGAACTCAAAACCCTGGGTTTAGCAGGCCGTTGATTTTACGGTGGGAGGGGGAAGCAAATGAATACAGAACAAATCTGGTCCATCTATTTTTTATATCATAAGCTGGCAGCAGACGGTGCCGCATGACTGATAGCCATCGGCATCTTCTGGGTGCTTGGCAGAAAATGCTGTATTACGAGTGCTAGCCATCGTCGTCAAGACGGTTCAATAGGACTGCCGACAGGACTGAGTCTCCAGGAGACAAAACGTGTCTGCCCAGGTGCCTCTGACTGAACTCACTGAGGAATATAATGATGATGGATATCAATCGTAATACACCATCCACTGCCAGAAGGCAAGGAGCTGCTGCTGTATAGAAATGCAGCCCCATGTCTGCCAGCACCCAGATAGCCGATGACGGCTACCAGTCATACTGCACCGTCTACTGCCAAAAGGCAATTAGCTGCTGCTGTGTAGCAATGCAGTACCATGTCTGCCGGCACCCAGATGACATATGGTGACGGTGAGCTGAGCTGAGCTGAGCGGGTTCCATGCTTGCCGTGGTATGTTGTCTGCACAGGTAACCCAGGTAAAAAGGCGTGAATCGATTGTCTGCCGTTGCTCTAACGGAGGGGGAGGGGCCTGATGACATGTACCCAGAACCCCCCCCCCAACACTGTTTTTGCATCATCAGGCATTGGGATCTCAACCCAGAATTCCAATGGGCGGCGGAGACAGCAGGAACTGTGGGATAGCTACCCACAGTGCAACGCTCCGGAAGTCGATGCTAGCCTCGGTACTGTGGACGCGGTCCGCCGACTTACTGCACTTAGAGCATTTTATATGGGGACACACACAATCTACTGTATAAAACTGATTTCTATAAAACCAGCTTCTATAAATTCGACCTAATTTCGTAGTGTAGACATACCCAAAGTCTCTGTCTCGACAAGTCCAAAAAGTGTCTTCAAATAACTCTCTACATGGAAGTGCCACTCCAGATCCTCTACACCTTCAGTCATCAAGACTTCCCAGGGCTAGAAGCAAAGTGCCTTCCCTATTAACAGCTGGGAATCGCCTCTTAAATTCTCATCCTAGAGGGCTGAGAGATCTGACTTTAAGGATGGACATAGCGAGGTAAATATGGCCTCAGACAGAGTAATTTTGGGAGACAGAAGTTCCACATTTTTGGAAGTTAGAGAAAGAGGAAATGTTTTAGTAGCAAGCAGTTTTTCTTTTTTTTTTTTTTGTTTTAAAACCCATCAACCACCCCTAAGTTTGGAATGTTCAAATAAGTCCCAGAAGACTAGGTGAAATAGGGAGCAGAGAGGAGGGATGGTGATCAAAGATTCATGAGTAATTAGCTGGTTACAGTTTTTCACCTACACTTCCTCTCTCTGTGCCTCTTCCCTGCATTGTGCCTTTATTTCTGCCTCATTTTTAATCTTTCAGAAAAAAAAAAAAACAATTCCCGTGAATTTGATTTCCTTAAACTGTGTTTCAATTGGACTTGAAACCAAACACAGACACAAAACCCACCATAAACAAATTATTGAGATGTTTGAGTCACAGGACCCTACAATATCAGCCTTATCATAATTTCTGGTAGGCTCTTTTCAAGGCCATATTACAATTGCAGCAGACAAAAAGTGAGGAAGAGCAACATGTTGACACTTTTGCTCTGCAGGCATTTCCATTAAGTCATGTTGCAAGCAACACATTTTTATCCCTTCTTCTAAAATGTACCACGAGGCCCCTTCCCATCTGCGCCAAATATTACAATATCCAGTTCATGAAACTCTAGACGACACTCAACCCACTTTCTCTTCCATCCCATACTTGCAAATCCTGCTGTGATCTCAGAGTTATAACTGCGACTTTAAAGCTCTGTTCTGACTAGAGTGTGAGGGAAGGTAATAGTAAGTTCACAGTGTTATTCATCTGTAAATCTCAAACTAATTTACAAAGGAATTCAAATATCATTGCCTCCATTTTATAGGAGGATGGGGAGGGAAGCAAGGCAGTGCTGTGAAGTGACTTGCCTAAGGTCACACAGCAGTCAGTTTTCCACATAGAAAGCAGTACATTCTAGTTGCACGTCACCTCTGAGATAAGTACAGAAATCCAACTTTATCCCATGGTTTACTCACCTTGAAGTTCAAGTGTAGTCATAACTGGGGGTCTATCACTGATGGCAGGATCACAGGCAAATGTGATGTTTCAGTGGTGCTCCTTTTCAGAGGTGGAAGCATGGAACCCAGGCCATGGGCAGCATGGACTAAGAGCTGACTGAGGACCTTGCTGAATACATCCTACAAAAAGAAGCATCATGTCATTGACTTGGAGGAAGGACTGTCACTGTGGAGATTGAATCACCTATGTTTCCAGGAAATCAGTCCCTTTGGAGCTGTTGTGGATATTGACAATAGAAGTCTCTGTGGGCTGAAGACTCAAATTAAATCAAGCTACTTCAGGAGTCTAGGTATCCACTGCAGGGATCTATTTAACTATGAGTAGTAGCCAAGGTAAGAGTACTTATATTGTTAGTTTGATGTGACTTGCAAGAGGCATTTATTAAAAATTGGGTGTGCCTTTTTGCTTCCTTATCATGTTTCCAAAGAAGGCTTTGTTATTCTTCTTGCCTGTATCTCCATAGCATCACTGCAGGGGAGGAGGCAGAAGAGTAAGTCTGCATGTTTTTAATCTTAGAAATATTAGACTAAATTTCCCTAGGTTTGCTGGAGTACCTAGGAGGAGAGGGGTGCTTAGAAAATGGGCATTGTGCACTTCCACATCTTCCTTGAATTGAGAGAATTAAATCTTTTTAAATAATTATCTTTTCCCACAAGTTGTATTATGTGTTAGACTTAGAAAGGTGTTAAGAAACAAGTTAACAGTATGACTAAACATCTCTTTCCCTCAACTGTCCAGTTTACTGTCTCTGTGTGAAAATGAAAATCTCAATGAGAGAAGGGTTACAATTTCAAAAGATCGCCAACCAAGATGACTCTTTTGGAGAGGTAAAAAAAAAAAAATCCTTTCATGTTGTTTCCATATATTATAAAGCAGAAAAAAGAGGAGGGCATAAGCTCATTCCCTCTCCGTAGTTCTCTTTCCAGGTTCCCTTAACATTTAGGGTCTTCCACTTTGAAAGCTAGAGGGTCATTCAGCTCAGATTGGACACATAGCTCTTCCAGGAACTGCCCCTCAACAAAAATGACTATTACCTTGAATAAAATGTGGTTGATTGAGTCGTAATAACATCTGCGAGTAGCATTGTGCTTCAACATCATCTACAATTACCAGCCTTTCAAGTTTTTTCTAGAGCTGATTGGAACATTTTCAACTAAATGTAATTTCACCTCAATATGCTATTTAGTCAAAGCCAGAACATTCCACAGAAACTTAGCAGTTTCAACAAAGTTTCTGATGGGAAGGCTTCATATCCAGGGCTCTCTGGTCACTTCTGACCAGAGAGAGATCAAAAACCTGACCTTTCTGATCGCAAGACACATGTTTAACACAATTCTATTTTGTGAAAACATTCCAAAGTTTTGTTTTCATTCTAATGTAGGACAAAAACAAATATTGAAACCTCAAAAGTTTTCTTGAGACTGAACTGTCATTCTCTGACCAGCTCTAGATTTTTCTGAAGCCACTACAGCAATAACAAGGACCGTATAATGTGACTGGTTTCTAGAGAGTAATGATACTGAGTACAACAATCAACTGGTGGCTAACACCCAAGAGTTAAGATCAGTAATTTACCTACAGAAGCTTAAATTTCTACTGACAGCACCTATCTGCTTTGATTTCTCATTTGGCTGGGAAGATGTGTTCTAGTCAGATGAAACTGAAAAGCAAGAAAAATTATTGCAGGTCCAAATGGCAGAGTAAACAGTAGTCCAGCATCATACAAACAAAACACTGCAGCACAAGAACATTACATGCTTTCTATGAAATGCAGAGACAGAAAGTAAGTCCCAACTGTACCCTTCTTACAAGAAGCTACTACAACTAGGATCTAAAGCAGACAAAAGAATAAAAAGGGGAGATGCATCATATCCAAATGTGTTTTTTAAATACACAAGAAACAACAACCACCAGCTCTTAAAGATTGTGAGACAGGCTTGACAGAGTCCAGGATTGATTAGTGGACAGATGGACAAACCAATAAAATCCACCTTCATTTCAACTCCCTGTTCAAGCCACATAGTTAGGGGCTACACCCAGGCAGTCTGAATACAATTACAGTAGACATAAAAATAGCAAAGCAACACATGGCAATAACCATTTTTCTCCTGTATCTTTTGATATTAGCAATAGCTATAATCTGAGCTAGTTTTAGATCTTCCCATTTCACTTCAGACCTGTAGCAAGACAAAGATTTCACACAACATTCATAGAGAAAGTTAACTTACAACCGACCCCTCCAAGAACAATAATATAAGGAGCACCCCAGAACACAGATATATACTAAAAAGGAAGACATTCAACAATTTCTTTTTATGAAAACTCAAACATCATAACCCATTTAATTATGGAATATAGAAATGTGAGAAATCTGAAATGGTGTTGCCTAAAATAAATGGTGAGTATTGTACTTCAGATTAGGAGGAGATCAAAATATTTGATCTAAAATACTATCTCTAAAGGAAGCTAACACAGAGATAGGGTGGGTGTGAGAAGAGAAAGGGAAGAGAGAAACATACCTACCAACCACCAAAGTCAGTCTCACCACAAAAAGTTAGTTCAAAATCTTGGAGACCTGAAAGAGAAAGATAGTAATTAAAATAATGTATGAGGTAGCCTATTTCTTTGACTGGCACTATTCTTTCATTCAACTGGACTCCTCCAGGATGCCACACCCTGCCTAGCAATTATTGCTAATTAGGAGAAGGTGTTTTTTCTTACTAACAAAGACTAGACACTAAAGGAGCAGTGGTGTGTGGTTTCCCAGCTGATTTGGTATGGATTATTTAAAGTCTCTCCAACTTCTAAGAATACTATATTGTAATTATACTAATTATTTGTAATAGAGTGTTAATGCAGTTTAATAGCTAGAGATGCTGTCCTTCCAAAATCAGCCTGTTTTGCACCTTATTGCCTAAGACCCATGTCCTGCAAATACTTGTTCTCCGTTGCACAAAGTCTTAACCCTAAATTTACCAGAAATAAACCAAGCTCTATGACATTTTTCTTATGCCAGGGCTGAATTTGTCTCAAAAGTCTAAGGCAAACTGGAGATGGTATTTGGGAGCTCTGCATATAACAAGAGGTGTTTTCACTTCTTGAAAAATTACCTTTTTGATTTGGTTTATCATAATTCCCAAACAACTTGGCTGAAACTGTGAAACACTCTGTAGGGTTTGCCTTAACTAGGGAAAGTTTTGAATTTACTTCAGACTTAGCTACACCATGGTAGCTAAAGCCAACCTTTTTTTTTTTTTAAATATAGATACAGGAGCCTAGGCTAGAAATTGACCAGCTAATATGTTAGAGATGTTGCCCTGCGTCTGCACTAGGAAAATAGCTGAGTTTAGATCACTTAACTAGTATGCATTAGGTTACATGGCTCCAACCTAAACTCAAACTTTTTCTAGTTATTTTTTTTCTCCTTTCTTCTCTCACAGAAGGTTGGGGGAAGAACTGGTAACTTTTCAGGAAAGAGAGAGGTAGGTGTCTTGGGATAATAGTTAAGGAGTTATTAAAGGTAGTTTATGCATACATAAGGAATTCTGCAAGGTTAATAAATATCTTGTCTAGTCTGCCTTTTGCTGGCATAACTGAGAGTTAGGAATGCTATACCAGCAAAAGCACCCTGTATAGATGCAGATATACTGGGGAGAAAAGCCCTTTGCCAATATAGCTTATTTCTAGGGCTGTCAGGCGATTAAAAAAATGAATCACGATTAATCGTGTGATTAAAAATGTATTGCAATTAATTGTGTTAAACAACAATAGAATATAATTTATTCAAATATTTTTGGATGTTTTCTACATTTTCAAATATATTGATTTCAATTACAACAGAGTAAATAAAGTGTATAGTACTCACTTTATATTTTTATTACAAATATTTGCACTGTAAAAAACAAAATAGTATTTTTCAATTCACCTCATACAAGTACTGAAGTGCAATCTCTTTATCATGACAGTTGAACTTACAAATGTAGAATTATGTACAAAAAATAACTGCATTGAAAATAAAACAATGTAAAACTTTGTCCTACAAGTCCACTCAGTCCTACTTCAGCCAATTGCTCAGACATACAAACTTGAATATAATTTCCAGGAGATAATGCTGGCTGCTTCTTGTTTATGTCACCTAAAAGTGAGAGTGGGCATTTGCATGGCACTATTGTGGCTAGCATTGCAGGCTATTTATGTCCCAGATGTGCTAAAAATTCATATGTCCCTTCCTCTTCAACCACAGTTCCATAGAACATGCATCCATGCGGATGATGGGTTCTGCTCGATAACTATCCAAAGCAGAGTGGAGGAAACGCATGTTCATTTTCATCATCCAAGTCAGATGCCACCAGCAGAAGGTTGATTTTCCTTTTTGGTGGTTTGGGTACTGTAGTTTCCGCATCTGAGTGTTGCTCTTAAGATTTCTGAAAGCATTCTTCACACCTCGTCCGTCTCAGATTTTGGAAGGCACTGCTGATTCTTGAACCTTGGGTCAAGTACTGTAGCTATTTTTAGAAATCTCACATTGGTACCTGCTTTGCATTTTGTCAAATCTGCAGTGAAAGTGTTCTTAAAGCAAACATGCTGGGTCATCATCTGAGACTGCTAGAACATGAAATATATGGCAAATTGACCAGCTAATATGTTAAAGATGTTGCCCTGCATCTGCAGTAGGAAAATAGCTGAGTTTAGATCACTTAACTAGTATGCATTAGGTTACATGGGTCCAACCTAAACTCAAACTTTTTCTAGTTATTTTTTTTCTCCTTTCTTCTCTCACAGAAGGTTGGGGGAAGAACTGGTAACTTTTCAGGAAAGAGAGAGGTAGGTGTCTTGGGATAATAGTTAAGGAGTTATTAAAGGTAGTTTATGCATACATAAGGAATTCTGCAAGGTTAATAAATATCTTGTCTAGTCTAGTCTAGGGTAAAACAGAGCTGAAGATATACAGTTCTCCCCAAGGAGTTCAGTCACAAATTTAATTAATGCATTATTTTTTAACAAGCTTCATCAGCATGAAAGCATGTCCTCTGGAATGGTGGCCGAAGCATGAAGGGGCATATGAATGTTTAGCATATCTGTAACAAATACTTTGCAACACCAGCTACAAAAGTGCCATGCAAACAGCTATTCTCACTTTCAGGTGACATTGTAAATAAGCAGGCAGCAGCCTCTCCTGTAAATGTAAACAAACTTGTCTGTCTTACCAATTGGACTGAGTGGACTTGTAGGCTCTAAAGTTTTACATTGTTTTGTTTTTGAGAGCAGTTATGTAACTAAAAAAAAAAAGTCTACAATTTGTAGATTGCACTTTCCTGCTAAAGAGATTGTACTTCAGTAGCTGGAGGTGAATTGAAAAATACTATTTCTTTTATCATTTTTACAGTGCAAATATTTGTAAGAAAAATATAAAGTGAGCACTGTACACATTGTATTGTGTTGTAATAGAAATCAATATTTGAAAAAGTAGAAAAACATCCAAAAATATTTAATTGGTATTCTATTGTTTAAAAAAACTGCTTAATTGCACTGTTAATGATGATTATTGGAGTTAATTGTGCAAGTTAACTGCAATTAATTGATAGCCCTACTTATTTCATTTCCTGAAGTCATAAATGATACTGGAAACAAACTTTTGCTAGAATATGCTGCATCTCCCTTTCTAGGGTAGGCAAGGCATTCATGGTGGCTTTTATAGAACATAGGTATTCTAGAACCACTAGATCAGTTTTCCCTCTGTAGAAAGAGTGGCTTAGAAAAAAAATGCATCTGGAACTGCTTCTTTCCCATTGACTTTGAATACAGCTACATTGTGCAAACTTTAGCACATTAGGAAGTTCACAGCTGTAATAGTTGCAGTTAGGGGCCTCCCTGTGTTACCCTGCTGCAACTGGGCCCCCTTGTGCTAGTTACTGAATATAACCAGATTTCAAAATACTGCATGATTAGAGTGAATGGTTATCCCCCTTTTACAGAGGCACAAAGCATAGAAGTGACTCAAGGGCTGGGAATAACCTAGGAGGTAAATGAGGGTGCTATGATAGCTCAAGTTTGGTCTGGGTTTAGAAATGACTCACAGGAGTAGCAGGGCTGTGAATAACCTAGGATATAGGTCATTTACCACCTCTCATAGCACCCTCCAGTTTGGCCTGGGTTTTAGATTAAAGAACTTTACAAATAAAACCGCTGCTCTGAACTATAAAAAGTGTTTAAACATGGCTATGCAAGACCCATGTGACAGCAACATAAGTCTCATTTTCAAAAAGTGACTTCAGCACTTAGGGCTTATGTCAGTTGTAAAGGAAAAGTTAGATCTCAAAGAGGTCCTGCAATGCTGAGTGGAGCAATGCCTAGATACCTTTAAGTATACAGGCCCCAATGTTTTTGCTTTCCCAGGGTATGTGGTACACTAAACAGAACCCATATCCTCTGTAGTATGGGCACTGTAGCACCTTCATTTGAAATTCAAAAGCTCTTGTTTTAATCTGTATTATGTTACAAGGTGGTTTGTTATGTATTTTTCATAGTGACTGAAACCTTTCCTAGATGACAGGAAGATCTGAGGCTGTGGGAAGAGCTGAATTACTCACCCCTTTAAACAAAAGAAATGGGGAGTCTGGGGGTAGCTTAAAGGCAACAGATTTATTTGGGCCTACACTTTTGTGGGTAAAGAATCCACTTCTTCAGATGCATCTGAAACAGGTTCTTCACCCATGAAAGCTTATGCCCAAATAAATCTGTTAGTCTTTAAGGTACCCCCAGACTCCTCATTCTGTATCCACACCAAAAAAACACCCCAAATCACTGCTATGCCTCTGATACTTGTCACCCTATGATGTGGATTTAGAAGACCTGCTGTGCCTAAGGGCTAAAACTGCATGTATAGCCTTTCACATTTCTAGCTCTGAAGTGTGGATTTATGCAACCTTGTTACAGACTCCAAGTGATTTTGTAGGTGTTTGAGATTTACACACACACTATGGCACATTCTCCCACCAGAATAACCACTATTTCATGTGCTCTAGGGCACAAATGTCACAGCCTCTCTAGGGCCAGCCCTGTTTTAGGATATGCACCTGGGATTCCTTTGCCTCATTTTCTCCTGGCCCCTGCCCCAGGACTGAGCAATCCAGGTAGTGTCTAGCCAACCTGGACTAGACTGGGGGTAGGAATCTTAAACTAACTGCACTGTTTGCTTTTCAGAAGTTGCTACCTGAAATCCCAAGTGCAATTCTACCACAGCCATATGAGAACAACAGTAACATTTCTGTTCTAAGTTTATCCAGAAACTAAAGCTTGTTGACAGGTGTGAGTAGTTGATCGAGAACTACTTAGAAATTAAGGCTCTAGATTTGGTTCTATGGTATAATAGGGGAAGCGGCTCAGGCTTCTAAGTGTCTACACACGAATGCCAGTGGTTGCCACTACTGAGAAACAAGGCTACATCTAGTATGACTAATCGCAGGCACAGATTTCTACTATAGAACTTGAAATCACCCCTTAGAAAGAACAGGTTAGACCTTCATTCAAATGCAGTGACATTTTATTTTGAAGACAGGGATATTAAACACAAACAAGTAGTATTGGAGCTGAGAAGTGACCTACATTATGGCAGTCACACCACCTCCAGACATTAGTGGAGATCTTGGCACAGTGCTTACTAGTACCAGCCATTGGTGTCTTTCCTGCAGAAGGAGGCTAGTACACATGTAGTCAGAAGGAAGACAGAATCAATTTGCCTTCTTCCTTAGAAGTGAAGTTTGATGTTTCTAGGTCACAGGTCCTCCTTAGCCTTGGATGCTGTGAGGACTTCAGCTTCCTCAGCCTCATTTTCTTGGTTGTGTGGTTCAATGGAATCTGCAGACACCTGACCAGATGGGGTGAAGGGTCCCACAACCCAAGACAGAGGAGTATTTGCCATCATGTATGCCATCAGCTCATCTACATATTCCTGGGCCTTGGTCACCATCTCCTGGCTCTGGGTTAGGAGGCTGCTGGAGAGATCCTGGAAGGAATGGGCAGTGGAGAAGGAAGCATGAAGCTCTTCCATGTTGTGATACACCTGTTGCACCTTATCCTGAAAGTTGGTGGGGAGACCTTGAATGCTGGATACTAGCATCTGGCAGGCATCCTGCAGCTGCTGGATAATGCTGCGGGACATAGCCAAAGTCTCAGACTCCATCTGTTGGAGAAACAGACGTTTAATCCTAATGTTCAAAACACAATAAGGATCATCAAACTTGCTGCTGCCACCACCACCTCAGGTGATGTTGCAAGGTGGCAAGTTATGCTGCAAGGTACTAATGGCAGTCATCAAGGAGGTCTGATGGAAAGACCATTGGCGCCAACAAGGTCTGCAATGGGTGTGCCATGCACTCTTTCAGGAGAAATATAAAGAAACTAAATTGCGCCTTCCCTATGAGAAGCAGCTTGTGACAATGGAGGCTAACACCAGAGGCAATAAGCCATGTAAGCTAGGTCAAAACAGAGCTAAGCCAAGTTAGTTAACAGGGGTGTCACTGGTTGCAAACCCATGATCTACAGTCAGTGCTGAGGGTTTTCAAAAAGAAAAAATAATCTAAAGAGACCTTGGTTCTTGGGCAGACCTTGCTGGTGACACATCACTTTAGGGATGTCTAAGCAAGGAAGCCACCTATTTATTAGGCTCAAAGGGGACCACTTTGTAATAAAACTAAGATCACCTGAATTTATCAGCTGCTATCCAAAGATAAGCCACCCTGCAAGGCTCAGAATAATGGCTAACCTCTCAGACCAGAGCTGCACCCCTCCCCCCCAAATGTACATACCTCTGGTTTTGCCAGATCTTTGATCTCACTGCCTTTTGTCTGCTTTCTATTCCAGCTCACCCATATGTGATGGAACTTCTCCTGGACTTCTTGAAGAGTAACACCTTGCTTAAGGTATTCAATCTAGAAGTAGATTAAGCCTATTGAGACATTTGCACATCAGTTATTCTAGTTCCACGGTTTATGACATGCCTTCACCCCACAGAGTGGTATGCTCAATGCATCAAGAGTAGAAGGGTCTAGTTACATAGACCTCATTCATAGTTGTGTTAAGCCTCATTGTGCCACATTCTATACAGGTAGAATTGCAGGTGTTCCCTGCCCTGAAGGGCATCAGTTTTAAGAGATAGTGTAGTTCCTACCAGTCCCATGGTTTGATGAAGCTGGGAAAGAGCCTCTCTGATGCTCTGACTGGTATGTCTCATCTTGTTTAGGGAATAGCGGTAGGCACGTTGGCGAAGCTTGGTCGACAGGGAACCTAAACGCACGAAGTAGCTCCGACGCTCTTGTGGTTGTGCTGAAGACACTTCAGCCCCTTCCACAGATTCAGCAAGTTCAGCTAGAGGGAAGAAAGGTCAGGTTGTTCACCCTCTCAGATTGAGAGATTGGTAAAGGAGGAGTACAAGCCATACTGATCTGCTAAATCTTAAGCTCCCTTGTAACAAGCATTTGGCTTAGCACCTACCAAGTACCACAGAGGTAACTTCAGCCTTAAAAAACAAACAAACAAACAAAAACCCATTCGCCACACAGCCTACTTTGATAGTGAAACTGACTAATGAATAGTCATGTGTATTATTCCTTCTAGTACCACCCTGTCCCCACTTGTTGCTCAAATCATTTTTACATGCCCACCAACTAAAAGCAGAGACTGAGGGTTAAGATATGAAAAGGCTGTAGGATGAGCCTGCATTTGGCGACATAAGACTGAGAAGCCTAGAAAGAAGTTCGGCCCAAAGGGAGGATTACCCTAAACTTTTAGAGATAATAGACCTGTCATTCATGTGTTCTGACCTAGTTCCTCATCGGTCATGGGAAGATAGTGATCCAAGAGCTCTTCAGATTTCTCCAGCACTGCTTCCATTCCACTTATGGCCAATTGGCCCATTCTTGATTCCACAACTGTGCTCATGCTGTCAGTTACCACTGATTTGGTGCTCTTCATACTGTCCTGCACAGCCTCTTTGGTCATATCTACCATTCTGATCATGGTCTCCTTGACATCTGTCAGTCTGGAAGATGCCAACTCCTGTGCTTCAGATGTAACCTAGAGAAGAGTGATCAAGACATTGTCCAGTAATTCAGGGTGATAATACCCCATTGACCCAGAGATTGAGGTTGGGGGGAGGGGGATTACCACCTGCTCTGCCCCATAGGTCAAAAATCTTCAGGGGGAGAACTGCATCTTGCTGCTAAGCACCAGACCAGAGTTATGTTTAACCACTAGCTCCTGCCTCTTGACCACTTTTAGGATGGAGTGTTCCTCTGCTGAAGGAAGCCTCTCATTATTGGCACCCCTTTCATAAACACATAGCATTGTCATTGTCTAGGGAGAGGGTGGTGAAAGTTACCTCATCAGCAGTCTGTTGAAGGATTGGTAGATTATCCTCCACTTTGTCAGGTACTTCAGAAGCACACTCCTCTGCTGTTGTCACTATAGAAAAACCAGAGTTTAATTTCTTAATTGGTCAATGTTGCTACTGCCATATGTACAGAACCTGGCTCACAACTGTAATGAGATCTTCGGTTCTCCAATATGTTCACACAGCAATAGTTCTGGGTTGTAGGTGCTGCACATTTACAGTTACACCGATTCAAGACCTTCAGGAGGATTTTATTTCCCCCTTCCTTCCCCATGCAAGGTGGTTCACTCCCTCTCCCCCAAGTTAGGAGTTTTCTTTGGTAAAGATTTTCCATGAAAAATAGTGTCCCCTTCAATAGTTCATAGTTCCAGGTTTCCTCTCATGCATCTTAATTCAGTTGCCCAATCAAGAGTGTTATGACTGGCATCTGAATACTTTCTCCTCCTATCTATACTTACAGCAGAATTGTCTCTTGCCCAAGCATTCTAGGCATTACTTTCCAGGCTCCCTCTCCAAGTGGGAGGTTTTTATGTTCTGAATAAAGTGCAATGATCTCACTCCATAGTCTTACAGCTCTGAAGCTTTTTGATCAAATGTTTAACATCCCTCTGGAAGGCACCAAGAAGTTTTTGCAATGTCTTGGCTGCGATAAGTCCAACTAACTGTTCTCATGAAGGAAGCAAGTTAGGGAGTGGCTATTGCTGGTGAGCTATTGCCGGATGTTAAGACAAGTTTAACAGTTGTAATCCGTTTGCAGTGTTGTTGTAGCCATATTGGTCCAGAGATTAGACAAGGTGGGTGAGGTAATCTTTTGTTGGACCAACTTCTGGTGGTGACAGACTAGATTCTGAGCCTCTCTAGTTGCAGAATGAGGACATCTCAGTTTGCAATTAGGTACCTTTCAAAGGGTGTTGGTCCTTAAACGGAAAGAGCTTAGCACTGATCTCACTTCCTGGCTACAGTCAAGGAGGGTGCAGGTTCAGCAATAGCAATTAGTGTAAACAAAGCCCTTTCTTAGCCTCTAGCAGATGTTAGTTTACATGCATGGGCTACTGTATTATTCCTATATAGTCACACCACCCCCACTGCCAGCTTCTCCTCCAGTACTGAAGGCATACTGATCTTCATGGACCTGAGTTTTAGAGATGGAAGCTTCCTGAGACGGTGTCAAGATACTACTGTTGAGCAATCATACCATACTAACAGAAAGGTCTGCATATATGCTTTACTCACCCTCAGGTTCAAGTTTAGTTACAACCGGCTGTGCACTGCTAACTGCAACACTGGTTATGGACGTCACTCCCTTCTCTGCCATGTCACAGATGGACCTCACATAGGGATGGCTCTCCTTGGTGGAAGCGTAGGCAGTGGCAGCCAGATCACAGGCAGAGTTGACTAAAGGTAGGCTGGCCACCCTCCTCAAGACATTCTAGTGAGGCAAGGGACAGAACAGTGAGTCAGGAAGGCAATGTTCTATACTGGAGCTGAACCATTACTTTTTCAAGTGGTTATACCCTTGGATGTGTTAGCCCCCAATCAAAGGATTGTTTAACGGTCAAAAATCTGACGAGCTAAGAGGCCCAACAGCTGCTTCTGAAGTTAGAGTACTGGATCACAAGGTGAACTAAAGCAAGAAGCATTTTTAAATATTATAAACTATTTTGCAGCATCTGGAAGAGCAACTGCACAAGTCTCTAGACACTGAGGTGTACATAAGTGAAGCCTGCTACCAGATCACAGCCAGCCATCTTTTGTATTCACATGTTGAACCAGCAATGCTTAAGAGGGAGCACCTACCTGTTGCTCTTCTTCTCCATGCTCTGGGGATGCCATAGTTGTCTCTTTTCCATTAGAGGCCATGGTATAATCAGATATACCTGAAAAAGGCAAGAAGACAGGACTCAAGTTACAAGTTAAGTTTAAGGAAAAGTTACAGGACCCTAAAGACAAGAGTGGTGTTCTACTCCAAAGAGGGACTAGAAGAAATGGCAGGGCCCTCATCAAATTAACAAGGAACAAATATTTAGAGGAATAGTGAGCTAAACACATGGTCACTGCCTTTTTTTTTTTTTTTTTTTGGAATCCAGTGATATTGCAGTTCTACTACAGTTAAGGAGAAAGGAAGTAGGAGGATTCCTTCTCATGGCACAGAGTGGTTGGAAAACCTTCCATTTTTTGGGAGAGTCCCTTAAAGACATTAGGTGTCATTACTACTAATGACCATTTAATAGTTTTAACCACAGGAAAGGAAAGTTAAGAATGTGATCCTATCTCACCAGTTAAGACACTTAAGGCCAGTGAACATTAAATTCCCCAGACTCAGCTTCCCAACCCCTGTCCTACCCACAGCTTCTTAATACAGACATTTACACATCCAAACATTTCTTAGTAGCATAACTGCAAAGCTATGACCAAGGAATTGTATAAACAATGAAAAAAAGACTAAAAAGCCTCGCCAACAAATCCCACTCCTTCAAGTGCCAACCGCAAACCAACCCACTGACCTTTCTCAGTCCTTCAAATACTGCTTTACTCCACTCACAAAATGGTCAGATTTTATACACCTCTGGTGGTGTAATTGTGAAGGGAGGGAGTGAAATACTCAGGACTGACAGTTCAGGGAATCAGTGAAAAGAAGGCTTTGCTAACCAATAGGAGAATGCAAATCCTTTGGGGACTGCAAAGATTGGGAGTGAGTTATTCTCCAAATGTGATTCCAATTAACCCCACTGGGTCTTTGCTGTCATCCAGCTGAACTCACTTTGAGTCCACAGCCTGCCTAGAAACAGTTGCTAGTTAGGATGGGTAACATTTTCAAAAACACCTGTGTGACTTAAAAAATCATTGATTGTCATTGCCCTTTCCAATGGGAAAAGGGAGAGAAAAGTTTTTTTAAAAAAGTTAGAGAAAATGATAAAAAATTGAAACAGAACTTTTCATTTTGTTATGAAAAATCTAAAAAAAAAAAAACAGAAAGAAACCCAAACAAATAAAAAATCAGCCAAATATAGACCATCTCTGGTGGTAAGGTTGCAGATAGCAATGTGCCTGCTTCACCTGCATGTTGCCCATAGTTTCAAAGTAAAAACTGGCACACTGGAACAAGGAGTGGCATATTGAAGACAGGTAGTTTTTTCCAGTGGTTAGGATACTAGCCTAGGATTTGAGCTGGGTTCAATTTTAGGTTCTACCACAGACTTCCTGTGTGACCTTGTGCATGTCACTTAGCCTCTCGGTGCCTCAATTTCCCCTCTGTACAGTGGGGATAATATGGCTTCCGTGCTTCATAGAAGATTTATGAGGTGCTCAGATACTCTGGCAATCAGGGCTATATAAATACCTTAGATAGATAGTGAAGCATTTTGTTGGGGAACAAGAGTTAGGTAGGGTAACTGGAAGAACTTCCCTTCTCCACCTTCATCCCCCTTTCAGAAAAAAGGAAAAGTGTGCCACTTTTTCTTTCAGGGAAGGGTGGGAAAAAAGAGTGTTTATTCTTCTGTCACCCCCTTCATTGTTCTCCCTCAGAGTTTGAATTGGAATTGGATTGAATTGGAAAAAAAGTGGTGGTACTGTCCCAAGTCCTGCCCACAATCCACGCTCTGCCTATATGAGATGCTACTTTAGCAGATTGTGCAGGTGTACAAAACATGAGCACACATGCTCTGCTGGGTTCCCCTTGGGGCTTGGGTCCCTCTCTGTAAGGTTCAGCTACACCACTGAATATGACCAGATTAAGATGGAAGCACAATAACCACATGCCTGGAACCCAGTCATGTGATTATGTCAATCTCAGCTGTTATTTAAAAATAAATGTTTCTACTCCACATGGCTGCAAAGAAAAGCTTGAGATTATCCATTGAATAGAACTGAGACAGTGATCATAGAATACCACGGTTGGAAAGGACCTCAGGAGGTCATCTAATCCAACCCGCTGCTCAAAGCAGGACCCATCCCCAAATACATTTTTGCCCTAGATGACCCCCCTCAAGCATTGAATTTACAATCCTGGGTTTAGCAGGCCAATGCTCAAACCACTGAGCTATCCCTCCCCTGAAAGTGATGTCTGCCTGTGTCTACCCCCAGCCTCCTACAGAGGGAGACGCAGCATCCATATCAAGAGAGGTAACTCTTTACCCCGCAATTGGCCCTTAATGTTCTTGGTGTGTGCCCACCCACCTTCCCAGGACTTCGACAGGTAAATGCCTAGCTGGGCTCTGTGGGATTGGTGGCATCTGGTCTTTTAGCCCCAATGGTCAGATGTTGGCCATGGGAGTGTGAATAGTTCCCTAATGACATCCACTCTCACCATGAAAATGGGATGCCACCCCAGGTAGTTTATGCAGATCTGCAATCCACCCTATCTTTTCTTGCTTACTTTGATCAGCAGTGAAATAGTGAAAAATCTACACATGTATATCACCATCACTTGGCATCGGAGTTACCCCACTTTGATGAATGGGGCAGTTCACACCTCTCTGAGCTCCTGTGTCAGCCTCTCTGCAGAGGCAGGCAGATGCCTGTGCACCCGTTTTTGCTTTTTTCATGTTTTCAAGGTTTTTTCGATAATCTATTGTCACATTATATTGATAGAGTTTAAAGATCCATTAGCACTTGAAGACCAGCCACTCCAGATAATGCAAGAAACACAGAAATGTAAGTCTGGACGGGACCTCTGATGCACCCTGACTGTTTTGGGGTTCTCCCAGAATGAGGCCGCTTTATCATGTAACTCGCAAGGCACAACGTTTTCCAAGTAACTGAATTTGGAAGTATTTTACTGTTCATTCTAAACATATGAAGCTGCATTTCTCAAATGTGCTTTCTGGCTGCATTTTGTAATGCTTAAGAAAAAGGCCTCTCCTCTCCATTGACAGTTTATATGCCTTCAATACAGATAAATATCAAGGAAATTGTAATCATTTGTAAAATGAGCATGATTGCATGAAAATACCATTTCCCATTGGATTCCTTCTTGCTCACTGTACAGTACAGCCTTGTGGCACAAACCACTTCATGGCATTCCTTGTGATATTTTTGAAGAGGTGTCAGGTTCTGGTGCAGTTAGTTGGGGCAGCAAAAAACTCATGGATAATTCCAGAAGCAACTGAGATTCTTTAATTTTGGTACCCTAAACAGTACTGAATCCATCTTAATTCCCACCCTTGTAGTCTTTTTATGTTAGTGCTTTTGTAACCCACAAATCTTCTGGGTGTGGTGTTCTGTCCCATCGAGTGGCACCGAGACCACTTAAAGAGAGAGCAATTAATGAGTCTGCTCTACAACCTTCGCTAAGAGGCAGTTGCTTTTAGCTCATGTGCTAGAGGCTCATGCACTAAGCTCCAGAGGTACCCAGTTCAATCCTGGTGACTGGGGTTTGTCAGCGTTACACTATCACCTTCCCTTCTAAATGTTTATCCCAAATGGGCAACTAGATTGAGATTCTGAGATCCTACATTGTCATGCAAAATTAAAATATTTGAGTGCGGACTAGGACTGAGCAAATAATGAATTTTTCATTTCAGGGGCTGCACAAAAAATAAAATTAAAAACAATCAGATGAAATCAAAACGGATTTTATTTTTCAGTTTTTCCTCATCTAAATGGAATAAATGAACAAATGTGTTTCAAGCCAAATAAAACAATTCATTTGACCCTAAATGATTTTTTTTTCAGTTTTTCATTTCATGGAGGTTTTGGGTGCTATTTACGCTCTCCCTTTTTTTAATTCTAACTAAATTTTGAAAAGAAACACCATTTCAAAATGAAAAAAAAAAAGGGTTTCATTTCCAAATGGTCAAAATGAAATTATTTGAAATGAAAAGTCAAAACATTTCATTTTGAAATGACCAAAACAAACTGTTTTGACTTTTTCAATTTCTTCTGTGTTCTGAAAAATGCATTTTTGGACAAATTTATGATTAAAAAATATTTTATCCAGCTCTAGTGAGGATTCTTCATCCTTAGTCAAACTGAGCCTCTGTTACCTGTGCTGAAGAATCCAGGTTCCTTAGCAAACTCATACACTTCTTTAGGTGGACTGGCTAATGGGGTGGGGGACAAAACGCCCCACTGTGTTAGGCTGGGTTACACTACCATTCTGATGTGGCAGCATTTCACACCCACTATGCACAGGGGTAAATGACTACACAAGGTGCAAAGCAGTGGAGAAGCAGGCCTGCATTGTGCAAGTGTCCCAGGACATATAGTGAAGGTCTATATATTCTTCTGTCTGGTCTGCCCACTCTCTTCCCATCTGCATTGGGGAAGGCAGTAGGAGCCCCACAGAGCCGGATATCCCATCAGCCACAGAACAGTGATTCCCTACTCAGCCACTCCTCCTGACCTACCTGGCTATGTAGGGCAAATCTCAATTTGCCTTAAAGAGCTTTCTACTCACAAGAGGAGACAACTGGAACAGAATTTAAACTACAACAGGGTTCAAAAAGAACAAGTTAAGTTCATGGAAGATAGGTCCATCACTATTAGCCAGGATGGACAGGGACGGTGTCCCCCCTAGCCTCTGTTTGCCAGAAGCTGGGAATGGGTGACAGGAGATGGAACACTTGGTGATTACCTATTCTGTTCATTCCCTCTGAAAGCACCTGGCATTGGCCACTGTTGGAAGACAGGATACTGGGCAGGATGGACCTTTGGTCTGACCCAACATGGCTGTTCTTATGTTCACAAAGATCAAAGTTTTTGTTTGACAAACTTGACAGTTCTACAAATAAATTAGCTCCACTGGGAAGTCTTGTCCTGTAACAGCTTCCAAACGTATGCAGTCTAAATAGTGTCACTTGTTATGTTCGCCTTCTTATACATATTCTGCAGTTTCTGTGGAGTCTGCTTATGTTCTACCTCTTAAAGCATTGAAGGGTCCCACAAACCAACAGAGAGGTGTACTGTACACCACATACTCCAGCAGCTCATTCATATGTTCCTCCTCCTTGGTCACTTTCTCCCATATTTGGGAGAGGATTCGTCTAGACAGATCTTGGAAGGAATCAAGAGTGGAGACTGAAGCATGGAGCACTTCTGTGGTATGGGAAACTTGTTGCATCTTATCCTGAAAGTTGACAGGACAGTGTTCAATAATAACCAGTAGAATCAGGTAGATGGTCTTCAGGGGTTGGGTAATTGTATGAATCAAGGCAATGATGCAATATTTCAGCAACTGCAAGAAGCAAATTAATAGTGTGAAGGAACAATTTTTAGAAATATCTCTTGAAATGGGAGACGTCTACAACTACACTATTGTTTGATCCTAAAACTGTTCCCCAATACAGAACCATTGTTCCCGCTCTCTTTGATGTTTTCCATGCCAATCCAGCCCTGTTTGGTATGGTTCCCCCTGACCATTGAGGAGCTTCTGTTGAAACTATAAACCAGTGATACTCAGCGTTCAGTGGTCGAGCAGCCACATTAGAGATCAACATTACCCAGTAGTGTGAATTCATTGTTTCATTTACGATCGTACTATATTACATTTAGTTTTTTATATATATTACTCACACAGTAAATCAGGTAATAACTTAATTGGTTAATATCATAGGAAAAGCATCCTGATTGGTAAATAACTTAGATTGGTTAATAATTAAATCACAGTGTTTTAATATCCCATGCTGTAAAGAGCCACAGGAGACACATTAAAGTCTGAGCATCACTGCTATATATTGTATAGAATGGGCCTAGATAAATAAGAAGTCTTGCAATCTTTGACTCTCATAAAGACTGGATTGCTAAAGAAAAAAAACCTACTGGGACAAAGAACAACAATGAAGCTGCCAAACCTGAAAAAGATAAGTAAAAACTGTCTAACTGAAGACACTAACACTAATCCTAATGAAGAAGGCACTGGATGATACATTCTGACAAAACTGGGTCCATGGAACAGGTGAGGTTCCCGTTCCGTCTGCCACCGTGGCTGGAAGGAACTGTGACAGTTCGTGCTCCACACCACTTTTATTCCTCTGCCCCTCGAACATTTGGAGTGACAAGAAGAGGGTGTAAGGTATGTTCCAATGGCATTGGAAGGTTCCACTGATCCTGGCTGTGCCACAAGTACATTCAGTGCTTAATTTGTGTCAGGGCTTGCCAGGGCTGAGCTCCGGCACCTTTAGGCTTGGCAGCTCATATCCCCGACACTTCTGGGCTTGCCGTATCAGTTATGAAAGTAAAAAAATTCTTGATCACCAGCACTTAATTGCTTGAGCCACAGCACTGCTTTCATTACAAATTAAGAACTGGGTAGATCTCAAGAGTCGGAATATGCAGAGGCCACTCAAAGAAGAAGATTAGTTATATTGTGGTCCTGCCCAGAACATCTCTGGGATAAGGATGAAGGGGAAAGAACTTGGTTCCTACCAGGGAACTAGTTTGAAGAGCCTCCTAGATGCTTTGATCGGCATCCCTCACCTTGCTCTGGGAATGCTGATAAGCACATTGCTGGAACTTGGTCATCATGGAGCCCAAACGCACCCAGTAACTGTCATAATCCATGCCTTTCTGCAAAAGCTGTAGGTTTAACTGAAAGAAACAAGAGAATAAGGTTATTCTGCCAAATGAAAGGCGATAATGTCAGAATGGAACACAGCTTCCTCAAATCTTCATTTGAAAGCCTGACTTATATATTCATAGATTATAAGGCCAGAAAGGCCCACTGTGGTCATCTAGTCTGACCTCCTGTATAACGCAAGCAATAGAACATCCCCACACAGGGCCTGCTCCTGGCACCAGCAGAGGAAGCACGTACCTGGAGCGGCGAACGCTTATGGGCGGCATTCGATCCATTCTTGGGGCGGCAAACCGAGCGGCCTTTTTATTTATTTATTTATTTATTTTGCTTCGGCAGTTCGGGCAGCTTTTTTTTATTTTATTTTATTTATTTTTTTTGCTTGGGGCGGCAAAAATGGTAGAGCCACAATAATTCCTAGAGCAGAGCTTATAGAAAACCTTTGCAGCACATGTAGATACTACCTGCACCTGAGATACTAACGGTCAGATTTTCAAAAGTATTTAGTAACAAAGAAAGGTAAATCAGCACCTGGTGGGATTTTCAAAAATTCCTAGGCACATAATTCCCATTGATAGAGATAGGCACCTTGCATTTTGAACATCTCACTAGATCCCTATCTGCATCTTTAGGTGCCTCAATACCTTTAAAAGGCTGGCCCTTTTGCAATAGCACTACTATTGCCACTGTTTGCCACCAATCTAGTGATGGAATTGTTTTAATGAGAAATTGGGCAAACTACTATTGCTGTTATTTGTATTATGGCAGCGCCTGAAGTCCCCAACTGACTCAGGTCTTGTTGTGCTAGGCAGAAGCAGAAGCAGAAGACGGTCTCTTCCCCTAAAAATTTATAATCTAAACAGACAATGGGTGGAAGAAAAAATTATACCTATTTTACAAATGGGGAACAGAAGCACAAAGAACTGAAATGACTAGTCTGAGGCCCTACAGGAATTTGTGGCAGAGCTGGGAATTAAACCCAGATCCCGCGTGTGTAACCACTTTTCCTCTGAAATGAGCCGGTGCTTTTCTAGAAAGGTCAGTGGTTCTTAAAGTATCTCCTCCCCATTTACTATCATTTACCGTTTGGTAAGAAACATAACCATTGACCACACACTTATATTTCCCCTATCCATGAAGCATTAACACCCTCCAAGTGACACCATGTGCTCCAGGATGTAAACACACTCAGCACCAGTCATCGTTTTATGGCTTGGGATCTTGCTCTCCCAGATGTGTGCATTTTACTGAGCAATCTTCAGGAAAACAAATGTTACATAACAGCTTAACATATGTCATCGCAGCTGTGGCCAAGTCTCACTTCACAGGATGCCTGGGGACATATTTTGAACTCACTCTCTTCTATCAGTCTGATATTTGTCTTCCTTTTACACCCCACTGTGTGAATGGATGAAAGCAAGGACTAGAATGAAGGAGTAGCTCATGGCCTAAAGCTAGTTCAAGTGGGAATCCTGTTAATTATTTGGTCTTATCAATGCAAGGGGCCCTTTATCCATTTACTGACTTGTTATTATATCAGCCAACTCCAAATAGAGGGAAAGTCCAAGGTAACGAAAAGAGTGGAACATTGGGATGCCCCCATTTTATTTTGGAGCTATGGCAAAAATATTGGCACCAGGACTGGAATTTTCAAAAGAACCTATGAGATGTAGGTACTCAACTTTTACTGGAAATCAGTAGAAGCTGAACACTGAACTCTCTTAGGCTTCTTTGAAATTCCCAACCTGGGTGTGACCCACACAAGTTCTTACCCACTTCACCAGCTGTGGGGAGGTAGGGATGTGCTAGCTCTTCAGCTGTCTCCAGCACGGCTTAAACTTCATTCTTGGCCATCTGACTAAAGCTGGTCAGGAATTTTTCAGCAGAATGTTTTTATATTGGAAAATACAGATTCATCAAAACCATTCACAGAAGTGTAGTGATTTGGATGGAACTTTGATTATGAAGGTTTCTCAGCTCCAGGATGGAATCAACAGAGCCCCACCCCAGAACAGCCAACTCCCTGCTCCAAATCAAGCAGAGCAGGGACTTGAACTTGGGTCTCCCATATACCAGACTAGTACCCTAATTACCAGGCCATTGTAGGTTGGGGCTTGCTCCTGTTTTTTAATGAACATTTTTGAAAGGTCTCATTTTCATTCCACTGTGGAACAAAAACTAATTTCAAATCCTCCAATTTTGTTGTAAATCAGAATTCTTCTTTCCCGGCCAGCCCTACATACTTTTCATCCCATGACTGTACTCATACCATTAATCACTGCTGATTCAGGGGTCTCCATATTGGTCTGGATGGCTTCTTTTGTCAGGCCGACCACTCCTATGATTGTGTTGGTCACTGCATCATTTTCACCCGTCACTTCGGAAAACCTCATGAAGTCCTTTACATCTGAAACAATCTGAAAAAAAAAATAGGAAAGTTGGTTTTATACTAAAAAAAAAAAGATCTTGGACAAAGTTTTCAGACTCGGGTGCCCAAAGCTAGGCTGCTAAATTCATAATGAGGGTATCTAATAAGGTGGGGGCAATTTTCAAAACTGCTGAACAATGGCAGCTCCATTTCTTAACACTTTGACCTAAGCTCTCATCTCAAAATAGGGTAGATCTCAATTGATGAAGGGACATCATCTTCCGCTTGTGGTGAGCTTTAATCTTCCATACAGGAGACATTTCAACATAATGTTGTCCGGGAACCTCTATGAAACGGGGCTTGTGTCATCCAATTTTATCTCCCCTTTCCTAGTTTGCAGTCATCAGAAAATGTGTGTTTGTCCACTGCCCCAACATTCCAGAGTTTGAAATGAAACTGCATAGATTGCCTGTTATTGTCTAGTGAAATCCACAATTACCCATTTTTTGATCAGATACGTTCTTGCAAAATAGGCTACAACTATCCACACCTCTCTGGCAAGGCATTCAGCTGCCACCACAGCTCTAGTCACTCTTGCTAATAGATCAGATCATAGCCTTCCCCTTTAAGGAGTCTCTAGTTGAATAAAAGATAATTACCTGATCGGCGTTTTGACAAAGTATCGGCAGCTTCTCCTCCACTGACTCTAGACCCTTGCAGTTTACTGTTGCAGCTATAGACAGGTAAATTGAATTAGATTCTTAACTCTCTTTCAGTGTGAGTCGGAATAGACTGGCTTATGTTTATATGTCATCGTTCTCAGACCAGCCATATCAGAAGTGGAGACAGGAGGCCAATTTTCCAGCTGGTTTTAGGCACAGAAGTTGCTGAGAAATTGCACACCACCTATATGTGACAGTCAGGACTGAATGAGGAATTTCCCACTGAATTTTTATTTTGAGTTACACTTTCCCTTCCTGTTGAGAAAAACTTCTCTATCCCGGTTTACTTACGTCGAGGTTCCAGGGTATTCAGAACTGGCTGTGCACTGCTGACCACAACTTCATTAATGGTCTTCACTCCTTTCTCTGTTCCAGTACACATAGATTTGTTGTACGAGTGTCTCTTTGTGATGGAAATATATTTGGTGGAAACCAAGTGACAGACAGTGCTAACGAAGGGTAGGCCACTCGGTTTCTTCAAGACATTACACTGAGGCAAAACAGGAAAAGTCACATCAGCAAAGATTCACTGGCAGGTTAAGAAGCAAACTCAAAACTCTGATGGATCTATCTGGCTTTCCAAAGGTTTAGGACCAGCTCCAGAGCTAGTTTAAATGGCAGCACTTCACTGAAGTCAATGGAGCTACACCATGTACAGTGGTTGTGGATCTGGAGTTGCAGAGGAAATGAAATCCTATCATCTGCTCAAAGAAAATCAGAATCCATGGTCTGCGTCAATACGTCTTTTTAAACTAGGTAATTTGAAAAGCCTAATAAAATCAAACATCTAGTCCTACTTCACATTTCTGAGCAATAGGTACTGTATGTGCATACACTGAGAAGACATTGGGTTTTGGAGGTGGAAGACGGGGGGTTACAGCAATTTGAGTCCTGGTACAACTTCTACTAGTTCTGTCTTTGAACTCTTTAAACAGAAAATTAGGATGAACCAAAATCAAAAGATTATTTTACCCCTTGCCCTTTAAGGATGGGGTGGAATACTTAGTTATGACTGGTTTCAGAATGGTAGCTGTGTTAGTCTGTATCAGCAAAAACAACAACGAGTCCTTGAGGCACCTTAGAGACTAACAAATTTATTTGGGCATAAGCTTTCGTGGACTAGAACCCACTTCATCAGCTGCATGGAGTGGAAAATACAGAAGCAGGAATAAATACATGAAAGGATGGGAGTTGCCTTCCCAGGTCTCGTTAGTCTGACCTTACACTTGAAAAAGCAACTCCCATCCTTTCATGTATTTATACCTGCTCCTGTATTTTCCACTCCATGCAGCTGATGAAGTGGGTTCTAGCCCACGAAAACTTATACCCAAATACATTTGTTAGTCTCTAAAGTGCCACAAGGACTCCTCCATTGTTTTTAGTTATGACTGTTTCTAGTCTTAGTCTAGACCATTTCTAATCTAATCTAGTGTGACTAATTTAGTAACTAACCTTTTTGATTTGGTTTATCATAATTCCCAAACATCTAGGCTGAAACTGTGAAACACTCTGTAATTTGCCTTACTAGGGAAAGTTTTGAATTTACTTCAGACTTAGCTACACCATGGTAGCTAAAGCCAACCTTTTTTTCTTAATATAGATACAGGAGCCTAGTCTAGAAATTGACCAGCTAATATGTTAGAGATGTTGCCCTGCGTCTGCACTAGGAAAATAGCTGAGTTTAGATCACTTAACTAGTATGCATTAGGTTACATGGCTCCAACCTAAACTCAGACTTTTTCTAGTTATTTTTATTCTCCTTTCTTCTCTCACAGAAGGTTGGGGGAAGAACTGGTAACTTTTCAGGAAAGAGAGAGGTAGGTGTCTTGGGATAAGAGTTAAGGAGTTATGTATGTATAAAGTACCTTTAATAAGGAATTCTGCAAGGTTAATAAATATCTTGTCTAGTCTGCCTTTTGCTGGCATAACTGAGAGTTAGGAATGCTATACCAGCAAAAGCACCCTGTATAGATGCAGATATACTGGGGAGAAAAGCCCTTTGCAAATATAGCTTATTTCTAGGTCTGTCAAGCGATTAAAAAAATGAATCACGATTAATCGTGTGATTAAAAAAATTTATTGCAATTGTGTTGTTAAACAATAATGGAATACAATTTAAATATTTTTGGATGTTTTCTACATTTTCAAATATATTGATTTCAATTACAACAGAGAATACAAAGTATATAGTACTCACTATATTTTTTATTACAAATATTTGCACTGTAAAAAACAAAATAAATAGTATTTTTCAATTCACCTCATACAAGTATTGTAATGCAATCTCTATCATGACAATTGAACTTACAAATGTAGAATTATGTACAAAAAATAACTGCATTGAAAATAAAACAATGTAAAATTTTGTCCCACAAGTCCGCTCAGTCCTACTTCAGGCAATTGCTCAAACAAACTTGGATACAATTTGCAGGAGATAATGCTGGCTGCTTCTTGTTTATGTCACCTAAAAATGAAAGTGGGCATGGCACTATTGTAGCTGGCATTGCAAGCTATTTATGTCCCAGATGTGCTAAAAATTCATATGTCCCTTCATCTTCAACCACAGTTCCATAGGACATGCTTCCAGGCTGATGACGGGTTCTGCTCAATAACTAGACAAAGCAGACTGGACGGATGCATGTTCATTTTCATCATCCGAGTCAGATGCCACCAGCAGAAGGTTGATTTTCCTTTTTTGTGGTTTGGGTTCTGTAGTTTCTACATCTGAGTGTTGCTTTTTTAAGATTTCTGAAAGCATGCACCACACCTCATCCCTCTCAGATTTTGGAAAGCACTTCTGATTCTTAAACCTTGGGTCAAGTGCTGTAGCTATTTTTAGAAATCTCACATTGGTATCTTCTTTGCATTTTGTCATTTCTGCAGTGAATGTGTTCTTAAAACAAACGTGCTGGGTCATCATCTGAGACTGCTAGAACATGAAATATATGGCAGAATGTGGGTAAAACAGAGATGAAGATACAGAACTCCTTGCAGGAGAACTGTATATCACAAATTTAATATTTTTTAACAAGCATCATCAGCATGAAAGCATGTCCTCTGGAATGGTGGCCAAAGCACAAAGGGGCATATGAATGTCTAGCATATCTGGAACATAAATACTTTGCAACACCAGCTACAAAAGCGCTATGCAAACACCTGTTCTCACTTTCAGGTAACATTGTAAATAAGAAGCAGGCAGCAGCATCTCCTGTAAATGTAAACAAACTTGTCTGCCTTACCAATTGGCAGAATAAGAAGTAGGACTGAGTGGACTTGTAGGCTCTAAAGTTTTACTTTTTGGGGGTGGGGGGTTACATAACTGCTCTCAAACAAAACAGTCTACATTTGTTAGTTGCACTTTCCTGATAAGGAGATTGTACTACAGTACTTGGAGGTGAGTTGAAAAATACTATTTCTTTTATCACTTTTACAGTGGAAGTATTTGTAAGAAAAATGGATATAAAATGAGCACTGTACACATTGTATTGTGTTGTAATAGAAATATATTTGAAAATGTAGAACATCCAAAAATATTTAATTGGTATTCTATTGTTTTAAAAACTGCTTAATTGCACTGTTAGAGTTAGTGTGAGTTAACTGCAATTAGTTGTCAGCCCTACTTATTTGCTAAAGTCATAATGATACTGGCAACAAAGTTTTACTGGAATAAGCCGCATTTCCCTTTCTACTGTAGGCAAGGCATTCATGGTGGCTTTTATAGAACGTAGGTATTCCAGAACCACTAGATCAGTTTTCCCTCTGTAGAAAGAGTAGCTTAGAAAAAATGCATCTGGAACAGCTTCTCTCCCATTGATTTAAAGTTTGCACAATGTAGCTGTACTCAAGCACTTGTGCACATTCACAGCAGTAATAGTTGCAGTTGGGGGCCTCCTTGTGCTACCCTGCTGCAACTGGGCCCCTTTGTGCTAGTTACTGAATATGACCAGATTTCAAAATACTGCATGATTACAGAAAACAGTTATCCCCATTTTACAAGTGCTATCATGGGGCCCTTTTATAGAGGCACAAAGCATAGAAATGACTCACAAATGACTCATGGGAATAACAGGGCTGGGAATAACCTAAGACAGGTCATTTACTACCTATCATCACACCCTCAAGCTTGGCTTGGGTTTTAGATTAAAGAACTTTACAAATAAAACTGGGCTGCTCTGCACTATAGAGTGTTTAAACATTGCTCTGCAAGACCCATGTGATAGTACTGCAAGTCTCATTTTCAAGAAGTGACTTCAGCACTTAGTGCCTATATCATTTGTAAATGAAAGTTGGCTCAGGGAGGTCCTGTAACGCTGAGTCGAGCAATGCCTAAACACGTTTAAGCACAAGGGCCCCAATCTTTTGGCTTTCCCAGGGTATGGGCACTATACCACCTTCAATTGTGATTCGAAAGCTCTTATTTTAATCTGTATTATGTTAAAGTGTGGTTTGCTAGGTATTTCATAGCAGTGATTGATATCTTTCCCATCTAACAGCTGGACAGGAGGCTGTGGAAAAAGCTGAATTATTCACCCTTTGCTAACAAAAGGAATGAGAAGTCTGGTAGCACCTTAAAGACTAAGATCTATTTAGGTATAAGCTTTTGTGGGCAAAGAACCCATTTCTGATGCATCTGAAGAAGTGGGTTCTCTAGCCACAAGCGTATGCCTAAATAAACCTTGTCATCTTTAAGGTGCTAAAAGACTCCTCAGTCTGTATCCACAAAAAACCCCAAAACACTGCTACCTATGATACTTGTCACCCTATGATGTGGATTTAGAGGGCCCACTGCACATGAGGGCTAAAATTGCATGTATAGCCTTTTACAGTTCCAGCTGTGAAGTGTGGATTTATGCAACCTTGATATAGACACCAAGGAATATTCTTGATGTTTGAGATTATATCTACACACTGGCCCATTCCCTGCCAGAAGAACCAATATTTCATAGGCTCTGACATTTGTGCCCTGGAGCCCCTCTAGGGCCAGCCCTGTTTTATGATATGCCCCTGGGATTCCTTTGCCTCATTTTCTCCTGGCTCCTGCCCCAGGACTGAGCAACCCAGGTAGTGTCTAGCCAACCTGGGCTAGACTGGGGGTAGGAATCTTAAACTAACTGCACTGTTTGCTTTTCAGAAGTTGCTACCTGAAATCCCAAGTACAATTCTACCACAGCCATATGAGAACAGTAACTTATTTCTGTTCTAAGTTTATCCAGAAACTAAAGCTTGTTGACAGGTGTGAATAGTTGATAGAGAACTACTTAGAAATTAAGGCTCTATGGTATATAGGGGAAGCATCCCAGGCTTCTAAGTGTCTACACACGAATGCCAGTGGTTGCCACTACTGAGAACCAAGGCTACATATAGCATGACTAATCGCAGGCACAGATTTCTACTATGGAACTGGAAATCACCTCTTAGAAAGAACAGGTTAGACCTTCGTTCAAATGCAGTGACATTTTATTTTGAAGACAGGGATATTAAATGCAAACAAATAGTATCGGAGCGGATAAGTGATCTACATTATAGCAGTCACACCATCTCCAGACATTAGTGGAGATCTTCGGACAGTGCTTATAGTAATAGCCATTGGTGTCTTTCCTGCAGAAGGAGGCTAGTACACATTAAGTCAGAAGGAAGACAATGACTTTGCCTTCTTCCTTAGAAGTGAAGTTTCATGTTTCTAGGTCACAGGTCCTCCTTAGCCTTGGATGCTGTGAGGACTTCAGCTTCTTCAGCCTCATTTTCTTGGTTTTGTGGTTCAATGGAATCTGCAGACACCTCACCTGATGGGGTGAAGGGTCCCACAACCCAAGACAGAGGAGTATTTGCCATCATGTATGCCATCAGCTCATCGACATATTCCTGGGCCTTGGTCACCATCTCCTGGCTCTGGGTTAGGAGGCTGCTGGAGAGATCCTGGAAGGAATGGGCAGTGGAGAAGGAAGCATGAAGCTCTTCCATGTTGGAATACACCTGTTGCACCTTATCCTGAAAGTTGGTGGGGAGACCTTGAATGCTGGATACTAGCATCTGGCAGGCATCCTGCAGCTGCTGGATAATGCTGCGGGACATAGCCAAAGTCTCAGACTCCATCTGTTGGAGAAACAGACGTTTAATCCTAATGTTCAAAACACAATAAGGATCATCAAACTTGCTGCTGCCACCACCACCTCAGGTGATGTCGCAAGGTGGCAAGTTATGCTGCAAGGTACTAATGGCAGTCATCAAGGAGGTCTGATGGAAAGACCATTGGCACCAACAAGGTCGGCAATGGGTGTGCCATGCACTCTTTCAGGAGAAATAAAGAAACCAAATTGCTCCTTCCCTATGAGAAGCAACTTGTGACAATGGAGGCTAACACCAGAGGCAATAAGCCATGTAAGCTATGTCAAAACAGAGCTAAGCCAAGTTAGTTAACAGGGGTGTCACTGGTTGCAAACCCATAATCTACAATCTGTTTGCAGGCTGTGCTGAGGGTTTTCAAAAAGGGAAAAGAAAATAAAATCTAAAGAGACTACACTTCTTGGGCAGACCTTGCTGGTGTGATATCACTTTAGGGATGTCTAAGCAAGGAAGCCACCTATTTATTAGGCTCAGGGGACAACTTTTTGTAATAAAACTAAAATCACCTGAATTTATCAGCTACTTACCCAACGATAAGCCACCCTGCAAGGCTCAGAATAATGGCTAACCTCTCAGACCAGAGCTGTCCCCTCCCCGTAAATGTACATACCTCTGGTTTTGCCAGATCTTTGATCTCACTGCCTTTTGTCTGCTTTCTATTCCAGCTCACCCATATGTGATGGAACTTCTCCTGGACTTCTTGAAGAGAAACACCTTGCTTAAGGTATTCAATCTAGAAGTGGATTAAGTATATTGAGACATTTGCACATCAGTTATTCTAGTTCCATGGTCTATGACATGCCTTCACCCCACAGAGTGGTATGCCCAATGCATCAGGGTCTAGTTACATAACCATGAATGAGGTCTCAGCCTCATTCTACCACATTCTATCCAGGTAGAATTGGAGGTGTTCCCTGCCCTGAAGAGCATCAGTTTTAAGAGATAGTGGGGTTCCTACCAGTCCCATGGTTTGATGAAGCTGGGAAAGAGCCTCTCTGATGCTTTGACTGGTATGTCTCATCTTGTTTAGGGAATAGCGGTAGGCACGTTGGCGAAGTTTGGTCGACAGGGAACCTAAACGCACGAAGTAGCTCCGACGCTCTTGTGGTTGTGCTGAAGACACTTCAGCCCCTTCCACAGATTCAGCAAGTTCAGCTAGAGGGAAGAAAGCTCAGGTTGTTCACCCTCTCAGATTGAGAGATTGGTAAAGGAGTACAATTCATACTGATCTGCTAAATCTTAAGCTCCCTTGTAACAAGCATTTGGCTTAGCACCTATCAAGTACCACAGAGGTAACTTCAGCCTCAAAACAAAGGCCACACAGCACTACTAAGATTTTTTTTTTGAATACTTTGATAAAAAGATACTGACTTCTAATGAATAGTCATGCCCATCATTCCTTCTAGTACCACCCTGTCCCCACTTGTTGCTCAAATCATTTTATGCCCACCAGCTAAAAGCGGAGACTGAGGGTTAAGATATGAAAAGGCTGTAGGATGAGCCTGCATTTGGTGACATAAAACTGAGAAGCCTAGAGAGAAGTTCGGCCCAAAGGGAGGATTACCCTAAACTTTTAAAGATAATAGACCTGTCATTCATGTGTTCTGACCTAGTTCCTCATCTGTCATGGGAAGATAGTGATCCAAGAGCTCTTCAGATTTCTCCAGCACTGCTTCCATTCCACTTATGGCCAGTTGGCCCATTCTTGATTCCACAACTGTGCTCATGCTGTCAGTTACCACTGATTTGGTGGTCTTCATACTGTCCTGCACAGCCTCTTTGGTCATATCTACCATTCTGATCATGGTCTCCTTGACATCTGTCAGTCTGGAAGATGCCAACTCCTGTGCTTCAGCTGTAACCTAGAGAAGAGTGATCAAGCAAGATATTGTCCAGTAATTCAGGGTGATAATACCCCATTGACCCAGAGATTGAGGTTGGGGGAAGGGGATTACCACCTGCTCTGCCCCATAGGTCATAAATCTTCAGGGGGAAGAACTGCATCTTGCTGTTAAGCACCAGACCAGAGTTATGTTTAACCACTAGCTCCTGCCTCTTGACCACTTTTAGGATGGAGTGTTCCTCTGCTGGAGGAAGCCTCTCATTATTGGCACCCCTTTCATAAACACGTAGCATTGTCATTTTGTCTAAGGAGAGGGTGGTGAAAGTTACCTCATCAGCAGTCTGTTGAGGGATTGGTAGATTATCCTCCACTTTGTCAGGTACTTCAGAAGCACACTCAGGTGCTGTTGTCACTAGAGAAAAACCAGAGTTTAGTTTCTTAATTGGTCAATGTTGCTACTGCCATATGTACAGAACCTGGCTCACAACTGTAATGAGAGCTCCAGTTCTCCAACATGTTCAGGCAGCAATAGTTCTGGGTTGTAGGTGCTGCACACAGGGCCGGCTCTAGCTTTTTTGCTGCCCCACGGAGGGCGGGGGGTGGGGGGGAGAAGAGAGAAAAGCAGCTGCAGGGAGCGCATCGAGGGTGGTCAAGGCAGCTTGCAGGGGGCAAGCACCCGCCCACTCCCTCAGCCCATGGGCAGCCCTCTGGCCTGGGGGTGCCTCTCCTGGCCAGGCAGAGGGAGCCCCTGGGGGCTGCAGAAGGTGCTGGCTCAGCCGCTCCTTTAAAGGTGGCTCGGCCAGGCTCAGAGCAGTGCAGGAGGCAGAGGCGGCGAGTGGCGCATCCCGGGAGTGGCGGGCATTGCTAGTTCATGCCCCTGCAGGGCTGGGCTGGCTGCCCCAAAATTGGCCAGAATCCTGCCCCTTACAATGTGCCATCCCAGGCACGTTGTTTCTCATCTGGTGCCTGGAACTGGCCCTGGCTGCACATTTACACTTACAGTGATTCGAAACCTTCAGGGGAAGGTTATTTCCCCCTTCCTTCCCCATGCAAGGTGGTTCCCTCCCCCTCCCCCAAGTTATGAACTTTCTTTGGTAAAAATTTTCCATGAAAAATAGTGTCCCTTCAATAGTTCATAGTTCCAGGTTTCCTCCCATGCATCTTAATTCAGTTACCCAATCAAGATAGTTATGACTGGCATCTGAATACTTTCTCCTCCTATCTATACTTACAGCAGAATTGTCTCTTGCCCAAGCATTCTAGGCATTACTTTCCAGGCTCCCTCTCCAAGAGGAAGGTTTTTATGTTCTGAATAAAGTGCAATGATCTCACTCCATAGTCTTACAGCTCTGAAGCTTTTTGATCAAATGTTTAACATCCCTCTGGAAGGCACCAAGAAGTTTTCGCAATGTCTTGGCTGCGATAAGTCCAACTAACTGTTCTCATGAAGGAAGCAAGTTAGGGAGTGGCTATTGCTGGTGAGCTATTGCCGGATGTGAAGACAAGTTTAACAGTTGTAATCAGTTTGCAGTGTTGTTGTAGCCATATTGGTCCAGAGATTAGACAAGGTGGGTGAGGTAATCTTTTGTTGGACCAACTTCTGGTGGTGACAGACTAGATTCTGAGCCTCTCTACTTGCAGAATGAGGAGATCTCCTCATTCTGCAATTCGGTACCTTTCAAAGGGTGTTGCTCCTTAAATGGAAAGAGCTTACCACCGATCTCACTTCCTGGCTACAGTCAAGGAGGGTGCAGGTTCAGCAATAGCAATTAGTGTAAACAAAGCCCTTTGTTAGCCTCTAGCAGATGTTAGTTTACATGCATGGGCTACTGTATTATTCCTATATAGTCACACCACCCTCACTGACAGCTTCTCCTCCAGTACTGAAGGCATACTGATCTTCATGGACCTGAGTTTTAGAGATGGAAGCTTCCTGACAGGGTGTCAAGATCCTACTGTTGAGAAATCGTACCATACTAACAGAAAGGTCTGCATATATGCTTTACTCACCCTCAGGTTCAAGTTTAGTTACAACCGGCTGTGCACTGCTAACTGCAACACTGGTTATGGACGTCACTCCCTTCTCTGCCATGTCACAGATGGACCTCACATAGGGATGGCTCTCCTTGGTGGAAGCGTAGGCAGTGGCAGCCAGATCACAGGCAGAGTTGACTAAAGGTAGGCTGGCCACCCTCCTCAAGACATTCTAGTGAGGCAAGGGACAGAACAGTGAGTCAGGAAGGCAATGTTCTATACTGGAGCTGAACCATTACTTTTTCCAAGTGGTTATACCCTTGGATGTGTTAGGCCCTAATCAAAGGATTGTTTAATGGTCAAAAATCTGAAGAGCTAAGAGGCCCAACAGCTGCTTCTGAAGTTAGAGTACTGGATCACAAGGTTAACTAAAGCAAGAAGCATTTTTAAATATTATAAACTAAGCTATTTTGCAGCATCTGGAAGAGCAACTGCACAAATCTCTAGACATTGAGGTGTGCATATGTGAAGCCTGCTACCAGATCACAGCCAGCCATCTTTTGTATTCACATGTTGAACCAGCAATGCTTAAGAGGGAGCACCTACCTGTTGCTCTTCTTCTCCATGCTCTGGGGATGCCATAGTTGTCTCTTTTCCATTAGAGGCCATGGTATAATCAGATATACCTGAAAAAGGCAAGAAGACAGGACTCAAGTTACAAGTTAAGTTTCTTAAGGAAAAGTTACAGGACCCTAAAGACAAGAGTGGTGTTCTACTCCAAAGAGGGACTAGAAGAAATGGCAGGGCCCTCATCAAATTAACAAGGAACAAATATTTAGAGGAATAGTGAGCTAAACACATGGTCACTGCCTTTTTTTTTTTTTTTTTTTTTTGGAAGCCAGTGATATTGCAGTTCTACTACATCTAAGGAGAAAGTAAGTAGGAGGATTCCTTCTCATGGCACAGAGTGGTTGAAAACCTTCCATTTTTTTGGAGACTACATTAAAGGCAGTAGGTATCATTACTACTAAAGGCCATTTAATAGTTCTAACTACAGGGAAGGAAAGTTAAGAATGTGATCCTGTCTCACCAGCTAAGAGGCTTAAGGCCAGTGAGCATTAAGTTCCCCAGACTCAGCTTCCCAACCCCTGTCCTACCCACAGCTTCTTAATACAGACATTTACACATCCAAACATTTCTTAGTAGCATAACTGCAAAGCCCTGACCAAGAAATTGTATAAACAATAAAAAAAAAAAAAAGACTAAAAGCCTTACCAACAAGTCCTACTCCTTCAAGAGCCAGCCCCAAACCAACCCCCTGACCTTTCTTAGTACTCCAGACACTGCTTTACTGCACTTATCCCCGGGTGAGATTTTATACACCCCTGGTGGTGTAATTGTGAGGGGAGGGAGTGAAATACTCAGGACTGACAGTTCAGGGAATCAGTGAAAAGAAGGCTTTGCTAACCAATAGGAGAATGCAAATCCTTTGAGGACTGCAAAGATTGGGAGTGAGTTATTCCCCAAACGTGATTCCAATTAACCCCACTGGGTCTTTGCTGTCATCCAGCTGAACTCACTTGGAGTCCACAGCCTGGCTAGAAACAGTTGCTAGTTAGGATGGGTAACATTTTCAAAAACACCTGTGTGACTTAAAAAATCATGAATTGTCATTGCCCTTTCCAATGGGAAATGGAAGAGAAATGTTTTTTTTTTAAAAAAGGTAGAGAAAAGGGTAAAAAATTGAAACAGAACTTTTCATTTTGTTATGAAAAATCTAAAAACAAAAAACAAAAAAACCCAAACAAATAAAAAATCAGCCAAATATAGACCATCTCTGGTGGTAAGATTGCAGATAGCAATGTGCCTGCTTCACCTGCATGTTGGCCATAGTTTCAAAGTAAAAACTGGCACACTGGAACAAGGAGTGGCATATTAAAGACAGGTAGTTTTTTCCAGTGACTACCATACTAGCCTAGGATTTGAGCTGGGTTCAATTTTAGGCTCTACCACAGACTTCCTGTGTGACCTTGTTCAAGTCACTTAGCCTCTCTGTGCCTCAGTTTCCCCTTTGTACAGTGGGGATAATATGGCTTCCATGCTTCATAGAAGTTTTGTGAGGTGCTCAGATACTCTGGCAATCAGGGCTATATAAATACCTTAGATAGATAGTGAAGCATTTTGTTGGGGAACAAGAGTTAGGTAGGGTAACTGAAAGAACTTGCCCTTCTCCACCTTCATCCCCCTTTCAGAAAAAAGGAAAAGTGTGCCACTTTCTCTTTCAGGGAAGGGTGGGAGAAAATTGTGTTTATTCTTCTGTCACCGCCTTCATTGTTCTCCCTCAGAGTTTGAATTGGAATTGGATTGAATTGGAAAAAAAGTGGTGGTACTGTCCCAAGTCCTGCCCACAATCCAAGCTCTGCCTATATGAGATGCTACTTTAGCAGATTGTGCAGGTGTACAAAACATGAGCACACATGCTCTGCTGGGTTCCCCTTGGGGCTTGAGTCCCTCTCTGTTCAGCTACACCACTGAATATGACCAGATTAAGATGGAAGCACAATAACCACATGCCTGGAACCCAGTCATGTGATTATGTCAATCTCAGCTGTTGTTTAAAAATAAATGTTTCTGCTCCACATGGCTGCAAAGAAAAGCTTGACATTATCCTCTGAATAGAACTGAGACAGTGATCATAGACTACCAGGATTAGAAAGGACCTCAGGAGGTCATCTAGTCCAACCCCCTGCTCAAAGCAGGACCCATTCCCAAACACATTTTTGCCCTAGATTCCTAAATGACCCCCTCAAGGATTAAACTCGAAATCCTGGGTTTAGCAGGCCAATGCTCAAAACACTGAGCTATCCCCCCCCCCCATAGTGATGCCTGCTTGTGTCTGCCCCCAACCTCCTGCAGAGGGAGAAGCAGCATCCATACCAAGGGAGGTAACTCTTTACCCCCCACTTGGCCCTTGATGTTCTTGGTGTGTGCCCACCCACCTTCCCAGGACTTTGACAGGTAAATGCCTAGCTGGGCTCTGTGGGATTGGTGGCATCTGGACTTTTAGCCCCAACGGTCAGATGTTGGCCATGGGAGTGTAAATAGTTTCCTAATGACATCCACTCTCACCATGAAAATGAGATGCCACCCCAGGTAGATTATGCAGATCTGCAATCCACCCTATCTTTTCTTGCTTACTTTGATCAGCAGTGAAATAGTGAAAAATCTAGACATGTATATCACCATCACTTGTGTTGCCTGCCCAGAACTGGGCCCCGAGATGGCAAACAGGGGTTCGTTGCCCGCTGTGCTTGGCACCAATAAAGACACCGAGGGGAGAAAGAAGAACAGGAGTACTTGTGGCACCTTAGAGACTAACAAATTTATTAGAGCATAAGCTTTCGTGGACTACAGCCCACTTCTTCGGATGCATATAGAATGGAACATATATTGAGGAGATATATATACACACATACAGAGAGCATAAACAGGTGGGAGTTGTCTTACCAACTCTGAGAGGCCAATTAATTAAGAGAAAAAAAACTTTTGAAGTGAAACTGAGGGGAGAAAGCAAGCCAAGTTTATTTCAGAGCTCTGAAATGGCACTAGGAGACCAGCATGTCTCAAATCAAGTGCAGCACATACAAATAAAATTTTCCCTTTTATATTCCAAGCAGTTTCTGTGTAAGCCTGTGTTCTGTTACTCCCTCTTACCCCTCCCACCCCTCCCTTCTGTAGCAGTTACAATTAGAAAAGTTCCCATTCGTCTGCTTATCTCTTGGCCTTGCAAGGCCTGTTTACAGCAGCTGCCTGCTAGAAAAGCTGACCCTTACATTTCTGCTTTAGCATGTAAGCAGTTAGCATAGAAGTAGGTGAGAGTTCACAAGATGGAGTCACTGTGGCTCAGGTAGGCCCAGAGCAGAAGAGCTTCATCGGCTCTTTTGGCCTTCCACTCTCCCGAGTTACCTGGTAGCTATGCCTAGTGACACCAACACTTGGCATCGGAGTTACCCCACTTTGATGAATGGGGCAGTTCACATCTCTCTGAGCTCCTGTGTCAGGCTCTCTACAGAGGCAGTCAGATGCCTGTGCATCCGCTTTTACTCTTTTCATGTTTTCAAGGTTTTTTCCATAATCTGTTGTCATATTACATTGATAGTTTAGCTCCATTAGCACTTGAAGACCAGCCACTCCAGATAATGCAAGAAACACAAAAATGTAAGTCTGGACGGGACCTCTGATGCACCCTGACTGTTTTGGGGTTCTCCCAGAATGTGGCTGCTTTATCCTATAACTCGCAAGGCACAACGTTTTCCAAGTAACTGAATTTGGAAGTATTTTACTGTTCATTCTAAACATATGAAGCTGCATTTCTCAAATGTGCTTTCTGGCTGCATTTTGTAATGCTTAAGGAAAAGGCCTCTCCTCTCCATTGACAGTTTATATGCCTTCAATACAGATAAATATCAAGGAAATTGTAATCATTTGTAAAATGAGCATGATTGCATGAAAATACCATTTCCCATTGGATTCCTTCTTGCTCACTGTACAGTACAGCCTTGTGGCACAAACCACTTCATGGCATTCCTTGTGATATTTTTGAAGAGGTGTCAGGTTCTGGTGCAGTTAGTTGGGGCAGCAAAAAAGTCATGGATAATTCCAGAAGCAACTGAGATTCTTTAATTTTGATACCCTAACCAGTGCTGAATCCATCTTAATTCCCACCCTTGTAGCCTTTTTATGTTAGTGCTATTGTAACCCACACATCTTCTGGGTGTGGTGTTCTGTCCCATCGAGTGGCACCGAGACCACTTAAAGAGAGAGCAATTAATGAGTCTGCTCTACAGCCTTCGCTAAGAGGCAGTTGCTTTTAGCTCATGCGCTAGAGGCTCATGCACTAAGCTCCAGAGGTCCCCAGTTCAATCCTGGTGACTGGGGTTTGTCAGCGTTACACTATCACCTTCCCTTCTAAATGTCTATCCCAAATGGGCAACTAGATTGAGATTCTGACATCCTTCCCCTTAGCTGCCACCTTTCCCACTTGACATTGTCATGCAACATTAAAATATTTGCGTGCGGACTAGGACTGAGCAAATAATGAATTTTTCATTTCAGGGACTGCACAAAAAATAAAGTTAAAAACAATCAGATCAAATCAAAACGGATTTTATTTTTCAGTTTTTCCTCATCTGAATGGAATAAATGAACAAATGTGTTTCAAGCCAAACAAAACAATTCATTTGACCCTAAATCATGTTTTTTTTTTCTGTTTTTCATTTCATGGAGGTTTTGGGTGCTTTTTACCCTCTCCCTTTTTTTAAATCTAACTAAATTTTGAAAAGAAACACCATTTCAAAATGAAAAAAAAAAGTATTTCATTTCCAAATGGTCAAAATGAAACTATTTGAAATGAAAAGTCAAAACATTTCATTTTCAAATGACCAAAACAAACTGTTTTGACTTTTCAAATTTCTTCTGTGTTCTGAAAAATGCATTTTTGGACAAATTTATGATTAAAAATATTTTATCCAGCTCTAATGAGGATTCTTCATCCTGTGTCAAACTGAGCCTCTGTTACCTGTGCTGAAGAATCCAGGTTCCTTAGCAAACTCATACACTTCTTTAGGTGGACTGGCTAATGGGGTGGGGGATAAAACGCCCCACTGGCTAGGCTGGGTTACACTACCATTCTGATGTGGCAGCATTTCACACCCACTATGCACAGGGGTAAATGACTACACAAGGTGCAAAGCAGTGGAGAAGCAGGCCTGCATTGTGCAAGTGTCCCAGGACATATAGTGAAGGTCTATATATTCTTCTGTCTGGTCTGCCCACTCTCTTCCCACCTGCATTGGGGAAGGCAGTAGCAGCTCCACAGAGCCTGATATCCCATCAGCCACAGAACAGTGATTCCCTACTCAGCCACTCCTCCTGACCTACCTGGCTATGTAGGACAAATCTCAGTGTTGCCCTTAAAAAGCTTTCTATTCACAAGAGGAGACAACTGGAACTCTAACAGAATTTAAACTACAACAGGGCTCAAAAAAGAACAATATAAATTCATGGAAGATAGGTCCATCACTATTAGCCAGGATGGACAGAGACAGTGTCCACCCTAGCCTCTGTTTGCCAGAAGCTGGGAATGGGTGACAGGAGACGGATCACTTGGTGATTACCTGTTCTGTTCATTCCCTCTGGGGCACCCGGCATTTGGCACTGTCGGGAAGACAGGATACTGGTTAGGATGGACCTTTGGTCTGACCCAACATGGCTGTTCTTATGTTCACAAAGATCAAAGCTTTTGTTTGACAAACTTGACACTTCTACAAATAAATTAGCTCCACCGGGAAGTCCTGTCCTGTAACAGCTTCCAAACGTATGCAGTCTAAATAGTGTCACTTGTTATGTGCGCCTTCTTATCCATATTCTGCAGTTTCTGTGGAATCTGCTTATGTTCTACCTCTTAAAGCATTGAAGGGTCCCACAAACCATCAGAGAGGTGTACTGTACACCACATACTCCAGCAGCTCATTCATATGTTCCTCCTCCCTGGTCACTTTCTCCCATATTTGAGAGAGAATTCGTCTAGACAGATCTTGGAAGGAATCAAGAGTGGAGACTGAAGATTAGTTATATTGTGGTCCTGCTCAGAACATCTCTGGGATAAGGAGGAAGGGGAAAGAACTTGGTTCCTACCAGGGAACTAGTTTGAAGCGCCTCCCAGATGCTTTGGCCGGCATCCCTCACCTTGCTCTGGGAATGCTGGAAAGCACATTGCTGGAATTTGGTCATCATGGAGCCCAAACGCACCCAGTAACTGTCGTAACCTTGCTGCTGCTGAGCAGAAGCCATTCCATGCCTTTCTGCAAAAGCTGTAGGTTTAACCGAAAGAAACAAGAGAATAAGGTTATGCTGCCAAGTGAAAGGCAATAATGTCAGAATTGAACACAGCTTCCCCAAATCTTCATTTGAAAGCCTGACTCATAGATTCATAGATTATAAGGCCAGAAAAGCCCACTGTGGTCATCTAGGCTGACCTCCTGTATAACGGAGGAAGCAAGTACCTGGGGCGGCGAACGCTTATGGGCGGCATTCCATCCATTCTTGGGGCGGCAAACCGAGCGGCCTTTTTATTTATTTAGGAGGCTTTTTATTTATTTATTTATTTATTTATTTATTGCTTGGGGTGGCAAAAATGGTAGAGCCGGCCCTGTCCCCACAATAATTCCTAGAGCAGAGCTTTTAGAAAACCTTCGCAGCACATGTTCTACCTGCACCTGAGATACTAACGGGCAGATTTTCAAAAGTATTTAGGAACACAGAAAGGTAAATCGGCACCGGGTGGGATTTTCAAAAAGTTCCTAGGCACATATTCCCATTGATAGAGATAGGCACCTTTCATTTTGAACATCTCACTAGATCCCTATCTGCATCTTTAGGTGCCTCAATACCTTTAAAAGGCTGGCCCTTTTGCAATAGCACTACTATTACCACTGTTTGCCACCAATCTAGTGATGGAATTGTTTTAATGAGAAATGGGCAAACTACTATTGCTGTTATTTGTATTATGGCAGCGCCTGAAGTCCCCAACTGATTCAGGTCTTGTTGTGCTAGGCAGAAGCAGAAGACGGTCTCTTCCCCTAAGAATTTGTAATCTAAACAGACAATGGGTGGAAGAGAAGATTATCCCTATTTTACAAATGGGAAACAGAAGCACAAAGAACTGAAATGACTAGTCTGAGGCCCTACAGGAATTTGTGGCAGAGCTGTGAATTAAACCCAGATCCCGCGTGTGTAATCACTTTTCCTCTAAAATTAGTCGGTGCTTTTCTAGAAAGGTCTGTGGTTCTTAAAGTATCTCCTCCCCATTGACTACCATTTACCCTTTGGTAAGAAACATAACCATTGACCACACACTTATATTTCCCCTGTCTATGAAGCATTAACACCCCCCAAGTGACACCATGTGCTCCAGGATCTTAACACACTCAGCACCAGTCATAGTTTTATGGCTTGGGATCTTGCTCTCCCAGATGTGTGCATTTTACTTAGCAATCTTGGAGTTGCTTTCCCAGTGTAAGGTCAGACCAACGAGACCTGGGAAGGCAGTTCCCATCCTTTCATGTATTTATACCTGCTCCTGTATTTTCCACTCCATGCAGCTGATGAAGTGGGTTCTAGCCCACGAAAGCTTATACCCAAATAAATTTGTTAGTCTCTAAAGTGCCACAAGGACTCCTCTGTTGTTTTTAGTTATGACTGTTTCTAGTCTTAGTCTAGACCGTTTCTAATCTAATGTAACTAACGTTGTTGATTTGGTTGATTAGAATTCCCAAGCATCTAGGCTCAAACTGTGAAACACTCTGTAGGGTTTGCCTTACTAGGGAAAGTTTTGAATTTACTTCAGACTTAGCTACACCATGGTAGCTAAAACCAACATTTTTTTCTTAATATAGGTACAGTAGCTTAGTCTAGTAATTGACCAGCTAATATGTTAGAGATGTTGCCCTGCGTCTGCACTAGGAAAATAGCTGAGTTTAGATCACTTAACTAGTATGCATTAGGTTACATGGCTCCAACCTAAACTCAAACTTTTTCTAGTTATTTTTTTTCTTCTTTCTTCTCTCACAGAAGGTAGGGGGAAGAACTGGTAACTTTTCAGGAAAGAGAGAGGTAGGTGTCTTGGGATAATAGTTAAGGAGTTATTAAAGTAGTTTATGCATACATAAGGAATTCTGCAAGGTTAGTAAATATCTTGTCTAGTCTGCCTTTGCTGGCATGACTGACAGTTAAGAATTCTATACCAGCAAAAGCACCCTGTATAGATGCAGATATACTGGGGAGAAAAGCCCTTTGCAAATATAGCTTATTTCTAGGGCTGTCAGGCGATTAAAAAAATGAATCACGATTAATCGTGTGATTAAAAAACATTTATTGCAATTGTGTTGTTAAACAATAATGGAATACAATTTAAATATTTTTGGTTGTTTTCTACTTTTTCAAATATATTGATTTCAGTTACAACAGAGAATACAAAGTATATAGTACTCACTTTATATTTTTTATTACAAATATTTGCACTGTAAAAAACAAAAATAGTATTTTTCAATTCACCTCATACAAGTACTGAAGTGCAATCTCTTTATCATGACAGTTGAACTTACAAATGTAGACTTATGTACAAAAAATAACTGCATTGAAAATAAAACAATGTAAAACTTTTTCCTACAAGTCTGCTCAGTCCTACTTCAGCCAATCGCTCAGACAAACAAACTTGGATACAATTTGCAGGAGATAATGCTGGCTGCTTCTTGTTTATGTCACCTAAAAGTGAGAGTGGGCATTTGCATGGCACTATTGTAGCTCGTATTGCAAGCTATGTATGTCCCAGATGTGCTAAAAATTCATATGTCCCTTCATCTTCAACCACAGTTTCATAAGACATGCATCCATGCTGATGATGGGTTCTGCTCGATAACTATCCAAAGCAGAGTGGACGGACGCATGTTCATTTTCATCATCCGAGTCAGATGCCACCAGCAGAAGGTTGATTTTCCTTTTTGGTGGTTTGGGTTCTGTAGTTTCTGCATCTGAGTGTTGCTCTAAAGATTTCTGAAAGCATTCTTCACACCTCGTCCCTCTCAGATTTTGGAAGGCACTGCTCATTCCTGAGCCTGGGGTCAAGTGCTGTAGCTATTTTTAGAAATCTCACATTGGTACCTTCTTTGCATTTTGTCAAATCTGCAGTGAAAGTGTTCTTAAAGCAAACGTGCTGGGTCATCATCTGAGACTGCTAGAACATGAAATATATGGCAGAATGTGGGTAAAACAGAGATGAAGATATACAGTTCTCCCCCAAGGAGTTCAGTGACAAATTTAATTACTGCATTATTTTTTAAGAAGCATCATCAGCATGAAAGCATGTCCTCTGGAATGGTGGCCAAAGCATGAAGGGGCATATGAATGTTTAGCATATCCGGAACAAATACCTTGCAACACCAACTACAAAAGTGCCATGCGAACACCTGTTCTCACTTTCAGGTGACATTGTAAATAAGAAGCAGGCAGCAGCATCTCCTGTAAATGTAAACAAACTTGTCTGTCTTACCAATTGGCAGAATAAGAAGTAGGACTGAGTGGACATGTAGGCTCTAAAGTTTTACATTGTTTTGTTTTTGAAAGCAGTTATGTAACTAAAAAAAAAAGTCTACATTTGTAAGTTGCACCTTCCTGCTAAAGAGATTGTACTACAGTACTTAGAGGTGAATTGAAAAATACTATTTTTTATCATTTTTAAAGGGCAAATATTTGTAAGAAAAATATATGTAAAGTGAGCACTGTACACATTGTGTTGTAATAGAAATCAATATATTTGAAAATGTAGAAAAACATCCAAAAATATTTAATTGGTATTCTATTGTTTTAAAAACTGCTTAATTGCACTATTAATCATTAATTTGACTTAATTGTGTGAGTTAACTGCAATTAATTGTCAGCCATACTTATTTCATTTGCTAAAGTCATAAATGATACTGGCAACAAACTTTTGCTGGAATAAGCTGCATCTCCCTTTCTAGTGTAGGCAAGGCATTCATGGTGGCTTTTATAGAACATAGGTATTCCAGAACCACTAGATCAGTTTTCCCTCTGTAGAAAGAGTGGCTTAGAAAAAATGCATCTGGAACGGCTTCTTTCCCATTGACCTTGAGTACATCTACATTGTGCAAACTTTAGCACTTGTGCACATTAGGAAGTTCACAGCTGTAATAGTTGAAGTTGGGGCCTCCATGTGCTACCCTGCTGCAACTGGGCCCTCTTGTGCTAGTTACTGAATAACCAGATTTCAAAATACTGCATGATTACAGTGAATGGTTATCCCCATTTTACAAGTGGTATCATGTGGCCCTTTTACAGAGGCACAAAGCATAGAAATGACTCAAGGGCTGGGAATAACCTAGATAGCCCCAGGCTGCAGCCTAGTAGGGGGCCAACACGTACTGGGGTTGCAGAGGGCAGCCCATGGGTAGGCCAAGGCAGCAGGTCAAAACCCAACCTTGCCTGTGATGAGTGGCCTATATTGCAGTCTGCCCCAGGGAGCGGGAGCTAGTTGGTGACTGGCAGTGGCCTTATTCTGAGGTGAGGTAGGGCTAGTGGGTGGGGGTTCCCCAGGGAGGGGAGACCCAGATCTGTGGGATACTGCCAGGGGGCAGCACCCAGAGCAAGGGGCACCAGGGTCCTGGGAGGGACACGGGGGCCAGTGCAAGGGACAAGGTGGATCACTGGCCTGTAGAGGGTGCTCCAGATGCTGAACGAGCTGATTCCCAGAGTCACTAGCAGGAGGTGCCACAGGGGTGAGTCCGCTCCTCTACAGCTATACATGCAATTTTAGCCCTCATGCACAGTAGGCCCTCTAAATCCACATCATAGGGTGACAAGTATCACAGGGGTAGCAGTGTTTGGTTTTTTGTGGATACAGACTGAGGAAGCTGGTAGCACCTTAAAGACTAAGGGTATGTCTACACTACGAAATTAGGTCGAATTTATAGAAGCTGGTTTTATAGAAATTGGTTGTGTACAGCCGATTGTGTGTGTCCCCACATAAAAGAGCATGAAGTCGGCAGAGTGCATCCACAGTACCGAGGCTAGCGTCGACTTCTGGAGCATTGCACTGTGGGTAGCTATCCCACAGTTCCCGCAGTCTCCGCCGCATCATTGGAATTCTGGGTTGAAATCCCAATGCCTGAATGATGCAAAACAGTGTCGCAGGAGGTTCTGGGTACATGTCGTCAGGCACCTCCCCCTCCGTCAGAGCAATGGCAGACAATCGATTCACGCCTTTTTACCTGGGTTACCTGTGCAGACAACATACCACGCCAAGCATGGAGCCCGCTCAGCTCAGCTCAGCGTCACCATATGGCCTCTGGGTGCTGGCAGACGTGGGACTGCATTGCACACAGCAGCAGCCCCTTGCCTTTTGGTAGAAGATGGTATATTACGACTGATATCTGTCATCGTTGTACTGCAGTGGCTGTCAATCATGGGCACCTGGGCAGTCTTGACGATGATGGCTATCAGTTGTAGTATGCTATTTTCTGCCACGCACCCAGTATTTTCTGCCAAGCACCCAGAAGATGCCGAGGGCTATCAGTCATGCTGCACTGTCGTCTGCCAGCTTAAGATGTAAAAAATAGATTTGTTCTGTATTCATTTGCTTCCCCCTCCCTCCGTGAAATAAACGGCCTGCTAAACCCAGGGTTTTGAGTTCAATCTTTGGGGGGGGGCATTCTGTGTGACAGTTGTTTGTGTTTCTCCCTGATGCACAGCCACCTTTGTTGATTTTAATTCCCTGTACCTGTACGCCATGTCGTCACTCGCCCCTCCCTCCCTCCCTCCGTCCGTCAGATACTAGTTTTGCGCCTTTTTTCAGACCAGACGCCATAGTACTGGGATCATGGAGCCTGCTCAGATCACCGCGGCAATTATGAACACTATGAACACCACGCGCATTGTCCTGGAGTATATGCAGAGCCAGGACATGCCAAAGCAAAACCAGGACCACCCGAGGAGGTGATTGCAGCGCGGCGATGAAAGTGATGAGGAAATTGACATGGATATAGACCTCTCACAAGGCACACGCCCCAGCAATCTGCAAATCATGGTGTTACTGAGGCAGGTTCGTGCCGTGAAACGCCGATTCTGGGCCCAGGAAACAAGCACAGACTGGTGGGACCGCATTGTGCTGCTGGTGTGGGACGATTCCCAGTGGCTGCGAAACTTTTGCCTGCGTAAGGGCACTTTCATGGAACTTTGTGACTTGCTTTCCCCTGCCCTGAAGCACCAGAATACCAGGAGGAGAGCAGCCCTCACAGTTGAGAAGCGAGTGGCGATAGCCCTGTGGAAGCTTGCAACGCCAGACAGCTACTGGTCAGTCGGGAATCAATTTGGAGTGGGCAAATCTAGTGTGGGGGCTGCTGTGATCCAAGTTGCCAGGGCAATCAAAGATCTGGTGATATCAAGGGTAGTGACTCTGGGAAATGTGCAGGCCATAGTGGATGGCTTTGCTGCAATAGGATTCCCAAACTGTGGTGGGGCGATAGACGGAACCCATATCCCTATCTTGGCACCGGAGAACCAGGCACCGAGTACATAAACCACCAGGGGTACTTTTCAATGTTGCTGCAAGCCCTGGTGGATCACAATGGACATTTCACCAACATCAATGTGGGATGGCCAGGAAAGGTACATGATGCTCGCGTCTTCAGGCACTCTGGTCTGTTTCTAAAGCTGGAGGAAGGGACTTTCTTCCCAGACCAGAAAATAACCGTTGGGGATGTTGAAATGCCTATAGTTATCCTTGGGGACCCAGCCTACCCCTTAATGCCATGGCTCATGAAGCCGTACACAGGCAGCCTGGACAGTAGTCAGGACCTGTTCAACTACAGGCTGAGCAAGTGCCGAATGGTGGTAGAATGTGCATTTGGATGTCTAAAAGCGCGCTGGCGCAGCTTACTGACTCGCTCAGACCTCAGCGAAAAGAATATTCCAATTGTTATTGCTGCTTGCTGTGTGCTCCACAATATCTGTGAGAGTAAGGGGGTAGACATTTATGGCAGGGTGGGAGGTTGAGGCACATTGCCTGGCCACTGATTACGCGCAGCCAGACACCAGGGCGGTTAGAAGAGCACAGCAGGGCGCGGTGCGCATCAGAGAAGCTTTGAAAATGAGTTTTGTGACTGTCCAGGCTACGGTGTGAAACTTCTGTTTGTTTCTCCTTGATGAACCCTCCGCCCCACCCAGTTCACTCTACTTCCCTGTAAACCAGCCATCCCACTCTCCCCTCCCCCCTTCGAGCACCGCTTGCAGAGGCAATAAAGTCATTGTTACTTCACCTTCATGCATTCTTTATTAATTCATCACACAACTAGGGGGATAATTGCCAAGGTAGCCCAGGATGGGTGGGGGAGGAGGGAAGGAAAAGGACACACTGCAGTTTAAAACTTTAACTCTTATTGAAGGCCAGCCTTCTGATGCTCAGGCAAATATTTGGGGTGGAGTGACTGGGTGGCTGGAGGCCCCCCCCCCACTGCATTCTTGGGCATCTGGGTGAGGAGGCTATGGAACTTGGGGAGGAGGGCTGTTGGTTACACAGGGGCTGTAGCGGCGGTCTCTGCTCCTGCTGCCTTTCCTGCAGCTCAACCGTATGCTGGAGCATATCAGTTTTATGCTCCAGCAGCTGGAGCATCGACTCTTGGCTTCTGTCACCAAGCTGACGCCACCTATCCTCTTCAGCCCGCCACTTGCTCTGTTCATCCTGTGATTCAGCCCGCCACCTCTCCTCTCGTTCATATTGTGCTTTTTTGCACTCTAACATTGACTGCCTCCACGCATTCTGCTGTGCTCTGTCAGCGTGGGAGGACATCTGGAGCTCCAAGAACATATCATCCCGAGTCCGCCGTTTTCTCCTTCTAATCTTCACTAGCCTCTGTGAAGGAGAAACATTTGCAGCTGGTGGAGGAGAAGGGAGAGGTGGTTGAAAAAGACATTTTAGAGAACAATGGGTACACTCTTTCACGTTAAATTTTGCTGTTCACATTACACAGCACATGTGCTTTCATTACAAGGTCGCATTTTTTCTCTTATATTGAAGGCCTGCCGGTTTGGTGTGAGAGATCACTCACGCAGTGCCAGGCAACAGATTTCGGCTTGCAGGCAGCCATGGTAAGCCACAGTCTTTTGGCTTTAACCTTCTTAACATGTGGGAATGGTTTCAAACAGTAGCGCCCTCATTTCCCATACCAAGCACCCATTGGGTTGGCCATTGAAAATGGGTTTGCAATGTAAAAGGAGGGGCTGCAGTTTCTGGGTTAACATGCAGCACAAACCCAACTAACCCCCCTTCCCTCCCCACCCAATTATCATGGATGATCAGATCACTTCACTCCTACCCCCCACCGCGTGGCTAACAGTGGGGAACATTTCTGTTCAGCCAAGCAGGAATGGGCACCTCTGAATGTCTCCTTAATAAAATCACTCCATTTCAACCAGGTGACCGTGAATGATATCACTCTCCTGAGGATAACAGAGAGAGATAAGGAATGGATGTTGTCTCCATGCCAGCAAACACCGGGACCATACGCTGCCATGCTTTGTTATGCAATGATTCCAGACTACGTGCTACTGGCCTGACGTGGTAAAGTGTCCTACCATGGCGGATGGGGTAAGGCAGCCATCCCCAGAAACCTTTTACAAAGGCTTTGAGAGTATATGAAGGAGAGCTTTCTGGAGATGTCCCTGGAGGATTTCTGCTCCATCCCCATACACGTTAACAGACTTTTCCAGTAGCCGTACTGGCCGCGATTGCCAGGGCAAATTAATCATTAAACACGCTTGCTTTTAAACCATGTGTAATATTTACAAAGGTACACTCACCAGAGGTCCCTTGTGTGCCCTCAGGGTCTGGGAGTACGCCTTGGGTGAGTTTGGGGGTTACTGGTTCCAGGTCCAGGGTGATAAACATATCCTGGCTGTTGGGGAAATGGGTTTCTCTGCGTCCTTGCTGCTGTGAGCTATCTACATTATCTTCATCCTCATACCCTGAACCCTCTTCCCTGTGTGTTTCTCCAGTGATGGAGTCATAGCACACGGTTGGGGTAGTGGTGGCTGCACCCCCTAGTATGGCATGCAGCTCCGCGTGGAAGCGGCCTGTTTGCGGCTCTGCCCCGGACCTTCCATTTGCCTCTCTGGCTTTGTGGTAGGCTTGCCTTAGCTTCTTAATTTTCACACAGCCCTGCTGTGCGTCCCTGTTATGGCCTCTGTCCTTCATGGCCTTGGAGACCTTTTCTAATATTTTGCCATTTTGTTTACTGCTACGGAGTTCAGCTAGCACTGATTCATCTCCCCATATGGTGAGCAGATCCCATATCTCCTGTTTGGTCCATGATGGAGCTCTTTTGCGATCCTGGGACTCCATCATGGTTACCTGTGCTGATGAGCTCTACATGGTCACCTATGCTCTCCATGCTGGGCAAACAGGAAATGAAATTCAAATGTTCGCAGGGCTTTTCCTGTCTACCTGGTCAGTGCATCTGAGTTGAGAGTGCTGTCCAGAGCGGTCACAATGAAGCACTGTGGGATAGCTCCCGGAGGCCAATAACGTCGAATTCTGTCCACACTACCCCAATTCTGACCCACTAAGGCCGATTTTATCGTTAATGCCCTTGTTGGAGGTGGAATAAAGAAACTGATTTAAAGGGCCCCTTAAGTCGAAAGAAAGGGCTTTGTTGTGTGAATGTGTCCAGGCTTAATTTGATTTAACGCTGCTAAAGTCGACCTAAACTCGTAGTGTAGACCAGGCCTATCTGATTTATTGGGCATAAGCTTTCATGGGTTTTAAAAAAAAAAAAAAAAAAAAAACCCCACCACACACCTCACTTCTTCAAAAGAATCTGAAATGGGTTCTTTACCCACAAAAGCTTATGCCCAAATAAATCTGTTAGCCTTTAAAGATGCTACCAGACTCCTCATTCTCAAAGGGTGATTAATTCAGCTTTTTCTACTGCCTCCCATCTACCTGCCAGATGGGCAAGATATCAATCACTGCTATGAAAAATACATAAGCCACATTTTATCATAAAATGATTAAAATAAAGCTTTTGAATTTCAAATGAGGGTGGTACAGTGCCCATAATAGAGGATATGGGTTCTGTTTTTGTGCACCACATATTCTGGAAAAGCAAAAACATTAGGGCCTGTGTGCTAAAAGGTATTTAGGCATTGCTCCACTCAGCATTGCTGGACCTCGGAGATGTAACTTTCCTTTACAACTGATTGACTTGAGGACTTACGCACTAAGTGCTCAAGGCCCTTTTTGAAAATGAGACTTGCATTGCTGTCACATGGGTCTTGCATAGCAGTGTTTAAACACTTTAAAAATTAAAACTGCTCCTCTGAACTATAAAGTTCTTTAATCTAAAACCCAGGCCAAACTTGAGGGTGCTATGATAGGTGGTAAATGACCTATGTCTTAGGTTAGTCACAGCCCTGTTATTCCCAGCAGTCATTTCTAAACCCAGGCCACACTTAAGCTATCATAGCACCCTCATTTACCATAGCCCAGCTGTGGCTACTTTCCCAATCAGCCTAGCTCTTAGAGCTCCAGCCCTCTGCCAGGGCTGTTTTAAGCCCTTCCAGGCAGGAGCAGGGTACCACCCCACTACAATAGCCTTTTACATTTCCCGCTGTGAAGTGTGGATTTATGCAGCCCTTTGTCTGTATCAAGGATTTTCTTGATGTTTGAGATTATATCTACACACTGGCACATTCCCCACCAGAAGAACCAATATTTCATAGGCTGTGACATTTGTGCCCTGGAGCCCTTCTAAGGCCAGCCCTGTTTTATGATATGCACCTGGGATTCCTTTGCCTCATTTTCTCCTGGCTCCTGCCCCAGGACTGAGCAACCCAGGTAGTGTCTAGCCAACCTGGGCTAGACTGGGGGTAGCAATCTTAGACTAACTGCATTGTTTGCTTTTCAGAAGTTGCTACCTGAAATCCCAAGTGCAATTCTACCACAGCCATATGAGAGCAACAACAGTAACTTATTTCTGTTCTACGTTTATCCAGAAACTAAGGCTTGTTGACAGGTGTGAGTAGTTGATCGAGAACTACTTAGAGATTAAGGCTCTATGGTATATAGGGGAAGCATCCCAGGCTTCTAAGTGTCTACACACTAACGGCAGTGGTTGCCACTAGTGAGAAACAAGGCTACATATAGCATGACTAATTCCAGGCACAGATTTCTACTATAGAACTAGAAGTCACCTCTTAGAAAGAACAGGTTGGACCTTCATTCAAATGCAGCGACGTTTTATTTTGAAGACAGGGATATTAAACACAAACAAGTAGTATCGGAGCTGAGATGTGATCTACATTACTAATGTCTGGGGGTGTATGACTGCTATAGAGATCTAGGAACAGTGCTTACTAGTACCAGCCATTGATGTCTTTCCTGCAGAAGGAGGCTAGTACACATGTAGTCAGAAGGAAGACAGAATCAATTTGCCTTCTTCCTTAGAAGTTGAAGCTTCATGTTTCTAGGTCACAGGTCCTCCTTAGCCTTGGATGCTGTGAGGACTTCAGCTTCCTCAGCCTCATTTTCTTGGTTTTGTGGTTCAATGGAATCTGCAGACACCTCGCCTGATGGGGTGAAGGGTCCCACAACCCAAGACAGAGGAGTATTTGCCATCATGTATGCCATCAGCTCATCTACATATTCTTGGGCCTTGGTCACCATCTCCTGGCTCTGGGTTAGGAGGCTGCTGGAGAGATCCTGGAAGGAATGGGCAGTGGAGAAGGAAGCATGAAGCTCTTCCATGTTGTGATACACCTGTTGCACCTTATCCTGAAAGTTGGTGGGGAGACCTTGAATGCTGGATACTAGCATCTGGCAGGCATCCTGCAGCTGCTGGATAATGCTGCGGGACATAGCCAAAGTCTCAGACTCCATCTGTTGGAGAAACAGATGTTTAATCCTAGTGCTCAAAACACAATAAGGATCATCAAACTTGCTGCTGCCACCACCACCTCAGGTGATGTTGCAAGGTGGCAAGTTATGCTGCAAGGTACTAATGGCAGTCATCAAGGAGGTCTGATGGAAAGACCATTGGCTCCTTCCCTATGAGAAGCAACTTGTGACAATGGAGGCTAACACCAGAGGCAATAAGCCATGTAAGCTAGGTCAAAACAGAGCTAAGCAAAGTCAGTTAACAGGGGTGTCACTGGTTGCAAACCCATGACCTACAGTCAGTTCGCAGGCTGTCCCGAGGGTTTAAATTCCCCACCCCCCCTTTTTTAGAGAGACTATGCTTCTTCGGCAGACCTTGCTGGTATGACATCACTTTAGGGATGTCTATTAGGCTCAAAGGGGACAACTTTTTGTAATAAAATTAAGGTCACCTGAATTTATCAGCTACTTATCCTAAGATAAGCCACCCTGCAAGGCTCAGAATAATGGCTAACCTCTCAGACCAGAGCTGTCCCCTCCCCGCAAATGTACATACCTCTGGTTTTGCCAGATCTTTGATCTCACTGCCTTTTGTCTGCTTTCTATTCCAGCTCACCCATATGTGATGGAACTTCTCCTGGACTTCTTGAAGAGAAACACCTTGCTTAAGGTATTCAATCTAGAAGTGGATTAAGTATATTGAGACATTTGCACATCGGTTATTCTAGTTCCACGGTTTATGACATGCCTTCACCCCACAGAGTGGTATGCCCAATGCATCAGGGTCTAGTTACATAACACAACCATGAATGAGGTCTCAGCCTCATTCTACACAGGTAGAATTGGAGGTGTTCCCTGCCCTGAAGGGCATCAGTTTTAAGAGATAGTGGGGTTCCTACCAGTCCCATGGTTTGATGAAGCTGAGAAAGAGCCTCTCTGATGCTCTGACTGGTATGTCTCATCTTGTTTAAGGAATAGCGGTAGGCACGTTGGCGAAGTTTGGTCGACAGGGAACCTAAACGCACAAAGTAGCTCCGACGCTCTTGTGGTTGTGCTGAAGACACTTCAGCCCCTTCCACAGATTCAGCAAGTTCAGCTAGAGGGAAGAAAGCTCAGGTTGTTCACCCTCTCAGATTGAGAGATTGGTAAAGGAGTACAATTCATACTGATCTGCTAAATCTTAAGCTCCCTTGTAACAAGCATTTGGCTTAGCACCTATCAAGTACCACAGAGGTAACTTCAGCCTTAAAACAAAGGCCACACAGCACTACTAAGATTTTTTTTGAATACTTTGATAAAAAGATACTGACTTCTAATGAATAGTCATGCCCATCATTCCTTCTAGTACCACCCTGTCCCCACTTGTTGCTCAAGTCATTTTTACATGCCCACCAACTAAAAGCAGAGACTGAGGGTTAAGATATGAAAAGGCTGTAGGATGAGCCTGCATTTGGTGACATAAAACTGAGAAGCCTAGAGAGAAGTTCGGCCCAAAGGGAGGATTACCCTAAACTTTTAAAGATAATAGACCTGTCATTCATGTGTTCTGACCTAGTTCCTCATCTGTCATGGGAAGATAGTGATCCAAGAGCTCTTCAGATTTCTCCAGCACTGCTTCCATTCCACTTATGGCCAGTTGGCCCATTCTTGATTCCACAACTGTGCTCATGCTGTCAGTTACCACTGATTTGGTGGTCTTCATACTGTCCTGCACAGCCTCTTTGGTCATATCTACCATTCTGATCATGGTCTCCTTGACATCTGTCAGTCTGGAAGATGCCAACTCCTGTGCTTCAGCTGTAACCTAGAGAAGAGTGATCAAGCAAGACAGTGTACAGTAATTCAGGGTGATAATACCCCATTGACCCAGAGATTGAGGTTGGGGGAGGGGGATTACCACCTGCTCTGCCCCATAGGTCATAAATCTTCAGGGGGAAGAACTGCATCTTGCTGCTAAGCACCAGACCAGAGTTATGTTTAACCACTAGCTCCTGCCTCTTGACCACTTTTAGGATGGAGTGTTCCTCTGCTGGAGGAAGCCTCTCATTATTGGCACCCCTTTCATAAACACATAGCATTGTCATTTTGTCTAGGGAGAGGGTGGTGAAAGTTACCTCATCAGCAGTCTGTTGAGGGATTGGTAGATTATCCTCCACTTTGTCAGGTACTTCAGAAGTACACTCAGGTGCTGTTGTCACTAGAGAAAAACCAGAGTTTAATTTCTTAATTGGTCAACGTTGCTACTGCCATATGTACAGAACCTGGCTCACAACTGTAATGAGATCTTCGGTTCTCCAATATGTTCAAGCAGCAATAGTTCTGGGTTGTAGGTGCTGCGCATTTACAATTACACCGATTTAAGACCTTCAGGAGGATTTTATTTCCCCCTTCCTTCCCCATGCAAGGTGGTTCCTTCCCTCTCCCCCAAGTTATGAACTTTCTTTGGTAAACATTTCCAAAAAATAGTGTCCCCTTCAATAGTTCATAGTTCCAGGTTTCCTCCCATGCATCTTAATTCAGTTGCCCAATCAAGATAGTTATGACTGGCATCTGAATACTTTCTCCTCCTATCTATACTGACGGCAGAATTGTCTCTTGCCCAAGCATTCTAGGCATTACTTTCCCAGCTCCCTCTCCAAGTGAGGTTTTTATGTTCTGAATAAAGTGCAATGCTCTCACTCCATAGTCTTACAGCTCTGAAGCTTTTTGATCAAATGTTTAACATCTCTCTGGTAGGCACCAAGAAGTATTCGCAATGTCTTGGCTGCGATAAGTCCAACTAACTGTTCTCATGAAGGAAGCAAGTTTGGGAGTGGCTATTGCTGGTGAGCTATTGCCGGATGTGAAGTGTTGTTGTAGCCATGTTGGTCCAGAGATTAGACAAGGTGGGTGAGGTAATCTTTTGTTGGACCAACTTCTGGTGGTGACAGACTAGATTCTGAGCCTCTCTACTTGCAGAATGAGGAGATCTCAGTTTGCAATTAGGTACCTTTCAAAGGGTGTTGCTCCTTAAACGGAAAGAGCTTAGCACTGATCTCACTTCCTGGCTACAGTCAAGGAGGGTGCAGGTTCAGCAATAGCAATTAGTGTAAACAAAGCCCTTTGTTAGCCTCTAGCAGATGTTGGTTTACATGCATGGGCTATTGTATTATTCCTATATAGTCACATCACCCCCACTGCCAGCTTTTCCTCCAGTACTGAAGGCATACTGATCTTCATGGACCTGAGTTTTAGAGATGGAAGCTTCCTGACAGGGTGTCAAGATCCTACTGTTGAGAAATTGTACCACACAAACAGAAAGGTCTGCATATATGCTTTACTCACCCTCAGGTTCAAGTTTAGTTACAACCGGCTGTTCAGTGATAACTGCAACATTGGTTATGGACGTCACTCCCTTCTCTGCCATGTCACAGATGGACCTCACATAGGGATGGCTCTCCTTGGTGGAAGCGTAGGCAGTGGCAGCCAGATCACAGGCAGAGTTGACTAAAGGTAGGCTGGCCACCCTCCTCAAGACATTCTAGTGAGGCAAGGGACAGAACAGTGAGTCAGGAAGGCAATGTTCTATACTGGAGCTGAACCATTACTTTTTCAAGTGGTTATACCCTTGGATGGGTTAGCCCCCAATCAAAGGATTGTTTAATGGTCAAAAATCTGACGAGCTAAGAGGCCCAACAGCTGCTTCTGAAGTTAGAGTACTGGGTCACAAGGTGAACTAAAGCAAGAAGCATTTTTAAATATTATAAACTAAGCTATTTTGCAGCATCTGGAAGAGCAACTGCACAAATCTCTAGACATTGAGGTGTGCATATGTGAAGCCTGCGACCAGGTAACCAGCTATCTTTTGTATTCACATGTTAATACAGCAATGCTTAAGAGGGAGCCCCTACCTGTTGGTCTTCCTCTCCATGCTCTGGAGATGCCATAGTTGTCTCTTTTCCATTACAAGCCATGGTATAATTAGATATACCTGAAAAGAACAAGACGACAGGCCTGAAGTTACAAGTTAAATTTCTTAAGGAAAAGTTACAGGACCTTAAAGACAAGAGTGGTGTTTTACTCCAAAGAGGGACTAAAAGAAATGTCAGGGCCCTCATCAGATTAACAAAGAACAAATATTTAGAGGAATAGGGAGCTAAACACATGGTCACTACCTTTTTTTTTTTAAATAAAAAAAAAAAAAACCAAAGAAATATTTCAGTTCTACTACAGCTAATGAGAAAGAAAGTAGGAGGATTCCTTCTCATGGCACAGAGTGGTTGAAAACCTTCCATTTTTTTGAGACTACATTAAAGGCATTACTGCTAAAGGCCATTTAATAGTGTTAACTACAGGGGAGGAAAGTTAAGAATGTGATCCTATCTCACCAGCTAAGAGACTTAAGGCCAGTGAACATTAAGTTCCCCAGACTCAGCTTCCCAACCCCTGTCCTACCCACAGCTTCTTAATACAGACATTTACACATCCAAACATTTCTTAGTAGCATAACTCCAAAGCTATGACCAAGGAATTATATAAACAATGAAAAAAAGACTAAAAAGCCTCACCAACAAGTCCCACTCCTTCAAGTGCCAGCCCCAAACCAACCCACTGACCTTTCTCAGTACTCCAAACACTGCTTTACTCCACTCACCCACTGGTCAGATTTTATACACCCCTGCTGGTGTAATTGTGAGGGGAGGGAGTGAAATACTCAGGACTGACAGTTCAGGGAATCAGTGAAAAGAAGGCTTTGCTAACCAATAGGAGAATGCAAATCCTTTGGGGACTGAAAAGATTGGGAGTGAGTTATTCCCCACATGTGATTCCAATTAACCCCACTGGGTCTTTGCTGTCATCCAGTTGAACTCACTTTGAGTCCACAGCCTGCCTAGAAACAGTTGCTAGTTAGGATGGGTAACATTTTCAAAAACACCTATGTGACTTAAAAAATCATTGATTTTCATTGCCCTTTCCAATGGGAAAAGGGAGAGAAATTTTTTTTATATAAGGTAGAGAAAAAGGTAAAAAATTGAAACAGAACTTTTCATTTTGTTATGAAAAATCTAAAAAAAAAAAAAACATAAAAAAACCCAAACAAATAAAAAATCAGCCAAATATAGACCATCTCTGGTGGTAAGGTTGCAGATAGCAATGTGCCTGCTTCACCTGCATGTTGGCCATAGTTTCAAAGTAAAAACTGGCACACTGGAACAAGGAGTGGCATATTGAAGACAGGTAGTTTTTTCCAGTGGTTAGGATACTAGCCTAGGATTTGAGCTGGGTTCAATTTTAGGTTCTACCACAGACTTCCTGTGTGACCTTGTGCAAGTCACTTAGCCTCTCAGTGCCTCAGTTTCCCCTCTGTACAGTGGGGATAATATGGCTTCCATGCTTCATAGATGTTTTGTGAGGTGCTCAGATACTCTGGCAATCAGGGCTATATAAATACCTTAGATAGATAGTGAAGCATTTTGTTGGGGAACAAGAGTTAGGTAGGGTAACTTATTCACCTTCATCCCCCTTTCAGAAAAAAGGAAAAGTGTGCCACTTTCTGGTTCAGGGAAGGATGGGAGGAAAGAGTGTTTATTCTTCTGTCACCCCCTTCATTGTTCTCCCTCAGAGTTTGAATTGGAATTGGATTGAATTGGAAAAGAAGTGGTGGTACTGTCCCAAGTCCTGCCCACAATCCAAGCTCTGCCTATATGAGATGCTACTTTAGCAGATTGTGCAGGTGTACAAAACATGAGCAAACATGCTCTGCTGGGTTCCCGCTGGGGCTTGAGTCCCTCTCTGTAAGGTTCAGCTACACCACTAGATATGACCAGATTAAGATGGAGGCAGAATAGCCACATGCCTGGAACCGAGTCATGTGATTATGTCAGTCTCAGCTGTTATTTAAAAATAAATGTTTCTACCCCACATGGCTGCAAAGAAAAGCTTGAGATTATCCATTGAATAGAACTGAGACAGTCATCATAGAATACCAGGATTGGAAGGATTCTCAGGAGGTGATCTAGTCCAACCCCCTGCTCAAAGCAGGACCCATCCCCAAACAGATTTTTGCCCTAGATCCCTAAATGACCCCCCTCAAGGATTGAATTTACAACCCTGGGTTTAGCAGGCCAATGCTCAAACCACTGAGCTATCCCTCCCCTGAAAGTGATGTCTGCCTGTGTCTACCCCCAGCCTCCTGCAGAGGGAGAAGCAGCATCCATACCAAGGGAGGTAACTCTTTACCCCCCACTTGGCCCTTGCTGTTCTTGCTGTGCGCCCACCCACCTTCCCAGGACTTCGACAGGTAAATGCCTAGCTGGGCTCTGTGGGATTGGTGGCATCTGGTCTTTTAGCCCCAATGGTCAGATGTTGGCCATGGGAGTGTGAATAGTTCCCTAATGACATCCACTCTCACCATGAAAATGAGATGCCACCCCAGGTAGTTTATGCAGATCTGCAATCCACCCTATCTTTTCTTGCTTACTTTGATCAGCAGTGAAATAGTGAAAAATCTAGACATGTATATCACCATCACTTGGCATCGGAGTTACCCCACTTTGATGAATGGGGCAGTTCACACCTCTCTGAGCTCCTGTGTCAGGCTCTCTGCAGAGGCAGGCAGATGCCTGTGCACCCGTTTTAGCTTTTTTCATGTTTTCAAGGTTTCTTCCATAATCTATTGTCACATTATATTGATAGAGTTTAAAGCTCCATTAGCACTTGAAGACCAGCCACTCCAGATAATGCAAGAAACACGGGACCTCTGATGCACCCTGACTGTTTTGGGGTTCTCCCAGAATGAGGCCGCTTTATCATGTAACTCGCAAGGCACAACGTTTTCCAAGTAACTGAATTTGGAAGTATTTTACTGTTCATTCTAAACATATGAAGCTGCATTTCTCAAATGTGCTTTCTGGCTGCATTTTGTAATGCTTAAGAAAAAGGCCTCTCCTCTCCATTGACAGTTTATATGCCTTCAATACAGATAAATATCAAGGAAATTGTAAACATTTGTAAAATGAGCATGATTGTATAAAAATACCATTTCCCATTGGATTCCTTCTTGCTCACTGTACAGTACAGCCTTGTGGCACAAACCACTTCATGGCATTCCTTGTGATATTTTTGAAGAGGTGTGACGTTCTGGTGCAGTTAGTTGGGGCAGCAAAAAAGTCATGGATAATTCCAGAAGCAACTGAGATTCTTTAATTTTGATACCCTAACCAGTGCTGAATCCATCTTAATTCCCACCCTTGTAGTCTTTTTATGTTAGTGCTTTTGTAACCCACACATCATCTGGGTGTGGTGTTCTGTCCCATCGAGTGGCACCGAGACCACTTAAAGAGAGAGCAATTAATGAGTCTGCTCTACAGCCTTCGCTAAGAGGCAGTTGCTTTTAGCTCATGTGCTAGAGGCTCCTGCACTAAGCTCCAGAGGTCCCCAGTTCAATCCTGGTGACTGGGGTTTGTCAGCGTTACACTATCACCTTCCCTTCTAAATGTTTATCCCAAATGGGCAACTAGATTGAGATTCTGAGATCCTTCCCCTTAGCTGCCACCTTTCCCACTTGACATTGTCATGCAAAATTAAAATATTTGAGTGTGGACTAGGACTGAGCAAATAATGAATTTTTCATTTCGGGGCTGCACAAAAAATAAAATTAAAAACAATCAGATCAAATCAAAACGGATTTGATTTTTCAGTTTTTCCTCATCTAAATGGAATAAATGAACAAATGTGTTTCAAGCCAAACAAAACAATTCATTTGACCCTAAATGATTTTTTTTTTCAGTTTTTCATTTCATGGAGGTTTTGGGTGCTTTTTACCCTCTCCCTTTTTTTAAAACTAGCTAAATTTGGAAAAGAAACACCATTTCAAAATGAAAAAAGAAGTATTTCATTTCCAAATGATCAAAATGAAACTATTTGAAATGAAAAGTCAAAATATTTCATTTTGAAATGACCAAAACAAACTGTTTTGACTTTTTCAATTTCTTTCCCCCATTTTTTACTTGAATTTGCAAATAACTTCTGTGTTCTGAAAAATGCATTTTTGGACAAATTTATGATTAAAAAATATTTTATCCAGCTCTACTGAGGATTCTTCATCCTGTGTCAAATTGAGCCTCTGTTACCTGTGCTGAAGAATCCAGGTTCCTTAGCAAACTCATACACTTCTTTAGGTGGACTGGCTAATGGGGTGGGGGACAAAAGCCCCACTGTGTTAGGCTGGATTACACTGCCATTCTGATGTGGCAGCATTTCACACCCACTATGCACAGGGGTAAATGACTACACAAGGTGCAAAGCAGTGGAGAAGCAGGCCTGCATTGTGCAAGTGTCCCAGGACATATAGTGAAGGTCTATATATTCTTCTGTCTGGTCTGCCCACTCTCTTCCCACCTGCATTGGGGAAGGCAGTAGCAGCCCCACAGAGCCTGATATCCCATCAGCCACAGAACAGTGATTCCCTACTCAGCCACTCTTCCTGACCTACCTGGCTATGTAGGGCAAATCTCAATTTGCCCTTAAAAAGCTTTCTACTCACAATAGGAGACCACTGGAACAGAATTTAAACTACAACAGGGTTCAAAAAATAACAAGATAAGTTCATGGAAGATAGGTCCATCACTATTAGCCAGGATGGACAGGGACGGTGTCCCCCCTAGCCTCTGTTTGCCAGAAGCTGGGAATGGGTGACAGGAGATGGAACACTTGGTGATTACCTCTTCTGTTCATTCCCTCTGAAAGCACCTGGCATTGGCCCCTGTCGGAAGACAGGATACTGGGCAGGATGGACCTTTGGTCTGACCCAGTATGGCTGTTATTATGTTCACAAAGATCAAAGCTTTTGTTTGACAAACTTGACACTTCTACAAATAAATTAGCTCCACCGGAAAGTCCTGTCCTGTAACAGCTTCCAAACGCATGCAGTCTAAATAGTGTCACATGTTTTGTGCGCCTTCTTATCCATATTCTGCAGTTTCTGTGGAGTCTGCTTATGTTCTACCTCTTAAAGCATTGAAGGGTCCCACAAACCAACAGAGAGGTGTACTGTACGCCAAATACTCCAGCAGCTCATTCATATGTTCCTCCTCCTTAGTCACTTTCTCCCATATTTGGGAGAGGATTCGTCTAGACAGATCTTGGAAGGAATCAAGAGTGGAGACTGAAGCATGGAGCACTTCTGTGGTATGGGAAACTTGTTGCATCTTGTCCTGAAAGTTGACGGGAAAGAGTTCAATAATAACCAGTAGGATCAGGTAGATGGTCTTCAGGGGTTGGGTAATTGTATGAATCAAGGCAATGATGCAATATTTCAGCAACTGCAAGAAGCAAATTAATACTGTGAAGGTACAATTTTTAGAAATATCTCTTGAAATGGGAGACGTCTACAACTACACTATTGTTTGATCCTAAAACTGTTCCCCAATACAGAACCATTGTTCCCGCTCTCTTTGATGTTTTCCATGCCAATCCAGCCCTGTTTGGTATGGTTCCCCCTGACCATTGAGGAGCTTCTGTTGAAACTATATACCAGTGATACTCAGCGTTCAGTGGTCCAGGAGCCACATTAGAGATCAACATTACCCAGTAGTGTGAATTCATTGTTTCATTTACGATAGTACTATATTACATTTAGTTTTTTATATATATTACTCGCACAGTAAATCAGTTAATAACTTAGTGCAAGTTGATAACTTAATTGGTTAATAACATAGGAAAAGCATCCTGATTGGTAAATCACTTAGATTGGTTAATAATTAAATCACAGTGTTTTAAAATATCCCGTGCTGCAAAGAGCCACAGGAGACACATTAAAGAGACACTTGCGGCTCGCGAGCCTCAGTCTCAGTATCACTGCTATATACGGTCTGGAATGGGCCTAGATAAATAAGAAGTCTTGCAAGCCTTGACTCTCATAAAGACTGGATTGCTAAAGAAAAAAAACCTACTGGGACAAAGAACAACAACGAAGCTGCCAAACCTGAAAAAGATAAGTAAAAACTGTCTAACTGAAAAAACAACAAGGAGTCTGGTGGCACCTTAAAGACTAACAGATTTATTTGGGCATAAGCTTTCGTGAGTTAAAACCTCACTTCTTCAGCCTGGACCAGTCCACACAAGAGATCCACTTCCTGGACACTACAGTACAAATAAGTGATGGTCACATAAACACCACCCTATACCGGAAACCTACTGACCGCTATACGTACCTACATGCCTCCAGCTTCCATCCTAGACACATCACACGATCCATTGTCTACAGCCAAGCCCTAAGATACAACCGAGTTTGCTCCAACCCCTCAGACAGAGACAAACACCTACAAGATCTTTATCAAGCATTCGTAAAACTACAATACCCACCTGGGGAAGTGAGGAAACAGATTGACAGAGCAAGACGGGTACCCAGAAATCACCTACTACAGGACAGGCCCAACAAGGACAATAACAGAACACCACTGGCCATCACATACAGCCCCCAGCTAAAACCTCTCCAGCGCATTATCCACGATCTACAACCTATCCTGGAAAATGATCCCTCACTCTCACAGACCTTGGGCGGCAGGCCAGTCCTCGCTTACAGACAACCCCCCAACCTGAAGCAAATACTCACCAGCAACTACACACCACACCACAGAAACACCAACCCAGGAACCTATCCCTGTAGCAAACCTCGTTGCCTACTCTGTCCCCATATCTACTCTGGCAACAGCATCAGAGGACCCAACCACATCAGCCACACCATCAGGGGCTCATTCACCTGCACATCCACTAATGTCATATATGCCATCATGTGCCACCAATGCCCCTCTGCCATGTACATTGGCCAAACCGGACAGTCCCTCCGCAAAAGAATAAATGGACACAAATCGGACATCAGGAATGGTAACATACATAAGCCAGTAAGTGAACACTTCAATCTCCCTGGTCATTCTATTACAGATTTAAAAGTCACTATCATTGAACAAAAAAACTTCAGAAACAGACTTCAAAGAGAAACAGCAGAACTAAAATTCATTTGCAAATTTAACACCATTAATCTGGGCTTGAATAGGGACTGGGAGTGGCTGGCTCACTACAGAAGCAGCTTTTCCTCTCCTGGAATTGACACCTCCTCATCTATTATTGGGAGTGGACTACATCCACCCTGATTGAATTGGCCCTGTCAACACTGGTTCTCCACTTGTGAAGTAACTCCCTGCTCTCCATGTGTCAGTATATAATGCCTGCATCTGTAACTTTCACTCTATGCATCCGAAGAAGTGAGGTTTTAACTCACGAAAGCTTACGCCCAAATAAATCTGTTAGTCTTTAAGGTGCCACCAGACTCCTTACTGATCCTGGCTGTGCCACAGGTACATTCAGTACTTAATTTGCTTCAGGGCTTGCCAGGGCTGAGCCCCGGCACCTTTAGGCTTGGCAATTCATAACCCCGGCACTTCTGGGCTTGCCGTATCAGTTATGAAAGTAAAAAAATTATTGATTGCCAGCACTTAACTGCTTGAGCCCCAGCACCGCTTTCATTAAAATTAAGCACTGGGTAGATCTCAAGAGCGGGAATATGCAGAGGCCACTCAAAGAAGAAGATTAGTTATATTGTGGTCCTGCCCAGAACATCTCTGGGATAAGGAGGAAGGGGAAAGAACTTGGTTCCTACCAGGGAACTAGTTTGAAGAGCCTCCCAGATGCTTTGGCCGGCATCCCTCACCTTGCTCTGGGAATGCTGGAAAGCACATTGCTGCAACTTGGTCATCATGGAGCCCAAACGCACCCAGTAACTGTCATAATCTCGCTGCTGCTGAGCAGAAGCCATTCCATGCCTTTCTGCAAAAGCTGTAGGTTTAACTAAAAGAAACAAGAGAATAAGGTTATGCTGCCAAATGAAAGGCAATAATGTCAGAATGGAACACAGCTTCCCCAAATCTTCATTTGAAAGCCTGACTCATAAATTCATAGATTATAAGGCCAGAAAGGCCCACTGTGGTCATCTAGTCTGACCTCCTGTATAACGGAGGAAGCAAGTACCTGGGGCGGCGAACGCTTATGGGCGGCATTCCATCCATTCTTGCGGCGGCAAACCGAGCGGCCTTTTTATTTATTTATTTATTTTGCTTCGGCAGTTCGGGCAGCTTTTATTTATTTATTTATTTATTTATTTATTTTGCTTGGGGCGGCAAAAATGGTAGAGCCGGCCCTGTCCCCACAATAATTCCTAGAGCAGAGCTTTTAGAAAACCTTCGCAGCACATGTTCTACCTGCACCTGAGATACTAACGGGCAGATTTTCAAAAGTATTTAGGAACACAGAAAGGTAAATTGGCACCCGGTGGGATTTTCAAAAAGTTCCTAGGCACATAATTCCCATTGTTAGAGATAGGCACCTTGCACTTTGAACATCTCACTAGATCCCTATCGGAATCTTTAGGTTTCTCAATACCTTTAAAAGGCTGGCCCTTTTGCAACAGCACTAATATTACAACTGTTTGCCACCAATCTAGTGATAGAATTGTTTTAATGAGAAATTGGGCAAACTACTATTGCTGTTATTTGTATTATGGCAGCGCCTGAAGTCCCCAACTGATTCAGGTCTTGTTTTGCTAGGCAGAAGCAGAAGACAGTCTCTTCCCCTAAGAATTTGTAATCTAAACAGACAATGGCTGGAAGAAAAGATTATACCTATTTTACAAATGGGGAACAGAAGCACAAAGAACTGAAATGACTAGTCTGAGGCCCTACAGGAATTTGTGGCAGAGCTGGGAATTAAACCCAGATCCCGCGTGTGTAACCACTTTTCCTCTGAAATTAGCCGGTGCTTTTCTAGAAAGGTCAGTGGTTCTTAAAGTATCTCCTCCCCATTTACTACCATTTACCCTTTGGTAAGAAACAAAACCACTGACCACACACTTATATTTCCCCTATCCATGAAGCATTAACACCCTCCAAGTGACACCATGTGCTCCAGGATGTAAACACACTCAGCACCAGTCATCGTTTTATGGCTTGGGATCTTGCTCTCCCAGATGTGTGCATTTTACTGAGCAATCTTCAGGTAAACAAATGTTACATAACAGCTTAACATATGTCATCGCAGCTGTGGCCAAGTCTCACTTCACAGGATGCCTGGGGACATATTTTGAACTAACTCTCTTCTATCAGTCTGATATTTGTCTACCTTTTACACCCCAGTGTGTGAATGGATGAAAGCAAGGACTAGAATGAAGGAGTAGCTCATGGCCTAAAGCTAGTTCAAGTGGGAACCCTGTTAATTATTTGGTCTTATCAATGCAAGGGGCCCTTTATCCATTTACTCGCTTGTTATTATATCAGCCAACTCCAAATAGAGGGAAAGTGCAAGGTAACGAAAAGAGTGGAACATTGGGATGCCCCCATTTTATTTTGGAGCTATGTCAAAAATATTGACACCAGGACTGGAATTTTCAAAAGAACCTATGAGATGTAGGTACTCAACTTTTACTGGAAATCAGTAGAAGCTGGACACTGAACTCCCTTAGGCTTCTTTGAAATTCCCAACCTGGGTGTGACCCACACAAGTTCTTACCCACTTCACCAGCTGTGGGGAGGTAGGGATGTGCTAGCTCTTCAGCTGTCTCCAGCACGGCTTAAACTTCATTCTTGGCCATCTGACTAAAGATGGTCAGGAATTTTTCAGCAGAATGTTTTTATATTGGAAAATACAGATTCGTCAAAACCATTCACAGAAGTGTAGTGATTTGGATGGAACTTTGATCATGAAGGTTTATCAGCTCCAGGATGGAATCAACAGAGCCCCACCCCAGAACAGCCAACTCCCTGCTCCAAATCAAGCAGAGCAGGGACTTGAACTTGGGTCTCCCATATACCAGACTAGTACCCTAATTACCAGTCTATTGTAGGTTTGGACTCGCTCCTGTTTTTTAATGAACATTTTTGAAAGGTCTCATTTTCATTCCACTGTGGAACAAAACTAATTTCAAATCCTCCACTTTTGTTGTAAATCAGAATTCTTCTTTCCCGGCCAGCCCTACATACTTTTCATCCCATGACTGTACTCATACCATTAATCACTGCTGATTCAGGGGTCTCCATATTGGTCTGGATGGCTTCTTTTGTCAGGCCAACCACTCCTATGATTGTGTTGGTCACTGCATCATTTTCACCCGTCACTTCGGAAAACCTCATGAAGTCCTTTACATCTGAAACAATCTGGAAAAAAAATAGAGGAAAGTTGGTTTTATACTAAAATAAAAAAAGATCTTCGACAAAGTTTTCAGACTCGGGTGCCCAAAGCTAGGCTGCTAAATTCATAATGAGGCTATCTAATAAGGTGAGGGCAATTTTCAAAACTGCTGAACAACGGCAGCTCCGTTTCTTAACACTTTGACCTAAGATCTCATCTCAAAATAGGGTAGATCTCAATTGATGAAGGGACATCACCTTCCGCTTGTGGTGAGCTTTAATCATCCATACAGGAGACATTTCAACATAATGTTGTCCTGGAACCTCTATGAAACGGGGCTTGTGTCATCCAATTTTATCTCCCCTTTCCTAGTTTGCAGTCATCAGAAAATGTGTGTTTGTCCACTGCCCCAACATTCCCTCCAGAGTTTGAATTGAAACTGCATAGACTGCCTGTTATTATCTAGTGAAATCCACAATTACCCCTTTTTTGATCAGATACGTTCTTGCAAAATAGGCTACAACTATCCACACCTCTCCGGCAAGGCATTCAGCTGCCACCACAGCTCTAGTCACTCTTGCTAATAGATCAGATCATAGCCTTCCCCTTTAAGGAGTCTCTAGTTGAATAAAAGATAATTACCTGATCGGCGTTTTGACAAAGTATCGGCAGCTTCTCCTCCACTGACTCTAGACCCTTGCAGTTTACTGTTGCAGCTATAGACAGGTAAATTGAATTAGTTTCTTAACTCTCTTTCAGTGTGAGTCGGAATAGACTGGCTTATGTTTATATGCCATCGTTCTCAAATCAGCCATATCAGAAGTGGAGACAAGAGGCCAAATTTCCAGCTGGTTTTAGGCACAGAAATTGCTGAGAAATTGCACACCATCTATATGTGGCAGTCAGGACTGAATGAGGAATTTCCCACTGAATTTTTATTTTGAGTTACACTTTCCCTTCCCGTTGAGAAAAACTTCTCTATCCCGGTTTACTTACGTTGAGGTTCCAGGGTATTCAGAACTGGCTGTGCACTGCTGACCACAACTTCATTAATGGTCTTCACTCCTTTCTCTGTTCCAGTACACATAGATTTGTTGTACGAGTGTCTCTTTTTGATGGAAATATATTTGGTGGAAACCAAGTGACAGACAGTGCTAACGAAGGGTAGGCCACTCGGTTTCTTCAAGACATTACACTGAGGCAAAACAGGAAAAGTCACATCAGCAAAGATTCACTGGCAGGTTAAGAAGCAAACTCAAAACTCTGATGGATCTATCTGGCTTTCCAAAGGTTTAGGACCAGCTCCAGAGCTAGTTTAAATGGCAGCACTTCACTGAAGTCAATGGAGCTACACCATGTACAGTGGTTGTGGATCTGGAGTTGCAGAGGAAATGAAATCCTATCATCTGCTCAAAGAAAATCAGAATCCATGGTCTGCGTCAATACGTCTTTTTAAACTAGGTAATTTGAAAAGCCTAATAAAATCAAACATCTAGTCCTACTTCACATTTCTGAGCAATAGGTACTGTATGTGCATACACTGAGAAGACATTGGGTTTTGGAGGTGGAGGACGGGGGTTTGCAGCAATTTGAGTCCAGGTACAACTTCTACTAGTTCTGTCTTTGAACTCTTTAAACAGAAAATTAGGATGAACCAAAATCAAAAGATTATTTTACCCCTTGCCCTTTAAGGATGGGGTGGAATACTTAGTTATGACTGGTTTCAGAGTGGTAGCTGTGTTAGTCTGTATCAGCAAAAACAACGAGTCCTTGAGGCACCTTAGAGACTAACATATGTATTTGGGCATAAGCTTTCGTGGACTAGAACCCACTCCATCAGCTGCATGGAGTGGAAAATATAGAAGCAGGTATAAATACATGAAAGGATGGGAGTTGCTTTTTCAAGTGTAAGGTCAGACTAACGAGACCTGGGAAGGCAACTCCCATCCTTTCATGTATTTATACCTGCTCCTGTATTTTCCACTCCATGCAGCTGATGAAGTGGGTTCTAGCCCACGAAAGCTTATGCCCAAATAAATTTGTTAGTCTCTAAGGTGCCACAAGGGCTCCTCCGTTGTTTTTAGTTATGACTGTTTCTAGTCTTAGTCTAGACCGTTTCTAATCTAATCTAGTGTGACTAATTTAGTAACTAATCTTTTTGATTTGGTTTATCATAATTCCCAAACATCTAGGCTGAAACTGTGAAACACTCTGTAGGGTTTGCCTTACTAGGGAAAGGTTTGAATTTACTTCAGACTTAGCTACACCATGGTAGCTAAAGCCAACCTTTTTTTCTTAATATAGATACAGGAGCCTAGTCTAGAAATTGACCAGCTAATATGTTAGAGATCTTGCCCTGCGTCTGCACTAGGAAAATAGCTGAGTTTAGATCACTTAACTAGTATGCATTAGGTTACATAGGTCCAACCTAAACTCAGACTTTTTCTAGTTATTTTTATTCTCCTGTCTTCTCTCACAGAAGGTTGGGAAAAGAACTGGTAACTTTTCAGGAAAGAGAGAGGTAGGTGTCTTGGGATAATAGTTAAGGAGTTATTAAAGGTAGTTTATGCATACATAAGGAATTCTGCAAGGTTAATAAATATCTTGTCTAGTCTGCCTTTTGCTGGCATGACTGAGAGTTAGGCATGCTATACCAGCAAAACCACCCTGTATGGATGCAGATATACTGGGGAGAAAAGCCCTTTGCAAATATAGCTGATTTCTAGGGCTATCAAGCGATTAAAAAAAATGAATCACGATTAATCATGTGATTAAAAAAATTTATTGTAATTGTGTTGTTAAACAATAATGGAATACAATTTAAATATTTTTGGATGTTTTCTACATTTTCAAAAATATTGATTTCAATTACAACAGAGAATACAAAGTTTATAGTACTCACTTTATATTTTTTAATACAAATATTTGCACTGTAAAACAAAATAAATAGTATTTTTCAATTCACCTCATACAAGTACTGTAATGCAATCTCTATCATCACAGTTGAACTACAAATGTAGAATTATGTACAAAAAATAACTGCATTGAAAATAAAACAAATGTAAAACTTTGTCCCACAAGTCTGCTCAGTCCTACTTCAGCCAATTGCTCAGGCAAACAAACTTGGATACAATTTGCAGGAGATAATGCTGGCTGCTTCTTGTTTATGTCACCTAAAAATGAGAGTGGGCATTTGCATGGCACTATTGTAGCTGGCATTGCAAGCTATGTCCCAGATGTGCTAAAAATTCATATGTCCCTTCATCTTCAACCCCAGTTCCATAGGACATGCTTCCATGCTGATGACAGGTTCTGCTCAATAACTAGCCAAAGCAGAGTGGATGGACGCATGTTCCTTTTCATCATCTGGGTCAGATGCCACCAGCAGAAGGTTGATTTTCCTTTTTGGTGGTTGGGGTTCTGTAGTTTCTACATCTGAGTGTTGCTCTTTTAAGATTTCTGAAAGCATGCACCACACCTTGTCCCTCTCAGATTTTAGAAGGCACTTCTGATTCTTAATCCTTGGGTCAAGTGCTGTAGCTATTTTTAGAAATCTCACATTGGTACCTTCTTTGCATTTTGTCAGATCTGCAGTGAAAGTGTTCTTAAAACAAACGTGCTGGGTCATCATCTGAGACTGCTAGAACATGAAATATATGGCAGAATGTGGGTAAAACAGTTGAAGATATACAGTTCTCCCCCAAGGAGTTCTATCACAATTTTAATACTTTTTAACAAGCATCATCAGCATGTCCTCTGGAATGGTGGCCAAAGCATGAAGGGGCATATGAATGTTTAGCATATCTGGAACATAAATACTTTGCAACACCAGCTACAAAAGCACTATGCAAACACCTCTTCTCACTTTCAGGTGACATTGTAAATAAGAAGCAGGCAGCAGCATTTCCTGTAAATGTAAACAAACTTGTCTGTCTTACCAATTGGCAGAATAAGAAGTAGGACTGAGTGGACTTGTAGGCTCTAAAGTTTTACATTGTTTTGTTTGACAGCAGTTATGTAACCCAAAACAAAGTCTACATTTGCAAGTTGTACTTTCCTGATAAGGAGATTATGCTACAGTACTTGTAGTAGGTGTATTGAAAAATACTATTTCTTTTATCACTTTTACAGTGCAAGTATTTGGAAGAAAAATGTGCACTGTACACATTGTATTTAATATAGAAAAACATCCAAAAATATTGAATTGGTATTCTCTTGTTTAAAAAACTGCTTAATTGCACTGTTAATTTGAGTTATTGTGTGAGTTAACTGCAATTAGTTGTCAGCCCTACTTATTTGCTAAAGTCATGATACTGGCAACAAAGTTTTGCTGGAATAAGCTGCATTTCCCTTTCTAGTGTAGGCAAGGCATTCATGGAGGCTTTTATAGAACATAGGTATTCCAGAACCACTAGATCAGTTTTCCCTCTGTAGAAAGAGTAGCTTAGAAAAAATGCATCTGGAACAGCTTCTCTCTCTCATTGATTTAAAGTTTACACAATGTAGCTATACTCAAGCACTTGTGCACATTCACAATAGTAATAGTTGCAGTTGGGGGCCTCCATGTGCTACCCTGCTGCAACTGGGTCTCTTTGTGCTAGTTACTGAAGATGACCAGATTTCAAAATACTGCACGATTACAGAGGACAGTTATCCCCATTTTACAAGTGGTATCATGGGGCCATTTTATAGAGGCACAAAACATAGAAATGACTCATGAAAATGACTCATGGGAATAACAGGGCTGGGAATAACCTAAGACAGGTCATTTACCATCTATCATAGCACCCTCAGGCTTGGCCTGGGTTTTAGATTAAAGAACTTTATAAATAAAACTGGGCTGCTCTGCACTATAAAGTGTTTAAACATTGCTCTGCAAGACCCATGTGATAGCAATGTCACTTTTTGAAAATGAGACTTACTTCAGCACTTAGTGCCTATATCATTTGTAAATGAAAGTTGTCTCAGGGAGGTCCTGCAACACTGAGTCAAGCAATGCCTAAACACCTTTAAGCACAAGGGCCCCAATCTTTTCGCTTTCCCAGGGTATGGGCACTGTACCACCTTCAATTGAAATTCAAAAGCTCTTATTTTAATCTGTATTATGTTAAAGTGTGGTTTGCTAGGTATTTCATAGCAGTGATTGATATCTTTCCCATTTGACAGGTAGATAGGAGGCTGTGGAAAGAGGTGAATTCCTCACCCTTTGCTAACGAAAGGAATGAGGAGTCTGGTAGCACCTTAAAGACTAAGATTTATTTAGGCATAAGCTTTTGTGGACAAAGAACTCATTTCTGATGCATCTGAAGAAGTGGGTTCTCTAGCCACAAGTGTATGCCTAAATAAACCTGGTCATCTTCAAGGTGCTAAAAGACTCCTCAGTCTGTATCCACACAAAAAAAAAAAAAAACCCCAAACACTGGTACCCATGATACTTGTCACCCTATGATGTGGATTTAGAGGGCCTACTGCCCATGAGGGCTAAAGTTGCATGTATAGCCTTTTACAGTTCCAGCTGTGAAGTGTGGATTTATGCAACCTTGATACAGACATCAAGGGATTTTCTAGATGTTTGAGCTTTATCTACACATTGGTTATTCTGGTGAACAATGTGCCAGTATTTCATAAGCTCTGACATTTGTACCCTGGAGCCCCTATAGGGCCAGCCCTGTTTTATGATATGCACCTGGGATTCCTTTGCCTCATTTTCTCCTGGCTCCTGCCCCGGGACTGAGCAACCCAGGTAGTGTCTAGCCAACCTGGGCTAGACTGGGGGTAGGAATCAAAGTAACTACAATGTTTGCTTTTCAGAAGTTGCTACCTGAAATCCCAAGTGCAATTCTACCACAGCCATATGAGAGCAACAAAAGTCACTTATTTCTGTTCTAAGCTTAACCACAAACTAAAGCTTGTTTACAGGTGGGAGTAGTTGATAGAGAACTACTTCAAAATTGAGACTCTAGATTTGGTTCTAGGGTATATAGGGGAAGTGTCCCAGGCTTCTAAGTGTCTACACACTAATGCCAGTGGTTACCACTACTGGCAAACAAGGCTACATCTAGTATGACTAATTCGAGGCACAGATTTCTACTATAGAACTAGAAATCACCTCTTAGAAAGAACAGGTTAGACCTTCATTCAAATGCAGTGACATTTTATTTTGAAGACAGGGATATTTAACACAAACAAGTAGTATCAGAGCTGAGAAGTGATCTACATTATAGCAGTCATACACCACCTCCAGACATTAGTAGAGATCTTGGCAGAATGCTTACTAGTACCAGCCATTGGTGTCTTCCCTGCAGAAGGAGGCTAGTACACATGAAGTCAGAAGGAAGACAATGACTTTGCCTTCTTCCTTAGAAGTGAAGTTTCATGTTTCTAGGTCACAGGTCCTCCTTAGCCTTGGATGCTGTGAGGACTTCAGCTTCCTCAGCCTCATTTTCTTGATTTTGTGGTTCAATGGAATCTGCAGACACCTGACCAGATGGGGTGAAGGGTCCCACAACCCAAGACAGAGGAGTATTTGCCATCATGTATGCCATCAGCTCATCTACATATTCCTGGGCCTTGGTCACCATCTCCTGGCTCTGGGTTAGGAGGCTGCTGGAGAGATCCTGGAAGGAATGGGCAGTGGAGAAGGAAGCATGAAGCTCTTCCATGTTGTGATACACCTGTTGCACCTTATCCTGAAAGTTGGTGGGGAGACCTTGAATGCTGGATACTAGCATCTGGCAGGCATCCTGCAGCTGCTGGATAATGCTGCGGGACATAGCCAAAGTCTCAGACTCCATCTGTTGGAGAAACAGACGTTTAATCCTAATGTTCAAAACACAATAAGGATCAAACTTGCTGCTGCCACCACCACCTCAGGTGATGTTGGAAGGTGGCACGATATGCTGCAAGGAACTAATGGCAGTCATCAAGGAGGTCTGATAGCCATGCAAGCTAGGTCAAAACAGAGCTAAGCCAAGTTAGTTAACAGGGGTGTCACTGGTTGCAAACCCATGATCTACAATCAGTTTGCAGGCTGTCGTGAGGGTTTAGATTTTTTTCCTCTTTTTAGAGACTATGCTTCTTGGGCAGACCTTGCTGGTGTGACATCACTTTAGGGATGTCTATTAGGCTCAAAGGGGACAACTTTTTCTAATAAAATTAAGGTCACCTGAATTTATCAGCTACTTATCCTAAGATAAGCCACTCTGCAAGGCTCAGAATAATGGCAAACCTCTCAGACCAGAGCTGTCCCCTCCCTGCAAATGTACATACCTCTGGTTTTGCCAGATCTTTGATCTCACTGCCTTTTGTCTGCTTTCTATTCCAGCTCACCCATATGTGATGGAACTTCTCCTGGACTTCCAGAAGAGTAACACCTTGCTTAAGGTATTCAATCTAGAAGTGGATTAAGTATATAGAGACATTTGCACATCAGTTATTCTAGTTCCATGGTTTATGACATGCCTTCACCCCACAGAGTGGTATGCCCAATGCATCAGGGTCTAGTTACATAACACAACCATGAATGAGGTCTCAGCCTCATTCTACCACATTCTATACAGGTAGAATTGGAGGTGTTCCCCGCCCTGAAGGGCATCAGTTTTAAGAGATAGTGGAGTTCCTACCAGTCCCATGGTTTGATGAAGCTGGGAAAGAGCCTCTCTGATGCTCTGACTGGTATGTCTCATCTTGTTTAGGGAATAGCGGTAGGCACGTTGGCGAAGTTTGGTCGACAGGGAACCTAAACGCACGAAGTAGCTCCGACGCTCTTGTGGTTGTGCTGAAGACACTTCAGCCCCTTCCACAGATTCAGCAAGTTCAGCTAGAGGGAAGAAAGCTCAGGTTGTTCACCCTCTCAGATTGAGAGATTGGTAAAGGAGTACAAGTCATACTGATCTGCTAAATCTTAAGCTCCCTTGTAACAAGCATTTGGCTTAGCACCTATCAAGTACCACAGAGGTAACTTCAGCCTTAAAACAAAGCCCACACAGCACTACTAAGATTTTTTATTTTGAATACTTTTATAAAAAGATACTGACTTCTAATGAATAGTCATGCCCATCATTCCTTCTAGTACCACCCTGTCCCCACTTGTTGCTCAAATCATTTTATGCCCACCAACTAAAAGCGGAGACTGAGGGTTAAGATATGAAAAGGCTGTAGGATGAGCCTGCATTTGGTGACATAAGACTGAGAAGCCTAGAGAGAAGTTCAGCCCAAAGGGAGGATTACCCTAAACTTTTAGAGATAATAGACCTGTCATTCATGTGTTCTGACCTAGTTCCTCATCGGTCATGGGAAGATAGTGATCCAAGAGCTCTTCAGATTTCTCCAGTACTGCTTCCATTCCACTTATGGCCAATTGGCCCATTCTTGATTCCACAACTGTGCTCATGCTGTCAGTTACCACTGATTTGGTGCTCTTCATACTGTCCTGCACAGCCTCTTTGGTCATATCTACCATTCTGATCATGGTCTCCTTGACATCTGTCAGTCTGGAAGATGCCAACTCCTGTGCTTCAGCTGTAACCTAGAGAAGAGTGATCAAGCAAGACATTGTACAGTAATTCAGGGTGATAATACCCCATTGACCCAGAGATTGAGGTTGGGGGGAGGGGGATTACCACCTGCTCTGCCCCATAGGTCAAAGCTTCAGGGGGGAGAACTGCATCTTGCTGCTAAACACCAGACCAGAGTTATGTTTAACCACTAGCTCCTGCCTCTTGACCACTTTTAGGATGGAGTGTTCCTCTGCTGGAGGAAGCATCTCATTATTGGCACCCCTTTCATAAACACATAGACAAAATGACAATGCTAAGGAGAGGGTGGTGAAAGTTACCTCATCAGCAGTCTGAAGAGGGACTGGTAGATTATCCTCCACTTTGTCAGGTACTTCAGAAGCACACTCCTCTGCTGTCGTCACTATAGAAAAAAAACAAACAGTTGTTTCTTAATTGGTCAATGTTGCTACTGCCATATGTACAGAACCTGGCTCACATCTGTAATGGAGAGCTTTGGTTCTCCAACACGTTCACGCAGCAATAGTTCTGGGTTGTAGGTGCAGCACATTTACAATTACACTGATTCAAGACTGTCAGGAGGATTTTATTTCCCCCTTCCTTCCCCATGCAAGGTGGTTCACTCCCTCTCCCCCAAGTTATGAACTTTCTTTGGTGAACATTTTCCATGAAAAATAGTGTCCCTTCAATAGTTCATAGTTCCAGGTTTCCTCCCATGCATCATAATTCAGTTACCCAATCAAGATAGTTATGACTGGCATCTGAATACTTTCTCCTCCTATCTATACTGACGGCAGAATTGTCTCTTGCCCAAGCATTTTAGGCATTACTTTCCAGGCTCCCTCTCCAAGTGAGAGGTTTTTATGTTCTGAATAAAGTGCAATGATCTCACTCCATAGTCTTACAGCTCTGAAGCTTTTTAATCAAATGTTTAACATCCCTCTGGAAGGCACCAAGAAGTTTTCGCAATGTCTTGGCTGCGATAAGTCCAACTAACTGTTCTCATAAAGGAAGCAAGTTAAGGACTTGCTATTGCCGGTGAGCTATTGCCGGATGTTAAGACAAGTTTAACAGTTGTAATCTGTTTGCAGTGTTGTTGTAGCCATATTGGTCCAGAGATTAGACAAAGTGGGTGAGCAATCTTTTGTTGGACCAACTTCTGGTGGTGACAGACTAGATTCTGAGCCTCTCTAGTTGCAGAATGAGGAGATCTCAGTTTGCAATTAGGTACCTTTCAAAGGGTGTTGCTCCTTAAATGGAAAGAGCTTAGCACTGATCTCACTTCCTGGCTACAGTCAAGGAGGGTGCAGGTTCAGCAATAGCAATTAGTGTAAACAAAGCCCTTTGTTAGCCTCTAGCAGATGTTAGTTTACATGCATGGGCTACTGTATTATTCCTATATAGTCACACCACCCCCACTGCCAGCTTCTCCTCCAGTACTGAAGGCATACTGATCTTCATGGACCTGAGTTTTAGAGACTGAAGCTTCCTGACAGGGTGTCAAGATCCTACTGTTGAGAAATTGTACCACAAACAGAAAGGTCTGCATATATGCTTTACTCACCCTCAGGTTCAAGTTTAGTTACAACTGGCTGTGCACTGCTAACTGCAACATTGGTTATGGACGTCACTCCCTTCTCTGCCATGTCACAAATGGACCTCACATAGGGATGGCTCTCCTTGGTGGAAGCGTAGGCAGTGGCAGCCAGATCATAGGCAGAGTTGACTAAAGGTAGGCTGGCCACCCTCCTCAAGACATTCTAGTGAGGCAAGGGACAGAACAGTGAGTCAGGAAGGCAATGTTCTATACTGGAGCTGAACCATTACTTTTTCAAGTGGTTATACCCTTGGATGGGTTAGCCCCCAATCAAAGGATTGTTTATTGGTCAAAAATCTGACAAGCTAAGAGGCCCAACAGCTGCTTCTGAAGTTAGAGTACTGGGTCACAAGGTGAACTAAAGCAAGAAGCATTTTTAAATATTATAAACTAAGCTATTTTGCAGCATCTGGAAAAGCCACTGCACAAATCTCTAGACACTGAGGTGTGCATATGTGAAGCCTGCTACCAGATCACAGCCAGCCATCTTTTGTATTCACATGTTGAACCAGCAATGCTTAAGAGGGAGCCCCTACCTGTTGCTCTTCCTCTCCATGCTCTGAGGATGCCATAGTTGTCTCTTTTCCATTAGAAGCCATGGTATAATCAGATATACCTGAAAAGGACAAGACGAGAGGCCTGAAGTTACAAGTTAAGTTTCTAAGGAAAAGTTACAGCACCCTAAAGACAAGAGGGGTTTTCTACGCCAAAGAGGGAGCAGAAGAAATGGCATGGCCCTCATCAGATTAACAAGGAATATTTAGAGCAATAGTGAGCTAAATACATGGTCACTGCCTTTTTTTTTTTTTAAATAAAAACCAAGAAATTTTTCAGTTCTACTACAGCTAAAGAGAAAGGAAGTAGGAGAATTCCTTGTCATGGCACAGAGAAGTTGAAAACCTTGGGAAAAATTTTTTTTGGGAGAGTTCATTAGAGGCAGTAGGTGTCATTACTACTAAAGACCATTTAATAGTTATAATTACAGGGGGAAAAGTTAAGAATGTGATCCTGTCTTACCAGCTAAGAGACTTAAGGCCAATGAACATTAAGTTCCCCAGACTCAGCTTCCCAACCCCTGTCCTACCCACAGCTTCTTAATACAGACATTTACACATCCAAACATTTCTTAGTAGCATAAGTGCAAAGCTATGAGCAAGGAATTGTATAAAAAATGAAAAAAAGACTAAAAAGCCTCACCAACAAGTCCCACTCCTTCAAGAGCCAGCCCCAAACCAACCCACTGACCTTTCTCAGTACTCCAAACACTGCTTTACTCCACTCACCCACAGCTCAGATTTTATACATCCCCGGTGATGTAATTGTGAGGGGAGGGAGTGAAATACTCAGGACTGACAGTTCAGGGAATCAGTGAAAAGAAGGCTTTGCTAACCAATAGGAGAATGCAAATCCTTTGGGGACTGAAAAGATTGGGAGTGAGTTATTCCCCACATGTGATTCCAATTAACCCCACTGGGTCTTTGCTGTCATCCAGCTGAACTCACTTTGAGTCCACAGCCTGCCTAGAAACAGTTGCTAGTTAGGATGGGTGACATTTCAATAACACCTGTGTGACTTAAAAAACCATTGATTGTCATTGCCCTTTCCAATGGGAAATGGGAGAGAAAAGTTTTTTTAAAAAAGGGTAAAAAATTGAAACCGAACTTTTCATTGTGTTAAGAAAAATCTAAAAAAAAAAACCCATAAAAAAGCCCAAACAAATAAAAAATCAGCCAAATATAGACCATCTCTGGTGGTAAGGTTGCAGATAGCAATGTGCCTGCTTCACCTGCATGTTGCCCATAGTTTCAAAGCAAAAACTGGCACACTGGAACAAGGAGTGGCATATTGAAGACAGGTAGTTTTTTCCAGTGGTTAGGATACTAGCCTAGGATTTGAGCTGGGTTCAATTTTAGGCTCTACCTAAGCCTTCCAGTGTGACCTTGTGCAAGTCACTTAGCCTCTCGGTGCCTCAATTTCCCCTCTGTACAGTGGGGATAATATGGCTTCCGTGCTTCATAGAAGTTTTGTGAGGTGCTCAGATACTCTGGCAATCAGGGCTATATAAATACCTTAGATAGATAGTGAAGCATTTTGTTGGGGAACAAGAGTTAGGTAGGGTAACTGGAAGAACTTGCCCTTCTCCACCTTCATCCCCCTTTCAGAAAAAAGGAAAAGTGTGCCACTTTCTGTTTCAGGGAAGGGTGGGAGAAAAGTGTGTTTATCCTTCTGTCACCCCCTTCATTGTTCTCCCTCAGTGTTTGAATTGGAATTGGATTGAATTGGAAAAAAAGTAGTGGTACTGTCCCAAGTCCTGCCCACAATCCAAGCTCTGCCTATATGAGATGCTACTTTAGCAGATTGTGCAGGTGTACAAAACATGAGCACACATGCTCTGCTGGTTTCCCCTGGGGTCTTGTGTCCCTCTCTGTAAGGTTCAGCTACACCACTGGATATGACCAGATTAAGATGGAGGCACAATAGCCACATGCCTGGATCCCAGTCATGTGATTATGTCAGTCTCAGCTGTCATTTAAAAATAAATGTTTCTACCCAACATGGCTGCAAAGAAAAGCTTGAGATTATCCATTGAATAGAACTGATACAGTCATCATAGATTACCAGGATTGGAAGGGTCCTCTAGTCCAACCCCCTGCTCAAAGCAGGACTAATCAACAAACAAATTTTTGCCCTATATCCCTACATGACCCCCCCTCAAGGATTGAATTTACAACCCTGGGTTTAGCAAGCCAATGCGCAAACCACTGAGCTATCCCTCCTCCCAAAGTGATGTCTGCCTGTGTCTGCCCCCAGCCTCCTGCAGTGGGAGAAGCAGCATCCATACCAAGGGAGGTAACTCTTTACCCCCCACTTGGCCCTTGCTGTTCTTGCTGTGCGCCCACCCACCTTCCCAGGACTTCGACAGGTAAATGCCTAGCTGGGCTCTGTGGGATTGGTGGCATCTGGTCTTTTAGCCACAATGGTCAGATGTTGGCCATGGGAGTGTGAATAGTTCCCTAATGACATCCATTCTCACCATGAAAATGAGATGCCACCTCAGGTAGATTATGCATATCTGCAATCCTCCCTATCTTTTCTTGCTTACTTTGATCAGCAGTGAAATAGTGAAAAATCTAGACATGTATATCACCATCACTTGGCATCGGAGTTACCCCACTTTGATGAATGGGGCAGTTCACACCTCTCTGAGCTCCTGTGTCAGCCTCTCTGCAGAGGCAGGCAGATGCTTGTGCATCCGTTTTTGCTCTTATCATGTTTTCAAGGTTTTTTCCATAATCTGTTGTCACATTATATTGATAGAGTTTAGCTCCATTGAAGACCAGCCACTCCAGATAATGCAAGAAACACAGAAATGTAAGTCTGGATGGGACCTCTGATGCACCCTGGCTGTTTTGGGGTTCTCCCAGAATGAGGCCGCTTTATCATATAATTCGCAAGGCACAATGTTTTCCAAGTAACTGAATTTGGAAGTATTTTACTGTTCATTCTGTCGGAGAAAAACAGAGTTCTCACTATTTGTTTGGGTACAGCAAGTCAGATGCTTTATTAACTCTCACAATTGCGCAGAGGGAGTGAGCTAAGCAGGTCTCTCTCAGGTAACTAATTACAGCAAGCATTTATACCTTTCATTACAGAAATAATGAGGGACAGCTGATATCTCATTTCTTCACTTGTTTTGACTCTTGCCAACATACAATATTTTCTATACCTTATCTACACAAGGTCTTCTACACCTTATCTATACCAGGTCATAATGACTTCTTACACAGTTCTTTCTCACCCGCCTCACACAATCCTCGCTTCTACAAATCTTGCGTTATCAGGGTTACAGTTAGCCTGACTCTTGCTAACGAACTGTCATGTATTGCAGTTCCTTTCTGTCAGTTCTTTCTCTGCTTCCACAATTCTAAACATATGAAGCTGCATTTCTCAAATATGCTTTCTGGCTGCATTTTGTAATGCTTAAGGAAAAAGCCTCTCCTCTCCATTGACAGTTTATATGCCTTCAATACAGATAAATATCAAGGAAATTGTAAACATTTGTAAAATGAGCATGATTGCATGAAAATACCATTTCCCATTGGATTCCTTCTTGCTCACTGTACAGTACAGCCTTGTGGCACAAACCACTTCATGGCATTCCTTGTGATATTTTTGAAGAGGTGTCAGGTTCTGGTGCAGTTATTTGGGGCAGCAAAAAAGTCATGGATAATTCCAGAAGCAACTGAGATTCTTTAATTTTGATACCCTAACCAGTGCTGAATCCATCTTAATTCCCACCCTTGTAGTCTTTTTATGTTAGTGCTATTGTAACCCACACATCTTCTGGGTGTGGTGTTCTGTCCCATCGAGTGGCACCGAGACCACTTAAAGAGAGAGCAATTAATGAGTCTGCTCTACAGCCTTCGCTAAGAGGCAGTTGCTTTTAGCTCATGTGCTAGAGGCTCATGCACTAAGCTCCAGAGGTCCCCAGTTCAATCCTGGTGACGGGGGTTTGTCAGTGTTACACTATCACCTTCCCTTCTAAATGTCTATCCCAAATGGGCAACTAGATTGAGATTCTGACATCCTTCCCCTTAGCTGCCACCTTTCCCACTTGACATTGTCATGCAACATTAAAATATTTGCGTGCGGACTAGGACTGAGCAAATAATGAATTTTTCATTTCAGGGACTGCACAAAAAATAAAGTTAAAAACAATCAGATCAAATCAAAACGGATTTTATTTTTCAGTTTTTCCTCATCTGAATGGAATAAATGAACAAATGTGTTTCAAGCCAAACAAAACAATTCATTTGACCCTAAATGGTTTTTTTTTTCAGTTTTTCATTTCATGGAGGTTTTGGGTGCTTTGACAGATCTTGGAAGGAATCAAGAGTGGAGACTGAAGCATGGAGCACTTCTGTGGTATGGGAAACCTGTTGCATCTTGTCCTGAAAGTTGACGGGAAAGAGTTCAATAATAACCAGTAGGATCAGGTAGATGGTCTTCAGGGGTTGGGTAATTGTATGAATCAAGGCAATGATGCAATATTTCAGCAACTGCAAGAAGCAAATTAATACTATGAAGGAACAAGTTTCAGAAATACCTCTTGAAATGGGAGACGTCTACAACTACACTATTGTTTGATCCTAAAACTGTTCCCCAATACAGAACCATTGTTCCCGCTCTCTTTGATGTTTTCCATGCCAATCCAGCCCTGTTTGGTATGGTTCCCCCTGACCATTGAGGAGCTTCTGTTGAAACTATATACCAGTGATACTCAGCGTTCAGTGGTCCAGGAGCCACATTAGAGATCAACATTACCCAGTAGTGTGAATTCATTGTTTCATTTACGATAGTACTATATTACATTTAGTTTTATATATATATTACTCACACAGTAAATCAGTTAATAACTTAGTGCAAGTTGATAACTTAATTGGTTAATATCATAGGAAAAGCATCCTGATTGGTAAATCACTTAGATTGGTTAATAATTAAATCACAGTGTTTTAATATCCCGTGCTGCAAAGAGCCACAGGAGACACATTAAAGAGACACTTGCGGCTCGCGAGCTTCCGTCTGAGTATCACTGCTATATACGGTCTGGAATGGGCCTAGATAAATAAGAAGTCTTGCAAGCTTTGACTCTCATAAAGACTGGATTGCTAAAGAAAAAAATCCTACTGGGACAAAGAACAACAATGAAGCTGCCAAACCTGAAAAAGATAAGTAAAAACTGTCTAACTAAAGGCGCTAACTAACACTAATCCTAATGAAGAAGGCACTGGATGATATATTCTGACAAAACTGGGTCCATGGACCAGGTGAGGTTCCCGTTCCGTCTGCCACCGTGGCTGGAAGGAACGGTGACAGTTCGTGCTCCACACCACTTTTATTGCTCTGATCCGCAAACATTTGGAGTGACAAGAAGAGGGTGTAAGGTATGTTCCAATGGCATTGGAAGGTTCCACTGATCCTGGCTGTGCCACAGGTACATTCAGTGCTTAATTTGCGTCAGGGCTTGCCAGGGCTGAGCCCCGGCACCTTTAGGCTTGGCAGCTCATAACCTCGGCACTTCTGGGCTTGCCGTATCAGTTATGAAAGTAAAAAAATTCTTGATCACCAGCACTTAACTGCTTGAGCCCCAGCACCGCTTTCATTACAAATTAAGCACTGGGTAGATCTCAAGAGTGGGAATATGCAGAGGCCACTCAAAGAAGAAGATTAGTTATATTGTGGTCCTGCTCAGAACATCTCTGGGATAAGGATGAAGGGGAAAGAACTTGGTTCCTACCAGGGAACTAGTTTGAAGAGCCTCCCAGATGCTTTGGCCGGCATCCCTCACCTTGCTCTGGGAATGCTGGAAAGCACATTGCTGGAATTTGGTCATCATGGAGCCCAAACGCACCCAGTAACTGTCGTAACCTTGCTGCTGCTGAGCAGAAGCCATTCCATGCCTTTCTGCAAAAGCTGTAGGTTTAACCGGAAGAAACAAGAGAATAAGGTTATGCTGCCAAGTGAAAGGCAATAATGTCAGAATGGAACACAGCTTCCCCAAATCTTCATTTGAAAGCCTGACTCATAGATTCATAGATTATAAGGCCAGAAAGGCCCACTGTGGTCATCTAGTCTGACCTCCTGTATAACGGAGGAAGCAAGTACCTGGGGCGGCGAACGCTTATGGGCGGCATTCCATCCATTCTTGGGGCGGCAACCCGAGCGGCCTTTTTATTTATTTATTTTGCTTCGGCAGTTCGGGAAGCTTTTTTTTAATTTTTTTTTTTTTTTGCTTGGGGCGGCAAAAATGGTAGAGCCGGCCCTGTCCCCACTATAATTCCTAGAGCAGAGCTTTTAGAAAACTTTTGCAGCACATGTTCTACCTGCACCTGAGATACTAACGGTCAGATATTCAAAAGTATTTAGGAACACAGAAAGGTAAATCGGCACCTGGTGGGATTTTCAAAAAGTTCCTAGGCACATAATTCCCATTGGGCACCTTGCATTTTGAAAATCTCACTAGATCCCTATCTGCATCTTTAGGTGCCTCAATACCTTTAAAAGGCTGGCCCTTTTGCAACAGCACTACTATTACCACTGTTTGCCACCAATCTAATGATAGAATTGTTTTAATGAGAAATTGGGCAAACTACTATTGCTGTTATTTGTATTATGGCAGTGCCTGAAGTCCCCAACTGACTCAGGTCTTGTTGTGCTAGGCAGAAGCAGAAGCAGAAGACGGTCTCTTCCCCTAAGAATTTATAATCTAAACAGACAATGGGTGGAAGAAAAGATTATACCTATTTTACAAATGGGAAACAGAAGCACAAAGAACTGAAATGACTAGTCTGAGGCCCTACAGGAATTTGTGGCAGAGCTGGGAATTAAACCCAGATCCCGCGTGTGTAACCACTTTTCCTCTGAAATTAGCCGGTGCTTTTCTAGAAAGGTCAGTGGTTCTTAAAGTATCTCCTCCCCATTTACTACCATTTACCCTTTGGTACGGAACAAAACCACTGACCACACACTTATATTTCCCCTATCCATGAAGCATTAACACCCTCCAAGTGACAGCCTGTGCTCCAGGATGTAAGCGCCAGTCATAGTTTTATGGCTTGGGATCTTGCTCTCCCAGATGTGTGCATTTTACTGAGCAATCTTCAGGAAAACAAATCTTACATAACAGCTTAACATATGTCATCGCAACTGTGGCCAAGTCTCACTTCACAGGATGCCTGGGGTCTTATTAGTCTGACCTTACACTTGAGAAAGCAACTCCCATCCTTTCATGTATTTATACCTGCTCCTGTATTTTCCACTCCATGCAGCTCATGAAGTAGGTTCTGGCCCACGAAAGCTTATACCCAAATAAATTTGTTAGTCTCTAAGGCGGCACAAGGACTCCTCCGTTGTTTTTAGTTAGACTAAAAATAGTTATTAGTCTAGACCATTTCTAATCTAGTGTGACTAATTTAGTAACTAACCTTTTTGATTTGGTTTATCATAATTCCCAAACATCTAGGCTGAAACTGTGAAACACTCTGTAGGGTTTGCCTTACTAGGGAAAGTTTTGAATTTACTTCAGACTTAGCTACACCATGGTAGCTAAAGCCAACCTTTTTTTCTTAATATAGATTCAGGAGCCTAGTCTAGAAATTGACCAGCTAATATGTTAGAGATGTTGCCCTGCGTCTGCACTAGGAAAATAGCTGAGTTTAGATCACTTAACTAGTATGCATTAGGTTACATGGGTCCAACCTAAACTCAACCTTTTTCTAGTTATTTTTATTCTCCTTTCTTCTCTCACGGAAGGTTGGGGGAAGAACTGGTAACTTTTCAGGAAAGAGAGAGGTAGGTGTCTTGGGATAATAGTTAAAGAGTTATTAAAGGTAGTTTATGCATACATAAGGAATTCTGCAAGGTTAGTAAATATCTTGTCTAGTCTGCCTTTTGCTGGCATGATTGAGAGTTAGGAATGCTATACCAGCAAAAGCACCCTGTATAGATGCAGATATACTGTGGAGAAAAGCCCTTTGCAAATATAGCTTATTTCCAGGGCTATCAAGCGATTAAAAAAATGAATCCCGATTAATCGTGTGATTAAAAAAATTTATTGCAATTGTATTGTTAAACAATAATGGAATACAATTTAAATATTTTTGGATGTTTTCTACATTTTCAAAAATATTGATTTCAATTACAACAGAGAATACAAAGTGTATAGTACTCACTTTATATTTTTTATTACAAATATTTGCACGGTAAAACAAAATAAATAGTATTTTTCAATTCATCTCATACAAGTTTTATAATGCAATCTCTGTCATCACAGTTGAACTTACAAATGTAGAATTATGTATAAAAATAACTGCATTGAAAATAAAACAAATGTAAAACTTTGTCCCACAAGTCCGCTCAGTCCTACTTCAGCCAATCGCTCAGACAAACAAACTTGGATACAATTTGCAGGAGATAATGCTGGCTGCTTCTTTTTTATGTCACCTAAAAACGAGAGTGGGCATTTGCACGGCACTATTGTAGCTGGCATTGCAAGCTATTTATGTTCCAGATGTGCTAAAAATTCATATGTCCCTTCATCTTCAACCACAGTTCCATAGGACATGCTTCCATGCTGATGACGGGTTCTGCTCAATAACTATCCAAAGAAGAGTGGACGGACGCATGTTCCTTTTCATCATCCGAGTCAGATGCCACCAGCAGAAGGTTGATTTTCCTTTTTGGTGGTTTGGGTTCTGTAGTTTCCACATCTGAGTGTTGCTCTTTTAAGATTTCTGAAAGCATGCACCACACCTCGTCCCTCTCAGATTTTGGAAAGCACTTCTGATTCTTAATCCTTGGGTCAAGTGCTGTAGCTATTTTTAAGAAATCTCACATTGGTACCTTCTTTGCATTTTGTCAAATCTGCAGTGAAAGTGTTCTTAAAACAAACGTGCTGGGTCATCATCTGAGACTGCTAGAACATGAAATATATGGCAAAATGTGGGTAAAACAGTTCTCCCCCAAGGAGTTCTATCACAAATTTAATATTTTTTAAACAAGCATCATCAACATGAAAGCATGTCCTGTGGAATGGTGGCCAAAGCATGAAGGGGCAGATGAATGTTTAGCGTATCTGGAACATAAATACTTTGCAACACCAGCTACAAAAGTGCTATGCAAACACCTCTTCTCACTTTCAGGTGACATTGTAAATAAGAAGCAGGCAGCAGCATCTCCTGTAAATGTAAACAAACTTGTCTGTCTTACCAACTGGCAGAATAAGAAGTAGGATGAGTGGACTTGTAGGCTCTAAAGTTTTACATTGTTTTGTTTGAGAGCAGTTATGTAACCCCAAAAAAGTCTACATTTGCACATTGTACTTTCCTGATAAGGAGATTGAACTACAGTACTTGTAGGAGGTGAATGGAAAAATACTATTTTTTATCACTTTTACAGTGCAAGTATTTATAAGAAACATGTATATAAAATGAGCACTGTACACATTGTATTGTGTTGTAATAGAAATCAATTTGAAAATATAGAAAAACATCCAAAAATATTGAATTTGTATTCTATTGTTTAAAAAACTGCTTAATTGCACTGTTAGAGTTGTTGTGTGAGTTAACTGCAATTAATTGTCAGCCCTACTTATTTGCTAAAGTCATAATGATACTGGCAACAAAGTTTTACTGGAATAAGCTGCATTTCCCTTTCTACTGTAGGCAAGGCATTCCTGGTGGCTTTTATAGAATGTAGGTATTCCAGAACCACTGGATCAGTTTTCCCCTCTGTAGAAAGAGTAGTTTAGGAAAATGTATATGGAACAGCTTCTCTCCCATTGATTTAAAGTTTGCACAATGTAGCTGTACTCAAGCACTTGTGCACATTCACAGCAGTAATAGTTGCAGTTGGGGGCCTCCATGTGCTACCCTGCTGCAACTGGGTCCCTTTGTGCTAGTTACTGAATATGACCAGATTTCTAAATACTGCATGATTACAGAGAACAATTATCCCCATTTTACAAGTGCTATCATGGGGCCCTTTTATAGAGGCACAAAGCATAGAAATGACTCACGGGAATAACAGGGCTGGGAATAACCAAAGACATGGTCATTTACTACCTATCATAGCGCCCTCAAGCTTGGCCTGGGTTTTAGATTAAAGAACTTTACAAATAAAACTGGGCTGCTCTGCACTATAGAGTGTTTAAACATTGTTTGGCAAGACCCATGTGGTAGCAACGTAAATCTCATTTTCAAAAAGTGACTTCAGCATTTAGTGCCTATATCATTTGTAAATGAAAGTTGTCTCAGGGAGGTCCTGCAACACTGAGTCAAGCAATGCCTAAACACCTTTAAGCACAAGGGCCCCAATCTTTTGGCTTTCCCAGGGTATGGGCACTATACCACCTTCAATTGAAATTCCAAAGCTCTTATTTTAATCTGTATTATGTTAAAGTGTGGTTTGCTAGGTATTTCATAGCAGTGATTGAAATCTTTCCCAGCTGACAGGTAGATAGGAGGCTGTGGAAAAAGCTGAATTCCTCACCCTTTGATAACAAGAACAATGAGGAGTCTGGTAGCACCTTAAAGACCAAGATCTATTTAGGGATAAGCTTCTGTGAGCAAAGAACCCATTTCAGATGCATCTGAAGAAGTGGGTTCTCTAGCCACAAGTGTATGCCTAAATAAACCTGGTCATCTTTAAGGTGCTAAAAGACGCCTCAGTCTGTATCCACAAAAAACCCCAAAACACTGCTACCCATGATACTTGTCACTCTATGATGTGGATTTAGAGGGCCCACTGCACATGAGGGCTAAAATTGCATGTATAGCCTTTTACAGTTCCAGCTGTGAAGTGTGGATTTATGCAGCCTTCATACAAACACCAAGGAATATTCTTGATGTTTGAGATTCTATCTACACACTGGCCCATTCCCCACAAGAACCAATATTTCATAGGCTGTGATATTTGTGCCCTGGAGCCCCTCTAGGGCCAGCCCTGTTTTATGATATGCACCTGGGATTCCTTTGCCTCATTTTCTCCTGGCTCCTGCCCCAGGACTGAGCAACCCAGGTAGTGTCTAGCCAACCTGGGCTAGACTGGGGGTAGGAATCAAAGTAACTACAATGTTTGCTTTTCAGAAGTTGCTACCTGAAATCCCAAGTACAATTCTACCACAGCCATATGACAGCAACAAAGGTAACTCATTTCTGTTCTAAGTTTAAACCAGAAACTAGAGCTTGTTTACAGGTGTGAGTAGTTGCTCAAGAACAACTTAGAAATTAAGGCTCTAGATTTGGTTCTATGGTATAGTAGGGGAAGCGTCCCAGGCTTCTAAGTGTCTACACACGAATGCCAGTGGTTGCCACTACTGAGAAACAAGGCTACATCTAGCATGACTAATTGCAGGCACAGATTTTTACTGTAGAACTGGTAATCACCTCTTAGAAAGAACAGGTTAGACCTTCATTCAAATGCAGTGACATTTTATTTTGAAGACAGGGATATTAAACACAAACAAGTAGTATTGGAGCAGAGAAGTGACCTACATTATGGCAGTCACACACCACCTCTAGACATTAGTAGAGATCTTGGCAGAATGCTTACTAGTACCAGCCATTGGTGTCTTTCCTGCAGAAGGAGGCTAGTACACATGAAGTCAGAAGGAAGACAGAATCAATTTGCCTTCTTCCTTAGAAGTGAAGTTTCATGTTTCTAGGTCACAGGTCCTCCTTAGCCTTGGATGCTGTGAGGACTTTAGCTTCCTCAGCCTCGTTTTCTTGGTTGTGTGGTTCAATGGAATCGGCAGACACCTTGCCTGATGGGGTGAAGGGTCCCACAACCCAAGACAGAGGAGTATTTGCCATCATGTATGCCATCAGCTCATCTACATATTCCTGGGCCTTGGTCACCATCTCCTGGCTCTGGGTTAGGAGGCTGCTGGAGAGATCCTGAAAGTTGGTGGGGAGACCTTGAATGCTGGATACTAGCATCTGGCAGGCATCCTGCAGCTGCTGGATAATGCTGCGGGACATAGCCAAAGTCTCAGACTCCATCTGTTGGAGAAACAGATGTTTAATCCTAATGTTCAAAACACAATAAGGATCATCAAACTTGCTGCTGCCACCACCACCTCAGGTGATGTTGCAAAGTGACAAGTTATGCTGCAAGGTACTAATGGTAGGCATCAAGGAGGTCTGATGGAAAGACCATTGGCACCAACAAGGTCTGCAATGGGTGTGCCATGCACTCTTTCAGGAGAAATATAAAGCAAACAAGTTGCGCCTTCCCTATGAGAAGCAACTTGTGACAATGGAGGCTAACACCAGAGGCAATAAGCCATGTAAGCTAGGTCAAAACAGAGCTAAGCCAAGTCAGTTAACAGGGGTGTCACTGGTTGCAAACCCATGATCTGCAATCAGTTTGCAGGCTGTCCCGAAGGTTTAGATTTCTCTTTTTAAAGAGACTATGCTTCTTGGGCAGACCTTGCTGGTGCTTAGACATCCCTAAAGTGATGTCACAGCAAGGAAGCCACCTATTTATTAGGCTCAAAGGGGACAACTTTTTGTAATAAACCAAGATCACCTGAATTTATCAGCTACTTATCCAAAGATAAGCCACCCTGCAAGGCTCAGAATAATGGCTAACCTCTCAGATCAGAGCTGGCCCCCCACCCCGAAATGTACATACCTCTGGTTTTGCCAGATCTTTGATCTCACTGCCTTTTGTCTGCTTTCTATTCCAGCTCACCCATATGTGATGGAACTTCTCCTGGACTTCTTGAAGAGTAACACCTTGCTTAAGGTATTCAATCTAGAAGTGGATTAAGTATATTGAGACATTTGCACATCAGTTATTCTAGTTCCATGGTTTATGACATGCCTTCACCCCACAGAGTGGTATGCTCAATGCATCAAGAGTAGAAGCGTCTATTTACATAACAACTATGAATGAGGTCTAAGCCTCATTCTATACAGGTAGAATTGGAGGTGTTCCCTGCCCTGAAGGGCATCAGTTTTAAGAGATAGTGGAGTTCCTACCAGTCCCATGGTTTGATGAAGCTGGGAAAGAGCCTCTCTGATGCTTTGACTGGTATCTCTCATCTTGTTTAAGGAATAGCGGTAGGCACGTTGGCGAAGTTTGGTTGACAGGGAACCTAACCGCACGAAGTAACTCCGACGCTCTTGTGGTGTTGCTGAAGACACTTCAGCCCCTTCCACAGATTCAGCAAGTTCAGCTAGAGGGAAGAAAGCTCAGGTTGTTCACCCTCTCAGATTGAGAGATTGGTAAAGGAGTACAAGTCATACTGATCTGCTAAATCTTAAGCTCCCTTGTAACAAGCATTTGGCTTAGCACCTATCAAGTACCAGAGGTAACTTCAGCCTTAAAACAAAAGCACAACAAAAACCCATGCACCACACAGCCTACTTTGATAGGGAAACTGACTAATGAAGAGTCATGCCCATCATTTATTCTAGTACCACCCTGTCCCCACTTGTTGCTCAAGTCATTTTTACATGCCCACCAACTAAAAGCAGAGACTGAGGGTTAAGATATGAAAAGGCTGTAAGATGAGCCTGCATTTGGTGACATAAGACTGAGAAGCCTAGAGAGAAGTTCGGCCCAATGGGAGGATTACCCTAAACTTTTAGATAATAGACCTGTCATTCACGTGTTCTGACCTAGTTCCTCATCTGTCATGGGAAGATAGTGATCCAAGAGCTCTTCAGATTTCTCCAGCACTGCTTCCATTCCACTTATGGCCAATTGGCCCATTCTTGATTCCACAACTGTGCTCATGCTGTCAGTTACCACTGATCTGGTGGTCTTCATACTGTCCTGCACAGCCTCTTTGGTCATATCTACCATTCTGATCATGGTCTCCTTGACATCTGTCAGTCTGGAAGATGCCAACTCCTGTGCTTCAGATGTAACCTAGAGAAGAGCGATCAAGCAAGACATTGTACAGTAATTCAGGGTGATAATACCCCATTGACCCAGAGATTGAGGTTGGGGAGGGGGATTACCACGTGCTCTGCTCCATAGGTCATAAATCTTCAGGGGGGAGAACTGCATCTTGCTGCTAAGCACCAGACCAGAGTTATGTTTAACCACTAGCTCCTGCCTCTTGACCACTTTTAGGATGGAGTGTTCCTCTGCTGGAGGAAGCCTCTCATTATTGGCACCCCTTTCATAAACACATAGCATTGTCATTTTGTCTAGGGAGAGGGTGGTGAAAGTTACCTCATCAGCAGTCTGTTGAGGGATTGGTAGATTATCCTCCACTTTGTCAGGTACTTCAGAAGCACACTCCTCTGCTGTCGTCACTATAGAAAAACCAGAGTTTAATTTCTTAATAGGTCAATGTTGCTACTGCCATATGTACAGAACCTGGCTCACATCTGTAATGAAATCTTCGGTTCTCCAATATGTTCACGCAGCAATAGTTCTGGGTTGTAGGTGCTGCACATTTACAATTACACTGATTCAAGACTGTCAGGAGGATTTTATTTCCCCCTTCCTTCCCCATGCAAGGTGGTTCACTCCCTCTCCCCCAAGTTATGAACTTTCTTTGGTGAACATTTTCCATGAAAAATAGTGTCCCCTTCAATAGTTCATAGTTCCAGGTTTCCTCCCATGCATCATAATACAGTTACCCAATTAAGATTGTTATAACTGGCATCTGAATACTTTCTCCTCCTATCTATACTGACGGCAGAATTGTCTCTTGCCCAAGCATTCTAGGCATTACTTTCCAGGCTCCCTCTCCAAGTGAGAGGTTTTTATGTGCAATGATCTCACTCCATAGTCTTACAGATCTGAAGCTTTTTGATCAAATGTTTAACATCCCTCTGGAAGGCACCAAGAAGTTTTCGCAATGTCTTGGCTGCAATAAGTCCAACTAACTGTTCTCATAAAGGAAGCAAGTTAAGGACTTGCTATTGCCGGTGAGCTATTGCCGGATGTTAAGACAAGTTTAACAGTTGTAATCCGTTTGCAGTGTTGTTGTAGCCATGTTGGTCCAGAGATTAGACAAGGTGGGTGAGGTAATCTTCTGTTGGACCAACTTCTGGTGGTGACAGACTAGATTCTGAGCCTCTCTAGTTGCAGAATGAGGAGATCTCAGTTTGCAATTCGGTACCTTTATAAGGGTGTTGCTCCTTAAATGGAGGGAGCTTAGCACTGATCTCACTTCCTGGCTACAGTCAAGGAGGGTGCAGGTTCAGCAATAGCAATTAGTGTCAACAAAGCCCTTTGTTAGCCTCTAGCAGATGTTAGTTTACATGCATGGGCTATTGTATTATTCCTATATAGTCACACCACCCCCACTGCCAGCTTCTCCTCCAGTACTGAAGGCATACTGATCTTCATGGACCTGAGTTTTAGAAACGGAAGCTTCCTGACAGGGTGTCAAGATCCTACTGTTGAGTAATCGTACCATACTAACAGAAAGGTCTGCATATATGCTTTACTCACCCTCAGGTTCAAGTTTAGTTACAACTGGCTGTGCACTGCTAACTGCAACACTGGTTATGGAAGTCACTCCCTTCTCTGCCATGTCACAGATGGACCTCACATAGGGATGGCTCTCCTTGGTGGAAGCGTAGGCAGTGGCAGCCAGATCATAGGCAGAGTTGACTAAAGGTAGACTAGCCACCCTCCTCAAGACATTCTAGTGGGGCAGGGGACAGAACAGTGAGTCAGGAAGGCAATATTCTGTACTGGAGCTCAACCATTACTTTTTCAAGTGGTTATACCCTTGGATGGGTTAGCCCCCAATCAAAGGATTGTTTATTGGTCAAAAATCTGACAAGCTAAGAGGCCCAACAGCTGCTTCTGAAGTTAGAGTACTGGGTCACAAGGTGAACTAAAGCAAGAAGCATTTTTAAATATTATAAACTAAGCTATTTTGCAGCATCTGGAAGAGCAACTGCACAAATCTCTAGACATTGAGGTGTGCATATGTGAAGCCTGCTACCAGATCACAGCCAGCCATCTTTTGTATTCACATGTTGAACCAGCAATGCTTAAGAGGGAGCAATTACCTGTTGCTCTTCTTCTCCATGGTCTGGAGATGCCATAGTTGTCTCTTTTCCATTAGAAGCCATGGTATAATCAGATATACCTGAAAAGGACAAGACGACAGGCCTGAAGTTACAAGTTAAGTTTCTAAGGAAAAGTTACAGTACCCTAAAGACAAGAGTGGTGTTCTACTCTCTCTTTGGAGTAGAAGAAATGGCATGGCCCTCATCAGATTAACAAGGAATATTTAGAGCAATAGTGAGCTAAATACATGGTCACTGCTTTTTCCTTTTTTTTTTTTTTTTTTTTTTTCTTTCTTTTAAAAGAAAAAGAAATATTTCAGTTCTACTACAGCTAATGAAAAAGGAAGTAGGAGGTTTCCTTCTCCTGACACAGAGTAGTTGAAAACCTTCATTTTTTTTTGTTTTTTGGGGAGAGTCCATTAGAGACAGTAGGTGTCATTACTAATAAAGGCCATTTAATAGTTCTAACTACAGGGAAAAAAAGTTAAGAATGTGATCCTATCTCACCAGCTAAGAGACTTAAGGCCAGTGAGCATTAAGTTCCCCAGACTCAGCTTCCCCAATCCTGTCCTACCCACAGCTTCTTAATACAGACATTTACACATCCAAACATTTCTTAGTAGCATAACTGCAAAGCCCTGACCAAGAAATTGTATAAACAATGAAAAAAAAGACTAAAAAGCCTCACCACCAAGTCCCACTCTTTTAAGTACGAGCCCCAAACCAACCCACTAACCTTTCTCAGTACTCCAAACACTGTTTTACTCCACTCACCCACTGGTCAGATTTTATACATCCCCGGTGATGTAATTGTGAGGGGAGGGAGTGAAATACTCAGGACTGACAGTTCAGGGAATCAGTGAAAAGAAGGATTTGCATTCTCCTATTGGTTAGCTGAAAATACTGGGAGTTAATTATTCCCCAAATGTGATACCACTGGGTCTTTGCTGTCACCCAGCTGAACTCACTTTGAGTCCACAGCCTGCCTAGAAACAGTTGCTAGTTAGGATGGGTAACATTTTCAAAAACACCTGTGTGACTTAAAAAATCATTAATTGTCATTGCCCTTTCCAATGGGAAATGGGAGAGAAAAGTTTTTTTAAAAAGGGTAAAAAATTGAAACAGAACTTTTCATTGTGTTAAAAAAAATCTAAAAAAAAACCCTCAAACAAATAAAAAATCAGCCAAATATAGACCATCTCTGGTGGTAAGGTTGCAGATAGCAATGTTCCTGCTTCACCTGCATGTTGCCCATAGTTTCAAAGTAAAAACTGGCACACTGGAACAAGGAGTGGCATATTGAAGACAGGTAGTTTTTTCCAGTGATTACCATACTAGCCTAGGATTTGAACTGGGTTCAATTTTAGGCTCTACCACAGACTTCCTGTGTGACCTTGTGCAAGTCACTTAGCCTCTCGGTGCCTCAATTTCCCCTCTGTACAGTGGGGATAATATGGCTTCCATGCTTCATAGAAGTTTTGTGAGGTGCTCAGATACTCTGGCAATCAGGGCTATATAAATACCTTAGATAGATAGTGAAGCATTTTGTTGGGGAACAAGAGTTAGGTAGGGTAACTGGAAGAACTTGCCCTTCTCCACCTTCATCCCCCTTTCAGAAAAAAGGAAAAGTGTGCCACTTTCTGTTTCAGGGACGGGTGGGAGAAAAGTGTGTTTATTCTTCTGTCACCCCCTTCATTGTTCTCCCTCAGAGTTTGAATTGGAATTGGATTGAATTGGAAAAGAAGTGGTGGTACTGTCCCAAGTCCTGCCCACAATCCAAGCTCTGCCTATATGAGATGCTACTTTAGCAGATTGTGCAGGTGTACAAAACATGAGCACACATGCTCTGCTGGGTTCCCCTTGGGGCTTGGGTCCCTCTCTGTAAGTTTCAGCTACACCACTAGATATGACCAGATTAAGATGGAGGCACGATAGCCACATGCCTGGAACCGAGTCATGTGATTATGTCAGTCTCAGCTGTTATTTAAAAATAAATGTTTCTACTCCACATGGCTGCAAGAAAAGCTTGAGATTATCCATTGAATAGAACTGAGACAGTGATCATAGAATACCAGGATTGGAAGGATCCTCTTGAGGTCATCTAGTCCAACCCCCTGCTCAAAGCAGGACTAATCCCCAAACAGATTTTTGGCCCAGATCCCTAAATGACCCCCCTCAAGGATTGAATTTACAACCCCGGGTTTAAGCAGGCTAATGCTCAAACCACTGAGCTATTCCTCCCCTGAAAGTGATGTCTGCCTGTGTCTGCCCCCAGCCTTCTGCAGAGGGAGAAGCAGCATCCATACCAAGGGAGGTAACTCTTTACCCCCCTCTTGGCCCTTGCTGTTCTTGCTGTGCGCCCACCCACCTTCCCAGGACTTCGACTAGCTGGGCTCTGTGGGATTGGTGGCATCTGGTCTTTTAGCCCCAACGGTCAGATGTTGGCCATGGGAGTGTGAATAGTTCCCTAATGACATCCACTCTCACCATGAAAATGAGATCCCACCCCAGGTAGATTATGCAGATCTGCAATCCTCCCTCTCTTTTTTTGCTTACTTTGATCAGCAGTGAAATAGTGAAAAATCTAGACATGTATATCACCATCACTTTGCATTGGAGTTACCCCACTTTGATGAATGGGGCAGTTCACACCTTTCTGAGCTCCTGTGTCAGGCTCTCTGCAGAGGCAGGCAAATGCTTGTGCATCCGTTTTTGCTCTTATCATGTTTTCAAGGTTTTTTCCATAATCTGTTGTCACATTATATTGATAGAGCTTAGCTCCATTAGCACTTGAAGACCAGCCACTCCAGATAATGCAAGAAACACAGAAATGTAAGTCTGGACGGGACCTCTGATGCACCCTGACTGTTTTGGGGTTCTCCCAGAATGAGGCCGCTTTATCATGTAACTCGCAAGGCACAACGTTTTCCAAGTAACTGAATTTGGAAGTATTTTACTGTTCATTCTAAACATATGAAGCTGCATTTCTCAAATGTGCTTTCTGGCTGCATTTTGTAATACTTAAGAAAAAGGCCTCTCCTCTCCATTGACAGTTTATATGCCTTCAATACTGATAAATATCAAGGAAATTGTAAACATTTGTAAAATGAGCATGATTGCATGAAAATACCATTTCCCATTGGATTCCTTCTTGCTCACTGTACAGTACAGCCTTGTGGCACAAACCACTTCATGGCATTCCTTGTGATATTTTTGAAGAGGTGTCAGGTTCTGGTGCAGTTAGTTGGGGCAGCAAAAGAGTCATGGATAATTCCAGAAGCAACTGAGATTCTTTAATTTTGATACCCTAACCAGTGCTGAATCCATCTTAATTCCCACCCTTGTAGTCTTTTTATGTTAGTGCTTTTGTAACCCACACATCTTCTGGGTGTGGTGTTCTGTCCCATCGAGTGGCACCGAGACCACTTAAAGAGAGAGCAATTAAGGAGTCTGCTCTAGAGCCTTCGCTAAGAGGCAGTTGCTTTTAGCTCATGCGCTAGAGGCTCCTGCACTAAGCTCCAGAGGTCCCCAGTTCAATCCTGGTGACTGGGGTTTGTCAGCGTTACACTATCACCTTCCCTTCTAAATGTCTATCCCAAATGGGCAACTAGATTGAGATTCTGACATCCTTCCCCTTAGCTGCCACCTTTCCCACTTGACATTGTCATGCAACATTAAAATATTTGCGTGCGGACTAGGACTGAGCAAATAATGAATTTTTCATTTCAGGGGCTGCACAAAAAATAAAGTTAAAAACAATCAGATCAAATCAAAACGGATTTTATTTTTCAATTTTTCCTCATCTAAATGGAATAAATGAACAAATGTGTTTCAAGCCAAACAAAACAATTCATTTGACCCTAAATCATTTTTTTTTTTCAGTTTTTCATTTCATGGAGGTTTTGGGTGCTTTGACAGATCTTGGAAGGAATCAAGAGTGGAGACTGAAGCATGGAGCACTTCTGTGGTATGGGAAACCTGTTGCATCTTGTCCTGAAAGTTGACGGGAAAGAGTTCAATAATAACCAGTAGGATCAGGTAGATGGTCTTCAGGGGTTGGGTAATTGTATGAATCAAGGCAATGATGCAATATTTCAGCAACTGCAAGAAGCAAATTAATACTGTGAAGGAACAAGTTTCAGAAATACCTCTTGAAATGGGAGACGTCTACAACTACACTATTGTTTGATCCTAAAACTGTTCCCCAATACAGAACCATTGTTCCCGCTCTCTTTGATGTTTTCCATGCCAATCCAGCCCTGTTTGGTATGGTTCCCCCTGACCATTGAGGAGCTTCTGTTGAAACTATATACCAGTGATACTCAGCGTTCAGTGGTCCAGGAGCCACATTAGAGATCAACATTACCCAGTAGTGTGAATTCATTGTTTCATTTACGATAGTACTATATTACATTTAGTTTTATATATATATTACTCACGCAGTAAATCAGTTAATAACTTAGTGCAAGTTGATAACTTAATTGGTTAATATCATAGGAAAAGCATCCTGATTGGTAAATCACTTAGATTGGTTAATAATTAAATCACAGTGTTTTAATATCCCGTGCTGCAAAGAGCCACAGGAGACACATTAAAGAGACACTTGCGGCTCGCGAGCTTCCGTCTGAGTATCACTGCTATATACGGTCTGGAATGGGCCTAGATAAATAAGAAGTCTTGCAAGCTTTGACTCTCATAAAGACTGGATTGCTAAAGAAAAAAAACCTACTGGGACAAAGAACAACAATGAAGCTGCCAAACCTGAAAAAGATAAGTAAAAACTGTCTAACTAAAGGCGCTAACTAACACTAATCCTAATGAAGAAGGCACTGGATGATATATTCTGACAAAACTGGGTCCATGGACCAGGTGAGGTTCCCGTTCCGTCTGCCACCGTGGCTGGAAGGAACTGTGACAGTTCGTGCTCCACACCACTTTTATTGCTCTGATCCGCAAACATTTGGAGTGACAAGAAGAGGGTGTAAGGTATGTTCCAATGGCATTGGAAGGTTCCACTGATCCTGGCTGTGCCACAGGTACATTCAGTGCTTAATTTGCGTCAGGGCTTGCCAGGGCTGAGCCCCGGCACCTTTAGGCTTGGCAGCTCATAACCTCGGCACTTCTGGGCTTGCCGTATCAGTTATGAAAGTAAAAAAATTCTTGATCACCAGCACTTAACTGCTTGAGCCCCAGCACCGCTTTCATTACAAATTAAGCACTGGGTAGATCTCAAGAGTGGGAATATGCAGAGGCCACTCAAAGAAGAAGATTAGTTATATTGTGGTCCTGCTCAGAACATCTCTGGGATAAGGATGAAGGGGAAAGAACTTGGTTCCTACCAGGGAACTAGTTTGAAGAGCCTCCCAGATGCTTTGGCCGGCATCCCTCACCTTGCTCTGGGAATGCTGGAAAGCACATTGCTGGAATTTGGTCATCATGGAGCCCAAACGCACCCAGCAACTGTCGTAACCTTGCTGCTGCTGAGCAGAAGCCATTCCATGCCTTTCTGCAAAAGCTGTAGGTTTAACCGGAAGAAACAAGAGAATAAGGTTATGCTGCCGAGTGAAAGGCAATAATGTCAGAATGGAACACAGCTTCCCCAAATCTTCATTTGAAAGCCTGACTCATAGATTCATAGATTATAAGGCCAGAAAGGCCCACTGTGGTCATCTAGTCTGACCTCCTGTATAACGGAGGAAGCAAGTACCTGGGGCGGCGAACGCTTATGGGCGGCATTCCATCCATTCTTGGGGCGGCAAACCGAGCGGCCTTTTTATTTATTTATTTTGCTTCGGCAGTTCGGGAAGCTTTTTTTTAATTTTTTTTTTTTTTTGCTTGGGGCAGCAAAAATGGTAGAGCCGGCCCTGTCCCCACTATAATTCCTAGAGCAGAGCTTTTAGAAAACCTTTGCAGCACATGTTCTACCTGCACCTGAGATACTAACGGGCAGATTTTCAATAGTATTTAGGAACACAGAAAGGTAAATCGGCACCTGGTGGGATTTTCAAAAAGTTTCTAGGCACATAATTCCCATTGGGCACCTTGCATTTTGAAAATCTCACTAGATCCCTATCTGCATCTTTAGGTGCCTCAATACCTTTAAAAGGCTGGCCCTTTTGCAACAGCACTACTATTACCACTGTTTGCCACCAATCTAATGATAGAATTGTTTTAATGAGAAATTGGGCAAACTACTATTGCTGTTATTTGTATTATGACAGCGCCTGAAGTCCCCAACTGACTCAGGTCTTGTTGTGCTAGGCAGAAGCAGAAGCAGAAGACGGTCTCTTCCCCTAAGAATTTATAATCTAAACAGACAATGGGTGGAAGAAAAGATTATACCTATTTTACAAATGGGAAACAGAAGCACAAAGAACTGAAATGACTAGTCTGAGGCCCTACAGGAATTTGTGGCAGAGCTGGGAATTAAACCCAGATCCCGCGTGTGTAACCACTTTTCCTCTGAAATGAGCCGGTGCTTTTCTAGAAAGGTCAGTGGTTCTTAAAGTATCTCCTCCCCATTTACTACCATTTACCCTTTGGTACGGAACAAAACCACTGACCACACACTTATATTTCCCCTATCCATGAAGCATTAACACCCTCCAAGTGACAGCCTGTGCTCCAGGATGTAAACACACTCAGCACCAGTGATAGTTTTATGGCTTGGGATCTTGCTCTCCCAGATGTGTGCATTTTACTGAGCAATCTTCAGGAAAACAAATCTTACATAACAGCTTAACATATGTCATCGCAGCTGTGGCCAAGTCTCACTTCACAGGATGCCTGGGGTCTTATTAGTCTGACCTTACACTTGAGAAAGCAACTCCCATTCTTTCATGTATTTATACCTGCTCCTGTATTTTCCACTCCATGCAGCTGATGAAGTAGGTTCTGGCCCACGAAAGCTTATACCCAAATAAATTTGTTAGTCTCTAAGGCGGCACAAGGACTCCTCCGTTGTTTTTAGTTATAACTATTTTTAGTCTTAGTCTAGACCATTTCTAATCTAGTGTGACTAATTTAGTAACTAAACTTTTTGATTTGGTTTATCATAATTCCCAAACATCTAGGCTGAAACTGTGAAACACTCTGTAGGGTTTGCCTTACTAGGGAAAGTTTTGAATTTACTTCAGACTTAGCTACACCATGGTAGCTAAAGCCAACCTTTTTTTCTTAATATAGATTCAGGAGCCTAGTCTAGAAATTGACCAGCTAATATGTTAGAGATGTTGCCCTGCGTCTGCACTAGGAAAATAGCTGAGTTTAGATCACTTAACTAGTATGCATTAGGTTACATGGGTCCAACCTAAACTCAACCTTTTTCTAGTTATTTTTATTCTCCTTTCTTCTCTCACGGAAGGTTGGGGGAAGAACTGGTAACTTTTCAGGAAAGAGAGAGGTAGGTGTCTTGGGATAATAGTTAAGGAGTTATTAAAGGTAGTTTATGCATACATAAGGAATTCTGCAAGGTTAGTAAATATCTTGTCTAGTCTGCCTTTTGCTGGCATGATTGAGAGATAGGAATGCTATACCAGCAAAAGCACCCTGTATAGATGCAGATATACTGTGGAGAAAAGCCCTTTGCAAATATAGCTTATTTCCAGGGCTATCAAGCGATTAAAAAAATGAATCACGATTAATCGTGTGATTAAAAAAATTTATTGCAATTGTATTGTTAAACAATAATGGAATACAATTTAAATATTTTTGGATGTTTTCTACATTTTCAAAAATATTGATTTCAATTACAACAGAGAATACAAAGTGTATAGTACTCACTTTATATTTTTTATTACAAATATTTGCACGGTAAAACAAAATAAATAGTATTTTTCAATTCATCTCATACAAGTTTTATAATGCAATCTCTGTCATCACAGTTGAACTTACAAATGTAGAATTATGTATAAAAATAACTGCATTGAAAATAAAACAAATGTAAAACTTTGTCCCACAAGTCCGCTCAGTCCTACTTCAGCCAATCGCTCAGACAAACAAACTTGGATACAATTTGCAGGAGATAATGCTGGCTGCTTCTTTTTTATGTCACCTAAAAACGAGAGTGGGCATTTGCACAGCACTATTGTAGCTGGCATTGCAAGCTATTTATGTTCCAGATGTGCTAAAAATTCATATGTCCCTTCATCTTCAACCACAGTTCCATAGGACATGCTTCCATGCTGATGACGGGTTCTGCTCAATAACTATCCAAAGAAGAGTGGATGGACGCATGTTCCTTTTCATCATCTGCGTCAGATGCCACCAGCAGAAGGTTGATTTTCCTTTTTGGTGGTTTGGGTTCTGTAGTTTCCACATCTGAGTGTTGCTCTTTTAAGATTTCTGAAAGCATGCACCACACCTCGTCCCTCTCAGATTTTGGAAAGCACTTCTGATTCTTAATCCTTGGGTCAAGTGCTGTAGCTATTTTTAAGAAATCTCACATTGGTACCTTTGCATTTTGTCAAATCTGCAGTGAAAGTGTTCTTAAAACAAACGTGCTGGGTCATCATCTGAGACTGCTAGAACATGAAATATATGGCAAAATGTGGGTAAAACAGTTCTCCCCCAAGGAGTTCTATCACAAATTTAATATTTTTTAAACAAGCATCATCAACATGAAAGCATGTCCTGTGGAATGGTGGCCAAAGCATGAAGGGGCAGATGAATGTTTAGCGTATCTGGAACATAAATACTTTGCAACACCAGCTACAAAAGTGCTATGCAAACACCTGTTCTCACTTTCAGGTGACATTGTAAATAAGAAGCAGGCAGCAGCATCTCCTGTAAATGTAAACAAACTTGTCTGTCTTACCAACTGGCAGAATAAGAAGTAGGATGAGTGGACTTGAAGGCTCTAAAGTTTTACATTGTTTTGTTTAAGAGCAGTTATGTAACCCCAAAAAAGTCTACATTTGCACATTGTACTACAGTACTTGTAGGAGGTGAATGGAAAAAAACTATTTTTTTATCACTTTTACAGTGCAAGTATTTATAAGAAACATGTATATAAAATGAGCACTGTACACATTGTATGGTGTTGTAATAGAAATCAATTTGAAAATATAGAAAAACATCCAAAAATATTGAATTTGTATTCTATTGTTTAAAAAACTGCTTAATTGCACTGTTAGAGTTGTTGTGTGAGTTAACTGCAATTAATTGTCAGCCCTACTTATTTGCTAAAGTCATAATGATACTGGCAACAAAGTTTTACTGGAATAAGCCGCATTTCCCTTTCTACTGTAGGCAAGGCATTATTGGTGGCTTTTATAGAACATAGGTATTCCAGAACCACTGGATCAGTTTTCCCCTCTGTAGAAAGAGTAGCTTAGGAAAATGTATATGGAACAGCTTCTCTCCCATTGATTTAAAGTTTGCACAATGTAGCTGTACTCAAGCACTTGTGCACATTCACAGCAGTAATAGTTGCAGTTGGGGGCCTCCATGTGCTACCCTGCTGCAACTGGGCCCCTTTGTGCTAGTTACTGAATATGACCAGATTTCTAAATACTGCATGATTACAGAGAACAATTATCCCCATTTTACAAGTGCTATCATGGGGCCCTTTTGTAGAGGCACAAAGCATAGAAATGACTCACGGGAATAACAGGGCTGGGAATAACCTAAGACATTGTCATTTACTACCTATCATGGCGCCCTCAAGCTTGGCCTGGGTTTTAGATTAAAGAACTTTACAAATAAAACTGGGCTGCTCTGCACTAAGGTGAAAAAAAACATTGTTCGGCAAGACCCATGTGGTAGCAACGTAAATCTCATTTTCAAAAAGTGACTTCAGCATTTAGTGCCTATATCATTTGTAAATGAAAGTTGTCTCAGGGAGGTCCTGCAACACTGAGTCAAGTAATGCCTAAACACCTTTAAGCACAAGGGCCCCAATCTTTTGGCTTTCCCAGGGTATGGGCACTATACCACCTTCAATTGAAATTCAAAAGCTCTTATTTTAATCTGTATTATGTTAAAGTGTGGTTTGCTAGGTATTTCATAGCAGTGATTGAAATCTTTCCCAGCTGACAGGTAGATAGGAGGCTGTGGAAAAAGCTGAATTCCTCACCCTTTGATAACAAGAACAATGAGGAGTCTGGTAGCACCTTAAAGACCAAGATTTATTTAGGCATAAGCTTCTGTGAGCAAAGAACCCATTTCAGATGCATCTGAAGAAGTGGGTTCTCTAGCCACAAGTGTATGCCTAAATAAACCTGGTCATCTTTAAGGTGCTAAAAGATGCCTCAGTCTGTATCCACAAAAAACCCCAAAACACTGCTACCCATGATACTTGTCACCCTATGATGTGGATTTAGAAGGCCCACTGCACATGAGGGCTAAAATTGCATGTATAGCCTTTTACAGTTCCAGCTGTGAAGTGTGGATTTATGCAACCTTCATACAAACACCAAGGAATATTCTTGATGTTTGAGATTCTATCTACACACTGGCCCATTCCCCACAAGAACCAATATTTCATAGGCTGTGATATTTGTGCCCTGGAGCCCCTCTAGGGCCAGCCCTGTTTTATGATATGCACCTGGGATTCCTTTGCCTCATTTTCTCCTGGCTCCTGCCCCAGGACTGAGCAACCCAGGTAGTGTCTAGCCAACCTGGGCTAGACTGGGGGTAGGAATCAAAGTAACTACAATGTTTGCTTTTCAGAAGTTGCTACCTGAAATCCCAAGTACAATTCTACCACAGCCATATGACAGCAACAAAGGTAACTCATTTCTGTTCTAAGTTTAAACCAGAAACTAGAGCTTGTTTACAGGTGTGAGTAGTTGCTCAAGAAGTACTTAGAAATTAAGGCTCTAGATTTGGTTCTATGGTATAATAGGGGAAGCGTCCCAGGCTTCTAAGTGTCTACACACTAATGCCAGTGGTTGCCACTACTGAGAAACAAGGCTACATCTAGCATGACTAATCGCAGGCAGATTTTTACTATAGAACTGGAAATCACCTCTTAGAAAGAACAGGTTAGACCTTCATTCAAATGCAGCGACATTTTATTTTGAAGACAGGGATATTAAACACAAACAAGTAGTACTGGAGCAGAGAAGTGACCTACTTTATGGCAGTCACACACCACCTCTAGACATTAGTAGAGATCTAGGCACAATGCTTACTAGTACCAGCCATTGGTGTCTTTCCTGCAGAAGGAGGCTAGTACACATGAAGTCAGAAGGAAGACAGAATCAATTTGCCTTCTTCCTTAGAAGTGAAGTTTCATGTTTCTAGGTCACAGGTCCTCCTTAGCCTTGGATGCTATGAGGACTTCAGCTTCCTCAGCCTCATTTTCTTGGTTGTGTGGTTCAATGGAATCTGCAGACACCTCGCCTGATGGGGTGAAGGGTCCCACAACCCAAGACAGAGGAGTATTTGCCATCATGTATGCCATCAGCTCATCTACATATTCCTGGGCCTTGGTCACCATCTCCTGGCTCTGGGTTAGGAGGCTGCTGGAGAGATCCTGGAAGGAATGGGCAGTGGAGAAGGAAGCATGAAGCTCTTCCATGTTGTGATACACCTGTTGCACCTTATCCTGAAAGTTGGTGGGGAGACCTTGAATGCTGGATACTAGCATCTGGCAGGCATCCTGCAGCTGCTGGATAATGCTGCGGGACATAGCCAAAGTCTCAGACTCCATCTGTTGGAGAAACAGACGTTTAATCCTAATGTTCAAAACACAATAAGGATCAAACTTGCTGCTGCCACCACCACCTCAGGTGATGTTGCAAGGTGGCAAGTTATGCTGCAAGGTACTAATGGCAGTCATCAAGGAGGTCTGATGGAAAGACCATTGGCACCAACAAGGTCGGCAATGGGTGTGCCATGCACTCTTTCAGGAGAAATATAAAGCAAACAAGTTGCGCCTTCCCTATGAGAAGCAACTTGTGACAATGGAGGCTAACAGAGGCAATAAGCCATGTAAGCTAGGTCAAAACAGAGCTAAGCCAAGTCAGTTAACAGGGGTGTCACTGGTTGCAAACCCATGATCTGCAATCAGTTTGCAGGTGGTCCCGAAGGTTTAAGATTTCTCTTTTTAAAGAGACTATGCTTCTTGGGCAGACCTTGCTGGTGCTTAGACATCCCTAAAGTGATGTCACAGCAAGGAAGCCACCTATTTATTAGGCTCAAAGGGGACAACTTTTTGTAATAAAACCAAGATCACCTGAATTTATCAGCTACTTATCCAAAGATAAGCCACCCGGCAAGTCTCAGAATAATGGCTAACCTCTCAGATCAGAGCTGGCCCCCCACCCCGAAATGTACATACCTCTGGTTTTGCCAGATCTTTGATCTCACTGCCTTTTGTCTGCTTTCTATTCCAGCTCACCCATATGTGATGGAACTTCTCCTGGACTTCTTGAAGAGTAACACCTTGCTTAAGGTATTCAATCTAGAAGTGGCATAAGCATATTGAGACATTTGCACATCAGTTATTCTAGTTCCATGGTTTATGACATGCCTTCACCCCACAGAGTGGTATGCTCAATGCATCAAGAGTAGAAGCGTCTATTTACATAACACAACTATGAATGAGGTCTAAGCCTCATTCTATACAGGTAGAATTGCAGGTGTTCCCTGCCCTGAAGGGCATCAGTTTTAAGAGATAGTGGAGTTCCTACCAGTCCCATGGTTTGATGAAGCTGGGAAAGAGCCTCTCTGATGCTCTGACTGGTATGTCTCATCTTGTTTAAGGAATAGCGGTAGGCACGTTGGCGAAGTTTGGTTGACAGGGAACCTAACCGCACGAAGTAACTCCGACGCTCTTGTGGTGTTGCTGAAGACACTTCAGCCCCTTCCACAGATTCAGCAAGTTCAGCTAGAGGGAAGAAAGCTCAGGTTGTTCACCCTCTCAGATTGAGAGATTGCTAAAGGAGTACAAGTCATACTGATCTGCTAAATCTTAAGCTCCCTTGTAACAAGCATTTGGCTTAGCACCGATCAAGTACCAGAGGTAACTTCAGCCTTAAAACAAAAGCACAACAAAAACCCATGCACCACACAGCCTACTTTGATAGTGAAACTGACTAATGAAGAGTCATGCCTATTATTCCTTCTAGTACCACCCTGTCCCCACTTGTTGCTCAAGTCATTTTTACATGCCCACCAACTAAAAGCAGAGACTGAGGGTTAAGATATGAAAAGGCTGTAGGATGAGCCTGCATTTGGCGACATAAGACTGAGAAGCCTAGAGAGAAGTTCGGCCCAAAGGGAGGATTACCCTAAACTTTTAGAGATAATAGACCTGTCATTCATGTGTTCTGACCTAGTTCCTCATCTGTCATGGGAAGATAGTGATCCAAGAGCTCTTCAGATTTCTCCAGCACTGCTTCCATTCCACTTATGGCCAATTGGCCCATTCTTGATTCCACAACTGTGCTCATGCTGTCAGTTACCACTGATCTGGTGGTCTTCATACTGTCCTGCACAGCCTCTTTGGTCATATCTACCATTCTGATCATGGTCTCCTTGACATCTGTCAGTCTGGAAGATGCTAGCTCCTGTGCTTCAGATGTAACCTAGAGAAGAGCGATCAAGCAAGACATTGTACAGTAATTCAGGGTGATAATACCCCCTTGACCCAGAGATTGAGGTTGGGGAGGGGGATTACCACCTGCTCTGCCCCATAGGTCATAAATCTTCAGGGGGGGGGGGGGGAGAACTGCATCTTGCTGTTAAGCACCAGACCAGAGTTATGTTTACCCACTAGCTCCTGCCTCTTGACCACTTTTAGGATGGAGTGTTCCTCTGCTGGAGGAAGCATCTCATTATTGGCACCCCTTTCATAAACACATGGGGTTGTCATTTTGTCTAGGGAGAGGGTGGTGAAAGTTACCTCATCAGCAGTCTGTTGAGGGATTGGTAGATTATCCTCCACTTTGTCAGGTACTTCAGAAGCACACTCCTCTGCTGTCGTCACTATAGAAAAAACAGTTATGTTTCTTAATTGGTCAATGTTGCTACTGCCATATGTACAGAACCTGGCTCAGAACTGTAATGAGATCTTCGGTTCTCCAATATGTTCAGGCAGCAATAGTTCTGGGTTGTAGGTGCTGCACATTTACAATTACACTGATTCAAGACCTTCAGGAGGATTTTATTTCCCCCTTCCTTCCCCATGCAAGGTGGTTCCCTCCCTCTCCCCCAAGTTATGAACTTTCTTTGGTGAACATTTTCCATGAAAAATAGTGTCCCCTTCAATAGTTCATAGTTCCAGGTTTCCTCCCATGCATCATAATTCAGTTACCCAATCAAGATTGTTATAACTGGCATCTATACTGACGGCAGAATTGTCTCTTGCCCAAGCATTTTAGGCATTACTTTCCAGGCTCCCTCTCCAAGTGAGAGGTTTTTATGTTCTGAATAAAGTGCAATGCTCTCACTCCATAGTCTTACAGCTCTGAAGCTTTTTGATCAAATGTTTAACATCCCTCTGGAAGGCACCAAGAAGTTTTCGCAATGTCTTGGCTGCGATAAGTCCAACTAACTGTTCTCATAAAGGAAGCAAGTTAAGGACTTGCTATTGCCGGTGAGCTATTGCCGGATGTTAAAACAAGTTTAACAGTTGTAATCCATTTGCAGTGTTGTTGTAGCCATGTTGGTCCAGAGGTTAGACAAGGTGGGTGAGGTAATCTTCTGTTGGACCAACTTCTGGTGGTGACAGACTAGATTCTGAGCCTCTCTAGTTGCAGAATGAGGAGATCTCAGTTTGCAATTCGGTACCTTTATAAGGGTGTTGCTCCTTAAATGGAGGGAGCTTAGCACTGATCTCACTTCCTGGCTACAGTCAAGGAGGGTGCAGGTTCAGCAATAGCAATTAGTGTAAACAAAGCCCTTTGTTAGCCTCTAGCAGATGTTAGTTTACATGCATGGGCTACTGTATTATTCCTATATAGTCACACCACCCCCACTGCCAGCTTCTCCTCCAGTACTGAAGGCATACTGATCTTCATGGACCTGAGTTTTAGAGATGGAAGCTTCCTGACAGGGTGTCAAGATCCTACTGTTGAGAAATCGTACCATACTAACAGAAAGGTCTGCATATATGCTTTACTCACCCTCAGGTTCAAGTTTAGTTACAACTGGCTGTGCACTGCTAACTGCAACACTGGTTATGGACGTCACTCCCTTCTCTGCCATGTCACAGATGGACCTCACATAGGGATGGCTCTCCTTGGTGGAAGCATAGGCAGTGGCAGCCAGATCATAGGCAGAGTTGACTAAAGGTAGACTAGCCACCCTCCTCAAGACATTCTAGTGAGGCAAGGGACAGAACAGTGAGTCAGGAAGGCAATATTCTGTACTGGAGCTCAACCATTACTTTTTCAAGTGGTTATACCCTTGGATGGGTTAGCCCCTAATCAAAGGATTGTTTAATGGTCAAAAATCTGACGAGCTAAGAGGCCCAACAGCTGCTTCTGAAGTTAGAGTACTGGGTCACAAGGTGAACTAAAGCAAGAAGCATTTTTAAATATTATAAACTAAGCTATTTTGCAGCATCTGGAAGAGCAACTGCACAAATCTCTAGACATTGAGGTGTGCATATGTGAAGCCTGCTACCAGATCACAGCCAGCCATCTTTTGTATTCACATGTTGAACCAGCAATGCTTAAGAGGGAGCCCCTACCTGTTGCTCTTCCTCTCCATGCTCTGGAGATGCCATCGTTGTCTCTTTTCCATTAGAAGCCATGGTATAATCAGATATACCTGAAAAGGACAAGACGACAGGCCTGAAGGTACAAGTTAAGTTTCTAAGGAAAAGTTACAGCACCCTAAAGACAAGAGTGGTGTTCTACTCTCTCTTTGGAGTAGAAGAAATGGCATGGCCCTCATCAGATTAACAAGGAATATTTAGAGCAATAGTGAGCTAAATACATGGTCACTGCTTTTTCCTTTTTTTTTTTCTTTTAAAAGAAAAAGAAATATTTCAGTTCTACTACAGCTAATGAAAAAGGAAGTAGGAGGTTTCCTTCTCATGGCACAGAGTGGTTGAAAACCTTCTCTTTTTTTTGTTTTTTGGGGAGAGTCCATTAGAGACAGTAGGTGTCATTACTAATAAAAGCCATTTAATAGTTCTAACTACAGGGAAAAAAAGTTAAGAATGTGATCCTATCTCACCAGCTAAGAGACTTAAGGCCACTGAGCATTAAGTTCCCCAAACTCAGCTTCCCCAATCCTGTCCTACCCACAGCTTCTTAATACAGACATTTACACATCCAAACATTTCTTAGTAGCATAACTGCAAAGCCCTGACCAAGAAATTGTATAAACAATGAAAAAAAAGACTAAAAAGCCTCACCACCAAGTCCCACTCTTTTAAGTGCCAGCCCCAAACCAACCCACTAACCTTTCTCAGTACTCCAAACACTGCTTTACTCCACTCACCCACTGGTCAGATTTTATACATCCCCGGTGATGTAATTGTGAGGGGAGGGAGTGAAATACTCAGGACTGACAGTTCAGGGAATCAGTGAAAAGAAGGCTTTGCTAACCAATAGGAGAATGCAAATCCTTTGGGGACTGAAAAGACTGGGAGTTAATTATTCCCCAAATGTGATACCACTGGGTCTTTGCTGTCACCCAGCTGAACTCACTTTGAGTCCACAGCCTGCCTAGAAACAGTTGCTAGTTAGGATGGGTAACATTTTCAAAAACACCTGTGTGACTTAAAAAATCATTAATTGTCATTGCCCTTTCCAATGGGAAATGGGAGAGAAAAGTTTTTTTAAAAAAGGGTAAAAAATTGAAACAGAACTTTTCATTGTGTTAAAAAAAATCTAAAAAAAACCCCTCAAACAAATAAAAAATCAGCCAAATATAGACCATCTCTGGTGGTAAGGTTGCAGATAGCAATGTTCCTGCTTCACCTGCATGTTGCCCATAGTTTCAAAGTAAAAACTGGCACACTGGAACAAGGAGTGGCATATTGAAGACAGGTAGTTTTTTCCAATGGTTAGGATACTAGCCTAGGATTTGAACTGGGTTCAATTTTTGGCTCTACCACAGACTTCCTGTGTGACCTTGTGCAACTCACTTAGCCTCTCGGTGCCTCAATTTCCCCTCTGTACAGTGGGGATAATATGGCTTCCGTGCTTCATAGAAGTTTTGTGAGGTGCTCAGTTACTCTGGCAAACCGGGGTATATAAATACCTTAGATAGATAGTGAAGCATTTTGTTGGGGAACAAGAGTTAGGTAGGGTAACTGGAAGAACTTGCCCTTCTCCACCTTCATCCCCCTTTCAGAAAAAAGGAAAAGTGTGCCACTTTCTGTTTCAGGGACGGGTGGGAGAAAAGTGTGTTTATTCTTCTGTCACCCCCTTCATTGTTCTTCCTCAGAGTTTGAATTGGAATTGGATTGAATTGGAAAAGAAGTGGTGGTACTGTCCCAAGTCCTGCCCACAATCCAAGCTCTGCCTATATGAGATGCTACTTTAGCAGATTGTGCAGGTGTACAAAACATGAGCACACATGCTCTGCTGGGTTCCCCTTGGGGCTTGAGTCCCTCTCTGTAAGGTTCAGCTACACCACTGGATATGACCAGATTAAGATGGAGGCACAATAGCCACATGCCTGGAACCAAGTCATGTGATTATGTCAGTCTCAGCTGTCATTTAAAAATAAATGTTTCTACTCCACATGGCTGCAAGAAAAGCTTGAGATTATCCATTGAATAGAACTGATACAGTGATCATAGAATACCAGGATTGGAAGGGTCATCTAGTCCAACCCCCTGCTCAAAGCAGGACTAATCCCCAAACAGATTTTTGGCCCAGATCCCTAAATGACCCCCCTCAAGGATTGAATTTACAACCCTGGGTTTAAGCAGGCCAATGCTCAAACCACTGAGCTATTCCTCCCCTGAAAGTGATGTCTGCCTGTGTCTGCCCCCAGCCTTCTGCAGAGGGAGAAGCAGCATCCATACCAAGGGAGGTAACTCTTTACCCCCCTCTTGGCCCTTGCTGTTCTTGGTGTGCGCCCACCCACCTTCCCAGGACTTCGACTAGCTGGGCTCTGTGGGATTGGTGGCATCTGGTCTTTTAGCCCCAATGGTCAGATGTTGGCCATGGGAGTGTGAATAGTTCCCTAATGACATCCAGTCTCACCATGAAAATGAGATCCCACCCCAGGTAGATTATGCAGATCTGCAATCCTCCCTCTCTTTTTTTGCTTACTTTGATCAGCAGTGAAATAGTGAAAAATCTAGACATGTATATCACCATCACTTGGCATCTGAGTTAGCCCACTTTGATGAATGGGGCAGTTCACACCTTTCTGAGCTCCTGTGTCAGCCTCTCTGCAGAGGCAGGCAGATGCTTGTGCATCCGTTTTTGCTCTTATCATGTTTTCAAGGTTTTTTCCATAATCTGTTGTCACATTATATTGATAGAGCTTAGCTCCATTAGCACTTGAAGACCAGCCACTCCAGATAATGCAAGAAACACAGAAATGTAAGTCTGGACGGGACCTCTGATGCACCCTGACTGTTTTGGGGTTCTCCCAGAATGAGGCCGCTTTATCATGTAACTCGCAAGGCACAACGTTTTCCAAGTAACTGAATTTGGAAGTATTTTACTGTTCATTCTAAACATATGAAGCTGCATTTCTCAAATGTGCTTTCTGGCTGCATTTTGTAATACTTAAGAAAAAGGCCTCTCCTCTCCATTGACAGTTTATATGCCTTCAATACTGATAAATATCAAGGAAATTGTAAACATTTGTAAAATGAGCATGATTGCATGAAAATACCATTTCCCATTGGATTCCTTCTTGCTCACTGTACAGTACAGCCTTGTGGCACAAACCACTTCATGGCATTCCTTGTGATATTTTTGAAGAGGTGTCAGGTTCTGGTGCAGTTAGTTGGGGCAGCAAAAGAGTCATGGATAATTCCAGAAGCAACTGAGATTCTTTAATTTTGATACCCTAACCAGTGCTGAATCCATCTTAATTCCCACCCTTGTAGTCTTTTTATGTTAGTGCTATTGTAACCCACATATCTTCTGGGCGTGGTGTTCTGTCCCATCGAGTGGCATCGAGACCACTTAAAGAGAGAGCAATTAATGAGTCTGCTCTACAGCCTTCGCTAAGAGGCAGTTACTTTTAGCTCATGCGCTAGAGGCTCATGGACTAAGCTCCAGAGGTCCCCAGTTCAATCCTGGTGACTGGGGTTTGTCAGTGTTACACTATCACCTTCCCTTCTAAATGTTCATCCCAAATGGGCAACTAGATTGAGATTCTGAGATCCTTCCCTTTAGCTGCCACCTTTCCCACTTGACATTGTCATACAACATTAAAATATTTGAGTGCGGAATAGGACTGAGCAAATAATGAATTTTTCATTTCAGGGACTGCACAAAAAATAAAATTAAAAACAATCAGATCAAATCAAAACGGATTTTATTTTTCAGTTTTTCCTCATTGAAATGGAACAAATGAACAAATGTGTTTCAAACAAACCAATTCATTTGACCCTAAATGATTTTTTTTAAGTTTTTCATTTCATGTAGGTTTTGGGTGCTTTTTACCCTCTCCCTTTTTTTTAAATCTAGCTAAATTTTGAAAAGAAACACCATTTCAAAATGAAAAAAAAAGTGTTTCATTTCTAAATGATCAAAATGAAACTATTTGAAATGAAAAGTCAAAACATTTCATTTTGAAATGACCAAAACAAACTGTTTTGACTTTTTCAATTTCTTCTGTGTTCTGAAAAATGCATTTTTGGGAAAATTTATGATTAAAAACTATTTTATCCAGCTCTAGTGAGGATTCTTCATCCTGTGTCAAATTGAGCCTCTGTTACCTGTGCTGAAGAATCCAGGTTCCTTAGCAAACTCATACACTTCTTTAGGTGGACTGGCTAATGGGGTGGGGGACAAAATGCCCCACTGTGTTAGGCTGGTTACACTACCATTCTGAGGCTAGGTCTATACTACCCGCCTGAATCGGCGGGTAGAAATCGACCTCTCGGGGATCGATTTATCGCGTCCCGTCGGGACGCGACAATCGCTCCCCAAATCGGCGTTCTTACTCCACCAGCGGAGGTGGTAGTAAGCGCCGCCGACAGAAAGCCGCAGAATTCGATTTTGCCGCCGTCCTCACAACGGGGTAAGTCGGCTGCGATACGTCGAATTCAGCTACGTGAATCGACTCCCCCCTGTAGTATAGATGTACCCTGAGGTGGCAGCATTTCACACCCACTATGCACAGGGGTAAATGACTACACAAGGTGCAAAGCAGTGGAGAAGCAGGCTTGTATTGTGCAAGTGTCCCAGGACATATAGTGAAGGTCTATATATTCTTCTGTCTGGTCTGCCCACTCTCTTCCCACCTGCATTGGGGAAGGCAGTAGCAGCCTCACAGAGCCTGATATTCCATCAGCCACAGAACAGTGATTCCCTACTCAGCCACTCCTCCTGACCTACCTGGCTATGTAGGACAAATCTCAATTTGCCCTTAAAGAGCTTTCTATTCACACGAGGAGACAACTGGAACAGAATTTAAACTACAACAGTGTTCCAAAAAGAACAAGATATGTTCATGGAAGATAGGTCCATCACTGACTATTAGTCAGGATGGACAGGGACGGTGTCCCCAGCCTCTGTTTGCCAGAAGCTGTGAATGGGAGATAGGAAATGGATCACTTGATGATTACCCGTTCTGTTCATTCCCTCTGGGGCACCTGGCATTGGCCACTTTCAGAAGACAGGATACTGGGCTAGATGGACCTTTGGTCTGACCCAGTATGGCCGTTCTTAGGTTCTTATGTAAAGGACTATGTAATGGCATGTTTTGTTTGCTATCTGCTAAAATTTCTAAACTTCTATTAACCTCCCTGTTTTAAATTGATTCTGTTTGCCACACACGTCACCAAAAATTGTTCTTCAAGGTCAGACTTTTTATAGTTCCCTTTCCCCTCCCGCAGCCTGTATTTAAATGATTCCAAAGGGATTTTCAAAGAACCCGATTTATTTATTTACTTCCAGGCAATTCTGAGACTCAGCTCTAATCTCAGAGCTGATATCACAAAGATCAAAGCTTTCATTTGACAAACTTGACAGTTCTACAAATAAATTAGCTCCACTGGGAAGTCCTGTCCTGTAACAGCTTCCAAACGTATGCAGTCTAAATAGTGTCACTTGTTATGTGCGCCTTCTTATCCATATTCTGCAGTTTCTGTTGAGTCTGCTTATGTTCTACCTCTTAAAGCATTGAACGGTCCCACAAACCAACAGAGAGGTGTACTGTATACCACATACTCCAGCAGCTCATTCATATGTTCCTCCTCCTTGGTCACTTTCTCCCATATTTGGGAGAGGATTCGTCTACACAGATCTTGGAAGGAATCAAGAGTGGAGACTGACGCATGGAGCACTTCTGTGGTATGGGAAACTTGTTGCATCTTATCCTGAAAGTTGACGGGAAAGTGTTCAATAATAACCAGTAGGATCAGGTACATGGTCTTCAGGGGTTGGGTAATTGTATGAATCAAGGCAATGATGCAATATTTCAGCAACTGCAAGAAGCAAATTAATAGTGTGAAGGTACAATTTTTAGAAATATCTCTTGAAATGGGAGACGTCTACAACTACACTATTGTTTGATCCTAAAACTGTTCCCCAATACAGAACCATTGTTCCCGCTCTCTTTGATGTTTTCCATGCCAATCCAGCCCTGTTTGGTATGGTTCCCCCTGACCATTGAGGAGCTTCTGTTGAAACTATATACCAGTGATACTCAGCGTTCAGTGGTCCAGGAGCCACATTAGAGATCAACATTACCCAGTAGTGTGAATTCATTGTTTCATTTACGATCGTACTATATTACATTTAGTTTTTTATATATATTACTCATACAGTAAATCAGTTAATAACTTAGTGTAAGTTGATAACTTAATTGGTTAATAACATAGGAAAAGCATCCTGATTGGTAAATAATTAAATCACAGTGTTTTAAAATATCCCGTGCTGCAAAGAGCCACAGGAGACACATTAAAGAGACACTTGCGGCTCGCGAGCTTCCGTCTGAGTATCACTGCTATATACGGTCTGGAATGGGCCTAGATAAATAAGAAGTCTTGCAAGCTTTGACTCTCATAAAGACTGGATTGCTAAAGAAAAAAAACCTACTGGGACAAAGAACAACAATGAAGCTGCCAAACCTGAAAAAGATAAGTAAAAACTGTCTAACTAAAGGCGCTAACTAACACTAATCCTAATGAAGAAGGCACTGGATGATATATTCTGACAAAACTGGGTCCATGGACCAGGTGAGGTTCCCGTTCCGTCTGCCACCGTGGCTGGAAGGAACTGTGACAGTCGGTGCTCCACACCACTTTTATTGCTCTGACCCGCAAACATTTGGAGTGACAAGAAGAGGGTGTAAGGTATGTTCCAATGGCATTGGAAGGTTCCACTTATCCTGGCTGTGCCACAGGTACATTCAGTGCTTAATTTGCGTCAGGGCTTGCCAGGGCTGAGCCCCGGCACCTTTAGGCTTGGCAGCTCATAACCTCGGCACTTCTGGGCTTGCCGTATCAGTTATGAAAGTAAAAAAATTCTTGATCACCAGCACTTAACTGCTTGAGCCCCAGCACCGCTTTCATTACAAATTAAGCACTGGGTAGATCTCAAGAGTGGGAATATGCAGAGGCCACTCAAAGAAGAAGATTAGTTATATTGTGGTCCTGCTCAGAACATCTCTGGGATAAGGATGAAGGGGAAAGAACTTGGTTCCTACCAGGGAACTAGTTTGAAGAGCCTCTCAGATGCTTTGGCCGGCATCCCTCACCTTGCTCTGGGAATGCTGGAAAGCACATTGCTGGAATTTGGTCATCATGGAGCCCAAACGCACCCAGTAACTGTCGTAACCTTGCTGCTGCTGAGCAGAAGCCATTCCATTCCTTTCTGCAAAAGCTGTAGGTTTAACCGAAAGAAACAAGAGAATAAGGTTATGCTGCCAAGTGAAAGGCAATAATGTCAGAATGGAACACAGCTTCCCCAAATCTTCATTTGAAAGCCTGACTCATAGATTCATAGATTATAAGGCCAGAAAGGCCCACTGTGGTCATCTAGTCTGACCTCCTGTATAACGGAGGAAGCAAGTACCTGGGGCGGCGAACGCTTATGGGCGGCATTCCATCCATTCTTGGGGCGGCAAACCGAGCGGCCTTTTTATTTATTTATTTTGCTTCGGCAGTTCGAGAAGCTTTTTTTTTTTTTTTGCTTGGGGCGGCAAAAATGGTAGAGCCGGCCCTGTCCCCACTATAATTCCTAGAGCAGAGCTTTTAGAAAACCTTTGCAGCACATGTTCTACCTGCACCTGAGATACTAACGGTCAGATATTCAAAAGTATTTAGGAACACAGAAAGGTAAATCGGCACCTGGTGGGATTTTCAAAAAGTTCCTAGGCACATAATTCCCATTGGGCACCTTGCATTTTGAAAATCTCACTAGATCCCTATCTGCATCTTTAGGTGCCTCAATACCTTTAAAAGGCTGGCCCTTTTGCAACAGCACTACTATTACCACTGTTTGCCACCAATCTAGTGATAGAATTGTTTTAATGAGAAATTGGGCAAACTACTATTGCTGTTATTTGTATTATGGCAGTGCCTGAAGTCCCCAACTGACTCAGGTCTTGTTGTGCTAGGCAGAAGCAGAAGATGTTCTCTTCCCCTAAGAATTTATAATCTAAACAGACAATGGGTGGAAGAAAAGATTATACCTATTTTATAAATGGGAAACAGAAGCACAAAGAACTGAAATGACTGGTCTGAGGCCCTACAAGAATTTGTGGCAGAGCTGGGAATTAAACCCAGATCCCGCGTGTGTAACCACTTTTCCTCTGAAATTAGCCGGTGCTTTTCTAGAAAGGTCAGTGGTTCTTAAAGTATCTCCTCCCCATTTACTACCATTTACCCTTTGGTAAGGAACAAAACCACTGACCACACACTTATATTTCCCTATCCATGAAGCATTAACACCCTCCAAGTGACAGCCTGTGCTCTAGGATGTAAACACACTCAGCACCAGTCATCGTTTTATGGCTCGGGATCTTGCTCTCCCAGATGTGTGCATTTTACTGAGCAATCTTCAGGAAAACAAATGTTACATAACAGCTTAACATATGTCATCGCAGCTGTGGCCAAGTCTCACTTCACAGGATGCCTGGGGACATATTTTTACTCACTCTCTTCTGTCAGTCTGATATTTGTCTTCCTTTTATACCCCAGTGTGTAAATGGATGAAAGCAAGGACTAGAATGAAGGAGTAGCTCATGGCTTAAAGCTAGTTCAGGTGGGAATCCTGTTAATTATTTGGTCTTATCAATGCAAGGGGCCCTTTATCCATTTACTGACTTGTTATTATATCAGCCAACTCCAAATAGAGGGAAAGTGCAAGGTAACGAAAAGAGTGGAACATTGGGATGCCCCCATTTTATTTTGGAGCTATGGCAAAAATATTGACACCAGGACTGGAATTTTCAAAAGAACCTATGAGATGTAGGTACTCAACTTTTACTGGAAATCAGTAGAAGCTGAACACTGAACTCCCTTAGGCTTCTTTGAAATTCCCAACCTGGGTGTGACCCACACAAGTTCTTACCCACTTCACCAGCTGTGGGGAGGTAGGGATGTGCTAGCTCTTCAGCTGTCTCCAGCACGGCTTAAACTTCATTCTTGGCCATTTGACTAAAGCTGGTCAGGAATTTTTCAGCAGAATGTTTTTATATTGGAAAATACAGATTCATCAAAACCATTCACAGAAGTGTAGTGATTTGGATGGAACTTTGATTATGAAGGTTTCTCAGCTCCAGGATGGAATCAACAGAGCCCCACCCCAGAACAGCCAACTCCCTGCTCCAAATCAGGCAGAGCAGGGACTTGAACTTGGGTCTCCCATATGCCAGACTAGTACCCTAATAACCAGGCCATTGTAGGCTGGGGCTTGCTCCTGTTTTTTAATGAACATTTTTGAAAGGTCTCATTTTCATTCCACTGTGGAACAAAAACTAATTTCAAATTCTCCAATTTTGTTGTAAATCAGAATTCTTCTTTCCCGGCCAGCCTTATATACTTTTCATCCCATGACTGTACTCATACCATTAATCACTGCTGATTCAGGGGTCTCCATATTGGTCTGGATGGCTTCTTTTGTCAGGCCGACCACTCCTATGATTGTGTTGGTCACTGCATCATTTTCACCCGTCACTTCGGAAAACCTCATGAAGTCCTTTACATCTGAGACAACCTGAAAATAAAATAGAGGAAAGTTGGTTTTATACTAAAAAAAAAAGATCTTGGACAAAGTTTTCAGACTCGGGTACCCAAAGCTAGGCTGCTAAATTCATAATGAGGCTATCTAATAAGGTGGGGGCAATTTTCAAAACTGCTGAACAACGGCATCTCCATTTCTTAACACTTTGACCTAAGATCTCATCTCAAAATAGGGTAGATCTCAATTGATGAAGGGACATCACCTTCCGCTTGTGGTGAGCTTTAATCTTCCATACAGGAGACATTTCAACATAATGTTGTCCTGGAACCTCTATGAAACGGGGCTTTTGTCATCCAATTTTATCTCCCCTTTCCTAGTTTGCAGTCATCAGAAAATGTGTGTTTGTCCACTGCCCCAACATTCCCTCCGGAGTTTGAATTGAAACTGCATAGACTGCCTGTTATTGTCTAGTGAAATGCACAATTACCCATCTTTTGATCAGATATGTTCTTGCAAAATAGGCTACAACTATCCACACCTCTCCGGCAAGGCATTCAGCTGCCACCATAGCTCTAGTCACTCTTGCTAATAGATCAGATCATAGCCTTCCCCTTTAAGGAGTCTCTAGTTGAATAAAAGATAATTACCTGATCGGCGTTTTGACAAAGTATCGGCAGCTTCTCCTCCACTGACTCTAGACCCTTGCAGTTTACTGTTGCAGCTATAGAGAGGTAAATTGAATTAGTAACTTAACTCTCTTTCAGTGTGAATTGGAATAGACTGGCTTATGTTTATATCCCATAGTTCTCAGATCAACCATATCAGAAGTGGAGACAGGAGGCCAATTTTCCAGCTGGTTTTAGGCACAGAAGTTGCTGAGAAATTGCACACCACCTATATGTGGCAGTCAGGACTGAATGAGGAATTTCCCACTGAATTTTTATTTTGAGTTACACTTTCCCTTCCTGTTGAGAAAAACTGCTCTATCCTGGTTTACTTACGTTGAGGTTCCAGGGTATTCAGAACTGGCTGTGCACTGCTGACCACAACTTCATTAATAGTCTTCACTCCTTTCTCTGTTCCAGTACACATAGATTTGTTGTACGAGTGTCTCTTTGTGATGGAAATATATTTGGTGGAAACCAAGTGACAGACAGTGCTAACGAAGGGTAGGCCACTCGGTTTCTTCAAGACATTACACTGAGGCAAAACAGGAAAAGTCACATCAGCAAAGATTCACTGGCAGGTTAAGAAGCAAACTCAAAACTCTGATGGATCTATCTGGCTTTCCAAAGGTTTAGGACCAGCTCCAGAGCTAGTTTAAATGGCAGCACTTCACTGAAGTCAATGGAGCTACACCATGTACAGTGGTTGTGGATCTGGGGTTGCAGAGGAAATGAAATCCTATCATCTGCTCAAAGAAAATCAGAATCCATGGTCTGCATCAATATGTCTTTTTAAACTAGGTAATTTGAAAAGTCTAATAAAATCAAACATCTAGTCCTACTTCACATTTCTGAGCAATAAGTACTGTATGTGCATATACTGAGAAGACTTTGGGTTTTGGAGGTGGAGGACGGGGGTTTGCAGCAATTTGAGTCCGGGTACAACTTCTACTAGTTCTGTCTTTGAACTCTTTAAACAGAAAATTAGGATGAACCAAAATCAAAAGATTATTTTACCCCTTACCCTTTAAGGATGGGGTGGAATACTTAGTTATGACTGGTTTCAGAGTGGTAGCCGTGTTAGTCTGTATCAGCAAAAACAACAAGGAGTCCTTGAGGCACCTTAGAGACTAACAAATTTATTTGGGCATAAGCTTTCGTGGACTACAGCCCACTTCATCAGCTGCATGGAGTGGAAAATACAGAAGCAGGTATAAATACATGAAAGGATGGGAGTTGCCTTCCCAGGTCTCGTTAGTCTGACCTTACACTTGAGAAAGCAACTCCCATCCTTTCATGTATTTATACCTGCTCCTGTATTTTCCACTCCATGCAGCTGATGAAGTGGGTTCTAGTCCACGAAAGCTTATGCCCAAATAAATGTGTTAGTCTCTAAAGTGCCACAAGGGCTCCTCCGTTGTTTTTAGTTATGACTGTTTCTAGTCTTAGTCTAGACCGTTTCTAATCTAATCTAGTGTGACTAATTTAGTAACTAACAGGAGATGTCATTCTCTTTGCTGTGTACTGCATCTTCAAAATCCACCCCTTCTTGCTCACTCTGGGGGCTCTTATGAGACAGCTGCTATTTTGTTTTTTAATTAGGATGAAGTTTTATGCCAATATTACTTCACACCAGTAACATAAAACTGGTGTACAAGTGTGGAGAATCAGGCCTTTTATACATGTTCTTTGTTGTTTTCCTTAATCAAAAATCTAAGTCAGACAGACTAAAAACAAACATTGCTTTGGTCTTTGTGTATGGAAAAACATAACAAGAAATCACTGAACAGTGGAATGGCTATTTGGAATAGACTTAAGTCAGCTGGACTTCCAGAAACCACCTTTGAATTTGCTGAACAATTGTTAGATACAGATAATTTTGCTGTGTCAGTCTTGGCCTTGCCATATGACACCAGCATGGATGAGAAGAGCTGAAAAGTATCAGTCCTGATGCTACTTATAAACCTAATGTGAGACCCTCAACTGGTATAAATCAACACTCCTCCAATGATAGACAAGCCAATTTACACTAGCTTAGGACCTGGTCCACTATCTTTCTTGGCACAGAATGGAGAATTTAGTATTCACATTCATTCAGTTCTGGACTCATTTCAACAGTCACTAGGCACATTTCTTGACACTTCTGTGTAGGGGTGGCCTGAATTACCTGTTGGTTGGTGCTTAATAATGCAAACCAGTATCCTACCTGCTGAACTTCATATTCCTACAGGATGTACCCACCTGCTTCTTCTGTTCCCAGTTCTCTGAGGAAGCAGTGTCTAGTTTGGTGGTCTTAGAGGACATGGTGCAGTCAATTATAACTGAAAGTCAACAGAGAGACATGACAGTGTTAAGTTAGGGTTTTAATGGAAACCTCAGATAACACACAAGGATAGAGAATCTCACAGACTGATCAAAGCCTAAAAATTATGTATTTGGCCAAATCCCTACTGACAATCTGGAGTAACTCCATTAAAGTCAATGCCCCGTGTTCTCTCTCTATGTGTCTCTCTGTGTCTCATACACATACACACAGAAAGAGAGTTTTACTATGTAAGTTGCTCTGATGGAATGTGTGACATCCTCCCATTTCACATCCTAATTTAAGTCCGATGTAATTCCAGTGAGGAGGGCAAGGGGGAGGCCTGGTACCAGGAATCAGTCTGAGGGATCTGTGCAACTGGGGTTTTCTTTAGTTAGGTTCAACACTTCAGGTTGTTTGTAAACCGATTTGAAATAGAAGCCCAGTTTGTAAGCATGAAACAGCCTCCAGCATGGCACCCATGCTCTCTTTCTTGCCTAGTGAAATTGTGTTGCACACACTTTTACTTTTGCTTGGTTTTCTGAGGATGCAATTTAACTGAGTGAGCAGAAAATTCCATGATAGTTCTTAGTCCAATCCCTTACGCGCTGTAAGAACCTATTAAGTGCTTGATCCTGACCAGTGCATGTGAGGGAATGTTGTGCATGTGAGCACAAGCTAAAAGATGATGAGAAGGACAGGGAATGCAAGGGAATCTGATTCTGCCTTAATGAAAGCACTGCTGCATAGCCACTGACTTTCTCCTCTTCCTAAGTAGGAGTAACTCAAAGAGGAGAGTATATAATGTTTCATTTACATGTTGGGAGTCTCTCATAAGCCTGTTTCTTCTCTCACACACCTATTTCTCATCCTTTTTTCTCCCTGCAATCAAGAGGAAGGTAGCAGATGCACATGGAATTTCAGACTTAGACCCTCCCGTACTCTCTGCTCCTATTCAAGACGGAGCACAACAGCATTGCATGTCCTGGTGCACATCATCCAAGGCCTAAGTGGATGAAAAATTATGATCACAACTAGCCAAGGACTATTCACCTAACTAACTCCTAGATAAGAGAACGATCATCACGCAAGGCAATTTTTCAACTTGAAGCCAGGTGATGCGACTGTTCATGCAGGGCCGGTGCAAGGAAGTTTTGCGCCCTAAGCGAAACTTCCACCTTGCGCCTCCCACCAGCCCTGCGGCAGCTCTCCGCCCCTCCCCTCCACCCTGAGGTGCCCCCCCCCGCGGCAGCTCCCCACCCCAGCTCACCTCTGCTCCGCCTCCTCCCTGAGCACGCCGCCCCTGCTCTAATTCTCCTCCCCTCCCACGCTTGCGGCGCCAAATAGCTGATTGGCACCGCAAGCCTGGGAGGCGGGAGAAGTGGAGTGGTCGCTGCGCTGGGAGAGGGAGTCTGAGCCGCAAGTATCAGTGCGCCGCTGGCAGCCCAGCCCAGGAACGCTGTAAACAAAAAATTGGGGGCACCGCTTTTTGGCGCCCCCAAATCTTGGCACCCTAGGCAACCGCCTAGTTTGCCTTACTGGTAGCACCGGCCCTATGTTCATGCCACAGCCAGGTGATTAGCAGCTTGGGATTCACACTGGATACAGAATGCCACCCCCTTGTATTGGTCTCTAGTCTTCTCACTCAGCAAGATTAATTCAATAATCAGTCCTTGTGGGATGCAAAACTATTCAAAGAACTTAAAATACTCCTCACTTTGAAAATTTTGTTCTCCTACTATGATTATGTGTATTACAGTAGCCCTTATCTATCTAGATATGGAGATATGCTGATCACCTCACAATCTTTCATGGATTTTAACTTCACAATACCCCAATGAGATAGGGAAATACTACCCCCATTTTACAGATTGGAAACTGAGGCACAAGGTAGATTATATGACCTGCCCAAAGTCTCACAGAAAGCTGGTAGCTGAGCTTGAAATCAAGCCAGGGTCTCTTGAGTCCCAGTGTAGTGCCCTATGCACTACACCAGGGGTCGGCAACCTTTCAGAAGTGGTGTGCCAAGTCTTCATTTATTCACTCTAATTTAAGGTTTGCGTGCCAGTCATACATGTTAAAGTTTTTAGAAGGGCTCTTTCTATAAGTCTATATTATATAACTAAACTATTGTTGTATGTAAAGTAAACAAGGTTTTTAAAATGTTTAAGAAGCTTCATTTAAAATTAAATTAAAATGCAGATCTTATGAGCTTCGTGCAGTGGTTCTTAACCGGGGGTGCGAGATATGCGAGATTTTTTTAGAAGGTAAATCAACAAAAACACAAATTAAGCACAGGCACATAAGTACAACTACTTTGTTTCATCAAACCTATGTATTTATTAACATTATACATGTTTTAACAATTACTGTAATATACAAAGTTTTTAAGTTTTCAAGTTTTCAAGTTTTTAAACTAATTGTAGTGTAATTTTTTATAAGGGCTGCAGAGCGCTGGGACCAGGCCAGGAGCAGAGCAGACCCCGGCTGTCAGGGGGCCGGGCGGCTGGAACCCCAGACCAGCAGCGAGGTGAGTGGGGCCAGCGGCTGGGGCCGATGGGTCCCAGCCGCCGGCTCCGCTCAGCCGCTGCCGACCGAGGGTTCCGTTCACTCAGGCTGGCAGTGGGCTGAGCGGGGCTGGTGGCTGAGACCCTGGCTGACAAGGGGCTGGCGGCCAGAACTCCAGACTGTCAGCGGGCTGAGCGGGGCCTGCGGACAGAACCCCAGACCATTAGAGGGCTGAGCGGCTCAGCCCGCTGCCGATCTGGGGTTCCATCCACCAGCTCCTGCCAGCCGGGGTCCTGGCCACCGCCCCTGCTCAGCCTGCTGCCGGCCGGGGGTTCTGTTCACCCAGGCCGGCAGCGGGCTGAGTGGGACTGGCGGTCGGGACCACGGCTGGCAGCAGCGTGCCAGTAAAAATCGGCTCGCGTGCTGCCTTTGGCACGCGTGCCGCAGGTTGCCGACCCCTGCACTACACCATCCTTTGTACCCCAGCAGCCCCCAACCAACAGCATGGCCCTATTGTGCCAGGCGTTCCACAAACACCTAGTGAGAGACATTCCCTGCCCTAAAAAGCTAACATTCTAATTGGATCAGACAGAGAGAGATGGAGAAAAGGACAGAACATTCAAGCAGAAAACTGGCAAATGAGGCACAAAGAGATAAAGCGACTTGCCCAGAGTGATCTCAGATATCTGTGGTAGAGCTGGAAAATGAATTCCTGTCTCCTGAGTCCCATTCCAGTGTCCCAACCATAACTCGGTTCTTCCTCCAATAACAACCACTTCCCAGCTTCACTGAAGCAGCAGCAGCTCTGATTACCTGCCAGTGGGTGATACCGTGTTTGTTTTCATCATTGGCGGGATGGTCTACAGGTGTACAAATTATTCCGTTAGTCTTATTCTTCACCCCCTGAACTCACGTAAGATAACATTTTGTGCATTTTACACCATTCTCATTCAAGAGATACTTTAACACCATTCAAGGGATACTTTAACTCCAGTCAAGCACCTGTTACCTGAATATTTCAAAACCTGACCCACTAAACCTACAAGATAATCACACCTTGTAATAGACAAGAAAATTCTGCCTCATCATTGGCTAAAGATAGTCATGTGACAAAACATGGCATTTCTATTGTTTACCTTCACAGATGTAAATACTGGCATAAGAAACAATGTTGCCCAATCAAATCACGTATGCAAATGACTACATTATGATTGTCTGCAGCTGAGTTCGGTGGTGGCTCTCACCTTTGCGCCAATCAGCTGTTATATGCAAATCCCTGCTTCCCCATTGGCTCAGAAGTGAATAGTTTTTTTACCAGCCTTTAATTTTATTGCAGTTTTTTGGGGAACTCCATAATTGTATAGTTTCAGAAGTATCTGGTAATCTCTCTGTTATAGCTTCATATGTCTTATGAAAGCACCCATGTATATAATGCTACATGCATTTGCTTTGTACTGTAGTGAGCCTTAGTCACTAGTTACCTGTCATATCAGGAACCTTTTGATAGTCAAGTCAAAAGAAATACATATATAGCTGCTATTCCCATTTTAATGGGAAGTGAACTAAGGCATCTGAGGCTGTGTGACTGCGGATAAGTCACTTAACATGCCATTGAAAGCGCTAGCACGGAATCCTGTCTCCTATCTTTTGGTTTATTGACTGAAAAACACTTTCAAAGGGTCAGAGCATAGCTCCTGGTCATGTTGAGTCATACGGATGGAATGTATTTATCCCTCCTGTCAATTCAAAAAGTCAGAGTGTACCTCATTGGATACAAACAACCCATATTTGTAGCTTAGGAAAACATTTTAAAAATGGGTCTAAATTAGCTTCGTGCCATTCCCCACACAGCTCAGCCTGAAGGAGCACCTTAGCAACAACACTTAGCACTTTGCAAACATTTGCTATTAATTACAGGATCCTAGAACAACAACTCACAGCTCCAGACTCTAAGGAAAGAGGCCAAGTGAGGCCTCAAAAGTGAGCCCTACGCTCATAATTTAAACCAGTACCTTACAAATCCTCCAATGTACGTTGCAAATAAGTCTTGATACTCTATTCTAACAGCTCTGAAAACTTTTAAAAGCCCAGCTGCCAAGCATTAAACTGCAGGCTGGAAAGCTAGTGTGTAATTTCATTGCACAGGAAAGCTAACTAAAAGCCTGTTTACCAGCTCCTCCTTGCACCTCAAAGAAAAGCAGCACAGTTCAATGATACACAACAAAACTCACTGGACCAGCCTCTTTCAGACATAGTTTAAGGGCTCATAAGCCCTCACTTGTCAATTGACTCAATTTTCTCCTGCACTCAACCTTGTCCAAACAGTCCTCCAAACTCAGAAAATCCCCAGGCCCCTCAGCTCCCCACAACCCAATCCCCAGCTACTTGAGAATACCCCTCGGCCCACCCCCCATCTATTTCCTCCTTCAACTTAACCACTCCACAGCTCAAAAACACCCTTCAACTCTGAAATCTCTCCCACTCAACACTCCCAGATGCAGAATAACCATCACCCATCCCTCCAGGCTCAGAATTCTTCCTCTCCCTACCTAACACGCACGGCCATCAGTGTCAGAGGACCCCTGCCCTGCCCCTTTATACCTATTTTTAAAAAACAATGAGCAACAGGGGTATAGTATTGCATCCCACGGCACATCAGCCACAACACACAGCAGTGACAATACTGAGAGGACATAGTGCCCCTAATTGAGGGCTGCCCCCGGTGGTGACCATTTGGGGCAAGGCAAGGTACCCATAGCAGTAGCCCCTGGTGAATTACACTGGGGAATCTGGTACACTGGAGAAAAGTCGAATGAGGGATTTTGGAGGAAGCAGAAGAAATCCATAAGAGACCCAGGGCTCTGGGCATTTGTGCTCATCTCTTTTTAGTGAGTTTCACCAGGGGAAAGGCCCATTGCTGAGTGAATGGGAGATAATTTTTCCACTCTATTCCCCTGACAGACACCATGGCTGTTGTCATCCCCAGCAACATCTCCAGGATGAAGTCAGCTGCCCAGTCTTGCTGGGTAATCTACTATGGCTAGAAAGTGTTATTACACAGTTTCCACTGAGCTTGCCTAACTTGCTGGGAGGAGTTGGAGAGAGACTTCTTCTTCCTCAGAGCAGGAAAAGGTTTTGGGTGAGAAACTTCAGGCCTAAGTCGGGTGACCATATGGCCCATTTTGGCTGGGACAGTTCCTTTTTTAAGCCCTGTCCCTGCCATCCCGACTTTTTTTTTCCCAAAGGAGGCATTTGTCCCGTTTGCTCTGGGCAGCTTGATCAGTTGGCAAGAGCAAATGGGACAAATCCCCACTTTTGTCAAAAAAGCAGGTGCGGTGTGGAGGAATGTGGGGGGGAGGCGCGAGCAGAGATGCCAGCCCCCTACAACAGGAGAGACAGAGCTGGGGAAGGGGCGCACTGTCAGCGTTCCAGCATGGGGGGGGCAGGGTTCCAGCAACCCACCAACAGCCTCCTGAGGGGCCCTTGGCAGGGTTCCAGCCACGGAGGGCGGGGAGTACATATCAGGTGAGCGGCTGGGGGTGTCCTGTTTTCTCTTTGGGAAATATGGTCACCCTACTAACAGGCAGCTGGGGAATGTGGTAGAAACTCTAAATGACATCAGGTTAATAGTAGTGAGGAGACCCAGGGTGACATTCTGACCCTAACGAAGACAATGGGATACTAAGTGGGAAACACTGGAAGGGAGTTTTAAAACTCTTCTGTGATGAGAATCAAGCTCCCTCTGTGGGTTTTTCAGTGTCCTAGGATCACATGTTTCCTTGTGCTCCCCTATCTGTGTGGCATAGCCATCTGCTGTATTGTGAGCTTGGCACCTCTAGTTAACACTAATACATAATAAAGTGAACATAACTCCCATTGAGTTCAGTGGGTTTTGCACCTGATTCCAGGAGGGCTAAATTGAGCCCTGTACATCTAACACCTCACATACAAAAGTATATCCGCTTATCTTGGGGACAAGGGTCCTGCCAAGCTGCTGTGTCCCCTACATCCTCTGGAGCTGCTGAGACCCGTATCTCCTAGAGCAAACAGCCATGTGGGAATGCTGGGCCTCCCAGCCCTGTACAAGGAGTGGATGTAGGCAGGGCTATAATGGATGAGGCCAGTAAGGGTTGGGCCCATTAAGAGAGTGGACCCTAATTTTTTACTGCTTATAAAGCCACAGATTCACTTAATCCATCTTGTCCCTGGAGGCTGAAACTAGGTCTAGGTGAACAGGTTCAGATAAGGAAAAAATGGAAATAAATTTTTGTGTGAAATTGCAGCTGAACCCAAAACTATGGGGCGGTTTTACCCCTACACGTCATCATTTTGTACTGATCCACACTTAAAAGTTAGTTCCATATTGCTATCTCGGTCCTGGGATGTGAAAAATCCACATCCCTGACTGATGTAGCTATGCCAACCTAACACCCAGTGTAGACACAGCTCTGTCAATGAAAGACTGCTTCCGTCGATCTACCTACTGTCGTTTGGGGAGGTGGTGTTCCTAATCTGATGGAAAAACCCCTTCTGTTGCTGTAGGTTGCATCTACACTATAGGTTTGTGTCATTATAGCTATGGTGAAGTAGCTATGCTACTATAGTCTCTTTAGTGTAGACATACCCTTTGACTAGAAGCAAAAATATCAATGGGAGATGGGTCTGAACCAAACCCCCATATTTGAGCTCGATCTTTAGTACCAATATACAATATTATGAAAGGCAGATCTTATGGTATTTCTGGCCCTGCTAGATCTAGAAAATCTTGGAAATCTTGTTCCCCTGATACTTCCAGATCCCTAGCAAAGGACAAACACAGAGAGGAGGTTTCAACCACAAGGCATCAACATCCTTTGTTACTTTTAAATGTAATTGTTTTTTCCAAAAACAACGTGGGTTTAAAAAAAAAAGATTTTCCCACATGATATTACAAAAATGTTACATCTATCATACAGTGGAGATATCTTGCACTTGAAAGTGGTTTGGTTGTCTGACATTCCCTAGATGATGCTGATAAGTAATTCAACCTTAATCCTTATGACACATAGATTTAAATCTGGCTTTTTTAAAGCCAGGATTATAATCAATGGCATCAATAAACACATTGTGCACAAACACAGCATTATTGAAGTAAGGGTGAGATGAATCACCAATTACAAAATCAAAATATCCAACTAGAAATGTAAAAAGGGCCAAAGTTTAGCCTTCACTTCAGATCCAATGACAATCAGTTTATTTGTAACTACACTGTATAAATCATATATGATTGCCTTAGCCTTTGGAGATGTGCCTGTATTTATTTCCACTTACTGACTTTTCTGGGTAATAACAAAGCAGAGCCTCTGCTATGCTGTCTGTTGAATGACCTTTTTATGCAACTGTTTGTGATTTACAGAGGACTGCTTCCTCCACTAGTTTTCTTCTATCTTCCAAGTTCAAAAGAGAAGACTCTCCTACACAACAAAAACCAACACAAAAGCTCATGGCCAAATTCATCATTAGTTTGACTCCACTGGAGTGAAGTTCTATCTATCTATTTTATACGTTCCCCACTGCTGCAGTGTCTGATACTCCTGGGGGAATTCTGTGCCAAAAAATTAAAAATTCTGTGCACAATATTTTAAAATTCTGCATATTTTATTTGTCAAAATAACACAATATAATCATGCCAGTTTCAATTATTTTGGTAATTTATTTCAAGATATCTGTCATTAAGTATGTCTGTAACAATACAGACCAAAAAATAGATTCTGGTTTTGGTTTTTTTTGACAAATAGATTCCTTATGAGGCATATTAATACAGAATTTAGAGTAATTCATTGAAATTGCAATACAGAACTGTATTTCCTGCACCTGTAAGAAGCAGTGCAAAGGCTTGGGGGAGTCAGGAGTAACAGAGGAGCTGAGGGAGAGGGAAAGAGCCTGGAGGGAACTTGGAAGGTTGTTAGGTGTGGATGGGAGAAGTATGCAACAGGTTTTTTTCAGGGGGAGACTGTTAGGGAATTGGGGAGCCTTCCCCATGCAGACTTTGGCTGACCCCAAGCCTCTCCCATTCAGTCAGGCACATCTGCCCCTGTCCCCGCATCCCCCATCCCTCTCGGTCTCTTCAGCCTCCTCCCCAATCCCCATGTGTCCCTGCAGGACCCCCCATCCCCATGTGGCCTTGCACCCCCACTCCCATTGAGCCCCTGGCTTAAACACTGTTACCCCAGTAGCTTCTGAGCCTGAGCCCAGTCTATCCCCCCCCCCCACTAGCGATTCTGAACCCCAGTCTGTGACCCTCCCCCCAGCAGCCCTGTGTGCCCTACTCTGTCCTAACCTGGCTCCATAGGCTGGGTGCTGTGATGATCTTCTACTCCTGGGGGAATTCTGTGTCACTGCGCACATACACAATTTTTTTTTACCCACAGAAAATACATTCTGCCCCAGAAGTGCTGCAGTTCTGCCTTTTCCCCACCAGAGACCGCTGTGGTGCTAGAACAGCCGGCTGTGTTCATGCTGCTGGCTGTTCAGGTGCCACAGCAGCCTCTGGTGGGCAAAAGGCAGAACTGCAGCACTACTTGGGCAGAATGTATTTTCTGCAGGGAAAAAATTCTGCAGGACACATGAATTTTGTGCATCCGCAGTGGCACAGAATTCCTCCAGAAGTAGTCTGAGCAGCTCCCAAACATTTCACACACACAAACAACAGTAACAATATCTCTTTTCTCCCTTTTCCCTCTAAGCCTGTTGGAGAATTCGCTTGATTAGTTTATAGTTTTGTCTTTATTTATGTGAGAGGGAGAGAGAAGTCAAAGGAATGAGTTTTATATTTACTGCTGAATATGGGGAGCCTGATAGTCATTGTTATCTCTTGAGAAAGTGAATTCTGTCGACTAGATCTAGCTCCTGGTGTCCCACAATCACAAGTCTCCCATTGTTGGTTGATTATTTTATTGTGTCCATAGAACATAGTTTCTGTGCTCACAGATGATCACTTGATGATTACCTGTTCTGTTCATTCCCTCTGGGCCACCTGGCATTGGCCAATGTCGGAAGACAGGATACTGGACTAGATGGACCTTTGGTCTGACCCAGTATGGCCGTTGGCTTTTATTTCCTGATTAGCATCACACATCTGGCATTACTGACTCTATATACTTTTCGCTAATACATCATGTGAGTTCAGGCCCAAAGCTGTACAAAACTTTTGTAATATACTCACACCAAATTAAATGTACCTGCTTTATTTACTGACTCTGCAAATCTGAGCAGATTCATTCAAAGGTTCACCAGGTTGAGTTTTGGAGGTTCCCACAGCTCCCCTTGTATTTCCAAGCACCAACAGATCCTAGGAATCCCCTTATCTTGAAAGTTTCCTGGTTGGGATTCTCAATGGTCATTGATCCCCTTCAGCTCTGCTGTCTTCAGGGTGGCCTCTTCTTGCCCTTCTAGAGTCTTCAGTGGGATGAAAGTTTAGCCCTTGGTTTCCTAGTGTAGACTGCCAACGATGACCATTAGTGCCAAGATTTTTGGGATGTGGACACTAAGCCCAATGAAGAATATCATAATCCACTGTCCTGTCATTGTGCCTCACAGAGAACTTCCAAGGTCTGCAGAGCTTCTTCTGTCACATGGCTCAAACCTTCTCAGTCTTTGAGCAGTGGCACTTCCTCCTGTAACCCCATGTCGAGCTCTTGGAGTGTTTCCAGAGATGTTAGCCAACCTAGCGCAAAACCTCAATCGACATTAAGCACCAGCATGTGTTGCTTTCGTATAGATTCAACTAGGATCAATGTTGCTGATGAGAGTAAAACCGGAGGGGGTAGCAGGAGGTCTGATGCAAACTGGGAAGTGATCTGGTGATGTCACAGCAGTGGGAGTGGTAGGCTCTGAGGAGAATGGACATATAGTCCAACTAGTAGAGAAAGGAAACGAACAGCTCAGATCCACAACCAAATTGGGATATAATCAAGCAGCATGTTCTCATTGCATTAAGCGGAGTTGATTTCGTCTTCTTTATACAGTCCTAATGTTATCTTTTCCTTGATGTAACCAAGCACTATATTTGCTGAACAAAGGGTGAGGGGAAACTGGTAGATGTTCACAAGAGGGTCTTGCTCCTGAGAAGTTTGCAAACAGCTGCTATATCCCATTTAAACTGCATGGTGGGGCTTTGGAGGTAAACTGGGGTTAACACCCTTATTCTCAGGGAAAGGGCCAGTTTTAAATCTCATCTAATGTTCATTTTAAAATGTTTATAGTGTAGAAAAGGTTAAATATCACCTGTCTGTACAAATGAAACGGTACCATGCTGAGGAGATGTGGGGCTATGGGCAGGTAAACCAGCATGAAACAACTACCTACTACTGGGTTTACATAGCACTGATTACAAAATGTCCTTTTTGTTTTCTTTGAAAACGTTTATTCCACTTCAAAGTGAACAGCAGGGTCAATGCATGACTCATGTAAATGCGCTGTGGTGAGGCATATAGTATGTCTTTAAGCCTTCAACTGTCAAAAGCTCTACTGTTTTATTCATAAAGCGATTTAACAAGTACTGTAGAACTCAGTGGCAATACAGCCCCTAAGCAAGGTCAGCTTCCCAAGTTTTGTTATCAGCCCAATAGGCACATCCCATTACCCTGAAAGGATCAAATGGTATCTATGTCCCTGTCAACGTGATTCAGAGCACCATAATGTTTCATGGCTCAATCTACAGCCCACAGTTAGCTCTGAGTCATCCACTTTGTCTTTTGGGGAAAAAAAAGAGGGGAAAAACACAACAACCTTATATTAAAATACACCAAGATGGACTTGGCAGCCGAAATGAAAAGTTAACCACCCAAGGCAAACGAATAAAAAGCAATTAGAGCTAAGTGAAAATGCTAAGTGGAACACAATTTCCCTTCCTTTAAAAAAATAACTGAATGTTATTACATTACTGGCAATGCCAAGCTCCAGCTGATAAAGGGGTTCACCGGTAGGTGAAGGTTTCAGGTAAATGAAGCAGATTGCATCACTCTCTGGGGAACATCTGTTTCTCCAAACAGGTGTGAGAATAAATTCACAGGGATTAAGACTGGGCAAACTGGTTCAAACAAAAGATTACCCAATCCTACTTGACCCTTCATGCAGAACTCAAATCTTAACCTTTTATTGTTATGGGGAAATTAATATATGGATCTCCCCACTCCATCTCCCTCTCCTAAAGGTCCAACCATTCCCTTGCTGCCTATCTCACCTCTCACAGGAGGTCTTTGAGGAAGAGGCCCCGTGGTCTTTTACCCCCTTCCAGTCAATAACTTTAGGCGCTGGATAACACAACATTCCTTCTCTATGGATTTCAAAGGGACAGTCATCTAACATGTCTGTTGTGTGCATGTTTGGGTGTGCTCTATAGAGCCAGTAGTTGTTCTGCACTAATATTTATTTTAAGTCATATGTAGTGTTTTAGAAAAGTAGCAGAGAGACAGTTCTAGAAGAAATAAACATAGGAATCTAGAAGTTGTCATAGTGGACCAGACTAATGGTCTATAATGTCCAATGTGCTCTCACCAGCAGTGCTTCAATGGAAGGTGCAAGAAACTCTGTAGTAGGTAGTTACAACATAGTTAGACCCAACGGAAAGTTTCTTCCTAGTCCCCAATAGTTAGAGGTTTTTTTATGACTTGAAGCATGAGGGTATATATTGTGACAGTTTGGGAATTATGTCTATGTCAATTTGTGAATTTCATTTTGTATCTGATCATACTCGGTGTCCTATGTTAACAGCAAGTTTCAACTGATACATGCGTAGCCTGTTTATGATATATAGCAAAGACCAGAGAAGGAAGGGGTGTTTCTAACCTTCAGGGGCAGATTAGGATTTTGTGGAGCCCCTGGGCCAGAGGAAGTGGTAGTCCCTCCCACCCAGCGTCCCGCCCAGCACTCCAACCAGGGAAATTGAGTCAGGGTACAGGGGCTTGTCCTGCTCCGCCCGCCCAATGCTCCAGGTGGGAGCAGGGTGCGGGGACTTTCCCCGCTCTGCCTGCGCACCCCCCAACCCCACTCCCCATCTGGAGTGCCAGGCAGGCAGGTGGAGCGAAGCAAGCCCCCACATCCCCTGCTCCCAGGCTGGTGTGCCGGGCGGGCGGAGCAGGGCAAGCCCCTGGCCCCCGGCCCCTCTCCCTGGCTGGAGTGGCGGGCAGGTTGAGTGGGTCAGGGTGTAAGGGCACCCATTTTTCCAGGGCACCTCAATTGGCCAGGGCCCCTGGGCATGGGCCCCAGTTGCCCAGTGACTAATCCGCCACGGCTCACCTTGTGGAGAACTAACACAAGAAGAATCATCCAGACGTCTCCCAAGGACTACTGACTCGCTAATAACTCTTATCCACTTTACCACCTCCTAGGACCTAAGGGTGTTGTGCATGTGAACCCAGCATGACTAGGGCATCAGATTTCCCCGCTCACTGGCAGTTTCATTGGAAAATTTCTGACCAGCTCTAGTGGCAACAAGTTTCCTGGGCTAATTGTGCATTGTATGAAGAATGTAAATTGTACATTGCGAAGTGTCTGTTTAATTCTGATTAAAGACGACATCCTGACAGCCATAGAGGTGGACAGCCGCTCTGTAGCCACAGAACAGGTAGAGATTGGTATGTGGTAGTGTAATCTTCCCCACCAATGCCCTCCCCTCTAGGAATAAGAGATTTCTTCCCTCTCCATCCACATTCAGTTCTTTAATTTTTAATTAAATGCAAGACTCTGGTACTAGTTTGGGGGATGTTTGGATTCAGAGCATCAGGTGTAAAATCAGTAGTATTTATTCTGACATTCAACCCCTAAAATGTCACTAAAAGGGAACCGAAGTGGTTTTCCTTTGCTTCTTTTATGTATAGTTAACATTGGCCATGCCCTCGATATCTTTTGCCAAGGCTGCGAAACTAGCCCTGAAATAGCTTAAAATTCTGAATATCTTTAAGAAGAAAGCTCAGTCTTACAAAAGATACAAAGTTTGCAACTCTATGTGTGTCAAAATGCTCTCTCCAGAAATTTACTGGGGCACTAGAGGTTTTTATTTTCTATGGCTTGAAACAGAGAAGAATAAGCTAGCATAGGGCAAGGCAAATCATTTATTCCAGTTATCCTGACTGCCAAAATGTTACTCGAAATCTGTTTGAAGGGTATTGGGAAAACAACAAGATCAATTGCTTAAAATGACAGGGATAAAAAATTGTGTTCATCAGTTTACATTTTTGCCCCAATCAGCTTCTCAAGAAAAGACACCTTTTCTCATAGTTTGGTTTAGTTTTGCTTTGTTTACAAATACTCTTTGAGAGAATCAAAGCAATTAGCACTTTGGGTGGTTCCTACAATGTTATCTCTCCAAAATGTAGTGGGGTGTTCCAGCTGCATTCTTGTGTTGTGACCTTCAAGTATTCCGGAATTTGATTGGCTGTCCATTCTATTAAATCTCAAAGCTTAAAGAAAGTGTTATTTCTAAATGTTCTTTCCAAAGGCCAGCTCCCATGGGAAGACAGTGGGAGCAGGACTGGGACCCAAGTATAGAATACACTGTAAAAGCAACAGTATAGAACTGTATATAGCAAAATATCTAAACTCGTTCTTTGGAAACCACCTGTAACAAGAGTTCAAGCAGGAGAAAAACTTCCCTGTGGCAGCAAAGCAGTATGTCTTCTTGGAATAATGCTGCCAAATTTTAGAAGAACTGGTGCCATTGGTGATTCACTAGTGAGCACTTTTTGCTTCTCAACACTGCAGTGATTCCTATGTGGGCACAGCCCAATTAAATTCAGTAGGCATCCATGCACACACAGAGGTCCACCTACGTAGAGCACATTGTACGTTTGGGGCCTGAGACAGTACTGAACCAGTGGCCTAATATGGAGTTAAGGCACAGGAACCATGGGTTGGAATAATACCACCTAACTCTTATATGGTGTTTTTCATTAGTAGATTTCATACTGCTTTACAATGGTCATCAATATCAGTCTCCTCATTTTACAGTTGAATGAGGGGGAAATATAATGAAAAACAATCTGACCCTGAGAATTATTGGGATTTAGGTTAGTTGGTGAAGAATATTACTTGGGACACTTAAAACTAGAGCAGATGAAGGAATCTTGTAGGGGCAGAGAAATGGGCTGGATGACCACGGAGGGGGTTTCTGTCTCTAATTTTTAGAATTAATGAATTAATCTTCTCACAACCCCTTTGAGACAGGGATGTAATATTGTTCCTATGCTAAAAATAAAGAAACTAAGTCACAGAACAGGACTTGCTCACATTCACAGCAAAACAGTGACCTCACCAGGAGAAGAACAAGACCTTTTCGCCTGCTCTAATTGCTAGATAATGTTTACTCTCTTTCAAGTAAGAGTGAAAGGACTAAAGTAGCTAAAACCAGTTTAAGTGGATGACAGCCAAAGGGAAGGAAGCAAATAAAGTTTAGATAAAGTTAAATAGAAGGAATCTGGATCAATAGGCTCCAGGAAAATAAAACTAAGGCAATCTCCATGGGAAGAAAAGACAAAGAGGTTTTATAGATTTAAGCATAATAGGAAGGGATTGAGTTATGTTTGCTCTTCTGGGAGACAAATAATAATAATATTCCAGAATCCTTGGATACCAATGACAGAATGCCAGAGGAAAACTGAGTCTTAAAAACTTTAGAGCAATCTGCTGACACCTTAGCAAAATGCAATAGCAAATTTGCATTCTCATTAAACAAGTATAATGGAGCTAATAACATGCATTTCAGATCATAAAATGATTGAAGAGGAAAATTCTGCAAATGCCTTTCTGTGGAATGACACAATAAGAGGTGCCCAGGATAGAACCTAAAGTGATGTGACGAAATTTAAGCAGAGATGGGCTGAACTGCTCAGTTTACATCTGAGTCTGACCTTCCCCAGTTTAAGGATGTTCGGTTCTGAGATTGGGTTCTGGCCCATCACTACATTTTATTCTGGCTCATGTAAATATCAGCCATTTAAATAACTGATTTATCCCCTGCTTAATCCTATGTAAAATAATGAAGTGAACTGTGTCACTGCTTGAAACAACTCATTTAAACATAGCTACTGACAGTTGGGAATCTGGATTATAAGAAATGTCCAACTGGAACTGGTTGATTCCAAGAAAACTCTTAACAGTTGGAAAAGTTCTCTGGTGTTAACTTCAGAATTTCAAGAGGGTGATTGCCTAAGAAATGTTTGATGGCATGATCAGAAGCTACTGCAAAGTGTTATGAGAATGAAGATTTAATTATACGCTCAGCTATTCCCTTGCAAGTGCATGCACTGGACAGTTCTGCTCACAGTAAGTAAAGACTCATGAGTATAATAAGTGTTACTTCAGGCAAAGTCATCTGCTGCAATATCATATTGTAAACTCATCTAATTTATCTACTGCTTTTCCAAGGAAAAAAATTAAACTGCAACCATGTTTGTATTAGTTGGCAGTCCCACAGCAGTACAATAATTAAAGCTAACATAAGCACACTCCAAACAAATTCAGTTCCCTTAAATAAGCACCACTGTATAGGCATTTTGGATTGGTCACTTTTTCTGGGCTTGGGCTAAAGAATCTGAAATACCTATATGAACTTGGCTGTAGGTACAGAAGAGATAAAAGCCTGATTACCTTGTGAGGCAGGGTTAACCTTTGTCTTAGCCTTTTATCACCTCAGAGCATATCCACTCATATCTTCTTCTTTGGAACAGTGGGACCAATTCAGATATTTCTTGGGCAAACTCCAGTGTCACCCTAGCACTGTTCTGGTCCCTGCTCATCTGCATCCACCTTGTCCCACAAGGGACCCCAAGTCTTCCTCTGCTGGGGAGTCTCCACTCTCTCTTATCCACACAATGCATGAGCCGGTGCCACCAGGAATCGAGTTCTTAGCTAACTCCCCTGTGCTCCATCAGACAGGAACAGGCTCCACACAGGTTTACTATGGGACCACTGCTTAAAAGTTGTTGGGCCATGACTCTCACTCACCTTTTCTGCCTTTAGAACTTTGAGCAAGAGCAAAAACCTGGGAGGAGGTGGTATTCCCCCTGCTAACACCCTCAACAGGCACTGTTGCTTAAGATTCGAATTTACACCAACCACAGCAGTCCAGGCAAAATTCTTTTCCTAAGTCAACACAATTGGTCTTGACTAATAGTATGCTATCTGTCTCTACACATGTGGATTTTCCGTTGAGATCACTGATTGCCACTGATTCATGCATGTTGTAGGACAAAACATTAGAGCTGAGAACATCCACCATGCAGAACTGAGAGGAGAATTTTGCCACTGGTTTACAAAAGTGAATTCACATTTTTATGCTGTCGGCACATCCAATTCATCCTCTCTGTGGGCTCTAGAGTTCCAGTGGCATTTCTTTCTGTTTATAAATGTTTCTGAAAAGCAAACAAATTACAGAGCTCAACAGACACATTCCATGATATGTATAAGGCAGTGCGGTCTGTAAGACAGAGCAGAGTGTTGGAGACAGGAACTCCTGACTTCTAGTCTCTGTTCTACAGATGGGCTTGTGTGACTTTGAGCAATATTTTGAAAATCTCTGTGAGTTTTTCTCCCAAATGTAAAGTGGGCATAATACAATTAAACTCCCAGGGGTTCTATGACTTGATATCAAAGGAATGGTGCCACCTTATATCTGCAGATAGTCTGGCCCGACGATTGTACAGCACTTTGAGCATGTAAAGTTCTAAGAGTTATTTTTGTATCACCAATATTATTATTACATGTAAGACTATCATGGACATTTCAGGATATGCAACCCCCACAAAAAGCATGATATATCTAGATCATCTAGGTTCTAGACAATACTTGCTAGGCTCTTCTCTTGAACCAGGGACATAATAAGATTTGTCATGGTGGAAGTCAGATACTACTGTGGTGAGTAAATAATTAAATGCCTGAATAAATAGCATGTTTCAAGGTCCATCTAATCTGTCAGCTTACTTCCCGCAATAGCCAATACTTGATGCCTCCAAGGAAGATGTAAACAATAATTCTTAATATACTTAGAAAATGTATACCACAGTTTTTGGTAGAGGATGGGCATTAGTTGTGTATAACCCTTAAAAAGTGTTTTTTTAATTAATTGGCCTTTAATCTATAAAATACTTCATTGAAAAAACTAACCTTCCTCTTTGTTTTGGGCTAGACTTTTTGCATACCAAGTAGCTGCAAAAAAAAAAAAAAAAAAAAAAAAAAAGAATCGGAACAGTGATTAAGAATAAAGGAAATTTATACCAAAAACAGATTATATCTGTTTCACAGTGAAACCCAACCCAGTATCACAAAACCATACACTGTTGCTGCTACTTTAATTTTGGTGACTACAGCTTTGATGTAACTTTCAGATGCCATTATCCTCAGTTCTTTCCTTGTCCCTTCCTTTCAAACCCCCCGTCCCCGTCCCCCCCCCAGAGTCTGGAGGATTTGGGCTTTTTGTGTGTGTTTAGTTTGGGGGAGTTATTATTTATTTTTAAAGTTATCAGGGAAAGTTCCAGTAGTTCAAAAGCTGTAGGGAGCATTTGCTACACAGAAGCAGTCAATCTCAATGGGGTATTACAATACAAGATACACATGGGCCACTGATGGACGTAAAACCAGATTTGTTACCCTCATCAAAAACCTAGCCAGTTCATTTCATTTCAGTAATGACAGCAAAATGACTTCATAACTGCTTTCCTCTTTAATGATGGATGGGACTGGGAGTGCGGCCAGGGCTCTCTACAAGAGACATCCACGGACTTACTTTGAAGAAAAATAGTCAACCGTTACTCGTGCTTTTTCATTCCAGAGCCCTGAAAAGTGTTTGTAATAGTAATGTGAAACCTTAAGCAAAGTATTGTTTGTTAACAAGCATGCCATTTTGGAAGAGGTGACTGCTTAAAGCTTACTGAAAATTTACATGAAAATATGTCTGTGAACATCTGTAAGTAGGGGTGCCTCTAGCGGTACTAATAAACTATACAAATAATTTTGTTAACATCTCAACACCCAAAATCAATAGACTAGATCCCCATTTATTTCTCTTCCTTTGGTTGCCTCTGTCTATTGTCAGAGTCCAATGTACTCACTGTTTCATGGGCAGGGAATTTTCCATAGAATCCACTTCTGGCCACACTACTTTAGATTTCATTGATAAAGGTGAGTTTTACCTTTATAATTTCAAGAAGAACATCCAAACATGAACTAAGCACAAACTGAAGAAGTACTGAATGCCTGAATTTGCAGATAGCCTGAACCAATAAGTCTGAGAGGAGTTAAATGCCTTATTCATCTCAAATGGTAACTTAGAAGCCTAATGATGACGATTTAAATACACCCTTAATTTTTTCAGTGCTCATCTTTTCAGCAGAGATTCCATATAATATACTTATTCCACAATCCCAAACTCCCTCTCTCTTCCCCCTCCCCCCAAAAAACTTCCCAGGTTCCAACACCCAGTTGTCTCTTACCCAAATGTGAAAATCACCAACTTTCTTTCCTGGAAACTTCTATTACATGGCTGTGTGTTAAATCATTTTGCAGCACATTAAAAACCAGAAAATGTGATGACAGCATGAAGCAAATTACATAACACCAGATTAACCTAGAAAAAGAATTCTGAACTGATATTATTATTCATTTTCATGTTAATGCAGTAAAGATCTCCAGTTTTAAACATAACTGAAGCTGTCACCAAATCTCCATTTTTGTTGCACTGGAGAGCCATAGAGACCAAAGGTCTTAGATTGATTCAGAATACATGGGGACTTATCTAGTGTTCCTTCCCATGGCTTCTCCCTGTCTCTTTCTCATCCCCAGATATCAGGCCACAACAGGGCATTTGTCCCAGCCAAGTACAACTTGTCTTCTCCCACCACCTGCACTACTAGGGGTGGAGTCCCAGCACACACACTTCTGTGTAGACAGTCTGCACTCTGGGGATTGGTTCTCAGTGCACCAGAGTCTTCTGACTGGGCATCATCTTGCAGTGGAATTCTTTCACGAGCCATGTGAATGCCTGCAAAGAGGAACCCTAGCCAATTGCCTATTCAGTTTCTAAATATGACAAAAAGCAATTGGATTTCCTTAACGCAAAAAACAAATAATTTTAATTTAAAACATTCTCAACAATATCATTTCCATAGCATTTGGGTTCTTTTAAATGGTTTATCTTATTACAGAAAAGTTATATCAGTGACAGCTATCTCATCAGGTGGTGGGCAAATACCATAGAATAAAAAGCATAATAATAGTGTATTCACTGGAACAAATTTGGGTGACTCAAGGTGATTGGTAATGGGTTAGTGAACCTTTGACTTCTGGATCATTGCCTGGAATCTGGCACTTAACAATAATGACTAGTGATAGAGCAACCATGACAAGGTCCAGGATACGCATCCAAACTTCTGGACAGGCCAAGGCATTTATCCTGAGGCCCACTTGCTAGTTACTCCAGTACACAAGATGCAGAACCACAATACTATAGATTCATAGATTCTAGGACTGGAAGGGACCTCGAGAGGTCATCGAGTCCCGTCCCCTGCCCTCATGGCAGGACCAAATACTGTCTAGACCATCCCTGATAGGCATTTATCTAACCTACTTTTAAATATCTCCAGAGATGGAGATTTCACAACCTCCCTAGGCAATTTATTCCAGTTTTAACCACCCTGACAGTTAGGAACTTTTTCCTAATGTCCAACCTAAACCTCCCTTGCTGCAGTTTAAGCCCATTGCTTCTTGTTCTATCCTTAGAGGCTAAAATGAACAAGTTTTCTCCCTCCTCCTTATGACACCCTTTTAGATACCTGAAAACTGCTATCATGTCCCCTCTCAGTCTTCTCTTTTCCAAACTAAAGAAACCCAATTCTTTCAGGCTTCCTTCATAGGTCATGTTCTCTAGACCTTTAATCATTCTTGTTGCTCTTCTCTGTACCCTCTCCAATTTCTCCACATTTTTCTTGAAATGAGCTGCCCAGAACTGGACACAATATTCCAGTTGAGGCCTAACCAGCGCAGAGTAGAGCAGAAGAATGACTTCTCATGTCTTGCTCACAACACACCTGTTAATGCATCCCAGAAACATGTTTGCTTTTTTTACAACAGCATCACACTGTTGACTCATATTTAGCTTGTGGTCCACTATAACCCCTAGATCCCTTTCTGCCGTACTTCTTCCTAGACAGTCTCTTCCCATTCTGTATGTGTGAAACTGATTGTTCCTTCCTAAGTGGAGCACTTTACATTTGTCTTTATTAAACTTCATCCTGTTTACCTCAGACCATTTCTCCAATTTGTCCAGATCATTTTGAATTATGACCCTATCCTCCAAAGCAGTTGCAATCCCTCCCAGTTTGGTATCATTTATACAAAATTAATACGCGTATTTTCTATGCCAATATTTAAGTCATTGATGAAGATATTGAACAGAGCCAGTCCCAAAACAGATCCCTGTGGAACCTCACTTGTTATACCTTTCCAGTAGGATTGGGAATCATTAATAACTACTCTCTGAATATGGTTATCCAGCCAGTTATGCACCCACTTTATAGTAGCCCCATCTAAGTTGTATTTGCCTAGTTTATTGATAAGAATATCATGCGAGACCATATCAAATGCCTTACTAAAGTCTAGGTACACCACATCCACCGCTTCTCCCTTATCCACAAGACTCGTTATCCTATCAAAGAAGTCCTATGATCTGTTACTTTTCTTTCTGGCAGCACCATCTCCTTTCATTAGTCAATCACAAGCCGCAGAGTTCTCTTTCTGGTAGCAGAAAGCAAAAAATAAATTGGGACTTTTACCAGAGCTGGCAGGAGGAGCCTACTAACCTATATAGCACATTCCAGCTATGACCTATTATCAATGTATCAGTATTCCCAACATTCAAAAATCATGAGTTAGGCTTAAAAGTCATGAAATTGACCTAATCATGGAATTTTAAAAAGCAATAAATGTTGGGTACTTTTTGTCTTTTGGGGTTTGAGGCTATATGGTATACACAGGTCATGTTTCCAGACAACCATGAAGAATAGAGGCTTACTTATTTTCATGAAGTCACTTGAGTCCAGAAGCTCTAGTGTGACGAAAACCATCAAACATTGCAAAAGCCACAAAAACTCACGAGAGTTGGCAACTCTGATTTATCCTGACAACACTCCTCTCAGATAAGTATTATCCATGTTTTACAGGTGGAGAGATGGTGACTTGGCCAAGGCACCAGAGTAAAGAGACAAACTATCAGGCCGACATTAGAATCCAAGAGTTAATGGGTTCTAGTCCTATGTTCTGGTCACTCTAAGGAAAACTAGCTGATTATATTCACAGGTTTTAGGAGTGCTGTGGTCCATAACCTTCATAACAAAACCACATTGTGGTTGTGCAGTTCTTTTCATTAATTGGTACATTTAGAAATATTTAAGCATCCAACTATCTTTTGTTAAAGTAAAATGTGAAAAGATATATAAGAACACATAAGGAGAAGCTGGATTGGGTGGAGAGAATTCCCTCACCACAAGTTAAAGGACTGAAGAAGTGAATCTGTGGACTCATAAGAATGTCATAGTAGTCACCACTCCAAACCATGGCCTTTCTGAATTTAGTGGAGATGGAACCTAGATCCTTCTTCTCCAAAAGCACAAGTCCTTATGCAGGGATTAAAATGGAAGGGAGTAGAGGGGGAGCAGAGCTCCTTCTAAAAGCAGTGAGGAGCTCCCCCTCCACTCCCAGGCCTGGATACGCAGCTCTCTCTCACCCACATATTTTCCTCTTCAATTCCTGGCCTGGACAAACAGTTCCCCAACACCTCCCTCTCATCCTTGGCTGGTGCAATGAGAGCTCCCTTGCTTGTTTTAAGCTGCCTGAATACCTGCTCCTAGCACCTAAGCGCATGAGGAACCTCCTTTGGCTGAGGTCTGCGTAAGGCCGAAGACCTCAGCAGTTCTGATTCCATTCAGTAAAGGACAGTGGTACCCATATATTGGTCAGCTCCTCACAATTCTATAAGAAGCATATTTAAATCTGAAGCAACAACCTGAATTTGAAATATTTATTTTAAAAAAACCACTCATCTCTTTTCCTGTCTGATATTTGGCACCTGCAGCTAAGTTTTGATCACCTCATTTCAGCACATTCCTACATCCTGCTTGCCAACTTCAGACCATGGACATAAATAGACTGCAAAAACTGGTAGTGAGTCCAAGAAGCCTCGGTGTGCCCATGCCTATTAACAGAACACTAAGCAGATGTGAGATAAGGAAATTATGAAAGTGCTGCTGCAAATCACTTGTGATGTGGGTATTCTCTCTGAGCATCAGTCACCAAGGTTTGCTCCCTTCTCTATCCAGGCATGAAGAATGGTGTTAATATTCATCCAGTTAGGATACTGAATTATATTAAATAACAAAAGGCTATATTGTAAAGTATATTCTCAAGGAGATTATGAGACCCTCCCTCCACTATGAATTACCTGATTTAGGTATGACCTGTATCTCCCTTCATCATAACTATTGGCATTTTTTTAAATTCAGTTAGATATGTCATATACAGGATCTGGATGCTTTCCCTTATGAAATGCTTTCTACAAACAAATCACTAATTCACTCATGATCGTATACACTGAAACCTGTACAAGGCAAACATCTGTTTTAACAGATCACCCCAAAGCACCCCCAAATGTACTGACTCCCCTTCTGCTCCACCTTTAGTAGAAGTCAGTCTTGTTAAACTATCAATTATTTTTGGTCACTTGATTGGTCTCTGAAAACAGGTGTCATCGTAACTCACTATGTTCTTGGAACAGAGTACCATTGGCTTCATCTTTCACATGTTCTCTCTATTCAATACTTGAAATCATTCTAGTAACCACTATGTTTGGGTCACAGGTTTAGTTAATATTGTTTCATTGGCTAATGTGGAGAGGGTCCTATATCTGAGAATCATGCTATATAAACAGCCTTCCCCTGGGTAGTCTATAGAATAATTTTAGGGAAAAGCCTATACCAAAGCGTTGGATCTGAACTTTCCCACTGTTCAGAGCTGTTAAGCTCCAAGACTTTGTAGCATGGTTCTCAGGAGAGAACATTTCTTGTCCACAACTAAACATGATTGATTCAACCACCAGGTCAACAGGTACTTTAAGCAACCACTCTCCTATATCAGTCATTAATGGACAATTCACATTTGTTGTTGAGAGACTATCTGACAAGACACTGATATCCAGTTATGTCCAAGAACAGCAGATGTTCTGTAGAGTATATTTAGTGCAACTGCAAGAGCATGCTGTCTCTAGAGGATTTTTTATTCTAGTTATGCTGTTGTCACAGCCAGGTCAGAGGTAGCCAGACCTAGTGGTCAGAGCCAGAATCCAGCCACAAGACAGGAGCCAGGAATCTACTGAGTCAGGATACCAGGAAATCAGAAACAAGAGACAAACTGGAGATAAAAAACACAAGTCAGGAATCAGAGTCAGAAGCAAGAGACAAACTGGAGATCAGAACCAAGAGTCAAGCCAAATCAGGAGCCACAAGTTAGCTGCTCAGGGTCAAGCTGGGTCAGGATGCCAGTAAATCAAGTCACAGGAGCAGCAGGCACACAGCCCAAAATAAAGTGGATCCCAGCTGTTTAAACAGTTTCCTGTTCCTGCCTCCGGCTTAAGTAGGGCTAGTGGGCCAATCAGATGCACTGGGACTCTGCCAATTGAATCTCAGGGGCACAGCCTCACATTGGCCATGGGCTTCTCGGGTCCCGGGTAAGCCACTAGCAGCAGACTCCCAAGTGGAGGGTTGGAATATGGCTGCACCCATAACCCCTGCAGGCCTCGGTTTGAGATCTACTGGTTGTAAACAGCAGTAGGATGTTAAGCTGGGAGTTGTTCTTTGGACAGTTGTACTATTAATGAGCCCTGATATTTCACGTGACATGAATAAAAATGCATTTATGCTGGAGTAGCTTCCAAACTCAATCTGAAATGAAACAGCAGTGCTCTGTCATATGTACAATCTTGGAAAGGTGTAATGCTTTAGGACCATAAGGAATCAAGATAGCCTGGTCTTATTAATCAAAAAATCTGCTTGATATGTAGGATGATTTCTATCTCAACCTAATCTATAGCAAACCAGTCACTTTGGTATCTGTTATAAACTGTAGAAGTATTTAAAGAGTGGAGGGAAGGAGTGGAAGTGGTCAGGTAGTTCAAGGGTGATATAAGGGTAAGAGTAATGGAATAAAGTGAAGCAAAGACAAGTCACACATGAATATCGAGAAAAACTTCCTAATGGTGATACTGAGTAAATTGTGGAATAGTCTCCTAAGTGAAATATGGGAAGCCCTAGTTCATAATAATGAACTTGACAAAGAACTAGCAAAGATATTGTAGATGAAAAATATACTTTGGTGGAGGGATGCACTATGTAATTTGCATTCATTTCTAATTCCTTTACTCTGTGAATCTTCAAAAAATTTGAGGCAGGCACTTTTGGGATGAAATATTTAGCTATTCAATCTCTTTTAAAATTTTCCTTCTGCTGTTTTGTGAGGAACTGAATCAAGGTTCTTACTTGCTGTGTATTTGGTGTGCTAAGTGCCTTCCTTGGAATTTCCCATTCAATCTTGTGCTCATTAACCATCTTTGTTCAATAGTGTGATTGTCGAGAAATTGTGAGCTCTAGAGGAACTAAAGATTATCATCATCTTCTTGAACATAAAAGGCTGATGAACATGGGTGAAAATCAGCAGTACTCAAGACTTAATTTCCAACATTGTGATATTCCAAAAGATAGGTTACAGAGACTATTGTGGTCTAGATATTACTTAGGCCTGCCATGAGCGCAGGGGACTGGACTAGATGACCTCTTGAGGTCCCTTCCTGTCCTATGATTCTATGATAGTGCCAAATGTTGGACCTGCACACAAGTGAGTAAACAGGGGTATTCTGTGGAGGCCTGGAGGAAAGGAATCCTCTCATTTATGCTATGGTGTAGCAGCAGAATTGATCCACGGCTTCTGCTACAGCCTTAGCTTAGAGTTTCAGTAAACCCCCTGGTATGTAGGTTAGTGGGTGTCTCTAGTCACAGAGACACCAAATCTGCTTCCTTGTGTGGTGCATGAAATCCCTTCATCACCCCACCTCCCTTCGATGTTTGGATCAGTATTTATTTTATCCACATTTTTCACCATTCCCTGACTGAAACATAGGGAACAAGTCACTGACTCTGAACTACAAACAAAAATTCCATTTTAAATCGAGATGGGCCAGAGCGGAGATCTTCAGAGCTGGAGTAGGATCTGATTGTCCCCAAAATTCCAGGGGGGGAAGGGAAAATTCAGGTCCATGGCTCTGGCTGTTATTAAATCACCCGCAGAATAAAACCAACATATCCCTAGGGCAGAAATTATAGGGGCTATCTGTCTTTCCAGGGCAGCACAAAACATTTGTAATTAATATGAGAGTGTCAGAAGAAGCAGCTAAATCACATCAAGCATTCAGCCTAAATACTGAAAATGAGACAAATAATGCATTTTTCAGAAGTGCCTCAAACCAAGCCTTAAAAATGGCAAATAAGGGTTGAATAAGTGCTTCTTAACAAACAAATTCTACATTTTTTCCACTGAATACATGTATATTTCCAGCATTAATGGTTTTGAACTGAATGAAAAAAAAATCCTCTATCAAATTGACTGCTTATTAAGGTCATTTATACATGCTAATGTTCTCATTTTTATGCCACTGCTGTTTCATGTATACCTAAGGCATATTGTGGACCTCATTTGAAGCACAAAGACAAATTTTTACCACCCCTAAGACATCATCTCTAATTACTTACTCTCCCATTTCTCTAATGATATATACTTGTCCAGACCCCAAAGAAGAGGGTAAAGAATCTGGTGGCCCTTGTAATTCTGCAGGAAGGATTTGAGACAAAGACTAAAGCACAGAGGGGAAAAGTAAAGCAGAAGAAGTTCTTCTATAGACCCAGATTCTGCTATTATTTGGGGCCTAACATGAATAGTCCTATTGAGAACACATGGCCTGAGGTACAAAATTTTGCTCCACAGTCGATTCCAAATTGCCTCCCAAATGCTGAGGGATGTTCACATTATGGTTTAGGTTTAGACCCATCTCTACTAAATTTGGAGGAATGCCTGGAGATTGGGAGCAGAGCACTTCGGGGAAATGCAAAGGCAGAGCACCTGGAAGGCTGTATTAGAGATCTAAACTAAGGGATAAAGTGCAGGGAAAAGATGGTACCTGGGGAGCTCTGTAAAGTACTACTATGATGCCCCAGGACAAGTCTGAGGGAAAGATCAGATGGATGGGAAAGCAGAGACAATTCCTATGATCCTGTGCCCTTCTGATATGGAGATTATGAAGAAAAAATGAAGGACCTACTACTGGAGTGCTGCAGAGATCTCCACTGGGAACAGGGCATAGGGGAACTGGGAAATCAAAGGCTGCTGTAAAGCTACAGGGTAGATGTGAGCCAGAGAGAATATAATGAGACAACACTTTATGGAAAATTGGAGTATTGCAAATCAGACCCTCCGTGTTACTTTTCTTTCTTTCCAATGCAACCATGGATTGCATTAAATTCCCCTTCTTTAACTGAAAAAACACTTTGAGTCAAATTCATCTCTAGATTAAATCCATTTCTTAAATGGATTTATGCCGGGGATTACTTTATCCCCTTTATTTTTTCCTTCTAATAAGTGCCAGTACTCAGATTTGCTCACTGCTGCTGTCAACTGTTCAGAAACATAACATTTCATTGACAAGGCACAATGCTGCTTTGATGGCACAAATTATTACAAGTCTTCTTATGAATTTGTAAATTACAGTGCAAACCACACTGAACACAAAAAGGAGCCTTATCTGTTATCAAAATATCAAAGGGACTGTTGTATTATTTCTTTGAAGATTCCATGTAGGCATTTTAAGAGCAAACTCTTTAAGGAGTACTTGCTGCATTAGTCACAGTTTAAAAGTTGTTTACCATCTATGTGAAACGAGAGAATATTATTTGGTGATCTTTCAAAATGCAGTTTACGTCATTCACTGATCAGCAGCCCCTCTTCAGAGAAATAAGAATAGAGTTCTGAATGATCTCATAGCACCATTGTACACAAGTACAAGAAATGCTGTTAAGAAACTAATCTTTTCATGATTAAACTCTTGTTCACCAACAGCACTTTCTGGAAAATCAGTCCCCTTTAAAGGTGTCTTAAGTTGCTCATTAGTCACTTATGAAAATGCATAATCTTTGTAATGTAAATGTAATATAATATAAAACAAATAGTTTTACATACATTTAACCTATATTTTGTGTATCACTGGGACAAATTCTACTCTTTTACACCACTATAAATCCAGAGTAAACCAAGACTTACTCTGGTATACACAAATGTAAATCAAAGCAGAATTTTGCAGGAATACGTTTCATTATAGCAAACTAGAAAATTAAATCAATACCACTTGGAGGTTCTATTCAGTGTGGCTATTTCTTATGCTTAACCAAATCTTTCAAGGTCTCTCTTCTGCTTTTCCCCCACTGTGTTGTCTTCGGGACAGTAAATTAGGAATAGATGACATGGCTGAGACTCTCCAAAGGTCATGGCTGTTCAAATGTGAGGTTTTTGGTTCAGACAACTGCAAAGCTAGCAGGCCTCTTGCAAAATTTGGATATGGTTTCATAGATCAAAGGGTCCCAAGGTTTAAGGGTGTTCTGAATCAGAATGTCATTTTGGGACCATCTCGGCTTTAGATGTATTAAAACAACCAGCACCCTGATTCTTCACCTATAACTTGACATGAGCCTGAACCTTGGGGTTTAAAATGAAAAAGGCCAGTTAATTTTTCCATGTTTGTTTTGTTTGTCCCTCCACTCTGAGTTGTGCTGAGAACTAGAAGTGCCAGAACAACAGCCCCACCAGAATAGTGTGAGGAGATTGTTCTTACAGTGCTCCCAGCCAGACAGGAAACACTTCAGCTCTCATGAGAATCTTTTCAAACCTCTAAAGCTCTGAACCTGTAAACAAGCTCCATAGAAACATACTCCAGTATTTTCCACAGGGCCCCATTCATATCAATGGAGCTTATTGCTGGCTCATCGCCTAAATTTGGGCTTTAGTTCAGTTCATATTTTGAGCTTGTTATTTCATCCACCACCATCCAACCCAATTAATACCAGCTCTGATGACAATGCCTGTTAGAAGCAGGACTGAACCCACCAGCTCATTTTACATAGGGCACTAAACAGCCAGGAAGTGGTAATGACTTTCAGTATTTGAACTAGTGACCTACAAGTGACATGCAGGTAAAACTGTGCTGACTGGAGCTGTGCTGTATAAAGCCATGATCAGATAAGTTATTATGATTTCCCTATGCTTGCCATGATAATAAAAGCACACAAAGCTTTTCTTCAACATATAAATGAGGTTGGACTAAACAATTCCTGTGGCTCTTTTAAAAAATTACATGGTTGGAAAAGAATTGTCAATCATTTTTATAAGGAACAATAAATGTTAAACCTCATTCAAGACTGATTTTAAATTGGCCTTATTTTCTTAGGACTGAGTCCATTTTAGTGGTTCACATCCCAGATTGTATTTTCATGGCCTGTGCTATGGAAGATTTCATTTTTCTTGCATTAAATCATATCAGGGAACTGAAAGATCTTTTGATTTAAGCAGCACACGTGTTTGAGAATTGCAGAAACAGCATTTTGAATTCCAAATTCAATTTGTCCTTAAAAGCAGTTGTATAATAGTTCCATTTTAACATCTGAGCAGGGCGCCTTGACAGATGTAAAGATGCCACAAAATCCCAGGGTTTGTTTTCCTTAATATAATCAGACTTTCTGCAAAACAATACCCAGCTGAATAACACTCTGATATATCCATTCTTTTAGCTGGTAACACATTGGAGAATCTGAACAATTTGTCAACCTTCCCAGTTTTAAAAAACGCTTTTAAAAGAAAAACATCAGGTATGTTTAAACTGTGCCATCCAAATCATCATGAACATGTTAATCCTGGAAAGGTAGTGGAGTTTGGTTCTAAATAACGATTTGTGTTCACTTTAAAAGGCATCATGAAGTGAACCCCCTACCTGCTGCTGGTGAACACTGAGTCTGTATCCACCAGTCACCGGGGCCATCACTTCTGCCCAGCTCCAAAACGTGCATTGCCACATCTTAGCCTTTCCTCCTTCTTACCATAGAGATCCTAGTCTAAAAACTTCAATTCCCTCAATAAAAAAACAGGTCAAGTTATCACTTGAAATACTAGCAACAGTCAATTGTCCATGGCTGAAATACATTCCACCTCTACTATCTATTTCTCCATTCCTTTCATTCCCCCCACCAAAAAAAGTATTATTCGTTAAAAATTGCAAACTCTTTCAGTGGTACCAGATGGCTTCTATGCATTCACCCGGCCTCCCCTCCCCTGCTCAAAATCCCGCTAGTGGTCAAAATCCCAAGGCCCTGCCTCAATTTTCTTCTCTCTGTAGTCTGGCAACACTCCCATTTACTTTACTTTAATAGACTGAGTAAATTCAGGGCCTCACAATTTAGGATTTTATGAGCTCATCACTTCTCCTACTAATTGGGAATACACTAGCACACAGACAGTTATAATCCTGCTGTGCATAAAACCGTGCATCGCTGTTTTGAACAATGTGTTGTTGGCACAACTAGCAAAATAAGTCTTAGTAGTGCGTACCATGAGTTTTCTTGTGCTCACCCCTGAGGTAACACCAGTGACATAAGTGGAGTTACATGAGGGATGAATTTGACCTTATATGTCTCAGTTTAAGGTAGAATAAGAGCCCAAGACCCCAATCCTGCAACAAATCCTTGCAAGCAGACCCTTACACCAACATAGCACTTCTTTCACCTTAATGGGGTTCCAATCAAGTGTAACAATCTGCTTGTGTAGATTCAGTTGCAGGACTGGGGCCCATGTGAGATGATCTCTTTGAATTTAGAGTTGCTGAAGGAAGTTTTGGATAGTTTAGTAATTTTGCAGGCCAACAGAAGCAGTTATAATAACTTCCTTTTTATATTTGCATTCCATAGGCCACATTCACCTCTGGTGGAAGTCTACTGACTTCAGCAAAGTCATTTCAGGGTTGAATTTGGTGCAATGGCATTAAATCCACCCTGCCTGATTGCAGCGAGTAGGCATAAATGCTTCTGGCTTTAGCTTGGTGGAACACATCATTAGCAGAACAAAAAGGTTCTGAATTAGCTCTTGTTGGATGCAATGAAAAAAGGCTCTTGGCACTAGCAAGAGAGAAAGAGAGACCCAAGCTTGATGCTTGAACTCCCAAAGTAGGGGGATATGTTGCAGCTGTTAATTTAACCACCCTTATTCATCATATTCATACAGTGCCGCATGTACAGTGCCCAATCTATAAAATGGGAAATACGGACAACCCGGGGAATTACAGACCAGTCAGCTTAACTTCTGTACCTGGAAAGATAATGGAGCAAATAATTAAGCAATCAATTTGGAAACATCTAGAAGATAATAAGGTGATAAGAAACAGTCAGCATGGATTTGTCAAGAACAAATCATGTCAAACCAACCTGATAGCTTTCTTTGACAGGGTAACAAGTGGTAGACGTGGTATATCTTGACTTTAGTAAGGCTTCTGATACTGTCTCACATGACCTTCTCATAAACAAACTAGGGAAATGCAACCTAGATGGAGCTACCATAAGGTTGGTGCATAACTGGTTGGAAAACCATTCCCAGAGAGTAATTATTAGTGGTTCACAGTCATGCTGGAAGGGCATAACAAGTGGGGTCCCGCAGGGGTCAGTTCTGGGTCCGGTGCTCTTCAATATCTTCATCAATTATTTAGATAATGGTATAGAGAGTACACTTATAAAGTTTGCAGACAATACCAAGCTTGGAGGGGCTGCAAGTGCTTTAGAGGGTAGGATTAAAATTCAAAATGATCTGGACAAACTGGAGAAATGGTCTGAAGTAAATAGGATGAAATTCAATAAGGGCAAATACAAAGTACTCCACTTAGGAAGGAACAATCAGTTGCACACATACAAAATGGGAAATGACTGCCTAGGAAGGAATATTGCAGAAAGGGATCTGGGAGTCATAGTGGACCACAAGCTAAATATGAGTCAACAGTGTAACAGTGTTGCAAAAAAAGCAAACATCATACTGGGATGTATTAGCAGGAGTGTTGTAAGCAAGACACAAGAAGTAATTCTTCCACTTTACTCCACACTGATTGGGCCTCAACTGGAGTATTGTGTCCCATTCTGGGTGCCACATTTCAGGAAAGATGTGGACAAATTGGAGAAAGTCCAGAGAAGAGCAACAAAAATGATTAAAGGTCTAGAACAGTGGTTCTCAAAGCCGGTCTGACGCTTGTTCAGGGAAAGCCCCTGGCGGGCCGGGCCGGATTTTTTATCTGCCGTGTCCACAGGTTCAGCTGATCGCGGCTCCTACTGGCCGTGGTTTCCGCTCCAGGCCAATGGGGGCTGCGGGAAGGGCGGCCAGCACATCCTTCGGCATCGCGCCACTTCCCGCAGCCCCCATTGGCCTGGAGCGGCGAACCGCGGCCAGTGGGAACCGCAATCGGCCGAACCTGTGATGCGGCAGGTAAACAAATTGGCCCGGCCCGCCAGGGGCTTTCCCTGAACAAGAGGCGGACCGGCTTTGAGAACCACTGGTCTAGAAAACATGGCCTATGAGGGAAGAGTGAAAAAAAATGGATTTGTTTAATCTGGAGAAGAGAAGACTGAGAGGGGACATGATAACAGTTTTTAAGTATATAAAAGGTTGTTGCAAGGAGTAGGGAGTAAAATTGTTCTTCTTAATCTCTGAGGATAGGACAAGAAGCAATGGGCTTAAATTGCAGCAAGGAAGGTTTAGGTTGGACATTAGGAAAATCTTCCTATCAGGGTGGTTAAGCACTGGAATAAATTGCCTGAGGAGGTTGTATAATCTCCATCATTCGAGATTTTTAAGAGCAGGTTAGACAAACACTTGTCAGGAATGGTCTAGATAATACTTAGTCCTGCCATGAGTGCAGGGGACTGGACTAGATGACCTCTCGAGGTCCCTTCCAGTCCTATGATTCTGTGATACTGTGCTTCATGTTCTTCTGTTGAAGTGTTCTTATGAACTGAAAACGAGATTTTTTTTATAGCTGTGCCCTTTGAAATGTCTCTAAATGGCCATTCCACTAACTCAGTTCAAGATTTACATCGAACCAGACACAGTCTTTAAGAGCTGTAATACTAGTGGGTGTGCATGATCTACTTTTAATGAGACCCACCAGCTAAAGCAAATGTTTGTCTATACAGAGACAGGCTGTCGCAAATTAGTAAGTAAATTATTGTGTGTTAATTTCTAACTCTTGAACATATATTAATGGCCTGGGAATGCAGCAGCTTGCAGCCAGTAAAAAAAAAAATCTAGCAATAATCCTAAGTATTCATGTTTGCCTGTTCTTAGTTCTACCAACTACCAGCAGTTCTTACTATCTACCAACCTACTCCCTGAAGAAAATCCTTAAATTTAGCAGTGTCTGATAATGAGGCATTGGTGTTTGATCTGCAAGGTGGTCTGATAGAGCAGAGAACTTCTGGGGGGGTGTTCATCATACATTCCCTTTTGATTCTGTGGGTATTTTGCCATGGTTATAGTAATAACTAATTAAATAACTCAGTTTACTTTATATATATATATATATATATTAAGTATTATATAAGTACATTTAGTCATCAGCATGGGGGCACTGTTTTGTGACATGAATCAGACATATCCTTGACTCTTTGATTGGCAAGTTTGTCCTGTGTAACTTGGACTCTGCAATCTGTTGGAATGACTCATCAAAAAATACAGTTGCAGTCAGCAAGGCCTTTTCTGCAGGGATAATGTTTGCAACAAGAAAGCAAAATAAGATAATATAAACAAACAGAAAACTTCCCAGCTTGGGATCCTGCCCAGCCCTAAGACCTCTGATCATGCATCCCGACCTTCCCAAAGACATTCTCTTCCCTCTGTGTCAAGTGATTTGCTTGCTTACTAGACACCGCCAGTAAGGCATGCCACCGTCTATTTATTTTATTAGTCACAGTCTGACAGTGTCATATTCTGGGGGCCCTGTGTCTCTGATATGGGGAGGGTCTAGACTAATTTAACAGGCTCCAGTGAAATTCTTGTCAGAAATGTTTATATTTGCAGATAACAGGTAAAATTTTCGAAGTCCCATTTTCAAATTGATCTGGGCACTTAAGAGCAGGTTTCAGAGTAGCAGCCGTGTTAGTCTGTATCCGCAAAAAGAACAGGAGTACTTGTGGCACCTTAGAGACTAACAAATTTATTAGAGCATAAGCTTTCGTGGACTACAGCCCACTTCTTCGGATCCAGTCTGTATGCATCCGAAGAAGTGGGCTGTAGTCCACGAAAGCTTATGCTCTAATAAATTTGTTAGTCTCTAAGGTGCCACAAGTACTCCTGTTCTTTTTGCACTTAAGAGCCTAAACCAAACTGAAAGTCAATGTGACTAAGGCTCCCAAGTGCCCAAGTCACTTCTGAAAATGGGACTTAGGCTCCTATGTCATTTAGGGGCAAATTTTAAAAGGTATTTCATGGGAGTTAGGCACCTTAATACCTTTAAAAATCTGGCCTTAAATGACTTAGGAGCCTAGGTCCCGTTTTTCAAAAGTGACTTGGTTAGGAGCCTGAGTCCCATTGACTCCCAAGAGGAGTTAGGTTCCTAAATACCTTTAAAAAACTGGCCCTTAGGCAAGCTTCCAAATGTTACAAAACATCTCTTCCCCATTTTTGTGATTGCACAGCAAATAAAGCAACTTAATATCTAATTGCAACAGATAATTAGTTAGTTGTTGAAAAGGAGCCACCATGTGGAGAAGGGAGAAATAATGAGAGAAAGTGTTTCCTGTCAGCTTTTTGGGACTTCTAATAATTCTGAGACTCCCTGAGAGCTCAGTTATTTTATATGATTAACATGGTTTATGAATGAAATACAGTGGATCATGTGCTATAGCAGGTGTCAACATTGCTTTTATTTTTGAACAAAGGATGAGCGTAAAGCAATGCTGGAGTTAATTGTACAGCATCCCTCATTGATAAAAGACACTTAGGCTAGGTCTACACTACCCGCCTGAATCGGCGGGTAGAAATCAATCTCTCGGGGATCGAATTATCGCGTCTCGTCGGGACGCGACAATCGATCCCTGAATTGACGCTCTTACTCCATCAGCGGAGGTGGGAGTAAGCGCCGTCGACTGGGAGCCGCGGAGGTCGATTTTGCCACTGTCCTTACCAGCGGGGGAAGTCGGCTCCGATACGTCGAATTCAGCTACGCTATTCGAGTAGCTGAATTTGCGTATCTTAAATCGACCCCCCCCCCATAGTGAAGACCTGCCCTTAGGCTACGTCTTCACTACGGGGGGGGAGGGTGTCGATTTAAGATCCGCAAATTCAGCTACGCGACTAGAGTAGCTGAATTCGACGTATCTGAGCCGACTTACCCCGCTGTGAGGACAGCACCAAATTGACCTCCACGGCTCCCTCGTCGATGGCGCTTACTCCTATCTGTGCTGGTGGAGTACAAGCGTCGATTTGGGGATCGATTGTCGCATCCCGGCAAGACGCAATAATTCGATCCCCAAGAGATCGATTTCTACCCGCCGATTCAGGCAGGTAGTGAAGACGTAGCCTTAGATTAGTCCACTTCCAATAGATGTATTTAGAAAACTAAATCTTTAAATAAATATATATGCTCAACGTTTAGCTGATTGCCATATTTGGGGTCGGGAAGGAATTTTCCTCCAGGGCAGATTGGCAGAGGCCCCAGGGCTTTTTCGCCTTCCTCTGCAGCATGGGGCATGGGTCACTTGCTGGAGGATTCTCTGCACCTTGAAGTCTTTAAACCACAAGTTGAGAACTTCAATAGCTCAGACATAGGTCAGGGATTTGTTACAGAAGTGGGTGGGTGAGGTTCTGTGGCCTGCATTGTGCAGGAGGTCAGACTAGAAGATCATAATGGTCCCTTCTGACCTTAAAGTCTATGAGTCTATATATATTTTTAGAAGCATTCTGGCTGCTTTTATTTGACACAAGGCAAGTATAGCCTTGTTTTGGCAATAAGGATTGGCTATGTACCCCACAAACACTAAGAAAACAAAGAACAAATCAAAGGAATAAAGCAGCAGAAACACACAGGAAACTGGTTGGTTTTATTCAACCCATAATATTCCCGAGTAATATAGGGTTTACCATACCAGATTAGCTCAAGTCCAGCAGCCTACCATTAGCAGGTGCCACTAGCTGATACTTCAGAGGAAAATAAAATTTATTCATAATGCACCTAACCAATTATGCATTGCTCTGTCTGGGAAGATGGTGGCCAATTCTTCCACAATTCTGAGATGATCTGCTTAAGTCTGAAGCATGAGATTTGATTTTCCTTTTCTCAGCCTGTGCACATATAAATGGTATTAGAGATAGTATCAGCACTCAGAAACCAAAATGACGATAGACACAATATACAAACCTAAGAAAGAGAGATAAATGGGCACCTGTCTAGATAGCTACAGTTCCTAACTACCTCAACTGCCAAAAAAAAAAAAAAATGTGGATGGGTCAGGAGTGCTGATTCGGGCCCATCTCTAGTTATTAGCAGGCTTAAAATGTTACCACACTGATCTGTGTTCCAGTAAATACTAAAATAACCTGCACTGGAGCTGAAAAAATTATACATGCTAGAATATGCTGCTGTGGTGTGTATTTTTAATCTCACACATGGCTGGAATTTCTAGTACAGACTGGCAGTTTTGTCTTAGTACTTCAGCATCACAGTCCCATAATGACAGGTGATCCAACCCACAGTCCCCAGGTCTGCTCAGTAGCATGCATCCTGGCTGGATTCTCATACATCCAGTGTGGCTGCACATTTGCAGCAGAGTTTTTCTGCAGTTTACCCTGTTGATATTGAG